>NC_047659.1:114259374-114921874 GCF_011762505.2 Arvicanthis niloticus | reverse complement strand
GACTTCCCAGACATCCTTCTGAGCTCTAGCCTTTCTGTCCCGAGTTATGACAGCACCTTCTTTCTTGAAGCTGCAGCCTTCAGAACACTGATTTCTCATTTCCTTCTGTATCCATGGAAGTCCCCATGCCTCTATGAATCCCTTTATTTCCATAACATATTCGTAGCTTTGTTCTTTGACCAACTTCAAATGTATCCATTTTCCACTCCAAAGTTGTAAATGAAAAAGGATGGTGTGTTCAGGGATGGCTTCATAGACTTTGAGGATTGTCTTATGCCAACATATTTTGGAAGCCAAGTCACAATCAGGTGACTTGGGGCAGAACTGTTCAAGTGCATCTAAGTGTCTGTTCTTAACTCTGAACAAGGTTAAGAGAGCACTGGATTACTTGAAGCTGATAAAAAAAAAAAAACCTCACAAAGTAACGTGCTAAAGTTTACCACTCACGATTCTGATAACTCTGTTGGATACAACACAACTCAACTACAGGCTATAGGTTGAGCTTGGTTCAGGTTTATGTGGCGTTTGCTATAACCTAGGATGAAGGATCTACAGGAACCTGGAGAATGCACCACAGAATTAGTCAGGCTCTGATCCAACAGTGTTGTGCAACGAAGAGAACAACTAGCCATTGCTATTGAGTTTACACGCACTGAACCCTTTTGAAATCATGACATAAGTTAGGCTTCATTATTGTCCCCCTGTTCATTTCTCAGTTCTCAATGAAAAAGCTTTATTGCCATGGCAACGATAAATAAAGAACCATATTTTGTAATCATCTCCACAGTAAGGTGTCTACACCCAGGGTTGAATACTTCGCTGGGGTACAAAAAGAAAATATTTGAGGAATAAAATATTGAAATCTATATTTACATTTATTTTTATCAAAAAATGCACAAAAGAACAGTCTTCTTACAGTTAATAAGGAGAATGGTGTAAAGTCACAGTGCATGTATATGCTAATTATATTGTCTAGGTAAATGAAGGAAGACTACAAACCCTGTGTACACAGGGTTTGGCTGTGACTTTTTTCCCACCAACACTCCCTTAATTGGAATTCCAGAATATTAAGTCCTAATGACCTAAAACATCATCCACTGGGTTTAATGTACTGTCTTCTTCCCATTTATTTCTTTGAGAAATACAGGGAAAATAATCAAAGTACCCTCTGTAGGACCACACGCTGTTGAGAATAGCTGTACAGAACCATCTCATTTAACAAGATGGTTGTTGAAAAACAAAAAAAAAAATCACAACCAATGAGTGAACATGAAAGTTTTGTTTCTCGTGGTGTTTAACATCTCTACCCAGTGCTTCACAAATTAAAGACATACTTGTTACTGAACAAAATGTCACTTAGCTCGTAATAACGTTGTCTTCCCTGACAAAGGAAAAAAGTGGCTAAAAGGATGTAGAGAAAACAAATACAACAACCAACAAAGGCATCCTTTGGTCAGCAAGCACCACTGCGCTACACACAGAAGACCATGGAAGAACGGAGCGTCTGAACCAGTGTTCCGTGGAGGAGATTAGAAGCAGATCAAGTGCAGATGTTTCTAACAAGTTTTAGCTTATGAGATTTGCCAGATTGCTTTCCATAACAAAATCCACAAAGAGACACTTTGAGTGAGTCACTACAATAAAGATGTGCATGGAAAGATAATCTTAACAATTGATGTCTTAGTTAAATACACAGTCTTATGAGATTAAAAGGGAATTCTGGGGTAAAGCTACCAAGAATGTTCGATGTCAAACACGCAGAGCACTGCTTTCAGGTAAAGGTTGGTGACAAATAAACACCTTGCATCTCACAATGCACCAAGGACTATAGGATGTCAGCAGTGCTGGAAAATTTATCAACAAATGCCCCTGAGGTCAAATAGACTTTGTACTCTATGTCATAAGTGGAGGAAACTGCCCTTGAAACTTTTTGGTGTTATGTAAAGCTTGCAGATTTTCTCACAGCAAAGTACTTTAAAAATACATGTCTGATTTTAAAGTATTTGCATGATTTTCTAATACATTGCATGAAATTCTCAACAATTAATAAAGAATATTGATTTTAAAAGAAAGACAAGTGTACCAAATTTTCTCCTCCTTCATGCATTGACAAATGTCGGTCATTACTTCTCATTTAACACATAGTCTTTATTGTTGTTTGAGAAGAAACACCTTGCCTGTCCATTCATGGTAAAGATGACATTTTTAGCAAAACATGAAAAAAAAAAAAAACCAACCCCATTGTCTCAAATAAACATGCTTTGGGCTAGAGAGAAGGCACCATGATTAAGAGCACTGGCTGCTCTTCCAGAGGAGCTGGGTTCAATTTCTAGCATCCACACAGCTCACAGCTGTTTGTAACTCCAATCCCAGGTGATCCAACTCCCTCTTTTAGCCTTTGTAAGCACTGCAAACATGTAGTTCATGAACATGTATCCAGGCAAAACAATTGGGTACATAAAATTTAAAAATCGAAGGCATGTCATGAAGACAGCTTTTATATTTCAGTGCTTGAGATAGAACTGGGAGCTTTTACATGATATGGAAGCACTCTGCTCCTAAGGCATTACCTTCAGCTCTGAATAGGGCGTTTCCAAAGGAGGTGTTCCTAGTGTGTGTGGGTTTATCCTCCAAGACTATCTATTAAATAGTGTGTTATATGCTAAAATTTGGGAGCATTTTCCTTACCTGTTAAACAATCATCCACATTGAAGGATTCCAGTGGTTTAGCGATAATCATGCCACAATATTCAAATGCAAAGCCTTCTGAGTGGCTTGCAAAACCAACTACAGGTCATCTGGAAGAATGGTGACTTTTCTAGAAAAAATTCAACAGAAATTTTGCAAAGCTGATAGGTAGGTTGAGAAATATCTATTATTATTTGATAGGATAGTCCAACATGCACACACACAGACACACACGCCCATTTAGTATGAAATATTAAACCCATTTAGCCAACTACACTGGCTGCTTAGTATGATTCAATTTTGAAATTGTTTTTCAACAATGATCAAAAAATACCGGGCACAGACAACTTAAGGGAGGGAGGATTCATTTTGACTCATGACTGCAGCAGGTTCAGTCGATAGCCACTGGCTCTCATATACTGGGGCCCCTGTGGCAGGAGTGTATACACAGGGGCTTCTTCACAGCAGGAAGCAGAGACAAAGCTATACAAAAAGGGCTAGAGCAAGATATAGACCCACAACACACCCTAGTGACTTGCTTCCTCTTGTTTTAAATTTTTTTCATTCATTTTTATTTATATGAGTACACTGTAGCTGTCACATCTGATCCCATTACAGGTGAATGTGAGCCACCATGTGGTTGCTGGGAATTGAACTTGGGACCTCTGGAAGAGCAGTCAGTGCTCTTAACTGCTGAGCCATCTTTCTAGCCCCGACTTGCTTCCTCTTACTAGACTCCATCATTTCCCACCACAAGATGCTGTGTTATGACAGTGTCAAGGGATTAATCAATTGATTGTTTCAAAGCCCTCAGAATCTTACTGTCTCTAGAAACAACACCACTGGCCCACCCAGAAGCATGCTTTCCTGACTGGCTAAGCATTTAAACACAATCACACTGACCATCAAGAGTAACCATCTCATAATTTGTGGCATAGACTTTCATGACTGCCCCCAAAAAGGGATTCATAGCCCACAACTCATCTACACCCATTTGGCTAGATCAAGGTAGTACCTGGAGCTCCAGAGAACTAAGAATTGGATGCTGCGAATTCTGATGACCCCAGAGTTGCACAGACTTAAACCATACTTCAGGCACCTAAGGTAGAAGAGACACTGGGATGGGCCTCTAAGAAGATGGGCTAAGATGATCTCAGTGATTCCTAGCACAAAGGTATGAAGAATCAAAGAGTGTTTCTGAGTGGTGGAGAGGGGAGAGAAGATTAACTGGGTTGAAGATTTAACAGAGGTATCGGAGAGATGATACCTGTATGAGCAAATGACCCAGAGCTACCCAAGGTAAGATATGCAGTGAGAACATCCCAGAATGAGATGCACTTTCACTTTTCCAGCCTGGACACCATGGCCCTCTGGAGTTGCTCAGAACTTAGATGCAACCCTGAAAAAAGAAATTGAAGAAAAAAGCCTGAGATTCCACTGCTCTGTCACAATGAGACAAGAAATAGATTGGTGTAGAAACAGAAATAGTGACACTTCCTGTGGGCCCGAGGGTGCAGCTGAGGTGGCAACATTTCAATGATTCATCCACGGGAGAAACAGAAGCCCTTCTTCCCAGCGGAGGTGGCCCATCTTTAACCTTGAAGGAGAATTCTTTGAGGGCTGTATAAATTAAAAGGAAATGAGGCTTTTGCTAGTGACACTGAGTGCTTTTACTGATCCCTCAGCCTTGTCAATGAAGGGGAAAAGACATGGTTCTGAAATAGAGGTAGGTGATGGCTCCTCATTTTTTCAGAACACCTTTAGAAAGAATGTCTAAAAATTATCACCACTCTTTCCTTATCCCATACTCTTGCCTTCAAAGTCTCAAAGATAAATGCAGCTTTTGGTTATAATAGACAGATTTTTCAAGAGCTAAAGTATCAGGAGACAGGAGGCTTCGATACTTCTTCCCATCTTCCCTGGCAGTGTTTCCCACTGGGGAGAGATGAGCACAAAAGCAGCCATAATCAGAAGTATTGATTCTAGAGCTGAAGACATTTTTCATCAGTCTATGAAATTATATTGTCAAGCAAAGAAAGGAATGAGATCGAGTATTTTTGTTGATTGCACCTATAAAAATGGATGAGGTGCTATGGACCATGGACTTCCATCTTTTCTAAATGTCTCCCTCTAGTTTCTAAACTAAATGTCACGTCCATCTGCTTTGTAAGCTAGGCTGCACACATGCCCTAATGTTATCTAGTGTGAGAGTTTTGCAATTAATAGCAAGAATACTTCATTACTTGAAGTGTGTGTGTGTGGAGGAGCTAAGGTGGGAGGAGTAAAGAGAGGAAGGGGAGGAGAAAAAAGAGGAAGAGGAAAAGAAAGAGGAGGAGCTAAGAGAGAGATGGGGAGAGCGAGAGGGGAATAGAGGTAGTCAAAGGTAGTTGAAATATCTAGGTTGGGTATTGGGTTACACTTCTGATTATATGGGCATCTTGTTATTGATCATTACCAAATATATAAAGCCTTTGAATAATCTAAGCTTTAGAGTCTCATCTGTACCGAGCCTGTGTGGTTGGCGGGATGGTCTGGGCAATGTCCAGCCTTGTGGAGACAGTGTGGAAGATTGGCAGAGCCATTCTTGGGTGGCAGGGCTGGTGTCTCTGGTTGGCTGTTTCTAGCTGCGGCATGCACGTAGCCTCTGGCCACGTGGTTGAGCTAGGCAAAGCCACCACAGCCTAGACAGTCGGTTTGACCGGCGGCTGCTTTTTAAATAATTATAACGTGTGTGTGTGTGTGTGTGTGTGTGTGTGTGTGTTATATGTTTCTCTGGAGACATAACCCAGGGTCTTTCACATGCTAGGCAACTGTTCTGCTACTGCTGATACCCCTCAACAATCTGTTGATTGTATTAAAGTGGCTTCCAGGAAGTTTTCTGAGGCTGTATTTCCTGGTAGATAGAAAAATATGATTTTATGGTCTAAATGGTAACCCAAACATAGAAACAAGCACCTCAGAACCACATTGGGAGGGGTCAGAGAGCTCAAACTATTGTGTTTAGAGATACACAGGGAGACTCCTACATGGAAACTGCTTCCCAGGAGAGGTGGCTTCTACCCTGACTCACAAATGTTAAAGGGGAATTTTTTGGTATAGCAGAAACATGGGCAAAAGTTGAGAAGCCTAAAAGGCTTTAAGGAAGCTGTAGGAGCTGGTGAATAGAGGAAGTACATGAGTTTTATTTTTCTTTCCCAACAGAGTTAAAGGTATAATTCACATGTAGCAAAATGTGCCATTTTTAATGCACACTTCTATGAGTTTTGACAGATGCATCTAATGTATAACCACTACGACAATCAAGATATAGAATTTCATATCACCCAATTTCCTTCAGTGCCCCTCTGTGGCCAATCCCTTCCTCTGACTCTAAGCCTTGGTGACCACAGATCTGTTTTGTGTCCCCATGGTGTATATTTTCCAGAATGACATATAAGTGGAATTATTCTGTGAGCAGTAATTTGAGTCTGGTTTCCTTCATTTACTATTTCACTTTTGAGATTCACCCACACTGGTGTATAGATGTATGTCAGATTCTCAATGCACTTGATTTATGACTATGAGCGACTTACATTTATTCCAGTGATCTGATCCATGCAAAGCTCAAATTATGACTTAAGTCTTTAGTTGCCAAATGGAGTCTCAGAGGGGACCCTGGGATTATGTATGGCTTCTCTGCATGCTTGCCTGCTGACTTCCTCTTCTCTACTTCCCATCTGAAAGGCACAGTTGCCTGTGAAGAAAGCCTCTGACTTTCCCTGCTTGCTTTCCTATATGTGGCAATTGACACCCACAAGCAGGCAAATAAAATGAGGCCCATTTAAGAGGGTAGTGCTTACCTGAGGCTGCTTTGCTAGAGCCATCGGGGGAATTTTAAAATCTACTATCAGAAATTCCTCATTAATTAGTTTCACTGTGTCAGAGGCACTGAGACTTTTAAAGTCCCCTTAGTGGGTTGCTCTTGTGTGGCCAGGGTTGAAAGCTTCTAAGTTAGGGAAATTCAGCTAGCTGCAGGGAAACGTGGGTTAAGAACACAAGACCTATTAAAGTAGAGTTCATGGAAGGGACGGATGAACTTACACAGAAAACAAATGAGAACTCCCAAAGGGCACTTAATTAAACACAGCACAAAAGGCTTCTCTAGAATCTAGATACTTATTCTTAAATTACACATTCAAAAGATTTAAATGAAAATTAAGAGCCCAACTACTATTTTGAAGGTCAAGTGGAAGGAATTCCTGCCAAATGGTGTAGAATTCATGGGGAATTAAGAAAAGAGACTCAAAGGACGACAGATTTAGAGTATCTGAGTGTTAATAATAAATTTTACTAAAAAGAGAGAAGGGAACACATGGAGAAGTCATAAATAAGAAAATCATAAAAGAAAACTTTCTTAGTAGGAAAAGTTCTTAGTTTTCAGGTCAAGTAAAGCAATGGAGCCCAAGTAGAATTAATCATATGTTAAAAAAAAAAAAAAAAAAAAAGAAAGGAAAAGGAAAGAAAGAAAAAACAACCTAGACTCCCCGCCATGATATTTCCTGATGAAATTTCTGAATTCTAATTATGAAAAAGAAAACATTACAAACAAAGGATAGGGAATGAGAGAGAATGGGTTAGCAGCAGACGCTCTGCTGCAAGACTGTAGAAAATACTTAAAGATGATTGAATGAGGCCAGTGTTTCAAGACTCCCAGCCCAATCACAATGTCCATCACCTGTCAAGGCAAAAGAAAGATATTTTTAGACATGCAGAGACTCAGTCTATAGAAAATACCAATAATTCCTATATTAAATTATTCCAGACTATAGGAAATAATGGAAGCTTTTAAAAATCTATGCAGTGGAGCTAGTTTGGCCATAACTAAGAAACCTGTGTATAAGATTAATAAAAAAAGAAAAAACATAGAGTTAAAAGCAAGAGTCACTGCTCTTAGTTAGCTTTATATATCAATAAATATGTTTTTAAATATAAATTGAATACAAAAGAATATTAAGAAGATCATAGTCTGCAACCAGGCAGACTTTACCAAAAGAATATAGAAGGCTCAGTTCTAAGATAAACACATTTTTTTTTTTTTTTTTTTTTTTAGATTTTTCGAGACAGGGTTTCTCTGTGTAGCCCTGGCTGTCCTGGAACTCACTCTGTAGACCAGGCTGGCCTCAAACTCAGAAATCCGCCTGCCTCTGCCTCCCAAGTGCTGGGATTAAAGGCGTGCGCCACCACTGCCCAGCAGATAAACACATTTTAATGGTTTTAATGGTTTAATGGTTCATGGGATTTCCTCAAATAATTTTTGTAAGTACAGTCATGCAAATTTTAACCTTTATATACAGAAGTCAAAGGAACCAAAATAGTTAACATGATTTTTTTAAGGAAGAATAAAGTTTGGAAACCTTACAAATTGATTTAGATTTACTCTTTGTTTTGTTTCTTTAGCCAGGTTGGCCTGGAATTCCTGATTCTCCTGCCTCAGTGTCCTGAGTGATAGGATTACATGCATGAGCCACTGCACCTGGCTGACTCACTTTTAATAAAATTACAACAATGAAGACAGTGGAACAGAATGAATTTACAAAACTACATTGACACAAGTATGGCTAACCAATACTTAAGAAAGGTGTAACAGAGATCCACAGGAAGAGCAGCAGTTGTAGTTGTTGTTGATGATGTGGTGGCAGTGGTGATGGCTTTAAATGACAGTTTGACATTCATTCACAAAAGAACAACCAAACTGTAATTCTTATACAAAATGTAACTTAAGATTGACCATAATCCTGAATATAAATACGTTATGGGAGAGGAAGACTCAGTTTTGTTTAAGTGTGTGTCACTGGTAAGTAAACCACCTAGATAGCCACACATCCAAAAGAGCACAAACTGGACATGGGGGGGGGGGAGTGCCTTAAAAGAGAAGAGAGAGAGAAAGGGGAAAAGACAGGAACACAAACATGGGTACATAGGGAAAGGAGGTGAATCTGGGTCTGGGAGGAATTGAGACCAAAATCTATTGTGCAATACTTTCAAAGAGCTAGTTAAAATGTAAATCAAAATGGCAGCCAATACTGACAACCTGAGTTCAATCCTTAGGCCCCACATAGGAGAGAGAAGCAAATCCCATAAGTTGCCCTCTAACTTCAACCTACATCACTCTCCCCTGACAAAAGCAAATGAATAATAAATGTAACTTTTTAAAAAGTGCAAATCTAAAACTTTAAACAACTAGACTCAAAAATTATCAAAATCTAGGATTTTACAAAAGTTTCAAACATGGCACCAACAGAGGACTTTAGGAAAGAAACATAAACAGACTTATTAAGAAGAGTCAAATTAATATAATAATTACTGAACTAAATTTACTAAATTACAAACTGTATATTATAATTTAATATATAATTATATTTAATATATTATTTCCATATACAGTCATTAAAAATTACTGTTTGAATACATCTGTAGTGACATAAAAATAAGGATATCTTTCAGAAGTATCAGGGGAGTCTGGGGTTTTTTTTTTTTAATCACTTTTTCACTTAGTAAAATTTACCTTAGACCCTTTGAAAGGGTTAAGCGTAGAATTATATGAACTGTCTTTGTAGTATTTGTTAAACATGATAAGTGATAAGCACACCATCTTCTCCTTTACAGAGGTTATGTAGTAAGCTGTATTAAAGATCCTGGAACAGGAGACCTTCACATTCTACTGCTACTGTTCAATCAATACTCTCCTGGAACTCTTCTAATGCTGTGAGACAAACTGCTCAATATTAAAGATGAACCATCAAGCAGTAGAGATGTAGCTACATCATAGAGCATTTTCCCAGCATGTGTGGGGATCTGAGCTTGAGTTTGGTCCCCGTCACTACAATATCTGAGGTGGGGTACAAACTTAATTTAATTTCAACCTATATATGCACTTTAAAATCTCAAACATCTTGGGCCTGATGGTATACACATTTGTAATCCTAGCACTCCAGAGCCTAGAGAGAGAGGATCATGAGTTGAAGAGAAATGTGGATTCTACAGGAAGTTTAAGACCACTAGAACTACAGCGTAAGATGGTACCTAAACAAACAAACAAACAAAACTGTTCAAAAATTACCAAAATTTGTAAGAATTACATAATGCAGCAATGTAAAAGATAAATATACATTACTAATGAAGACTGAGTGAAATACAAACATGAGGTGTTTTTATTTTTATGTAATCGTGGGCTTCAGTAATATTCTGTTAAAACTCTCTTCCCTGTGTTCCCTGTGTATTTCACGTGCGTGGTATCCATTTCAATACATAAAATTTCACAGTGACGGGTCTACTGCTGCATCCATGTGTTGCAAACATGCTTACATATCTTCACATACTTAAATATTCATTTAAGTTGCTCTATCATGTAACATAGTATTTATAAGCCTTAATTTAAGAAAACACTTCTCAGGGGCTTGATGTCCAGTATCTGGTGGCTAGAGGTGATCCTTTAAGAAATCTCTTTGAGCACATGACTTTATTTTTAAAGTTATTATCTTAACATAAATTCCCAAATATGTATGAATATTTTAGTATTTCTTTGGTGCTTTTTTCCTTCACATTCTTTTCCAAAAATGTAAAAGCAATATGTACTGCACTTAATCAAGCTAATGCTGCTTGAATATTTTCCTCTCCCCCTCTAATTGGGCAGTTTATCATAACTGCATTTCATTGTTGTCCTTATTTTGTTTCTATTATCTTTCTAAAGAATTGGAAAATACTCAGTCACCAACAGAGCCTCGAATTCCTGAATCACACCAGCTAGATAAATCTTGCCCAGCAAATGTTAGGTTTAGAGCCTTGCCTGACAGATAGTCATAGCGGGAAGGGACTAGAGAGTCTGCTCTATCCTGACCAGAAGAGTCTGTGGCTCGTCATGCTTTTGTTGACCTTCACTATGTTCCATTCTGTACTGGAATTTAGAAGTTGCTAGATGATGCTTTTGACCGTATGAAAGGGCCAACGCATCTTTATAAAGGAGAGAAGTATGAAAGTGGCCCTTAAACGACATAAAAGGTCCAAGACAGGTCCCATGCACGGAGAAAGTACTTATGGATTTCGAAAGCAAGCAGTAATGGGCAGATCGGGAAGGAAACGGTGATTCCAGCGCCTTGGAGCCGGAGGTGCTCTTCTGTTTTCCTCCAGTGCTTGTTGATCTAAACTCAATCAGTCCAAAGTCTGAACACAGAAAATGTCATGTGTTTTAGTTACTCTTCTGTTTCTGTGATAAAATACCAAGACCAGAAGCAACTTAGAGAAGAAAGTTTATTTTGGCTTATAGTTCCAGACGTATACAGAGAATCCGTCGTGGTAGGAGAGGCATAGTGCGGTGACAGGAACAGGAAGCTGAATGATCACATCTCAGTTATAAGCAGAAAGCAGACACGACTAGGTGAGAACCGGAAGTAGGAAGCAGACAGACAGCGTAGGAAATACAGTGCAGCTACATACCCTCAAAACCCATCCCCAGTTGTGTGCTTCCTCCAGCAAGTCTCCACCCCTCAAAAGTTCCAAAACCTCCACAAATTAGCGTCAGCAACTGGGGACCAAGTGTTCAAATAAACACATGAGCCTATGGGGGCCATTTCTAATTCAACCCAACAGACTGTGGCTCACTCTACGAGAAGCTCTCTAGTGTGACTTGTAGGGGAAAAACAAAACAAACAAACAAACAAACAAAAAGAAACAACGGACTCTTCTATCAACATCAAAACAGTCCGATGCCAATGGTGTCACCAGTAAAACACAGAGACCCTGTAGGAGCAGGAAACTCCAAGTCAGAAAACTTCCTTGCCAGTTTTAAGAGCTGTAATCCCAAGATTGGGGCAGTGAATCCTATTTTTCTTTTTCTTTTCCCCCTCACTTCTCTCCCTCCCTCCTTCCCATCTGCTTGACCCTAGATACAGGTTCTTTTAGGAGGAGGAAGTGGCAGGGCAAAATAAACACAGCAAGGGGTAGAATTAAAAAAGTATTCTCCTGGGGAATAAGAAAACACTAAGGAGGTCACAGACAAGGAAGAGTTCAGAAGAGCAACCACGTTAGGTAGTTTTGGCTCTAGGGCTCAGCCACAAACTGCCAGGCATAGGTTGACCATACTAACACACCACAGGCTTGGAGAACTCAACTATGGGATGGACTGCTAATCAGATGCCTGGTGGATGGAGAGCTACACATGGAACAGAAACAACACTTCAAGGTTCTTAAAATACAATAGATGTTGGGACCAAGAGACTTGTCTGTTAGCCTCAGAAGAATGGTTTTTAGTCTAATCAATATTAAACATTATGTGCACAATAAAACTAAATCCAAAGGACCTGGATTTAAAACTGGGAATGCTGAAACTGCTGAAGGAAACATGAAAATACAATCAGGTTCTAGGTTTAGGTAGCACAGGAAACGGCCCCAGGAATCAGCAAATGGGACTCTATAATGTTCAACAGTTCCTACACAGCAAAGCAAAATGTGGGCAGAGAAAACAGTAGCTGTTGGGATAAAAGAAAACCTCAGGTGGGGGTGGACATCTAGAACACTTAACTACAAAAATCAAACACACACAAACCAAAACTGCCAATCAATAAATGAGCTAAGGAAATGAACAGAGGGTTCTCAAAAGAAGAAATGCAAATGGCCAATAAATATTCTTTTAAGTGCTCAGCATCCTTCACCATCACAGAAATGAGCATTGAAACTATGTGAAGATTTTATCTCACTCAAGTAAAAATGACTGTAATCAAGAAAACAAGTGATGGAGGTGGGCAAAGATCTGGAGGGACTGAGGGAGAGTGATGAGCGTGGCCAAAATATAGTGTGCAAAATTATCAAAGAATAAAACATTATTTTTAAGTATTAAATGGTAAAAAAGAAAAGAAAGAAATGTCAAAAATGCTGGCAAGAATATGGGGGTGGGGAACCCTTATTTACTGTAAACTACTACAGCCATTATGTAAATAAGTATTGAGTTTCCTAAGAAAATTAAAAGGCAGAGCTACCGTATGACCCAGCTATAGCACTGTTGGGCATATACCCAAAGGATTCTGTATCTTATCATACAGATACTCATATACCCATGTTTGTTGCTGAATTATTCATCAACAGTTCTGAATAATAAAAACAGAGAACACATACACAATGGAGTTTTAATCAGTTGTACAGAAAACTGAAATTATGAGTTTTACAGGAAAAATGAATGGGTCTAAAAAGTATTATATTGAGATGGCCAAAATTTGTATGTTCTTAAATAACGGGGTGTGAGTGTGGAAATCAGGTATGAAATTGGAGAGGAGGCCAAAATGAACAATTGGTGCTAAGAAAGGGTGAGGGCAAAGGCCACACAGGATGTAAGAACAGAGAAGAAAATACGAGGTGGAAGGTAGATGGATGAGAGAAACAAGAACAAAATTCATTTGAAAAAAAAGTCATAATGAAACCTAACTCTGTGCATACCAACACAAAATAAAATTTAAAAGTAAGTAATGCAACCATGTAGTCTGTGGGTAGAAGAGCTGTGTTGCTTTCTTCCAGCTCTGTGCTTTGTGTGTCCTGTTCTTACCTTGGGGATCTAGGATTTTCTATAATGCTAAGTAGGAGTAGGGAGCACCTTTGCCTTGTGCCTAAAACTGGGTGAAAACATCCAGTCTTCCTCCCTGAGTACTATCATGCTGGCCTCAGTCTCCCTCCAGTCAGTACTAGCATGCTAGCTGCAGACTTTTTACTATCAAGTTTAGGAAACTCCACCTGTTCTCATTTTTCTTTTCCTCCCAGAAGTGCTGACCTTCATCAGATGCTTTGGCTGCAATGGTTCTCAGAAGCTTCCCCATGTAGCCCATTGATATGGGTGGGTTAAGTTACTTGATTTTCAAATGGGAACTCAGCCTTGCATCCCAGAAACAAACCTGTGTTGCCATGTATGCTTCATCTTACACACTGCTTAATTCAGTTTGCTAATATTGTGTTGGGGTTCTTTGCATCTATATTTACAAGGGATATTGATCTGTCATTCTCCTTTTTGCATTTTATGTGGTGTTGGTGTCAAGGTAATAATGACTTCATACAATCAATTGGGAACTATTCCCTCCACATCTATTTCATAGGGAAAATAAAACTAAATTCAGAGCTTTATAATACAAATATTCCAAGTTTCCAAAATTTAATTAAAAATTCCTTGATGTATAAAGAACCAAGAAAAATTACAATTCTTTTCTGTTTTGTTTTGTTTTGTTTTGTTTTAGTTTTTTTTCCCTCTATGTAGCCCAGGCTGGCCTCAAATTCATAAAAATCCACCTGCCCCTGCCTCTGCCTCCTAAGTGCTTGGATTTAAGGCATGTATTACCTCACCCAGTGAAAATTACAGTTCTTAATAGCCACATTAGTAAGAGAACAAAGATGCCGGCTGTATCTGACAAAACTTGACAGTCATTGTACAACTCTTCAAAAAATCCTGAACACTATTGAAACGAATGGGAAAGCAAAAAATCTCAGCAAATAAACAGAAGAACTAGATACAAATTTTATAACTGAAAAATAAAATAACCAATTAAAAAACTCACTGCTTGGGCTATATAGCCAAATAGAGATGGCAAAGAGATAATGACCTTGAAAGCAGACCAATAAAAATTGCTTTTTAAAAATCAAATACAAAGAGAAATAAAATGAGAAACAAAAATAAAACATAAAAAGAAAGAGAGCCTCGGGGACTTGGAGGGCACTACTCAAGAATCCCAGAAAGAGATTTGGACAAGGTGAAGCAATATAAATACACTGAGGAAAGATGGGGGTAAGGGCTGTGCAATCTCAACTCTAGACATGGTACACCAATGCAACCTTGATGTCTTAGTACCTCCAGTTCATGGGACCTGCACAAGACAGGTCCTCTCAATAGTCAGTCATGAATGTGGAGGGCTTATGGTACCCTACTCCTAATTGTAGGCCACTGATAGGCTCTAGAAAGTAGGGACTACTTCCTTCAGTTGTATAATCGCTGGTGAATCCCCCAGATTCCAGTGTGTGGTTCCATCCCACACAGATGGCCCTGGTCTAACCCAGAGGAGTACAAACAAAACAAAACAAAATAAATGTAGGGATGAGATCAATAGGGGATGGATGGATGGATGGATGGATGGATGGATGGAGAGGGTGTCCAGAGAGGTGGCAGATGAAAGCAGGTGGTAGTGAGAACAATCAGAATGCATTCTATGCATATGTAAAATTGTTGCAACAGTCATTTTAAACATTAGCAACATTCAATAAAAAGATCCTCTCTGATTAGTTTTTCCTATAAATATAAGTGGATGACTCTATGCAGTTAAAGTAAAAAAAAAACTTGGCAGAATAGATTTTTAAAATGACAATCCAAGTGTACATATTATATTAAAGACTCCCAGATATGTTAAAGATATTAGGGTGGGCTTTCCCTGTGCAAATACACTGTGCAAATAACCAAGAAAGCAGAAGTGGGTATACTAACCCCAGAAAATAAATTTAAATCAAATATTACTATAAGAAAAGGAAGAAATGATAGGTTAATAAAATATTAATATATAACTTATATGCATATACATTATAATAGACAATAGTAACAATTATAAATATAAACATTTAACCCCAGAGTCCCTAATGCATCAAGCCAAAATCAGCAGGTTGAAAGACAGAGAAGGCCATTTTAAACAATTAAAGACCTCAATGCTTTATTTTCAGCAGTGAATAGAACCATGCAGAGGGTCAATATGGAAACAACTCATGAGACCAGAGAATATACTGTTCTCTAAAATTATCTTAGGGCAAACTCAAAAGTAGACCTTCTATTAGACCACAAAAAAAAGCTGAATGCATTTTAGAACAGAATTATTCAGCATTTCTTCTCTTACCATAATGCAAGGAGACATTAAGAATAAGAAGGAAAACTGCCAAATTCACAAATAATTCTCAATTAAACAACACACTGTTAAGCAGCTGATGCTTCAAAAGGAAAAATCCCAATGTTTGCTGGGGAAGAAAGCTCAATGGGAGTTGGCTATACAAGTATAAAAATGAGTTTGGATCCCAAACACTCATGTTTAAAAATAAAATTGCTGGGCCTGGAGGTACATATCTGTAACCCTACCACTAGGGTTGGGAAGTGAGTAGAGATAGGTGGCTCCTTGGGGCTCCCTAGTCAGCCTGCAGCCAAAACAATAGGCACCAGTTTTAATGAGACCCAACCCAACACACTGTCAAACAGAAATAGATAAGATAGAGAAGCAAAGGGGAAGATGCCCAGATATTAGCCTTTGACCTCCACATTCTCTCTCCTTTTCTCTCTCTCCCTCCCTCTTCCTTCCTCCCTCCCTCTCCTCTCTCTCTCTCTCTCTCTCTCTCTCTCTCTCTCACACACACACACACACACACATCATCTCTCCCACACACATACATCATCTTTCTTACACACTCACACACAACTGAAGTGCAAAGTTCTGGTTTCTTTAGAAAGTCAGTTATGCCAAATGATGTTTGTTGGGTCACCATGGTGAAAGGATGTTTTGCTATAGCAAACATGTGAAAGGAGGCATGATATTTAGAAGGAATATAACTATGACATCACAGACAGTGGGAGCTCGAGCATTGGTTTGCATTGCTCTGCCTTGCTATTCTTCACTGACGATACACATGTATTGGTTCACCTTACATTGCTTTGCTGAGCTTCGCTGGTGGTGACTTGATAGAGAGAAACTTACCACAGAACTTCTCAGGAGGTTCCTTCATCTTCTTGCCATTTCAGCAGACCCAGGCCAGTTGGTAAGCCTTGTAGAGTGTTCCGCGCCCCTTCTGAGTCCCCTCGCCCGCAAGAGAGACACGGGAGGCAGTGTTTGGGTAGTTACTACAGCGAGGCTTTATTCTTGTATCAGCTGAAGTGGAAGACACCAAGCCCGGAAAAGGCACTGCTTATATGCACTCTAGAGTGGTGTGTTCACTTCTGATTGGCTGTTCACTCATCACCCCATATTACGCCCCGGGATGGGCAGTGGCTTGGCGTGCTTTTGCCTTTTGCACCTGCGCAGTTAGTTGTTTACTTGTGGGAGCACAGGATGCCCGTGCCATCTTGTAATGGTGAATGTTGTCACGCTCACCGCAGCTCCTAACATCTCCCCCTTTCAATTTTATTAAGATAGAACAGCCTTTTGCCTATCAAGCACGGCACCAACTCAGTGAGGGAAAGCAGAGGCCTGATCCCCTGTGCAAAATGAGATATTGTAATGGGTTTCTCCTCTTGTCGTCATGCAATGAGTAATACTTCCCATACCCATCTCGATGCCTTTTGACGGGGAAAGGGAGCCTCCGCCCTGGGGTGCCACCAGGGGAGGAGGTTTCTTGGCATCAAACCTTTGTGCAATCAGGCATAATTTCGGGAAATCTATCCACACTCGTGGAACATTCCCTGTCAAGTACCCACTCGCAAACACCTCTAAATATTCAGGTACCACAGTTATTCAGGCAAAGGCTGGCTAGACTTAGACCTCTCATCGACCCAGTGCAATGGGCTGAACCCTTGGAGTGCATCGACTGAGGGTCTCAGTCATCAGATACTTTCTTAGCCTAGATAGCCAAATTTCAGGGGGAGATCCATGCTCAAGGTTACGAGTGCTTGGGCGATAGCGACCTTGTCACATTTTTGTTGGACTCTGAGCTTGCAGACCAACCATAACATGAACACTAATCCACAACATAGGGCTGCACCAAATAGGCCTATCCCCACCCTTTAAGAAAGAAAGAAAAGGCAGAGGTAAGCCAAGAAGTAAAATCGCCAGGGGTAACAGGGTCCACTCGTGTTCCATTAAGGCTCAAAATCCAGATCTGCAATCGCTGCTGCACCTGGTCCAGCTCCCTAGTCCAATTCCCTTGTAAATAAGCAGAAAGATTATGGCTTTGAATAAATGTATCATTCATAAATCTCAGAGGTGTAATACATAGATGTGGGGTTGCTGACACGCAGCTCATTTGAACCACATCTGTGAGTTGTTCTACATGGGCTTGGAGCAAATCAACTCTCTGATTGACCAACAGAATGCCTGATGCCAAGTGTGCATCCACTTTCTGTAGAGTGGTCAAAGCCTCAGAAGTCTTTTCTGAAATTTGATTAACAACGGTAGCTGTTGCAACTTGATTAGCCATGGCTATGCTGGCTGTCACAGCTGCAGCTGCAGAGATGGTAATAGCAGTGATAATGGCTTCAGTAATGCCAAAGTCTCTTTTATGTCTTATTAATGATGTAATAGGGAAAGTTTCAGGATCGGCTTCTACTGGGATGGGCACAAAGGTAGGCACGTGCACAACCAAGGCTAGGTCTAGTGATCCATTCCAGCATTGTGCTAAAAGGCATGTAACATTCTTACAATCCAAGATATCAGAATTATTTTGAAAGTTGGATAACATAAAGAAAAATGGGGGGTCCACACACACTGACACCGGTTGTGCAGATGCATTCCTAAGCACCTTATTAATTTTAATGTTATCCAAATGGCTAGAGATATTAAATCGTGTAGCTGAAACGTTTTGTACCTCATGAAATATACCATTCAACAAGGCAAAGGCAGATACACTGGCACTAGCTCCAGCCTCATTACTCAACACCCAATGATAAAAGGGCCAAATATTGTCTATGCCAGTGCTCTTACCTGTATTATTCATTATAGCCAAATCGAGAGGAGGGGATAAATTAAATCCTATGGCAATTTGTTTCTTGGGTTTAATCTTAGACTGGCAAGGTGAAAACACCACTGGAAAGGACAAATCTGGATAGTACCACGGTATCATCTGTTGCAAAGTGGCATTATTGGTATGCCAATTGGACCTCCCAATTATAGTAACATTACTTCCAATCCTGGTGGTGGTAATGTTTATAGGTGATGATTAATTCAGATCGACATTTCCTGATCCTTCCATCTGTCCTGAACTAATCTGATTCAAGACAGCCCCTAGCACTCCTGTCTCTACCTTACTGTAAGTCACAGGATCCACCCAATTAGCAAGAGTAGCTTTCTTGAGAATCATACAAGGTGTATGCAGTTTACTTGTCTATTACCCTTGCTTGCTGCCACAAAACAAAGTGTAAAGTTTAATGGAAAACTTGTAGCATTGTATAACTCAGGCTGCTGGTGGGTGCGCTGGGAGCATGGGGCATCCATGTAACACTCAGTGGCTGTAAACAACGGCAGCACTGCAGAATTTGAATGTACTGGCATAGGAACAGACCAAGATCTAACTATGGCCCATAGTGGTATACTTATCCCCAAATCGAACATCAGCATAGGAGAATCAGAGCCGTTATCTTGCAATCTAGCTTCATTCTTCACGATCTACACCAGCCGAGTGGGGACCCAAATTGGATTGTCTTCACCCTGTGGAAAAACACAGACAGCTCCCCTCCCCAGCCATGGCGGGGGTCTATCGAGTCCCTGACCTTGGAGAAGGACAGCAGCCATCTCTAAATTTGCTGTCGCAAGTCCTGCATTAGTGAGGGGGCCTCCCAAGCCGTGACAGATTCTTAACCATTCTTGTAGCTCCTTGGCTCTCCGAGGAGCAATGGCTGCACGGCATTCAGCTGTGGCATTTTCAAAGATCATCTGTTCAATTAATGGCATTGCCTTCTCTGGTTCCCCAAAGATTCTGCCAGCGGCCTCAGTCATGCGGGCCACAAAGTCAGAGAAGGACTCAATGGTCCCCTGAGTTATTTTGGACAAATAAAGATTACTGCCTTCCTTCCTAGGGAGAGACTTCCATGCCTTTATTGCAGCTGATGCTATCTGTGCATAGACCTGCCAGGGATGAGTAGTCTGGTCGTTCGCATGTACGCCAACTCCAGCCAGCATGTCAAAAGTCCATAATTGTTGTCCCTCAGTGTTTGCATTAATCCTGGCTTGTGCTTGCAGTGCCTCATGCCACAAGGCCTTCCACTCTAGGTATTGGCCCATATTGTTAAGTACCGCCTTCACTGTGTCCTGCTAGTCTCCTGGTGTCACAGCAGCTGCACTTAACCTCTCCACTTGGGATACAATAAAATTAGCCCCAATTCCATATGCGTGTACTGCCTCAGCTAATTCTTTGACCTGCCTATACTCTACTGGGGCATGAACACGGGAGCCTTCTGCCCCTTCAAAGACCGGAAATGCCAGCTGTAGCTGTCTCCGATCTCCTGGGCTGAGAAATGAATTAGAGACGCTGCCCGGGGTATAGGTCAGAGGCAAGGGCGGGGCCGAGGGACTCAAGGTCTTTCTTAGTCTTATCTCAGAACGGTTATTTTTTGCATAGGTGGCTGCCTCCTGTTCCAGGCTTTCTTCTTTGGAGCTGCTAAGGTCTATGGCAGCAAGCTCCTTAATAGGGTATAGGGGGGTCCTTTTGACCTCCACTCTCTCTTCACCAACTGATGAAGGGTCCTTAACCTTAACAGGCCCTGCAGTGGCTCCTCTTCCTTTTGAGTACTCTTTTCTTTGACAAGGCTCCTTGGCCTGTCTCTGTTGCCCAGGCTTTTTTGCCTGCTTCTCCTTTCCAGGCTCCTTGGCCTTATCTTTTTCCCCAGGCTCCTTGGCCTGATGCCGGCTAACACGCTCTGTTTCTGATACCCTGGAGTGGACCTTTCTTGAAACCTCTTGACTTGCACTACTAGCTGTGCTGCGAGCTGGATCCCCACAACACAAATAAGCTAAAAGCAAAAGCAATACAAGCAAGAGGCCAACTAGTGCAGCGGCGACAATGGGTGACAATCAGCTCGCAACCAAAGGTTCCACCCCAAACATACCTCTCAGAGACGTACCTCGATCCTGTAGTCTTTTTCCGCGGCACCTTGAAATTCCCGGGTTTCGGCACCAGATTGTTCCACGCCCCTTCTGAGTCCCCTCGCCCGCAAGAGAGACACGGGAGGCAGTGTTTGGGTAGTTACTACAGCGAGGCTTTATTCTTGTATCAGCTGAAGCGGAAGACACCAAGCCCGGAAAAGGCACTGCTTATATGCACCCTAGAGTGGCGTGTTCACTTCTGATTGGCTGTTCACTCATCACCCCATATTACGCCCCGGGATGGGCAGTGGCTTGGCGCGCTTTTGCCTTTTGCACCTGTGCAGTTAGTTGTTTACTTGTGGGAGCACAGGATGTCCACGCCATCTTGTAATGGCGAATGTTGTCATGCTCACCGTGGCTCCTAACAGTAGAGAGCTGCGATGTGCCGCTGTAAAGATGGCGCTGGCTCCTGCCCCCCTCCCCCCGCCTGCCCGATGGCGAGTGCTCTCTTAAGAAAAACAAGTCCTAATATGGACAAGGCTGGTGATCTGTGCTGCTTCCCCTTACGTGTGCCTATCTGCTGCCGCAACGTAGCTTGCCGGGGTAGGTTGCTCCAGGAGTATTTAGTGGGCAGGCTTTCCCCGAGGTCAGAAGAAGATACAAAGTTCCTGAATAAACTGCTTGAGGAAGAGCTCCGGCGTTGTGTCTTCCTTGCTGGATGAGGTGGGCGCGACAAAGCCTCATGGTTTCTTCTGAGTTGACCTGCAGTTGCTGATTCCTGTGTGATGCCTGCCTAGTGGACCAGATGCAGCTGCTGATTCCTGAGTGGTGTTGGCCAAGCAGGCTGGTCTGCAGCTTGCTGATTTGTGCTTGGTGTTTTCTAGATGACTGGACTAAGAACAATGAAGAACTATTTCTAAACAGGTTTGCTTCCTTCATGTCCTAATAACTTTTCTTTTCCACTACCTCTAGTGGATGGTGGGCTAGAGGGGAAGTTGAACCCCTATTAAAGTAGACTGTGAAAAATTTATACCTACACATTGCTATCATACACATACACCACACACATACTTACATCACACACACATACACCTCTCACACATATATACATCATCTCTCTCACATACACTTACATCCATCACACACATACACACACACACACACACACAGAGCACACATACACTCTAATAAAAAAAGGCACTTAAATTTAAAATAAATAAGAAAACTTTTCAAACAAAGTCACGAAGGACATGATGGCATAGGCCTGTAATCCTGCTTAGTTGAGAGGCTGAGGCAGAAGGATTGCAAATCTAAAGCCTACCTGGACTCAAAGCCAGCCTAGATTAGAAAATGCTTCCTCAAAAATAAAAAGTAAAAGGCCAGCAAGATGATTCAGTGGGCACAGGGCCAGTGAAATGGTTCAGTGGGCACCGGGCCAGCAAGATGGTGCAATGGGCAAAGGTGTTGGGAGCCGACTTTTAGCAGAAAGCGGCTATCAGCTTTGCAGCCATCTTGAGCCATATACCCTGACATGAGACTTGGATTACAATAGCCTACAACAGCTGAGCACACTCTGATAATCTTGGTTTAGATACCTTGGGTGTGTGAGATTAAAGGTGTGTAACTTAAGAGTGTGACTGAGAAGTGTAGAGATCAGATTTAGAGACAAGACCTAAGGGCATGATTAAAGGTGTGACCAAAAGGCATGGTTTAGAAGTGAGACATATATATATTCTGTCTGCAAGAGGCAGACAGAAGAGAGATGAGAGAATCAGACAGAGGAGACAGAGAAGCAGGCACTTGGGAGAGAACTTGGAAGAAATAGCTTGGAACTTGGAGGCACTAGGGACTAGGAACTCAAGACTTGGGACTTGGACTAAGAAGAGAGACTGAAGAATAAATAGGACTATAACGCACTCTGTCTTGTCTCCATTCTTCGAGTCCGTCCTCACTCTCTCTCTTGCTGAACCCCGACCCGCAGACTGGAGTGGCAGCTTGGGCCTGGATACAGTGGCCGCCAAACGTGGGGTAGCACAGGCCTAAACATTTTGCTCAGGCCACAACACAAAGGTTCTGGTCTCATGAACCTGATGACCTGAGTTCAATCCCCAGAACCCAGATAAAAATAGGAGAGAATCAACTCCACATAGTGTCCCCTGACATCTTTACATGTACTTAAGAGAGAATGAACTCCACATAGCTGTCCTCTGCTGTCTTTACATATACTTAAGAAAGAAAGTAGGAGTGAAGATAGGGGAGAGACTGAAGGGGATGGAAAAAGGATTGGGTCTGATTGGAAAACATCATCTTCATGTGTGATATTCTCAAACAAAAAGTACAACAAATGGATAAGTAAATAAATAATAACTTATAGAAAACGGTGCATGAAGGAAACTGATAGCAATACTACGTACGTGAAAAAAAGACATCATCATAGCAGAGATAAATTAAAGGAAAAAATGGAAACAGAAGAGAAAAATCAATTAAACCAAAGTAGGTGGTCCCTGACACATATACAGCAGAGGACTGCCTGATATAGCCTCAGTGAGAGAAGATGTGCCTAACCCTAGAGAGACTTGAGGCCCCAGGGAGTGGGGAGGTCTAGTGGGGGTTAGGTGGGGAGGTGGGGACATCCTCTTTGAGGAGGAATTGAATGAGAAACTGTGGGAGGGCGAGCCAGGAAGGGGTAACAACTGGACTGTAGAAAGATAAAAGTAATAAAACGAAATAAAAAAAGAGTTAACTATATAAAAAAAGAAAACACCAACAAAACAAACAAAACTTTGCTTAGACATAATAAGAAAAAAATAGATAAATCCCAAATTACTCAAGGCTTTAATGAAAATAGGGACCTACCAACAATTATACAGTAGTAAAACAAAACAAGAATACTGAGAACAGTTGACCACCAACAAATTAGATAACCAAGAGAAGATGGAAAAACTCCACAGAAAAACAACTACTGAACTTGACTTAAGAAGAAACAGAAAATCTGAAGGGATTTATAACAGAGAAAGGAACTAAGTAAGTCATGGAAAAACCTCCCAAAGAAAGAGAAGTCTGGGGCCAGATGGCGTTCTAGATGACCATGACTAAACACTTAAGCAAAACTAACCTTTCTGGCCACAGTTAATGTACATCTTTAAGTCCAGAACTCATGAAGTAGAGGCAGCTGGATCTGTCTGAGTTTAAGGACAGTATGGTCTCCACATACTAGGCCATGTGGGACTATTTAGTAAGACCCTGTCTCAAGAAACCAATTTCTCTCTCTTTTTTTAATGTAGTCATAAGGAAAAGTCTCTAACCCCGTTTATGAAGATAACATTATTTTCATACCAAAGGCATATAAAGTATCACCTGAAAGCAAATGTGCAGACAAATAACCTTTATGACTATAGACACATCACGTTCAATGAGACAGTAGCCAGGTAAATCTCTAAGCACACTGAAATATTATGCAGCTCTGCTAACCTGGAAACACAGTGGCTCAACAGATGAAAATCAGTCACTATAATATGCAATTGGTGGAGTGCAATTGAAAGTGCATGGCCATTTTGTTGAACAGGAAAACGGCATTTGACAAATTAAAAATGTCTTCATGCTAAAATTCCTCAAAGAAGTGAGAACAGAAAGGAATTTCTTCTGTGTGATAAATGACACTCAAGGAACACCTACAATGTATTCTCAACTCAAAGATGAAGGAATGACCAGTCTGTCTCCTTTGTTAAAATCAAAATCTCAGGGGTTAGAACTATCTAAGAAAAGACATTTTCTGATCTCAGATTTTTGAAGGCTGAAAGTTCAATATTAGAGGCCCTCTGTGGCAGACAACATCACAATGATGGGAACATCTGGGGAAATGATCACAGGGGGAGACAGGAATCCAGAGGCACTCAGGGATTAGGCTCACTCAGTTAAAACAACTCATTTTCTTGAGAATGAACCAAAGTCCCACAGCATCTACGCTGATCTCTTCCAAGAGCAACACCCCTATAACATTGCACAGGACTCTGTCTTTTAAAGGCTCTTTCCACATCGTTCCATTGTTACATCCAGAACATGAGTCTTTGCTGAGCACACTCAAGCCACATCTGAGCCACAGCAAAAGAGTAACAAGAGAAGAATGTCCACTTTCACCACTGCTGTTCCTCATTGGAAATTCTAGCCAGAGCAATGAGGCAAGAAAAATTAATAAAATGCACCCAAATTGCAAAAGAGAATGTGGAGCTTTCCTTCCAGACATTTGATCCTGCATATAAAGTATCTCACAGGGAGCCAAAACTCCTTAGAGCTGATCAGTGAAGTCAGCAGCTTGGCAACACACAAATCAGTATATAAAATCAATTGTGCCAGCAATTAATCCAGCATGCAAAGTAATATTCACAATAGCTAGCATCCAAACATGAGATAGTTAAGAACTACTTTTGTTTTGTTTTGTTTTGTTTTGTTTTGAGACAGGGTTAGTGGTGTGTGTGTGTGTGTGTGTGTGTGTGTGTGTGTGTGTGTGTGTGTGTGTGTTTGTAGCCCTGGATGATCTGGAACTCACTATGTAGACCAGGCTTGTTTTAAACTCACAGAGATCTGTCTGCTTCTGCCTCCCAAGTTCTGGGATTAAAGACATATGCCACCACTGCCCGGTTTAGGAATAATTATTTGGTGTTGCATGCCTGTAATCCCAGTATTCATAAGGCTTTGGCAGGGAAATTTCTCAAATTCAAATCCAGACTTAGCTATATAACAAGCGCCATGGCTAGATAATAAAACTGTCTCAAATTAAAAACCAAAATCAATATTCCCATTAGACTAACCATCACACCCACTATCATAATTTACATACTAGGGGTTCATCTCTTATAATCCATGAGACTGTATTAATGTCATTAGCATGAACTACCACACTTGATAGTAGGGTTTGTTCTCAGTGTTACGCATTCTATGAGTTCTGAGGTATGTATAGTGGTGTGTGTCATCCACCATCATGTATAGTACCTATCCCTAAAACCTTCCATGCTTTGACTGCTTTTAATGTGACTTTGCTGTCTCTCCCATCACTAGATAGTGTCCTCACCTCTTGAATGTGAGCTGATTTTATCACTTCCTTTGGTCGTTAGTTGTGGTGTCGATTCTGAAATTAGACCTCAAGAGACCTGATTTTTGTTTTTATTCTTAACCAATAAGTATACTGTATTGTTTAAGTATACTTATCCCTAAATATTTCACTTTGGGGATGCTAGCTATGGTGCATGTTATTTTCTATATTGAACTGCTCATTGCTAGCATAAAGATAGCCTTACATCTTCCATTCTTTCTTGAACCTTCCCCCCCCCCCACCCCCCGCCATCATAGAAAGCATGGAATAGCTTACCATTGGATTCGGTGAGCAATAATACCGAGACTGCCCAACACTGTGCTCAACCAGCATGCAGCAGCTGATCCCAAGTGAATTACTTTCATGTAACTGTGACTGAAATTGTTGAGAGGGTAATTTAAAGGAAGAAAGACTATTTTGGCCCATGGTTTTGGACTGTTTGGTTTAGGTTAGCTGCACACACATGATGTCATGGGTAGGAGATCATCCCAGTGAGTGGGTGTGGGAGAGGAGGATTGTTACCTTGTGATGAACAAGAAACAAAGAGCAAAGATGGTACTAGAAACTAGACACAATCCTCAAAGTGTGCCCCTAATGACCTACTTCCCTCAACCAGGTCCCACCTTCTGAAGTTTCTTGAACTGCTTATAGTAGCGCCAATAGCTAAGGATCAGGCATTCAGCACATGTGCCTGTTGAGGACATGTCATACTCAAGACTCACACCAAGTGGGAATAGTCAGCTAGGATCACACACACTACCTACCCAATCTACAGAAGGCAGATAAACACGTGAGGCCTGAAGGCTTAGAACCAGACGGCTGAACTTGGTGTGATTTGTTTACTTGTTTACACCAATAGTTTACTGATACATGGGAAAGAATCAGGAAGAGATGCTCTGTAATTTAAAAAACAAAAGTATCCGGAAAGGAGACACACTAACTCTAGTCTTACCGGACTTCTCTTTTCTTTTAGAGAGGGGAGGAAGAAGCTGAAAGTGGTTCTCCTGATAGCTATAACCTTTCAGAACCGATATTGCTTACATGTAAGCCACATCTTTCCTGACAATATTTTCTCAAACATATTTTGGGGAGTCAGTTTTCTTTAGTTTCCCTCTACTAGAAATTTCACAGGCTTAATTTTACAGAGGAGATAGTCTGTGCCATGGAATTTGGAATGTTGTAGTCTTACTGGGGACTAATTCCATTAAAGGAACGGCAAAGACACAGGACTGAACGAGCACAAGAAGCCAAAGCCAAGGCAGGCCCAGCAAAGCCTGAGAATCTGGCTGGGAGGTCTGAAATAAATGTTGCTTTCAGAGCTGTCCCACAGCTAGTTGACACAGGCCATACCCACAAAGATAACCCTGAGGCTGAAGCAGACTCTGGCAGGCTAAGTGCTAATGTCCACCTGCTGGTCACATTCTCCATATTGAGGACCAAGGCCTGGGGATGCACCTCTGTGTTCTTCACACATATGCATAAGAGCTTAGTAAACATGCTGAGACCCTAATCTTTGTTTATGGGGGCCAAAGTTCTAAAGACAAATGTCATGGATCTGGTCAACCAGTATTTGGGGGATATTCTTGGCACTGCAAGGTTTATAAATTACCACAACTTTATTATCAAGCAGTCAATGAGGGAGGGAATAGATACACTCAAATACCCTTAATAAAAGGGAAGTAAATTATCACTAAGTGAAAGCATTGGTGCCATGTTCTGGAAACAGAAGTTATGTCTCCATACGTACATGAACACAAAAATAAATGCTAAACACTGTAAATATTGTATTACTGAGGTGATATTCAGAGCTAAAAATATAGCCATGAAGAGTTCTGCATTCAGAGGAGGACTTGAGTCATCAGAGAGTCTCAGCTGGGCTCTGAAAGATGCAGAAGATGTAAGTCTTGAATCTGGAAAGTAACATCCCAGCAGTAGAAACAGCCTTCTGCTGGCAGCCACAGACATTCTGGTTCCAATCACCCATAACTCCCAGCTTGCTTAATCCCCATCGGGTTCCTGCATCTCCTGAACCACATTCTCCAACAGAGAAGGACTAGAGATACCACAGCATTGTCATGCTTTGTCTACATGACCAGTCCTCCCATGAGGAGCTACACTGGATCTAATTAATAACCAGGACACAAACAAACAAAAGACAGTGATTAGAGGGGTTATCCAACACGACGTTCTCAAGAGCTCTTTAATCACCTGCTCTTGCTCGGCAGAGCCACGTCAGCAAATACTTTCAGGATTCTGTGTGCAGAGAAATTGGACAGGATTAGAAAGAACACTAGTGACCTCCACTCGGAAAATCCACAGCGTTAAATTTATTTCTCTTCCTGGGCTGATTCTCACCCGCTCTGAGCTTCTCATGTTCCTTGTGGGATTCAAGAGTTTAATTAAAAACTCAGATCTGAACATTAACTCCTATGATTCTTTCTGCCACCACA
The DNA here is from genome assembly GCF_011762505.2 of Arvicanthis niloticus. Classification (NCBI taxonomy): domain Eukaryota; kingdom Metazoa; phylum Chordata; class Mammalia; order Rodentia; family Muridae; genus Arvicanthis; species Arvicanthis niloticus. Next base: position 114,893,882 of record NC_047659.1, on the reverse strand, counting down.
CTTCTTAATAGTTGAATATATACTGGGAAGTAGGGGCAGTTTATTATGACCAGCCCACCCAAAAAGCCCACACCTGCCATGGCCCTTGAAGGACAAAAAAAAGATCCCCAGCAGGCCACACCCTTACCCAAAAGCAAAATGCTGGTTGTTAAGTTCCTTGCCAGTCACTGAGTTAAGTCCTTTGTATTTGTAGTTAATTTACTCATCATAACAAAAACGTTAATCTTTCCATTTTACTGTTGGAGAATGTTTACTGTTGAAGAAACAATCATCAAGCAACTATGTAGCTTCCCAACTTCCCACAGCTTACATGTAACAAAAAAGACTGGAGCCTGGCCATGTTCCTACCTTGTTCTTAATGGCTGTGCTAGCTCTGTGGCCACAGCACAGTCCCTCAGCCAGTCCCTACCCTCAACATGCCTGGCTCACCAGTGTGCCCCTATGGTGCTTACCAGGCGTCAATCCAGATTCTCATCAGGTCAAAGCATTCATTCATTGTTCTGTGGCCTCAGTACATCTGGAAGTTTCTGCTGTATGCTGCTCTCTGCCCCAGTCCACCTCTACCAACTGGGCACTCCAATATGGTTGAGGTGAAAGTATCAAAGAAAGTCCAGTCCTTTCGCTTATGTGGAGACAACACAAACCCACCAAGCAATTGGCCAAGGCCTTCAATGACTTCAAGGAGATCAACATCCCCCTCTACTCAAGTCCATCCCTGACTCCACTCTCTTCCCTAGGACTCTCTCTTCCCTAGGGGTGTCTGGGAAGCCGGCCATATGCCTGGGGTTGCTTCTTACTGGATCTGAGTAAGAAACAATATGCTTGCTGCAGCTAAGAGCTTGCCCTTTACAAGGGATGCTGCCTGATCCCATGACGTCAGCAACTCAAGGCATGTTTACAAACCTCACTTCCCAGGTATTAAATACTAGACAGCTCCAGCAGTGATCACTTCCTAGCCTAGAATCTGGAATAAATACTAAAGATAGCAGCCTGGTGGCTTGTGTATGTGTGTGTGTGTGTGTGTGTGGGTGGGTGGGTGGGTGGGAGACAAACTAAGAAGCTGCCCCTGAAATGGAATGTTGTGTGGATAATCATCCCACTGGGACCAGAGATATGTTTTTGAGACTTGAGGCAGTTATAGACAAGCTGTGTGATTCTGGGTGTCTAGCTTGCTGTCTCTGATTATACCCTATCAGGAGGAAAGAAGGTTATGAATACTGCATATACCCCTGGAGGCTTCACTGCAAAGGTAGGAAAAGTTCGAGTCCATCCTCCCTCCCAACTTCTTCCTAATTAGTGATGAGGTCTGTCCCAGGAAGGTGGGTCCCAGCCAAATCTAGATAAGCCAAATAACATGGCCGTTAGTACCTAAAAAGGCTTAAAAGAAGTCCGTACCACACGGTGGGAAAATTACGCATCAGAGGTTTGAAATAGCTGATGGGTACATTGTGGGCTGGAGGATAGCCCAAGGAAGCCAACAAGGCAGACAACCCCCAACTGTGGGAGCTTATAGACTCTGTGTGACACTTGGTATGGCTTCCTTGTTCCTGCTTCTACTCGGGGAAACATGAGAAACGACAGCCATTCTTTATCTCTGCACCTGCTCAGCAGTGGTCACGAGGTGTCACACAAGGTGCATGCCACCTCACCCTTTTATACAAATGCCTGTGAACATCTCATCAGAATCACCTGGAACACTTGTTACACCAATTCTGGGCTCCCCACTAGGGCCTTAACCCTGATGACTCCTGAATCCCTAAGGCTGCTGCTGAACTAAGGGCAATTAGTACAACAGAGCTCTGAGCCAGAGATTCCCAGCATCCAGGCCCAGGCCAGTCCTAGACAATCAAAGAAATCTCTGAGTGGCTGTCATCTAGGCATGATAGCATTTTGGGAATTCTAATGTAACCCATTGATTTAAGGAGATAATAGGCAGGACCAAGGGAAAATTGTGGGTCATTATACGCAGAAGCCCTGGAATCCCAACCAGGAAGCAAACTACTGTGCTTCTTCTGGGCCAAGACAAGTAGTGATAGGCTATACAGCCAGGCTATATGAGTGCTCTTGGTGTGAAGGTGCACCAGGAAACCAGCAGGCCCATACGACCATGTGAGAAATGCAGTTCAGGTACCACTTCAGAGCACATGAGGCTAAGCCTGCATCCAAACCGCATCCTTCAGTGACGTGTACTGTGGTCTGGGTGGTAGGGAAGTTCTGCAACACCTGATTTAGGGGCAAAGACATAGACAATTCAAAGCCTATTTCCAGCCATGGCATCCTTTCCTAAATGCAAAATCCTCTGAAAAATATACTGAATTTCTGTTTTTTTATAGAAATCACTGAGACACTGTACCCGTGCGTGAATGTGTGTGTGCATGTATATGCATGTGCGCACGCCTGTGTGTGTGCTCCTCTGTGTGTGTGTGTGTGTGTGTGTGTGTGTGTGTGTGTATGCTAAGAGTTCCCAGGGAAACAAGCCATTTGCCAAGACTAAGATTCTTGTTTATCTTTATCAATCTTATTAGTGTATACCCACAATAACACATTTGTGCTGTGCTATTCATAGGTGCATATAATGTACTTTGGTCATATTTACCCCCTCTGTCATCTTCTCTTATTTATCTTCTTCTATCCTCTCCCTAGTATTTTTCCTTTATGCATGTTTCTCCCTCCCAGATTCCACATGTGAGAGAGAAAAATGGGTACTCGTTTTTCTAAATCTGGCTTATTTCATTTAATGTGATCGGTTTCCAGTTCTATCTATTATCCTTCAAATGACACAATTTTATTAATTTTATCATTGAATGCACCACTGTGTATACATGCCACATTTCATTTCTTTTACCAAATCACTCACTGATGGGCAAATAGGCTTATTATATAGCTTGGAAGTTGTGAATATTGTTGCCTTAAACTGGATGTGCAAATATCTCTATGTTGTGCTGAGTTTGATCTCTTTGTGTTTATACCCAGGACTGGTACAGCTGGGTCATACAGTAGTTCTATTTTTAGTTTGTCTGAAGAGTCTCTATACTGGTCGCCATGGAGGCCCAGCTAATGAACACTGCAGTCAACAGTGTATACAGTCTTTCTGTCCGGTTTTTTTGCCAGTGTGAGTTTTGGTTCCTTTATGGTAGTCATTTGTATCGTTCTCATTTGCATTTCCCTGATGACTAAGAATGCTTGAAGATTTTTGTGTGTGTGTGTTGGTCATTTCTGGTTTTGATTTGGCCTATTCAGTTCATCTCCCATCTGTTGATTGAGTTTCTGGGTGTGAGTCCCCCAGAGTGGATAAACAGCTGGCAGAGGTTTCCATTCTGTAGGGTATCTGAGATTAGATGCATCTGTCTTCTTCCTCGAAATGGCCTGGCTAAAGCCTCAAGCCTGAAACCATGCTATATCTTGAGAGGAGGGTCATAACTCAGCAGAGTCCTGACTATGCTCACATATTATAATCATATAAAAAGCTGTAAAACTTTCTGTACCCGGGTCACCCCAAAGACTAATTTCATTGACACCTCAGGTCAGAACACTAGTGTGGGCCTTTTCAGTGATGCCAGGTAGAGCCAGGACAGACCCAGAACTATCTGAAGCCCTTTCTCTGCTGGCTTCCCTCCAAGAGGAGTTCCTGCCTAGACCTCTCCACTGCAGGATGCTGAGCACTGGGTGATGCTGATGAAAAGCACCACGAGCTTGCTTCTGGAGTGAACAGCAACATTCTGCACACAGAGCCAATTTTGTGGTCTTTGCTGATCTAGCAGAGCTTCAGGAGCTATGTAACCCTCCAGTTGTCTTGTCTGCCCAATTTATCAGCAAGGCACCCGTAAGTTCAAACAGCTGCTGTCAGCATGTGGCTGAGACACCAACAGAGACTGTCAAGCCAGCCACACCAGGGGACACAGGCCAGAACAAATTTCTCTTTGTGCCATTCCATACTTCAGTGATGGCATACGTGTGGCTACTAATTCAAGAGCTCACTCTTTTATTTCCTCTTGTATTTTTTTAGAAGTCACAAAAAGCAAAAGATTTGAAGAAAATCACTGAATTTCAATATATATATATAAAACCCCTGTGTCTTTCCAAAAACATTTGCAGTGAGCTTGGCAGGTATTGAGTTTCTCAGCTATAGAAAGCTCTTTTTTTTTGTCATCAGAGGAGGTGGATGCAGCTGGTCGATTTAGTTGACCTAGGGGAGAAAAACACATAGTTTCTCTGCCAAAAATTAAAGTCCACCTGTGGCTACTAGACACTTTACAATCCCTTGTGCGCTTACTGATGGACTGTACAGGCCATAAAGATGATTTCCAGAACCTCATTTGACTAGCTATAGCCTAAAGAACATTTTTTTTTTAACTTTCTTTTCTCTGCAAAATAAGAATGGTAACTCCACTTGCTGGGGTTAATGAGGAAACAAAAGCAGACACCAACATGTTGTAAGACCTCTATCAGTATGGTCGTAAACCATATCAGAAAGAATTAATTGGACCAATGACCTTAGTGCTTCAAGGGTATTGCCTCATTTAGGTTTCTATTGCTGTGATGAAACAGCAGGACATAAAGCAAATTCAGGAGGAAAAAAAAAGTCTATTTTACTTACACTTCCATCATCAAAAGTGTTAAGAAAGGAATCTGAATTCAGGAACTGAGGCAGAAGGCATGAAGAAATGCTGCTTATTGGTCTGCTCCTCATAGCGTGCTTGGTTTGCTTTCCCATGCGACCCAAGAACTGCCCAGGATTAGCATCCTCCACGGTGAACTGGATCTCCCCACATCACTAATCAAGAAAATGGCCCACAGACTTGCCTACAGGCAATCTGATGGAGGCTTTTCCTCAACTGAGATTCCCCTTTCCAAATAACTTTAGCTTATATCACATTGACAAAACCAAAAATCAATTAGGGCGGTATATTCATTTAAGATGTCTAGAGTCTCATATTACACTTGATCCATAATAGGTACAACATTAGGTACAGAATCTATAAAGAAAGACCTCAGTAACAGCCCATAGGTTGACTCACTTGCAAGAACCCTGGCTCCGGGAGGTGCTTCATCGAGGTAGATCATCTTCCCCTACTCCAGTCTGTGTCTGGAGTTCACCGTCTTCCACCCTGTTGCCCACCATGCCTGGCCAGTGCACGTGCAGCCCTCACCACCCCCAGCCATGTTTTCCTACCTCCCTTTCCAACTATTCTCCCATTTAGTTCCCAACTTATTTTTCCGATACTCTGACCTGGAAAATGCTTTCAGGGTAGAGCTGCCCAGGCAGGATCCCACGAGGAGCAGTCTCCCATCCAGCTATGAATCATTCCACCTGCTTCTATTGTTGTTGCAGGCAAGCAACCAAACAGATTGTTTTCTCCAGCTATTTCTGGGCCTTTTTCAGAAGCATCCTTATCTTCAAACAGGAGCTGCTAAACCGGCAGCAAATCATTCTGGGTAAATGCTAGTCAATTTAGTTCCTGGGGGAGAAAAACACATGGTTTCTCTGCAGAAAATTAAAGTTCACATTGTTCTGATACTCATGTGGGTGTAGATGAGTTGGGCACAGGCCCCAGGAGACAATATCAGAGCTTTTAACATTGCCAAATCCCTGTACCTTTGAGGTAATCCTAAATTTGTTCTGGCAAAGCCCGTGAGGTCTTATTGAGTTGGACTTGCATTTACAACATGGTATTGATGTTCTAGGATTCCGTGCCTGAGTCCATATGCAGGTTTCCATAGATATACCTTCTAGAAAAAGTAGGCATGCCTCTAAAGTAGATCTTCCTGAGAACCAGAATGCCAATTCTATGGGCAGATAACAAGTGTTAGAAGTTGAAAAGGTGTTTTAGAGATAGTGACCAGAAATCAGAACCAACTGCTGCTTTGAGCAGGGACAGTGATAATTTGGGACTATAACGTCTCAGAGCCAGTCAGTCACAGAAACCATAAGCCTGACTACTTTCTCTGCATGTGATCACACTGAGAGGCCCTGAAACAGGGAGAGCTGCTATAAAGAGGAGCCATGGAAGGGCATGCCCTCCTTCCATGTCTCTTGGCTTCAAATCTAGAGCCCTAACAGGGCTCCTTCTAAGAAAGTGTATTCTGTGGCTCACACAGGAAACAGTATTAGCCAACTTCTTTTTGTGCACATACATGAGGACAAAGGAGCTAAAGAATAGCTCTAACACTTCCCCAAACACCAGCATGAAAATTCACTGATCTGAAGAAGCAGAGTTCTGGCTAAGTTACCCAGAACTCTGATAGCACCTTCCTCAAAACTGAACTGGGATTGGTAGTGTTCACAGGAAGTAGAGAGTACAGAAAAAGTTGTGGAAAGTCCCTTGTGGAACACAGCTCACTATGAAAGGCCAGAGGACTAGCAGCCTTACCACTGGGGATTTTTAAAAAGGTGCCTGAGAGCAGAACTGTAACTTCCTTATCAAGGAAGGAGCCAGTTACTTGCTTCAAGACCATTTTCCTTGTGCCCATGCCCTTGGCCTTGCTAAAGTCTGGTCCCTCACACCAATGTGGGGATGATTTTCCTCCACCTCTGGATTTGGACTTTGTCATGTGTCTTGCCTGTGGTCAAGGGGCTAAAGCAGAAACTTGTTTGTTTACAACCATCACCACGAGAAGAGCCACCCCAGGGCAGCTACTACTCTCTATTGGGCACCTAGAGGAAATCCAGGTGGAGTGTATTTGAATGCAGGCAAATATAAGGAGCCAAGAGAAGCCAGGCCCTCTGAATGGATCTGAGACTATAGCCAAACCCACTAACGATGTGAGGCACAGGAAGGCAGGAAGGAGATATAGAGCCTGGGATAGTATCTTCTCTTCCAAAAGAATGGTTAAGATTTGAAGAATGGATGTTGCCAGTGGATGGTGAAGTCAGATATGATGAAGAGCATTAATTATGATGGGGAAAGGTAGCAAATATTCAAAGAGCAATGGCCCATAGCAACAGGATCAGTGCTGCCTCCAAGAGTTAGGTGATCCTAGCAATGTCCTCGGTCTGGATTGCCACTGTAATAGAGTCACAAGTCATTTGGGGATCTTTGAGCACTTGAGATGTGACAGGGCCACTGAGGAAATGAGTTTTTCTTTAGTAGTTGATCTTTTTAAGAGTCCCAAGTGGGAGAGTATGGCAGAAGAGGGGGTTGGAGAAGGAATAATCAACATTAAGGAAGTTTGAAAATACATATGGAAATCTACTGCTTTATAGGGTGTGTGTGTGTGTGTGTGTGTGTGTGTGTTCTCATTAAGTGTTTTATTGGAGCTACTATACACAGAGGGGTTTGCTCATCCCAGAAGCCATAGTCTGCCAAATTTAAAAAGCCTAGTGCAAGTGTAGGCTATCTCACCTAGAGTTGTTTGTCAGAGGTGTCCTGGAAACCCCCCAAAATATAACACTACTGTTGTTGCTCTTGGTTGTCCATCAGGATTTCCTGATAAGACATGATTGCTGGAGACATTCCATACACTGGTCTTACAAAAATCTTCCTCTCTACTGGCTAGCATTTATGGTCCTGGAAAGTGTTCTAAACATGCTAGAAGAAAAAAGAAGTCAACAAGAGTCTTACCCAAGTGTGAACCCTATAAACTACAATACCGACCATAATGGCAAGATATAACCATGAATGTATTAGTGGCAGAACAATTATGGGGTAAGCAATTGCTATTTGATTGGCTTTCGGGCCTGCTTCACAGGAGGAAACGCATGCCTGGTACTAGCAATCTGGCAAAGAACACATAGTGGAAGAGATCACAGGACCCCAGGGGTGAACCTATTACTATTATTTTGCTTAACAAACATAGTATCTAACTGCTGTCTAAATTTCTGGTAGATTGATACCACTTTTAGACATCATCAGAGAAGTTTCCTTATGCTGTGGATAATAGTTAATACAAAAACTCACAACTGGTCGAAGCACAGAGAATACATATCAGTGGAGTGCTCAGTCATGGGACATGTATATATCATGCCCCCAGGACTCAGAGACCTTTAGGCAAGAGGAGGCAGAGTGATGGTCAACACCAAAGGTTGGGAAGGACCAGAGCAAAACAGTATCTTCTGGTCATGACAGGACAGCAGGTTGCCTGCACAAGATCACGACAGTCAACATGGAGATGGACATGATTGGCCAGCTGCCACCTCAACTGAGGAATTCCTGACAGTTGATGGCTTCTGGGGGAGGGATGATCAGGTTTTTTTAAGTATGTGAACCCTGGTCAATCCAGCATACTCTGCTGTGTATGCACAACACAAATTGGGGTCAATGGGTTATTAACAACAAAGAGAGAGGACAAGATGCAGGGAGGTGGAGAAGTGGGGTAAATCTTGAAAGAGTTAAATAAAAGAATTGGGATGGATATGATCAAAATATATTGCATTAACAAAAAATATTTATTAAAAGGAATCACATGTAGCCAGTAGCTACCATCGTGATAGCATTAATCTGGTATGAATCTTGCAGTATGAAGAAGAAGGCTGACATGAAAGTGGCCAGAAACACCTTTACTTTGGTGAAACCTCAGAAGGGAAAGGTTTGTTCACTATGATGGCTTGACACTGGTGCCATCCTGGTCCTCAGTCCAACACTGCTACACACCCACTTAACTTCCCAGTGTCCTTGTAAGTGGATCCTGGCATTATCCCCAGTTTGTTAATAAGCAAACTAAGCCATAAAGAGAATGATTTTTAAGAAGGTCACTGCATGGCAGAGCTAAGTTTGAAGCAAAATTCAGATCTTAAGGTCTTTTAGCCCTCTCTTACAGAAAACCTTCTCCAGCCACCAACCTGCGAAGTACACAGAACCATTTCCAAGCATTTTCCTGGAAGACAGAGTCTGAGGAGGGAGGCTTTATTTGCAGTAAGGAGTGTAGTTAAATTGTTTGCTTTCATTTGGGGCTAGGAGAAGGTTCTCATGCAATAGAATTGGTAGGGCTAAGAGTGAAGACAGAAAACCCAAGAAGGATGGACAATGGGCTGGCCACCTCTGGGAGTAGCTAGCTCTTTTCCCAGGGGCCTGTCAGAGGACTTGTGTGTGATAAGGAAAATGGAAAGCCATCGCTGGCCCTGGCATGTTGAGCACTGAAGAGGTAATCACTTTCCCATCTTCTCTCACAGAAACATGGAGACATGTATATTATATAGCTCCACCTACAGGAAACATCCAGAATAGGCTAATGCAGAGGTTGCAGATCAATGGTGGCTTAGCACGTGGTGAAGGACAGGAGAGCATATTATTAGAAGAGCTCCTATGTGAGATTAGATGGTGGTTGAGAATGGATTTTATGTGACATGAATTTTACATCAGTAAAAGAAGGGTGAGTAGCTAGGAGCCTTAGAGACAGAAGACTGCACCCAAGGTCCAGGCTCTGAGCTTCCCAGCCCATTCAGAGCAAAGATTTACTTGAGAGAAGGCCCAGACCTTCACTTGGACAGACCTTAGAATCTTTAGCTGTGATGCAGGGATGATGTGGAGCAGTGTGGTTGGCCTCTCCAGACTCCATGTCAGATGCTGCCTCTCTCTGATTGACTCAGACACAATGAGGTCACTGCTGTTGTTCAAAGCCAGACTATAAGAGGCTTGCCTGACTCCAGGGACAGAGCCTCCCCCTACCCCGCTCCCTGTGCATGCCTCTCCAACTCAACTGTTCAAGAAACACATGGGTTTCAGTCTCCAGCGTCCTGCCAGCTGCAGGAATCTAATTCCTCTGAGGCTGTAGAGAATGAGCTAACGTCTTAACACCATCCTTTCTATTTGTAAAATGTTATCACTTTAGGAGCCTTCATCCTTCCATGCTGCACCTGGACCCCATGCTGCTTCTCTCCCTCAAAGCCAATGGAGCCCTGGAAGGTCCTTTGTCCTCTATGCCTTTAAGCCCATCACTCAAATGTTCAAGCCTCCTTTATTCCTGCTGGCCCAATGCTTTAAGCTCCTCCAGGAAAAGATCATAGCAGCATCCACAGAACACAGAATGGACAAAGCAAAACCAATCTACTACGATTAATTTCCAGGCGTGCCAGACCCATGGAAACCCTGCTCCTTCGTGGAGAAGTGGGGTTTATATCTGCATGGGCAAATGACTCAATTAAATCCTAAAGCATCTATTATCTATGGTCACATGGGGCAATTCTTAGGATACACTGAGAAGAGTCTACACATATTCCATGATATATGTAAGGATATATGCCTTATCCTTAACTTTGGAGCCTGGAGCCATGTGAGGCCACTGTCTTATGGGGAAGACCAAGCTCAATAACAGGCCACTTGAAAACATTGTGGATGTTGGCTTTAGCTGAGATCCCAACCAACAACTGGCATCAACAGTTTCAGATGACTCCAGACACAGGCTTTTGGGTCACCAAGACATGAATTCTTCCCTGCTAGGGACCACCATATGGTAGACACAAGCCATTCTCACTATGGCCTGTCTGAATTCTCAAGCCCAAAAATGAGTAAGCATGATGTGGTGCTGAGCTACCTAATAAAATAATGTACTCTGCATTTCCTTTTAATTATAAGCATTTTAAAAGATTTTTAAGTTTAAATTGTGTGTCTATGCATGTTGTGTGGGGATATGTACACATGAGGAAAGGTACCTACAGAGGCCAGAGGCATCTGATCCCCTTGGAGCTAGAATTACAGAAGGCTGTTAGCTGCGGAGTATGGGTGGGTTCTGGATGCCAAATTGGGGCCCTCTGCCAGAGAAGCAAGTACTCTGAACTACTGAGCCATCTTTCCAGTCACTGGACATAACCACTTATCTCTCTGCAGGATGTGCCTGGCCCTATTCTGGGCATTGGGACTATAAAGATGAAGAAAAACAAGCCCTATGCTTAATGATGGAGTTCCACAGTCATGAAGGCAATCACATCACACACAAAGGGATGGTTACTGGTGCTGTGTACATTGTATCCTGGTGTGGCTGGTTCCAGGAGAGGAATCCAGACAGTCTTCCTGGAAGAGGCTTCCAGAATCATGGGAGGGTGAGTATGACAGTGTCCTCTCCCCAGAGTCAGAACACATTTAAGAAGTTATGAGATAGGAGTTGCAACAGTTGCTGCTGGGAACCCAGGATCCTGCTGAGATGTCATGGTTAAGAGGTCACGAACGTCCTTATACTATCTGGAAACCCTCACCCAGTCCTTTAAACATATCAACTCTTACTGTCCTCTTGGCCTTCCTAAATACACATCTGTTATTTCACCCATATCAGAAGACCCCCATCCCAAGTCTTTCATCACACGGAACACTGTGATTTCATGCTTACATTTTATCCTGCTAACTGTGGTTTGGGCACATTAGAAAATCATCATTGGCTCTCTTCATTCTCAGTCCCTAGTCCAGAGTTGGCCATACAGTAGGCATTCAGTAAATACTCACTTAAAGAGTCTATAATGAATTAACCCTTCCCCCCAAGACCCCAACTCTGTCCTAATACATTCCAATCTGTTGGCCAAATCTAATTCTATTCCCCATCCTTAATTATGTAGATTTTGCCCTCTATGCCTTAGCATAGCACAGCCCTGGTGAGCCATGGCTTGTGTTATGTCCTAGATATAAAATATCTCCCATGGGCTCATGTGTTTGAACACTTGATCCCAAGCTGATGAAACCTGGAGGGGAGGTTATGGAACCTACTAGGAGGAAGTAGAATCACTGGGTGACAGGCCTCATGGGTGATAGGCCAGCCTATCTGAGCTCTGTGTGTTCTGGTCTGCAGATATGTAAGCAAACAGTTTCACACTCTCCTACAACAGACAAGAGCTGGTCCCACAACTCTGCCCACCACCCCTAAACCGTGATCCAGAATAACCCTTCCTTTCTGACTTCAGTGAGAAACAACTAACATGCTGCCACCTCTGCACATGCTTTATCCACCTCTCTCTACAAAGCTTCCTCCCTGGGACTCCAACATCACCAATCACCAATGTTATTTTCAGGCCATTCCTCTATGTAGGAATACACTGTAGTAAGGGAGACAGTGGGAAAGGAGAAAGGAGAAGCAGATGACATTCTGCAGAGAACTTCTACAGCTGCTAGAATCTCAGTCCCCCATCCTGAAGAAAAACACAGGCACTCAAAGACAGAGGAAAGATTTTTATCAGATTTGATAAAGTCATATGATGTCATGCACTGAAGAGTTTGCAGGGATGGCAGGATAAATGTGTCCAGGGGGCTTGACATTTAGAATAGAGAAGAGACGGAAGAGGCAGGAATGGTGTGATTGTAGACACAATGCTCTGCCTGTGTGGGGTGGCTTCAGTGACATTGTCTCTTGGGTTGTGTCGTCTACTTAGCAAACACAGGGACCATGGATTGTGTCTAAATATAGCCAGGAGGAGATTATCCAGAATTACTCAACAGTAGTGTAAAAGGCTGCTTCATTGGTTATCACTGTTCAATCTGGCTGATCCCACAATCCAGTGAAGAGCATTTCTCATGCCCAAAGGTCCTGCAATAACCATCACTGCCCAACAGAACCAGCACAGAGGCAACACCGTCACCTCTTGGATTTTCCATTTCACATATATTTTTTCAAAATAGTTTTTTTTGGTGATGGCAGGGAACAAGGAAGCAAAGCTAGAATGTAAGATAAATCCATTGCAGGAAACTTACATTCCCATGGCCAACCACCGCTCTTGAGAGCCTAGGAAAGGCCACATACACCATTTTTAGCAGCCCCTCCTATGCACTGAAATTTTTGCTGGTATAAGACTTGTTCATGACCTTGAAAATGCATTAGAAAAATCAGAGTTTGAACAGTAGTTCTATGTAACTATGTGATTGGACAAGTATATTAATATCTTTCTGCCTCAATTTCTCATCTTTGAGGTAGAAAATTGAGGTGATAGAAGCTTTTCAAAAAGTAGTAAGAGGATTAAAAAAGATAAGGCATTCAGCAATGATTGGGTGGGCATTTACAACATTCAAGTCACAATTTCTATGTGCTTAGTGGGTCATTTAATGAAAAAGTAATACTTCTTGCTCTTGTGGGACGCTGTTCTGGTGTGGCGAGATTAAGAATCTACAGAAAGTCAAGCATGTAAATGAGCTAATATGGAGAAGGTGAGAATGATGCTGAAGAGCCTCTATATAGCAGGTAAGGTAGAGGAAAGATGGCATGATGCCCTCTGCCACTCCTTTTGGTGATAGGCAAGACCTAAGTCCTAGACCCCTTGTAACAAGGCTCTCCATATACCATCAGGGTGATGTCCTGGGAGCTTAAGGCAGGGCCAGGAGACCTCAGCTTCTTTCTGGAGCTCAAGGAACATCTTTTTCAGGAAACACAGAAGTCCCATGTGCTAAGTCTCTCTTCTCCATTCTACCATGTTGGGGAGATCACATGGAGATCTCTGCTATAGCATCTGACAGCCCTGTCCTCCACCCATCTCTGTCAAGGTTCAGCAAATGGTACAAAGCCATTTGCTAGAGCAGCCTACTCAGCAGCTGAACAGAGCTAAGTGATCTGAATTGTTGAGTGTGCTTCCAAAGACTAGCCATACTGAGCTTGGTCACAGTTGACCCACAAAATCATAAGATACAAAGTGATTGTTGTTTTCAGCTGCTACATTTCAGAGTGATTTTGTTACTTAGCTGTAGATGGTGATAAGAGAGCCTGGCTGTAGTGCATAGGACACTCCCGGACCATCAGCCACCAGATGTCATCACATTCTATTCTTTGTCAATATCTTTTTTCTAAACTTGCCTCCTTTCACCAGGAAGAATTTCAAAGCCACATCTCTCATTTTGGGGGAGCAGATTCTGCCTCTCTCTCTCTGCCTCTCTCTCTCTGCCTCTCTCTCTGCCTCTCTCTCTCTGCCTCTCTCTCTGCCTCTCTCTGCCTCTCTCTGCCTCTCTCTCTGCCCCTCTCTGCCTCTCTCTCTGCCCCTCTCTGCACCTCTCTGCCCCTCTCTGCCTCTCTCTCTGCCTCTCTGCCTCTCTGCCTCTCTGCCTCTCTGCCTCTCTGCCTCTCTGCCTCTCTGCCTCTCTCTCTCTCTCTCTGCCTCTCTCTCTGCCTCTCTGCCTCTCTCTCTCTGCCTCTCTGCCTCTCTCTCTGCCTCTCTGCCTCTCTGCCTCTCTGCCTCTCTGCCTCTCTGCCTCTCTCTCTGCCTCTCTGCCTCTCTCTGCCTCTCTGCCTCTCTCTCTCTCTGCCTCTCTGCCTCTCTGCCTCTCTGCCTCTCTGCCTCTCTCTCTGCCTCTCTCTCTGCCTCTCTGCCTCTCTGCCTCTCTGCCTCTGCCTCTCTCTCTCTGCCTCTCTGCCTCTCTCTCTGCCTCTCTGCCTCTCTGCCTCTTTCTCTGCCTCTCTGCCTCTCTCTCTCTCTCTCTGCCTCTCTGCCTCTCTCTCTGCCTCTCTGCCTCTCTGCCTCTTTCTCTGCCTCTCTGCCTCTCTGCCTCTTTCTCTGCCTCTCTGCCTCTCTCTCTGCCTCTCTCTCTGCCTCTCTGCCTCTCTGCCTCTCTCTCTGCCTCTCTGCCTCTCTGCCTCTCTGCCTCTCTGCCTCTCTGCCTCTCTGCCTCTCTGCCTCTCTGCCTCTCTGCCTCTCTGCCTCTCTGCCTCTCTGCCTCTCTGCCTCTCTGCCTCTCTGCCTCTCTGCCTCTCTGCCTCTCTGCCTCTCTGCCTCTCTGCCTCTCTGCCTCTCTGCCTCTGCCTCTGCTTTTGCCTCCTTTCTCCCACCCCTCTCTTCATTATTCATTTTGCACAGTTTTGATCATATGAAAAAAACATACAACCACCCAAGGGAAAAAATAGCCCAGCCAAAATTTGGAGATCAACAAATTCTAGAGATTTTTTTGAGGTGTGCAAAAGAATGTTATCATGTTAAAATATTGAAATTGATTAAATTTTTCACATAAAGTAAAATCTTACTAAACTACTCATAGAATTGAAGCAGAAAGTAAGTGAACTTGAGTAGGCATCCCAAGAAAAGATTAAGGATCAAAGGATCCAAAGGTATTTGTAAATGTGAACGAAATAAAAATAAAGAAAAATGTGAAAAGAATTAATTTAAAATATCAAGTGTAGTCAGTGTGGTGATACATATCTGTAATTCCAGTGCTGAGAAGGCAGAGGCAGGAGCATTGCAAATTAAAGACTGGCATGTGCAACATAGAAAAATCGTGTTTTTAAAACATACATCACACACACACACACACACACACACACACACACACACACACACACACACATTTGTTGCAGAAATTTTAATCCCGACCCTGCTTTCTACTCCACAATGATCATTTAGTTCCCAGATAAAAGATAAACACACAACCTTCATATTTACAATACATCTTAATCAGCACTACACTGGGCAGATATCTACTCTCTGTGCTATTAGAGTCTACTTTAATAATCCCAAATTATTACTTATGTTTCAACTGGTCTGCTCTTACCTCCAACTGGCCAGCACTCATGGGCCACGTTTTCATGGCTCACCTAACCCATGGTGACTTCTTCTTAGTCCTCCTCCCCCTCCTTCTCTTCCTTTTTCCTTGACCTCAAGCCCACAAAAGCTAAACTTCACAGTTGTCTTTTCTGCCCAGCTATTGGTTGTTGGCATCTTTATTTACCAGTCAGAAATAACTGGGAGGCAGACAGAGTCACTTGAGTCCATGTGCAGACTCCAGATCTTGGGGACACACACTTATCATTACAATAGACAGCAAGACCAAACCTCAGCATGCGAGAGTGTGTACACGTGTACACACACACACACACACACACACACACACACACACACACACTTCTGAGTGAACAAGATTAGCATTTGTCTAGCATACATAAAACCCTTGGTTTTATCCCCAGCAGTAGAGGCAGAAATGGAGGAAGGGAAGGAGAGAATTCATGTTAAGCCAGGTATAGTAGCTCACCTGTACTCCTAGCTACTCAGGAGACTATAACAAGAGAATTGCTTAAGTCCAGGATATTAAGGAAAGTCTGGGTAACCTAGCAACACAGAAAACTGTTCTTTCTTTCTGTTTCCAGCTAGCTAGCAGGCTAGACAGACAGACAGACAGATAGACAGACAGATAGACAGACATGATAGATAGATAGATAGATAGATAGATAGATAGATAGATAGATAGATAGATACATAGATAGATACATAGATAGATACATAGATAGATACATAGATAGATACATAGATAGATACATAGATAGATAGATACATAGATAGATACATAGATAGATACATAGATAGATACATAGATAGATAGATACATAGATAGATACATAGATAGATACATAGATAGATACATAGATAGATACATAGATAGATACATAGATAGATACATAGATAGATACATAGATAGATACATAGATATAGACAGACAGATATGCTACTAATTGGGAATTACATAGATATTCTACAATGTAGTTTTGATAAAGGGTCTTTTTCCTCTGCTCCAGGTCAAGGAAATGACCTGACTTCAGGCTGATGAGGCTAGAAATAATTCTAACATTTCCCAGGATCATACTGCCATCTAATGACCAGTTTATCAATTGTAGGCAAAGTATCCCAGAGAATCTCCATTTTGTGAAGCTTGTGCATATTCAAAAGTTATGGTGATCACTGGAAAAACTAAAATAAATCCATATGTAATCTTCATCTCTGATGGGCCCAGAAAGAAGCTTAGGAAGTATGGAATAAAGAAGTCTTTGTGCTCAAAGGAGTTTGGCTGAAGAGCAGTAAACACATTAGGAAAGATAGTAAAGGATACATCCCTTTAGGGTTTGCAGAAAGGAAATACCTACTGCTAGCGACCAGATCCCTGACTTAGTGGGAAAGTTAAGAGTCAATGGAACATGAAGTTACTTGGAAACCTAAATAGATCTTGTTTCTGTTTCCTTTGCTGAACTCTCATTTGAAATTGGAGGAGGAAGGGAGAGAAAGAGGAAGGTATCCAGATAAACATTCTGCTTTTGAGTACCTACTATGTGCTGGGTTCGTGACTTTCATTTCATTTATCTTCCATGGCTACTACAAGCAAAAGCATTTAAGTATTAAGCCATGGTTTCCTGTGTGTGGGTCCTCATAAATAAAGTCTCTAAGATCTGATGGTCAAAGGCCCATGCCCTTCACTCTCTAACAAGCCTCAATGCTTCATAGACTGACCCATGTCCTGACTCCAAAGCTACTTGACATTTGAGAGGGCTCCATGTAAATTGGGGCTTTTCCATTGGGAGCTAGGAGCCTCCAATGAGAGAGAACATGTGATGGTTGTTCTTCTGGGTCTGGGTTATCTCATTAAATATGATCTTTTCTAGTTCCATCCATTTACCTTCATAGTTCATGAGTTCATTTTCTTTACATCTGAAATATATATATATATATATATATATATATATATATATATAATCACATTTTCATTATCCATTCATCAGCTGGACATTTAGGTTGTTTCCATTTCTTAGGAATTTTGAATAGAGCCCCAATTAACATGACTGAGCAAGTATCTGTGAAGTAGGATGTCAAATTGTTTTGGCATATCCCATGGAGTACAGTAGTATAGCTGTGTCATATGGTAGACTTATTTTTATCTTTTTGAGAATTCTCCACACTGACTTCTAAGGCGGCTGTACAAGTTTGCATCCCACCAATGGTGAAAGGATTGCCCTTCCCCCACACACACACTCCCTCCAGCATTTGTTGTTGGTTGTTTTGTTGATCTTTGCAATTCTGACTGGGCAAGAAGACATCTCAAAGTTGTTTTGATTTTCAGTGTGTTCTTTTATATCTTCCTGGGTATGATACTATCCACAATGAGCTGAGCCCTTCACATAACCATTAATCATGAAAATGCACCCACCGACATCCTACATGCCCATCTGATGAAGGCAATTTCTGACCTGAGGTTCCCTCTTCCCAGATGAGCTTCATTTGTGTCAAGCTGAGGAAAACTAACCAGCACAGTGACAATGTGAGGCCACCCCACCTGCAGTGATGGAAATGCAAAATAAAAAAATGAAGTTACTACAACTACAAAGGTTAAAACGATGGCTAGAGTAAAGAGCGGGTCTGAAGCCATGGGAGGAGCTGTCCAGCATCTGCAGGGGCTAGGGAGGAGATGCTACCAGTGCAGAAATTGAAATTCAGGTACGTTCCATGCCTTTATTGCAGTGTAAGGAGGAATTATGAGAATCCAAATAATACTTTCACTTAAAAAGTGGCTTTCCTCAGTTCTCAAGCCTAGATGTCCCCCATATCATCTGTATCCTTACTCAGTTTTGAGACTGATGCAATCTGGCAGAAGACCTGGACAAGGGTATATTGAAGTGACTTTATCATGCAGATGGGTTTCCAAACTGGTATAAAGATCATAAGCCACAAAAAGGGCAGTGCTGTGTAGGCTACTTCTGGCTCAATAAAGATGTGTTGATTCTGTGTGGGATTGTGGTGAAATAAATGTACATGCAAGTGAATGAATGAACAGACATAACACAAGGGCCTTGCTGAGCCATCAGAAAACTGTAGATGACCCCATGGGCAAAGAAGAACATGCACAGGACCATCAGTCAAAAGCAAAGTCAGGCTACAGAAATGGATGTGGGTGGCAAGGCTAATCCCAAGCAAAGCATCTATTAATGTGAAAGGAATCAAAGGCCAAAAAAGGGAAGCCCCGCCCCCCATCCCTGCAAAGGTGATGCAGGTGACAATCCAGACAGGGAGATGCTAGCTGCAGACCTGCCTTTTTTCTGTATAGAACTGCCACTCATGGGCTCACAAGACTACTATCTCTGCTCTGCTAGTAGCTGCCTGTGGGACCTTGAGTAAGTCATGCGAACCTTTTCAGTCCATTCCTGCTGTTCCAGGTTCATCTACTCCATTCTCCCTCCCTTGTCATTCTTCCATCTCCATCTTTCCTCCCACTGCATTTTCTCCCATCTTTTCCAACTTCAGAGTTCTTCCTGCCCTGGGACTGTACCCAGGGCTCTGTTTTTACTATTTTTTAAAGATGAAATAAGGCTAAGGGCAGGGATGTCCTTGAACATCTCATCAGGGAGAAGAAATGATACATGGCTTTATAGAAAAAAGAAGAGCAGCTGCCTTGATTACTCCCCTGAGGAACTTTAGAACTTGGGGCATTTCAAGTTCATATGAAAGAGCTGCAGGCAAGGTCTTTACAACTATTTCAGTCCAAGTAGGCTTTTGCCAGCTCTTCTGTTCCCATCATGAGGATCTCACATTAGAGATTTCTGGTCTTTTTTCCATTTGACAAGCATGTGAGCTGCTATATCAACAACCCCAGATGGATTCAGGCTCACTTTGCTGGTTGTCCTTTAGTCTTCCATATTCCAGAATTAACTACAATGGCTCCCAGTGTGCATGCACAACAGAGGCCAGTGTGCCCTCGAGTAGAAATAACATCCAAACAAAGTAACTGAAGGATCACATAAAAAATACTCAGATGCTAGGACTTGCCTTAGACATGTTGAGTTAGACTTGACTTTCTAGAGATAGAATCTAAGGATCCACCCCAAAAATCTTCCCTCTGATCACCAAGAATCAGGGCACTGAAGGAAGTTGACATCTAAAAATGACAAGACATTGAATCCAAATTCACAGAGAGGCCTTTTAAACTTCATCCATATTGTCTATATAAGAGAGAGAGAGAGAGAGAGAGAGAGAGAGAGAGAGAGAGAGAGAGAGAGAGAGAGAGAGAATGAATCATGGAGAATTACCAACCATTCCCCTACTTACTCAGGCAGACCTTGCCTAGCTCCAAGTTAGACAGCTGGACCCACTTGCTGACTGCTGTCTCCCTTCTGTGTTTCCACTCAAGGTTTCTCTACACTGCTTTTAGACTAGAGAAAGCACTGATGGTCCTTTGCTGACCTAATACAACAGGGCTTACTAGCTCCATGTGCAGCCCTCACTGGGCCTAAACTCCCTCCAACTCCATCAGAAAGGTGGATATCTTGAAGCTGAAGGCCTCAGTGTTCCACCTACATACCAAGGATACTGTAGCCCACTTCCTCTGGCCAAGATAGCAACAAACACAGTGCATGCATGTGGATGAAGTATGTGTTGCTTACACCTCTTTTGGGAAAAGGCATTAGATCCTAACCCATTAGCCTTGAAACCTTCTTAACAACAAAACCATGTTTTAAATTTACTTAACTGAAAGCTCCATACCTCTACTGGATACAACAAACTTCTATGGTTAATACTAGATATATCTTCTGCTTTCTCTCTCCCTCTCCCTCTCTCCCTCCCTCCCCTCTTGCCCATTCCAACCCAAACACTTGAGCCCTTGCTTGGTATATAGACTTCCATCAAACACAATCCAATCCGTTATCCTCACTCTGGGCAACCTACTCTGCTACTCTGTGACCTCTACAATGCTCAGAGACTTATCTTGAAAGGTAATGATGACTCCATAGAATGTAGTATTGTGGGCTATGGGTAGTGTTGTGTACTCAAAAGAGAACAGAAAAAAATCTCACATCTCATAGTCTGGACTGTCTCAAAAGAAAGACATTTGAGATAGGGACTTGAATATGGGACATTTCTTCAAGAGGGTAACCCAAAAAAAGCAGGGGTAGAGGGTAAGTTGGTAAGGAGGAGAAGAAAGTATATTTTAGAAATCAGTACAGGGCAAGTCACAAGAAGAACCTGGACTGTACCTTGTCTTGATTATTTCTGGGCTCAGGTTCAGAACCTCCTGGAGACATGTAGCTTTTCCACCTAGAATGCTGAGACTCACTTCCATTTTATTCAGAGGAAGTGAAATTCTCTTTCCCCATTAACACTGACCTCAAGAAACTGTTACATTTCAGAGCTTGAAAACAATTACCATTGAAAATGTTCCTGAAGGCATAGGTTAAGCCAACAGAATGCAAACCTGTGTGTGCAGCATGATGCTGGCAGTCTTAGGAGGTAAATGAAGGCTGGGGTCTGGGATAAAAAGAGACTGAGAGAGGTGTGCTAGAATAAACAATAGATGACATTTGATCACCAATCCACACTTAACTTAGGCCAATGGTCTACAAGTGTGGCCTCTGGTCCAGCCATATCAGCATTGCTTGGGTACTTAACTAGAAGTGCCAATTCTTGGTCTCCATCTAACACTAGGCTTACAAAATCAGAATATCTAAAAGTGAATCCTGACAACCCAGGAAATCACTATGACGCTGAAATGTGAGGTTTCCTGACTTATGCTGATTAATCAGGTGTGTATTACCCTCTGTGCTTAGAGTTGGAAAAAGACACAGATGTTCTCTGTCCTCCAGAATGTTAGGATGTAGCAGGAAGGGTAAAGTGAGTGTCTACAACAACAAACTCCTGAGAATAACATGTTACATGGAAAATCTATACTAAAGAAAAAAGTCTCGGGAAAGTAAATGCTAGAAACATCAGAAGCAACAGAGGATGGTAGATCGATATGTATATATATATGTATATGTATATGTATATATATGTATATACATATACATATACATATACATATACATATACATACATATACATATACATATACATATACATATACATATACATATATATATATATATCGCTATATATATATTGAGAGAGAAAGAGAGCATGCAAAGGTGAAGAAAAGCAAGATAGCAAAAACAAGTGGGATAAGAAAGACTCTCTAGATATAGTCCTCTCTAGCTCAGGTTTCTGCTAGTCTGGTCAGCTCTGGGATAAGACCTGGGCCTAACTTGTATGGCTGATGTAGCAGGCAAGTGCCAGGGTGGAAACCTGAAACTTTCTTGTAGTCTTGGAAGTCTTTCCAGACAGATGAAACTTTGGGAAAGTATCCTTGTCAGTTCAGTGCCTGCCAGAAGCAAGAAACCATTGGGTTCTGGACCCTTCTGCACCTTCATAGAGAATGCTGCTGCCTTGGGAAACTGTAAAACCTCAAGTCAAAATATATACAGGTTTTCCTAAGCAAGTGTCAATTAAAATTGTTATGGTCCTTCCCATACTGCACTATGTGGCACATCTATTTAAGTTTGTATATAGTGTTTGAGATTTAAAAAAAAATCTATCAAGTTTCTCTTTTCCCTTTCTGCTTAGCAGTGCATTAGTTACCATGGAAACAATACAGCCTCAGTGGGATGGGCAGGACCTAATTCACTTACTATAGAAAGTTATTTTATGTAGTGACTGTTTTTACATATAATCTATTTCATATACATTTTATATCACTTAATGTGAACATATACATGTAAATATGCACATGTATAATTGAAAAATTTTTGGACTTTAGAGAAAACGTTCCAAAGGAAACATACAGTTACCTTGAAAAGCAGAGAATGTGAGACAAGTGTCACACACTGCCTTGGCCAAGCCTGACAACTTGGTGTTTAAGGAATGAATTTTAAGTGAGGAAACATCAGGGCAGAATGCAGTGTGGGCATAGCAGATGGGGCAACTAGATTCTTTCCATGTCATATAGAACTGTTCTTCTTGCAGCGTCAAAATACCTGACAGAAAAAAACAAAAGGATTCTTCTGGATCAGCATTTAAAAAGAGATACAGTCCACCATGGCAGGAAAGATATAAAGTCAAGAATACAAGGCAGCTGTGACCACAGTCAAGAACTGGAGAGCCAATAGGAAGTGGGACCAGGCCATGGAAGCTCAAGACCTGTCTTCAGTGTTTATTTCCACCAATCAAGTGCCACCTTCCAAAGATTCTATCATCTTCCAAAATTTCACCAAGTGCTTGAACACATGAGCCTGGGGGTGGGGGAGGGACATTTCTCATTCAGACACAACAAACTGCCTGTGTAACTCACGATACTTTATCTCATCAAGACTTTTCCAATGACTGAAATCAAAAAGTGGCTCCTCAAGATCTTTCTGTATATACACTCTCCATTCTAAGCCTCATCATCCATAGTGTCATCTGTCTATTTCAAGGAAAACTACTATCCTGTGGCAAGTGTAAATTAATCTATCCATCCATTCATTTATTCATCTATTTAATATGTTTATGTATTTAGTCATGTTCTAACATTGGATGATAAGATTTCTTTTGAAAAAGGTCTTTGGAATGAAGAGGTCTTAGCTTGGGGTCACAGTTAGACATAGAAAAGACATGACCTTCTCATTGACTAGATCTCTTAAATACAAATACAACATTGACCCAACAAAAGAGTTCCACAGTTCCATCAAACAAACAAAACCAATTTCTTAGATCTGCTTCAATTGATCCATTGAAGAAGGGGAATTTATAATCCTGGATTATAGAGCATGGCGTTCTTCTCAAATGTTCCATTAAGAGATTATCACTGATTTTGCCTGATTATTTGAAGTTTTGGCTTATAGATACTAACTTGGTCTGTAACAATCTCTAGATACACACATATATATGTATAAACATATACATACACATACAATACATCATATACATATACATGAACCAAAGTTCTTTGAAAAGTTATTTTCTAGTAAGAAAATTACATGTTTTCCAGACAAGACATTCCAGGTCTACCTATGGGTAGATCTCTGAGATTCAAGAACCTTAAACATTTACTGCAAAAATCACATTGGTGTAATAAGGCATTAGCTACCTTACTCTTCCCCCTTTCTATTGATAAAGATGAAGGTAGAGCAATATCAGAGGTACTTTTTATTAATTAGCCAGTAGTAATCTGTATGAACTTATTCAGTCATCCTGCCACATAAGAATGACTTTTCCACACTTCAGATGAGAAAAATGGTGCTCAAGGGTATTTAGTTGCATCTGCCTTGTTGCACAGCCAGAAGAAGACTCACATGTATCACTTATCAATTGCTACCATGTGCCCTTTGTGCCAAAACACCTCCAGATTCAGATATTTCAAACAGCTATTAATTGTTGTTCCTGGGGTTATTGGTCAGCTAAACTTTACTGCTGATCTTTGCCATGTCTGCCCATGAAGCTGCCAGTCCTACTGTAGACTGACTGGGTTTGTGTTTGTCAGTCTTGGTTGGCATCATGGATGATTTGAGATCATTTCAAGTGTATAACACCCCAGCAAGCTATCCTAGGCAAGAGCAGATAAAGAAGGATCTACAGTGTTCATGCATTTAAGTTTATGAGTCACACATCACCCATGTTAATATCCCGTTGACCAATGGATGAGGATGGAGTCAAGGAGAGGGCAGAAACCATGCCCACTGTGAAATGAGTGTAATGCTATCAACTAATCACAGGCGTGTCTCAGGTGTGTAAGTCACTTTCTGACTCTATGGATGAAGATAGAGTAGGGTTCAAAAGAGAAAATTTAACATTATTGGATCTGATTGTAGTCAGCACTGAAAACATACATGTCCTAAGGAAGATGAAAAAATGTGGCTAACCCCTAAGTAAAATATGTGTCCTTTAAAAAAAACGGCATCATCTTGAAAACAAATAACTAATTCCTTCCCCTAAAATGGGTTCTGAATTTCCTCAGGACCATGTTTGGCTAAACTAAGAAGGCAATCTCAAAATCTGA
The DNA here is from genome assembly GCF_011762505.2 of Arvicanthis niloticus. Lineage (NCBI taxonomy): Eukaryota > Metazoa > Chordata > Mammalia > Rodentia > Muridae > Arvicanthis > Arvicanthis niloticus. The sequence goes on along the minus strand of NC_047659.1, from coordinate 114,869,454 downwards.
ATCTTTAGCTTCTAAGACTCTCATCTGGCCACTGCAAATCAGCTAACTTCAAAATGTTTTTCTCCACTTAACCTTCTACAGTGAGGATAAAAGTCAAATGTTTCCATGAAAGAGAAGAAATGGATTGAACTATAGTGCCAAAATCACTTCCCGGTCACTGGATTGAAACCAAAGACCCCCAAGGTCAGTTGATTTTGTGACACTCACAAGCTTAGATGGCACCTAGTTCTCCCAACACCAAACATCTGAATGCTTTAAATGTTTTATAGACAGAACATTTTGGATGTTTGGTCACATTTTTCCCCATTTTCCATTTGGAAAAGAATGAAGACAATCTGAGGTTTGTCTCTCAGACTTCCTAACAAGATGACCTTGGATGCCTTAGGGGCGGGGATAGGCAGCCATTCAAACCAGCACAAATTACAATGACAGTCCTTCCAATCTGATGCCTAACAGGCATCCATGTAGGTTACCCAGAGCAAAGGGAAAAAAGGTGATGGGGAAGCCTGTGGAATATAAAGTTACTGGAGGCATGCTAACATAACCTAGGATACCTTTGGTCTCCATTTTGGACATTAGATGATATGATGAAGTTCTTTGTAGTTAAGTGACTCTGTCAAAATCAAGAAACAGGATTTTGTCATGCTCTTGCAGAGGCTGCAAACATGGTGTCTGCCACCCAGATGTCATCTTTCAAGTTTCCATTTAGACTCACATCAAAACTATTGGAAGAGTTAGGGGGAATGAACTGCTCTCTCAGTGTGTGCATTTGAAATCTGCAGGTACCTCTGTGTGCCTGCCATATCTCCTTCAAGGTTCTGCTCTGTGTACCTTGTGATACTCCAGGTAAGCCACTGGCAATAGGTACAATCTCTCAGAAAATAAAATCCATTCCCTAAATACTATTCACTACTCTTCACACCAGACTGCTGTTTAGACTTGAGGTCTGGATCACAAGGAGGAGCTTAAGAGCAAAAGCTCGATGGAAAAACCAATCAACTTGAGCTGATTCACTTTTCTTTGCTGCCAGCATAGTTGGGGAGGCAGTGGTGGGGGAGGGAATGGAAAGAGAATCAGAATAAAGGGGTTTCAAAGGACATAATGAGTGCTTGTGTCTGGCTGGGGTACATACTACATTTCTTTGGATCAGGATTTGATCTCCCAAATCTCTGGTTTCCATATCCACAGATTCAGCCAACATCAAAAAATCATTCTGATATACTAACACACACACACACACACTGTACTTTTAAAAAGCCTGATAGGTCCAGATATTTTTTGTCATTGTTCCCTACATAATATCATATACAGTCATTTTCATAGCATCTGTCTTTTATTAAGTTATCTAGGGATGTTTTAAAGTATTGGAAGGATGTATGGATTATATGCAAATTCTTCATCATTTAATACAAGAGTGAGCATTTTCTAAGTTGGGTATCACCAGGCCCTGAGCTTATTCATCATGAATATTGGGGAAAACTGTACACAAATCCAAAACAAATAGTGTTACACTCACACTTAGGCTCAGCCAGCATCCAAGAAAGTAGTTGCTCACTTGAAAATATCCGATCGAGAAAGATTTAGTGTCCTGAGACTGGGTTATACTTTCCAGAGAATCAGCATCCGATGCTCAGCACTCCACTCTTCCTAAGGACCTCTGGAAATAAGTTTCTCTTGGAGGAGACCCAGCACATAAACCTTTGATCTTCTTTGGATAATGGAACAAACGAGCTTTGGGCCTTCCTTCAGATTTCAGTGTTGTGCAGACTAATGGCAGATAGATGGGAAGCTTTTCAATAATACAAGTCTTTACATTTACCATCCACCTGATTTTCCACCTTAGCTAGTGTCTAAGCTACTGTCTTCATGATGTACTTGGGTGTACTGCTGACCACTGTCCTTGCTTCATGTTATAACCAGGGGTACCGTGGTCATCTATGGGATTGCCAGACCTGTTCACTGAGACAAAGATTTGAACAGCCAGGAGAGATGGATGGCTAAACAAGCTGTGGAGAAAACAAAGTAAGAGCTTTTAACCTTTCGAGAAGAAGGAGACCCTCCAAGGCTGGGAATCTGCTAACTGGAACTGGCTGGCAGTTTTAAAGAAACCCCTGGTCCTCCCTTCCTGTGCTTAGATACCTACCCCTGCATCTTCCCACTATTTCTCCCAGCAATATCTTCCAGGAACAAAAAGCTGACATCCCAGAGAGCCCACTTTCACTTTCCTTATCTACCTATGTTCCTCTGACTCTTCTTCAGCAAGCCCCTCTCTTTATGTTGATAAGAGAAGTTTTAAAAACTAGCTTCATGTTTATAGCAGTATCTGTCAGAGGTAACACACTCTGTCTGGCTGACCTCAGGGAACTTTCTTAAGCATACTTGGCCTCTGCCTACCTGGATGCCATTGGGACTGTGATGAAATGCATCTCGTCTTTAACAAGAATGTTACAAACATGCAGGCAATTGATAGTGCCTCTGAGACAGAGTATCCCTGTGCTTCCACTCTGTTGATTGGACAGAAAGTCTGTGCTGCTCAGTGATGAGAACTCATGCTCCATGCCTACTCTCTCCAGCCAAGGAAAGCACTCAGAACTGTGAGGAGGAATATGACCTTGCCTCTTGTTTCCTGAGTAAGATAGAAATAAGTATCTCTAACTCACAGCAGCACAGTGAATACTAAACTCAAAACTGGCCAGAATGTTAGTTATGTGTCACTTTTCTGAAGTGGGACAGGCCAGTAGGATACTGAAAAGGGAAGGGCTCAATCTCACAGTGTTCACCGTTTCTGGGTGGTTAGCTCTATGCCAGGGACCTGGCTACATGCCTGTCCCCAACTCCTTACTTCAATCTTCATAGCAAAGAATGTTAAAGGGAGGTCCAAAAGATCATCTGTTCCAATACCAAAGAAGATAAACATTTATTGATGCTGGCTTCCCTCCAAGAGAATTACCAATAGAAGTCCTAGGGGTGAGCGGTGTGCAAAACACTGGGCGCCACCCTTCCAGGAAGTATAGCCACTCACAAGAATATACAATCAGATATTTTCCATTGGAAGAAAGCCCTCTTAATTTCTTGGATCCTAGGGAGTCACTAACTTCTATTTGCAATATTGATGGATAGATGCCTTTTTTTCTTTATGATAGCATCAGGTGCATACCCTGTATTTGGCAGCATGCCAGGCTTAGAGGGGTACAAATATGTAGAGACCTTGATTCACCTGGCCACCATCCATCTGAGAACCATTCATTCATTGAAATCTATTTGGTTATTCATTATTCAGACATACTGAGCTGCTGTTATGGGTTAGAATCTATGAGATACAAAACCAGTGAAGGCTATAACCTTTTAGAGCACATTCAAGCTGCACAGACATAACAGAACAAGAGAAGATGATTTCAAATCAGTATTCTAGACGTACACTAACAAGAGGACTACGTCGAGTCAAGATTTCTGTGAGTTCTGCTATAGATAGTACAACTATCTATATTTGGCTTAGTAACTCTACCTCAAAAGTTCCATCTGGGAGCTAAAGAGATGGTTCAGCAACTAAGAGCACACGCTGCTCTCGCAGAAGACCTAGGTTTAATTCCCATGACCCACATCAAGTGAGTCACATTCAACTGCGACTCCAGCTCCAGGGACTCTGACATCTTCTGGCCTTTATAAGCACTGCCCGAACATGGTACATATACAGACAAGCAGGCACACATGTGTATAAATAAGTAAACAAACATAAATTTATTTATTTATTTATTTATTTCAAGTGTATCTGAACAAAATTGTTGCATTTAAACAACTATAAATGCACATAAAATGTACTCGAGAGCTCTTCACTCCTGTCTATTAGTATAGTTTATATTTCAAAATGGTCTTTTTTGTGGTTCCACGTGAATTTTTCAATTAATTTTTCTAGTTCTGTGTTGGGGTCCACACTAGCCCCACGTTGGGGCGGACAAAATAAATGTTGCAGCCCAGGCAAAATCTTGAGGCCCGGGCCGGCCCACGTTTGGGCGGCCACTGTATCCCAGCCCAAGCTGCTGCTCCGGTCTTCAGGTCGGGGGTTCAGCAAGAGCAAGGGTGAGGCCAGATTTTACCTAATGTCTGATTGTATATGAATCTCTCTCTCTCTGGTCTCCCTAATGTCTGGTTCTGTCTTCTATAGTCTCCCTAATGTCTTCTCTCTGCTGTGTCTCCCAAATGTCTGAATGCTACTGTCTGCCTCTGCATTTTATATGTCTTACTTCTAAGCCACGCCTCTAAGTTACACCTTTAATCATGCCCTTAGGTCTTGTCTCTAACTCTGATCTCTATACTTCTAAGTATACTATTAAGTCACACACCTTTAATCTCACACACCTTTAATCTCACACACCTTTAATCTCAAGGTATCTAAACCAAGATTATCGGAGTGTTCTCAGCTGTTGTAGGCTATTGTAATTTAAATCTCATGTCAGGGTATATGGCTCAAGATGGCTGCAAATGGCCCCCAACAGTTCTGTGAATTATAACCTCAAAATTTTGATGGAATTGTACTGAAACTCTTGGTTAACCTTGGTAATATAGCCATGCTTATGATATTAATTCTAATAATAAAGGGATCTAAATGGTCAGTGAGAAATTAACCTATTAAATTATAACCCACTCATATACCGGAGTGTTATATGATCATTAAAGATCAAATTCTACATGTATTTTTAAGTGAAAATAATTAGGTAATAAAACAACATAGAGAATAAGATCTGCTTTGGTTTTTACAGTGATGCTGGCTGATATAGGTGATAGAAATATCTCAGATAAAATCAGGTTCTCTTCAGGCTGTCAAATCACTCTCGACATCAAACCTGAATTGAATACATGTCTTTACAACTTCTGACAGTTTGAGGTAACAAGTACTTTTTCATAATCACTTGTTGCTATCATTTTCCTCAGAATTTGTCTCCATAATATAGGTTCTTGGAAATCCTTGTATCCCTTTCAGTCTCTTGCCTCAGCCAGGTTCTCCAGCCTTTAAGTCTCTTCCTTCCCTTTGGTCTCACTTACCACCCTCTCCTTGGTAGCCACCCCTTCTCCTTCAGAGAGAGGTTTCCTCTCTCTTTCTTATACACATTGTTTTGCCCATTCTCAGTTTGGCCAAACCTCTTCCCCACCATCCTCTCTACTTGGAAGGATAAAGATGCTTCACAGAAAGAAGAAGGGAATGCAGGCCCTTGGGATTTCATGTGGTGATGTATCTCCTGTACAGTTATGTTAGATACATCTGCGTGTTAGGCTCTCCAGAGATTTGATCTTATTTGCTCACTCAGTTTTTTTCATTGATATCCAAAAATATGTATACAATTTGCTAATTTGCTCATTTCTTCTTGTTTGTGGTACTGAGTCCAGGAGGGGTTGGCTTGAACCCATGGACTCATATGTGCAAAAAAAAAGCCCAGTCACTGAGCCATATCTCTAGCCTTCAGGAAAAAAAAAATGCACTTTTAATGATAAGAATATACTGGAAACTACCTTTTTAGAAATCTGATAATTTTCCCAAGAAGAATTCCAAATTCCAGTGTGAGTGTTGTTAAAAATCCATGCTGTAAAGTGGGAAGTGCCTGTCTTCCAGAGAGTCCCAGGATTGTGGCAATGACTCCAGGATATCTCCAGAGAGTCCCAGGACTGCAGCAATGACTCCAGGATATCTCCAGAGAGTCCTAGGATTGTGGCAATGACTCCAGGATATCTCCAGAGAGTCCCAGGATTGTGGCAATGACTCCAGGATATCTCCAGAGAGTCCCAGGACTGCAGCAATGACTCCAGGATATCTTTAGAGTAATGCATTTCCTTAGGAAAATGCCAAAGCCATTTGGCCACTTTATAGACCCAGATTCTCATCTCCTTTCCTACTGAGATTCCCACAGCAGCCTCAGAGATGGCAGGCTTCTGATATCATGACCATGCCATGAAAGGGGGACATCCTTATCATGGCATGCTATATGCTAGACAACCTAATTCAAAATAATTCAGGTTCTTACTAAAAATGTCCATCTGCTCAGTTTTTGTACTCTAGCATTTGAATCATACATGTCTGTGCATTCACATATGTACACACACACACACACACCTGTCAACACGATTTATTAAACATGGCTACACTGTAATTGGATATTTAGCATTCCCTTCCTAAGCATCTATGACTGAACATAGATGAAAACTACACACAGGTAGCCCTCTCAGTTTGGGTCTTAGTCCTTGAGCTGCAGGGTGCACATCCCCTATTAACCTCATTCAGTCATTTTGGGAATGTCACAAACAGTATTTTATAGCCCAAAAGGAACAACCCCATCCCTCTGCTGCATCCCCTTATAACACCCTCTGGCCACCACTGTTAGGTATGGCCTTCTATACATAGCTCATGTTTGTCCCACATCCCAAAGATGCCTAAACCCTAGTTTACAAGGTCCCAGAACAGACAAGATTCCATGCTTCCATAAGTGTGTGCTTTAAAGGCTGGGAGCCTTAAATGTGATAGTTTGTGCTCAGCCTCTCTACACAAGGTCATTGGGGAAAAATCTTTTGTTTTTGTCTCTGGATCTCCAGGTAGGTATTCCAAATGGTCCTAGAGGCTAGATGGAAGCCAGCTTGAAATTATCCCTCTCTCTCCTCTCCCTCCTTCTTCTGACTACCCTAATCTTCTTGTATAAGTCAATCTATCATTTCTGTAACAAGATACCTGAGGCAATGTAACTTAAAATGAGGGTAAGTTTTTGTCTTAAAGTCTGAAGGTTTGAACCCAGGATTACTTGGCTTCCTGTTGCTTTGGAGCCTGTGTGGAGACAATTTAGCACATCAGGAACATGTGACAAAGTAGCTTCTCAGGAAACAAATGTAGAGAAGAGAGTTTGGGGGTCACAATATCTCCTTCAAAAGCATGCCACCTATGACTTCATTTCCTTCCAATAGGCTCCACTGCTAAATGTCCCACTACCTCTCAATAGTGCTGTATGCTGGCAATCACACCTTTAACACATGGACCCAAACTACAACATTTCATCCCCCTCAACATTAAGGTATATGTGAAAATTCGTTGGAACATAAAGCTTAAGGAGTGGCCCAACCTCCTAGCAAAGAAAAGTGACTTTCAGCTCTGAACCAGCCAAGACTCTTTCTTCCATCATCTTTGCCCAATACCTTTTTCCATTTACATAAGACAATAATCCTTTGGTCACAAGGCACACAGACTTTTAGAACTCTCTCTCTGGCAGTATGTGACCAAAGGAGCACTGTCGTTTCCTAGACCAAGACCTAAAATATCATACAGCTTCCATAAAATTGTCTCTTGTTAAGACATTCACCTTTGGAGCCAAGGGTTGCCATGTAAGATGTCTGATGACCACCAAGTCCCTATGCTAAAGTGACTACATAGGTAGACCAAGAGATACCTGTAGGACTGATGCCCCAGCCCCAACTGCTCAAGTTTCCCCAGCATATATTTCTGGTCATTGGAAGGAGGACGGAAGCCAGCTCTCAAGCTTTAAAGTCTTGGCTCCTGTTGAAGCCTTCAGAACTGAGATATGCTGTCTCTGTGTCTTGGGGTTTCTATTGCCGTAATAAATCATCATGACCAAAAGCAACTTGGTAGGGGGACAGAATTATTTGGCTTGCATTTCCAACTCACAGTCCATCATCAAAAGAAGTGAGGGCAGGAACTCAAAATGGATACCTTCCACATCAATAATCAGTCAGGAAAATGCACTGCAGGCTTGTCTACAGGCCAATCAAGTAGGGACATTTTCTCAATTGAAGTTCCCAAATGACTCTGACTTGTGTTGATCAGCTTGACATAAAATGAGCCAGCATACAAAGCTCTGCCCAGATAACTGACTGGTGAGTAAATAAAAAGTCATTATTTTAAGCCACTAAATTTAAGATGGTTCACGTCAGCCATAGTTGCCCCCATTATATTCAAAGCCCAGCCTCTGAGGTCCCAAGTTTCTTTGGGAATGGGAGGTTACTTTCCCTTCACTGAATGATGAGCACATAAATCTATAATTCCAATGAGAATGGCCTATTGGAAGTGACTGAAAAACAGAGAGAAATCGATCCATTTTCACATTCAAAGCCTACTGCAGTTATTTACTTACTTATACAGGAGGCATGAGAAATTGTCTCTCTGGGAAAGAGGAATTTGGCTAGCTGTGCTTCTGATCACCAAATGATAATGCCTTATCATCTAAATCATGGGTAGCTGACACTAGCAGAGAGACTTGAAGACATTATCTGCATCTGGTACCCCAGAAGACAGCTCAGATGAGGGTTTTTAGAGCAAGCAAGTTACTTAGAAGGTGATTCCCCCCCCCCCAACAGACATTCCTGATAAAGTACATGAAACATCGCAGAAGTGAGAGTAAAAACAGAAGGGTGTAAATACACATGCTATTAAGTCAGTTAACAATGTGGTCAACTAGGGACCTTGTATGCATTCATATGAGGGACAAAATCCTATGAGTGATCTCCAAGTTCCACCTATTATATGAAAGCCATACTCATATCAAGGAGAAGGCGGCAGGGTTTATACTGAATCCGTAGCCTATGATAAAATGGTGAAGACTATGGAGTTATGGACAGGTACCAATCATGTCTGCCTGGCATCACCCCACAGATAAAGACCAGAGCATCTTCCTTGAAGAAGCACTGTGTGCAGCAGGACCCTTTGGAGACATAGCCCAGGACTGATACACACCACCAACCCCATCTGGACATCAGAGAGTCGACAAGACTAGCTTCCTGGCCCAAGAAAGCTACGTGCCATTTTCAGCGAGGTGTCTGGATGAGTTTTGAAGCATATAAAGAAAGAACCCAAGTCTCCAGCTTCTAAGGGAGTTGAAACCTCCGAATTCATGTTTTATGAGAAATATTCTCATCCCAGAAGTTTCCAAACAGGAACCCCATCTGATTGCTTCAAACATTGGGCCCTTAGAGACACTCCATATCTCCAGTCTACAAACCATGATCTAAAACAGCCTGGGCTGCTCCCACCTTCCTTCAGAGATATGGAAACCAAGCAGTTGTGTGTGTTTGTTGAGCCAAAACAAGCTACAAACTCATCACACACACACACATCCCAAGGTCCACATATGAGATTTAGCTCCCACTAAATTTTATTTCTTCTCTGATTGAGGCCATAATGTCCAGCCATTTTGTTCCTCTGGACTATATATTTTAAACTGCCCTATTAAGAGGCTATTAAGCCCCTGGCACACTTGTGAACAATTTGAACCCTAGCTTCCCAGTAGCTTTTGTTCGTCTTTTTATAAATTTTAAATCCTTTCTTCTTTTTATTCTAGCTGTTTTGGGACTTGTATTTGTTATATTTCAGGAGTCATTAAGATAAACTTTTACTTGGTTGAAAAGTAAACAAACACAAAAATTTTTGCTCATGACTTTGAAATGAGAATGAAATACGGAGGTTCAGTGGGACCTGGCAGTACAGACTGTGCGATCACATACTAGTTTCTGGACATTGAGCATCTTTCTCTGGGGCTCTACTTCCTTACCTGTAAGATGTGAGAAACAAACTCACATACCCTCAGGTAAGGAGTCCTGTGATGTGCAGAGCTGCCTAGCTCATACTAACCACACAGTTTTCCTCTAACTAATCTGATGTGAAACAAAACAGGACTCAATGCTTCATGTTCTGGATTGAGGTGGGGGAGAGGGCTCCTGAACAATGATCTTCCAAACCTTCCTAAACTTCAGACCTACATTTCAATCTTCCAGCTTCCTCCCCCAAATGATGAAATGTTGTATATCTTTGAGATTGCTCAAGAGAAAATTCTAACAATACAAATAGAATGGTGGAAAGAGAGAAATGCGTGTGAGGAAAACATGCTATCAGCATGGCTTCTGTCCAGAGAACAACCACAGGAAGCTGAGAGAGATGCTGGAGGCTGTATGGATGCCATCCCTCATGCCACATTGACTTCAATAATCAAGAAAAAATGATAGAGAGTGTCATTCACTGGGGAAGTATTCATTAAGTTCTTTTCCAGAGACTGGAGTTCCAGAAATAGACAAAAGTCCATAGAGCTTTTGTTTCCATGGGACAGCACAAAAGCAATATGCAGGGACAACCTGAGTCCGATGGTGACAAAAGGGAAGGAGGAAACATAAAGAAATGGAGTGGAGGAGGAGTCAGAAAAGATATTAGTGGAACTAAAGTTGGAGCTGGAAGGAAAGAAGCCTCCCAGAAGCAGGCTGCCCTGTGGTAGCATTGATGGTTAGAGACCCTGGAGTGATAAAAGTGTCCTTTATACTGCTGCAGGTCCTCATTATAGGGCTACGTGTCTTTCTTATAGTGCAGGGAGTAGTCGAAGTAGTTGGCTGAGCAGGTTTAAAGCTGCATGCCACTCAGACATAGGTCCTGGGCATAGTTCATATGTGAATAAGATTAGAACATGAATTTTCCCCTAAGAAAATTATGTTGGCATTTCAGCCCCGTGGTAAGAGATCAAGAAGGAATAAACTTAGTTTAACTATCATGTTCAGGGATAAGACGTTTAGAAGGTGATTACAATGAAAGAAAATCATCAAGATGGAATCCCTATGATTGACTACAAAAAGAAATATTATATTTCTCTCATATACACATATGTGTACGAGACCACACACACGTGTGTGCACACATGGGGGAGTGCATGCTTCCTGATTCTAAACAAGTGACGCTCTCTTCTCCTCAGAACTCCGTCAAGATCATTACTAGAGGCAGCCCTTTGACCCTAAGCCACAACAATAAATCTCTTTCAAACTAAGGACATGGCTCAGTAGTAAAGTGCTTGCTGCACAGGCATAGTTTAGATCCCAGTGCCCACATAAAGAGCTAGGCACAGCAGTGCGTTCATAATCCCAGCTCTGGGAGGGTGAAAATAAATTGAAGATAAACAACATTGACTTCTGGCCTCCATGCCCACACACCCAAATGCAGAGAGAGAGAGAGAGAGAGAGAGAGAGAGAGAGAGAGAGAGAGAGAGAGAGAGAGAGAGAGAGAGACAGAGAAAGATAGAGAGACAGAGACAGACAGAGAGAAGGCAGACAAAAAGAGATACAGAGAGAAGATAGAGACAGAGTAGGGGAGAAATGGAGAGAGAGAGAGAAGAGACATAGACAAAGAGACAGAGCCTCTTTTTATTATAATTTAGCCAGGCAAATGAAACATTTGGTTCAGTCCACAAAAGCTTTGTTCTGTGATAGTGGGGTTTAAACTTATGATCACATGGTCAAGTGCCTTACCATTGAATTATTTCCTGAGCCCCTAGCACAACCTGATAGTTTAGCTATCACCCAAAGAAGGTGAAACAAAAATATGTTGAGAAAATGGAGCCTGAATCCCTACCAAGCATTCCCTGCCAGTTTACAGCTCTGCTTCATGCTTTTATGTAAACTCTCTGGCCCTGTGGGCTTTTGAGTGGCTACCTTATGACAATGTTACTTGTGCTATGAAGGAGCTATGTGAGAATTAATCTCAGAAGTCATTAAAACTAGAGATCTCTAAATTATCTTTATGATACCCTGCTCAGTTTGATCATAGCTCTCTGTACCCACACCCTTGGGTGGTCTTACCTTACATCTACCCATGTGGCTGCTTTGAGCTATAGGGTATCAGCAAGTGTCTCACACAGAGACTGATGATGTGCTGGTCTTCTAAGACGCCATGATGAATCTAAACTGGTCAGACAGATGAAACATTAGCTCCTGTCTGCCACATGGGTCACTCCAACCAATGACCATCAACATAAAGAGAATGTAGCCCTAGACAAGACAGAATTTGGCAATCCTAAGAGCTGGCAGCAGTGCCTAATTGAGCATGCTTAAGGCAGGACCCTCAAACTGATCCAGAAAATTTTGAACTAAATAAATGACTGTTTTAAGCCATTTGGCTTGTTAGAGCTTTTTTTTTATTCAAGTGTTCCTAATATTTTTGTATACTTAGTGGAATGATCAATACTATCAACAAACTAACATGTCATTGCCTCACACTCTGTGTGTGTGTGTGTGTGTGTGTGTGTGTGTGTGTGTGTGTGTGTGTGTTGGCAGATCAAGTCATGGAGGCCTGAAGTAATTTATTAAGCACCACTGATAATGATAACAAGGTTTTAGAGTTGCCATGCATTCTCCAGGCATATTTGACTGTGTGGTAAAGTCTAAGACCTTGTGAGATGTCTGGTTTTTATCACTATCAGCTCCTACTGCCTTTCCTGAAAGTGTCATCATATGGCCCAGTTGTGGGCTTGCTGAGGGAATACTGTGTGTTCATTTCCTACAGTAAATAGTGCCTTCAAAAGTTAGAGTCTGCATCAGAGTTTGGCATTTTCCAAGTTAATTCAAGAGACAGATAATATCCATCTCTGAAGTTTCTTTGAAAAGCAAAGACAAAAAAATAAAGTTCAATTTATACTGCCCAAATTCTTCTAGGTATATAGCCATCCAATGGAGCATGGCTGGTCTACCTCAGACCACAACCTTAAATAAAGCTGACTATCCCTCTCCCAACAACTATTAATTGTTAACAGCTAATTAAATAAAGTGGGACACCGTGTGGCATTTTGTCTTGCTTGGGTGTGGGCACGTTTTGTGCATGCTGTTTGTCTTAGTCTGTTTTCTGTTGCTGTGAGAAAAAAACTGACAAAAAGCAACTTAGGAAGAAAGGGGCTTATTTTATCTTACTCTTCCAGGTGGAGTCTATCACTAAAGGAGGACATAACAGGAATTTAAGACAATAATTTGGAGTCAGGAACTAAAGCACAGAAGAATGTTATTTACTGAGTTGCTTTCTCCTGCTTGCTCAGACACTTTTCTATACAGTCCAGACCAGACCCACCTGGCTAGGCATGGCTGCCCACACTGGGCTGGGTCCTCCTACATCAAGCAAGTGAGAAAGTGCTACACCATAGACATTCCCACAGGCCAATCCTTTGAAGGCAGTTTCTCAGCTGAAGTTCCTTCTTCCCAACTGACTCACGTTTGTGTCAAGTTGACAAGTTGTGTCAACCCATCATCATAAAGTTTGAATGTGCAACTGAACTGCTTTATTGTACCCATAATACACTGTTTCATGGAGGTCATCTGCCTCTCCTGGCTCTGATAGTCCCTTCCTCTTTCATGACGACCTCTGGGTCTGTGGAGGAGGGAGGTGTGATATAGAAACCACACTTAGGGCTGAGACTACACCGTCTTTAACTTGCTAGACCTTGGCCTGTTGTGGGTCTCTGTGTTAATCACTATTTACTCAAAGAAAAAAGTTTCTCTGATGAGGATTGAGAGATATACCAACCTATAGATATAACAATATGTTATTAGGGGTAGGTTTAATAGTTTGCCCACTTAGTAGAATAACAGTGGCAGAATAGCCCTTAGGGCCTATAAATTTCTAGCCACAAGTTCTTAGCACCAATAATAGTACTAGGCATGTTTTGTTGTGTGGAGTGGTCCTAGAGTCCAATTTTAAAAACTGGTTGGTTACTCACATAATATTTGGGCTACTATTATATTAATAGGCTATTCTCTCTCTCTCTCTCTCTCTCTCTCTCTCTCTCTCTCTCTCTCTCTCAAGTTTATAGCTGGGTAAAATTGATGATTACTTTTCTCTTTCAATAGTGTTCAGAGCATCTTCAACCATTATTCATGCCAGGTATGAATGAAGCTTTCAGGGGAATATGGATGACTTCCTCCATGTTCTATGACTCAAGAATGTGGTTTCTTCAGCAATAGGGTCTTACCATCAAGTTCTGGAAGTTAACAAAGAACAATAGTGTGGTCTATTCATTTACCAGAGCATTTCGTAATTTGGTTTTCCTTAACATCTGAGTAAAAATCCACTGTGTAAATACATCACATTTTTATTATCCACTCATCAGTTGGTGAACATAATCTTAAATTTCATATGGAAACATAAAAGCCCTAGTATAGTTAAAATTAATTCTGAACAATTGAAAAAAAAAAACTTCTAGAGGTATCAGCATCCCAGATTTCAAGATATTGTAATGAAACTAGCTTGGTGCAGGCATAAAAATAGACACACTGATCAACAGAATAGAATTGAAGATCTACAAATAAACACATAGCCCTACAGACATCTGATATTTTACAAAGAAGCCAACAATATACTTTGGGGAATAAAGTATTTTCAACAAATGGTGCTGGTCAAACTGTATCACGTACAAGAGTGAAACTAGATCTCTCATGGTCCCAAACTAGATTTTAGTTCTGTTTGGCCAATTTTCTTAAGAGCCTTCTATTTAGCAGGTCTTGGGGAAGAGGGAATTGCTGAGAAGTCAGATGGCTCTCTACTGAAGTCATATTTCAGTGAGAATCCTGGACAAAAATTAGCTATACTAAGGTCAGTTCAATGAGAGGAATGCAGACAACCCACTCAAACAACCTCATAGACATACTGTGTATAAATTCTCTTTTCTGGCCCTAGTGGGTGCTCCAAGAGATGAGTCTTTATACCAAAGCCTTTAGTGGTTACATAGGTTCTTTCTCCACTTCTCTGCTTGGGGACTGACATTAGAGCTAAAGTTACTTTGCCCTGCATGGAAGAGAGGAAATCGATGTTCTTTGAGAACATTCTCTTCCAATGGCTGGTGGGATGGCTCCTCCCTCACCCAGTGGAACAAGCTTGATGCATGCTTCACACTGGCTGCCAGAGCCCCCAGCAGAACAAAGTTCTAGATGCCCACAGTGGAGACTCATTTCCTAATCTCTAATGGGATTAGGTCTGTCTTATTCTCAGCCTCACCTCCCACTTCCTTACAGCTGTGTTTTCAGCTCTCAAGTAAAGCATTTGCCTTGAAATCCTTCTAATAGGGTCTTTTTCTGGGGCAACTCAACCTAATAAAAAGTTTTGATTTTTTTCTTTCTCTGGAACCCTGAAAGCCTCCTACTCTCTGCTAAAAGGGCCTGGTTCCTGCATGCCATATCCAAATCCCTGGATAACTTTGCTGTTATCTGAACCAACCTGGTATCTAGTATTTCACTAATTCTTAGTTTGCTACATCTCCTGAACTAATATTCTTAAGGGCAAGTAGCCTATAGTGAGCTTCTTGCGCCACTAGAAAAGTCCTTCTCATCCATAGTATCTATTCTTTGTCTTATACCAATGCCTTATAATCCCTGCCTATTACTCTTCATTCCCATGTAGTGGGCAGTGAGGGACTCAGGACACCCTGGCATGGTTAACAGTCAGCATCTGGAATTCAACCAGTCTTCCACTCTTTCCTGTCTGTCTCTATGGATTGAAGATTGAACTTCTCTTTTGTTGACCTGGTTTCTCTAGAAGGATGTTCATTGAGTCTATGTGCCCTTGACCATTTCAGCTCCACTCAACCTGGTCCAGACATGGCTCCAGCTTGCAGGCATACTAATAAGAAGCTATCTGATCAAGGACCTTGGTCAGTGCAAAGTGATTACAACCTGATGGGACAAATCCTATGATGGAGAAGTACAGAGGGCTATAGAAGCAAAAATGTGACACATAAGAATGACATAAAACCTATACAAAATGTGGGATCAGTTGAATATGGGTGTTCAGCATGATGCAGCAGAAGAAGATAGCTTCTTGCATGATTAAATGCCTAAGGAGTAACTTTATTTATGGCTCATATTTGAGTAAAGAAGAAATTGCTTTCTCGGATCCCACTCCTGACAGAAAGCTGTTTGCAACACAGTACTGTGGTACTGGTCAGTTTCTGGTCTATAATTTTATCAATGGACAGAATACCACCTAATACAGATCTTACTTACTGTGCCAGAAGACATCTTTTGAAGAGAAAGAATTGGTTGCTGACTTTATCCAGGAACCAGGGGCAATTTTTTTATAAATGGAACTCAGGACTGGCAACAACCATATGGTTGTTCCATTTTCATAAAACTAGAAACAATGCATAATAGCTTATTGTTGTTTTGTTTTTAAAGAAAATATTTTATTATCTTTTACAGAAATTTATGATTGTATTTTATCTAGAGTTATTTAGACATGTTTACATGCAGCAGATAATTGTTCAAAGTGGACTGAAAATTAATGCAAGGACTATGGTCTCAGTGATAAGTATATTTTGAAGTTCTTAATATGGGAATATACCAGTGTAGCTTGGTACTGTATTTTTATATTGATCTGCCGATACCAGTTATAGGTTTAAAGATTGCATTTTCAAAGTGAAAACCAATGCTTCTGAGTTACTATTCAAAGAGAGTACAGTATTACACACCTAAGAATTTGAAGTTACTAAAGTATACTCTAAGGAGACCCCACAGGAAAGGAGAGCTCCAAGCAAAAGAACTTATATAATAGCAAGTGTCTCCATTGCTTGTGTTTCTGACACTGATGGTGGCAGGGAAAGCTCTCTCTCATGTGGAGCCATAAATGACTATAGTCACAAAGAACTATAGAATAGTTGTAAACTAATTATGGATGGCTTGCTATCCGCATTGTTATTCCTCAGAAATACTGCACTAAGTATATACCTCATTGCTGGACTTCATCTTATACTTGTCTGTCCTTCACAATGCCCTCTACTTTTAAAGAGTTATATGTTGAAAACCTGCTGTGGCCTTTTATGATCTGTATATAATGTAGAATAAAATTATAAAATACTTGAAAAAAACCTGTACAAAGAACTGTCTAAAAAGAGTTGGAAGGGGGGATTCTAGCTCAGAGGGCACCATCATCAACACCTTTCAGTAAGTGCCATGCTACACAGATGGTAATAACACAGGGGGTCAATGTCTCATAACGCATTCTCCTCTTTGCTGAAGCTAGAACTTAAATATTTAAACATGTAGGTAATTAGCTCACTAGTGAGCTTTGTTTATACAGTACACAGTGAATCCTACCTCTGATCTCCTCCCTCCATTGTGCCCCATTTCTGAACAGGATGAACACTATTATCCACAGAACCATTGGGAAGACATTAGTAACAGTACAATAGTTTAAGCTTCCTACATGTGGGTAGCAAAAAAAAAGTCTGAGCTCCAGGACATCATGGGATTTTATTTTAGAGTCATTTGCTCTAGGTAAAAGATAAAAGGCTTGAATCACTAGGTTAGAAAGCCAGAAGAGAGAGCCTCCACCTGATTACTTGCTCTACCAGTGAAAGACTATAGTCACACAATCACAAACACAAAGGCAGGTTCCAGAAACCTCTAGAAAGGAAACCTCATTTAATCCAACACCTCTAACAGTTCCAGCCATGCTCTTCAAGAAGCAACTCAGGGAGACACTGGGTCTGAAGAATGCCACAGCAGCGTTTATAGGAAGTGGACCGTGATGTCCTTTAGCCTAGTTATGCCAAAAGTATTTCTAACAATCCAATTCCTCACACTGCCAAAAATCCCTGTGTGGTATTTTATATTGCTATGTGTATTGATTTAGCTATTAAATATTGAATTCAAACTAGAAGGTTAGGTAAACCACAGCATGCAAGCCAAATCCATTCATCTTCTACCTTTGCACTCTGAGAAAGCTAATAATGGGGGTAAAGTTTGAGTAGGTCCCCAAGTTCACATATAAGGACTCAACCTGCAAGATTACATATGTCAATGATATATGAGCAATGGAGTCTTTGAAAAATAGATTAGATGATGCTATGAGAGTCACAATGATGGCACTGGTGGGTTTATAAGAAAGGAGAGGCCTCATTTGACATTCTTGCCCTACCTCACCTGTCATATCTTCTGCCATGTTATAATGCAACAAGCAGGCTCTCACCAGATGCCAGAGATCTAGTGCCACATTCTTGGACTCCACAACCACAAGATGACCCTCATCATTATGAAATATTCATTCTGTCGTATTCAGTTACAGGAACAGAAAAAAATAAACCAAAATAAATTATTTTATCCATTTGAATGATTATGTTTTAAGTGGTCTGATAAGTGCCTACATAATACTCATTGCTGTGCTCCTCGGCAGGCAAACCTGCAATGTTTACTCCTGACCTTTTTGTAGAAAACCATTGCCAACCCATGTTCTCAACACAAGGACTCTTAATGGAACTAAAATAATAGAAGGGATAATGAACATCAGAATCTTTGAGTAACCACTGGGATATACTTAGGTGACTGAAAAAACACAATCCGATCCTATAATCCAGTACCATTAGTGACACCCAAAGAAAACTTGAAACATTTGTGAAGATGACTGTAGCCAGATCTCACTGAACAGCAACAAAAATAGAAAGTTAAAAATAAATTGTAGCATATTAGGATGAAAATTTAGACAATAAGAAGAATTACCTAAAGCTAGATAAATATCTACATACAAAACTGTAATTCGTAGATGTGTCCATTGAGTCTGGATTCCACAACTCTGAATTTTGACTGGTTGTAGTTTTCTGTAGTGGCCTCCATCTGTTGGTTTCCATGGTAAAGAGCAAAGACACTTATCTGTGGATATAAGAATACTTCTGAACCTAAGGCTCGGGGAACATTTTGGAAAAGAGGTCAGAAAGCTTCTAAGAACTAGAGGAACTAGCTGTGAGTCTTTGTCACCTAGTAACATCAGAAGCTAAATCCATAAAGTCTCACCAACATGACTGCCCAAACAGGAGCTGAACAAGGGCAACATGAATGAAATGCCAAGTAGACAGGGATAATATATTACAATCTCAAAACTATTGTATATGTGTTGGGGACAGACTCCCCTTCTTTCTGTGTTCTGACAAAGATGAAACAGTACATCCCATCTTTCTTCCGAGAGTTGTTCTCACCATTTGGGGTCTAGTGTACAAGCTTGCTGTGTGACTTTGGCACTGGTGAACTCAAACAAAAATATGCTTTTAGAGATCTTTTACAATTTTCATATTGCTAGAGAAGGGACAAGTTTCTCTGGTGGCTTTCTACATCATAAATGAAAATAGAGTAACTGTCAATTTAATGTCAAATATATGCAGAAGACTGTTTCAGGAAACACATGATTTAATCTCCTTAGTTGAACTATAACTAGTTTCCTTAGTTGCATAGCTTTTGAGCACTTTTTTAAAAAAAAAAAAAACTTTTGTATAAAAGTTTTTCGGAGTTTATCTTTTAACTCTTGGTATACATACTCATTGAGAAAACAAGGTAGCACCCCAGTTCTGTATTGACCCTCCTGGGACACTGTCAACTGGGCCCTAATCCACAACTCTTCCATGAGGAGACAAATGGCATGTGTTACTTTGCTACATCAGGTCAACAAGCTCTCCCCTCGCTGGTGTAAATCAGGGCACCTGCACCTTTTCAGTTGATTCTTGCCTTCTGCTCCTGTGACTTGAAGCAGGTCTCTTTATTCCTGGATCTCAATTTCTTGACTGCAAGCCAATGATTCTCAGTGTTTTTAGAATCTCCAGTCATGTGTGTATTTTCTCACACAAAAGTCAATAAAATGACAATTTGTACCACATGAGTTATCAGAAATGTTCTGTGCTGAGAATCATATTCAGATCTGGGAAGAATGAGACCACTATTGGGCTTCTGTAATTTTCAAGTTGGCTCACAAGCTTTGTCTCCAGCTAGGACAGCTTAGACTTCACGTAGATTGTTTTGAGGGCTTTCTCTTGAGAGAAGGTGTAAGGGAGAGTTTAATAGGGAAAATTTACCCAGGAATCAGAGTTGTGGGAGAAAGCCAGTGAGATCCTGTGTCCAAATAAATAAAATGCTGGGACTGTAGTTCAGTGGCCTTAGGTTCAATCCCTAGTATAGGAAACAAAAAGAGTTAAAAGAAAAAGGAAATAAATCAGAGCCATGATTGCCTGGTTTTCAGGGACCAGGAAATGGGGTTCAAGTTGGTGAGAGCTTGTGAGCAATAACAGAGGTATTCTATATTTTGATTGTGGTAGTTGTAACTTGTGTGTGCACATTTGTTAAAACCCATTAAAATGTATTTGAAAGTGGATTTAACATGGGGAGGAACAATTAACACTAAAGCCCCTTTTAAAAAGTGATAGGAAAGCCTACTATCATAGGCGCTTCCTAAACTACATACATATACATATGTAAAAACTGTTTATATGGAATTACACTATAATGTTGTAACCAGACTAAATAAATAAATAAATAAATAAATAAATAAATAAATAAAAAGCGTAGTGCCAGTAATGAGTGTTTTCTTTGGAGTTGCTGGCCAGTGAGAGCTCATAGACTCCCAAATGTGATAAACTATTGTTACTACTCTTGGTTATGCTCTAGAATTGATGGTAAGACCCTGTTGCTGAAGACAGCACATACTTGAGTCATACTTGAGACATGGAGAAATCAAGTTGGTACTTGAGTAACCTGGAAGCTTCATGCACACTGGCTAGCTATCATAGTGCTAGAAGGTGCTATGTATTCTACTAGAAGAGAAAACCAACCATCCATCTGACACAGCTGCGGACCTTGAGAACTACAATAATGATTGAATAATGATTGATATGTCAAGATATGCTCACCAATGCAATAGATGTTCAAACATCCTAGGAGTAACCAATCATTTTCTGGTTTGATTTAAGTATTATTCCATAAGATACCCATACTTGACACTATTGTTGGTTCAACAATCTGCCTAGACAGTTCATAAGTATTAGGGAAGAACCAACTTGTATTATTCTGCTAAATGGACATAGTATTAAATCCATTCCCTGATGACTTATTGTTGTACTCATAGATTATGACAGCTCTCAACCTTCCTCAGAAAAGCTACTATTTGCAGGAGATGGCCATTAACAGAGACATACAACTGGCCAAAGTGCAAGAAGTAAGAGACTGTGGCATGCTCACCCCTAAATGGGACATCTATCATATCCCATTCTCCCGAGACTCAGAGATTAAAAACTGAAAAAGATGAACGAATATAAGGTGTCATTGGCAATCAATAACTGCTGGGAGAAAGTCAGTTTTCTTTAAGAATGTTGCCTCTGATAGGTCAGTCATGCTCCAGTAGAAGGCCACACATTTAGAAATATATGGGCAGCACACAGTTGAGAGATCATCACTGAAGAGGGAGTCAGAGACTGGTAGAGATAGGTGGGAAAAAAGAGGACACGAAGTTAGATGGTAGATGGATGAGAACAGGATACTGAAAGACTAGAAACTATGGCTGCAAGAGGCTTGACATACCTTGATTAAGGTAACATAACACACACATGACAACAAACCCACACAGACATGCACAAGCAGAGAAAATTGTTTAGGTTGGAAAACGATACCTTGAAGTCAGAGGGGAAAAAAAGGAAAGAAGAAATAAAGATACTTACAACTTTTTTTTTTTTTTTTTGGTTTTTTGAGACAGGGTTTCTCTGTGTAGCCCTGGCTGTCCTGGAACTCACTCTGTAGACCAGGCTGGCCTCGAACTCAGAAATCTGCCTGCCTCTGCCTCCCAAGTGCTGGGATTAAAGGCATGCGCCACCACCGCCAGCTTACTTACAACTTTTTATCAAAAACTATACAAGGAGAAAAGCATGGGTGATAACATTGAAGAGCTAAAGGACAGAGGAACATCAGGACTCTCTGACTTGACTTTTGATATAATTCATCGCTAGTATACTCTCCATAATGTCAATACAGTGAACATTAGGAGAAATTCTTAAGACTAAGATAATATGCTAGAATATAAAATTTTGGGTTCACTTAAATAAGCAAGGAGTTAAAATGGTAAAAGCAAAGGACAAATATGAAGAAATTCATTGTTATATCTTTAGATATCACTGTAAAAATAACAACAGTATTTTGAATTTTACCAGATAGGTACAAAAGTAACAAAACAAAAGAATACAGAAATAAATTACTGATCATTTGTTTTGTACTTGGATTAGTATGATATAACTTCAGATCGACCACAATAAAGTAAGGATATATAAAAATTAGAATAACCATCTAAAAAGAAATATAAAAATAAGCTAATAGGAAATACAATGGAATCAGTATAACTACTAAATAAATAACCCCAAAAACAATAAAAGGGAAATAACCTATGGCTAGACAAGGAGGAGGACCTATAGACAGGTCCTAGACCCAGGGGAGAATCCAGTCCTATTATATTGCTAGAAAGTGTTATGCAAGCTAGTGGAGAAGAAAACTGATCATCAATAATGTCCAGCCATGAACTATGAGCTATAATAATGACTGGCCTATTAAGACAAGCCCATTAGTGCAATCACAGCATGAATATCACAGCAGTAACCAACCACTTTCTTATTGGATTTAAGTCTTGTTCCATAAGATGGAGTACTATGCCTGGTACCATTATTGACCTCAAGCACCTATGGTTAAACAACACATAGGACTAGGCGAGAAGCTACTACTACTATGCTGCTCAAAGGAAGCAGTACAAAACTGACTCCTAATGACTTGTCATTATACCCATAAATTAATGATTCTCTCTACCTCCATCTGAGATGCTTCTATTTACAGTATGGTGATTACCACAAAAACCTATAACTGGCCATGGTACAAAGATTAAGAGACTTCAAATGCTTAGCCCTGAAAGCTGTGTGTGTGTGTGTGTGTGTGTGTGTGTGTGTGTGTGTGTGTGTAGCCTCCCACTCTCAAAGCTCAGGGATTCTTGTAAGAAAATGGACAAAATGAATGTAAAAGCCAAAGGCAGTAGATGACTAAGGGCAAATATTCTGGATAGGGCAAGATATCTGCACATATAAATTCACAGTGGTTGCAACAGCATGCACAAAACCCATGGCAGCCAAAATCTTAGCATGAAGAGGGGAGTTGGGCACACAATCTTATCCCAATCTCTGCGAATACTGGCAGTTGTTAGCTGCTGGAAGAAGAGATGGTTTTTTTCCTAAGAGCATAACCTTTTATGAGTTGACTGTACTCCAGCAGAGGAGCACAGATCTGAGAATATTTGAGAGACACAAATTGGTCTTGAAGAGTTTAATTTTTTAAAAGATACAAAATTGGGTGGATAAGGAAGAAGGGTGGATCTGGGAAGTGTTGAGGGTGGAGAGTGAAGGTAATCAAGACACACAAAACACTCTTAAAGATCCAAAACAAAAAAAAAAATCTAGAACAAAGAAAAACCCAAACCCAAACATTAAACACTGAAGCTTCTATAAATGAGGAACAGAACTATTGTCAAATAAAGATCAAGAGGATTGTTTCATGACAAGAACAATTCCCTAAAACATAACAATCCTAAATATATGTTTACCTAAGATCTCAAAATCAAACAAAAAACAAAAGGTTTGGGAGAATAGACCAATCCCAATTACACATGGAGACATCATTTCTGCAACAGTAATAAACACAGGTAGGTATTAGGACACTTGACGAGATGGAAAATGTGGTGAGCATGCAGGTGAACCTAACCTAACAAAACTTTGAAGAAGCTCCAAAAGTAGCAAAATATACATTATTTACATCAATACATGAAATATTTACCGAAAAGAACATTTCTGGGTATAAACAAGAAAATGTAAAATAATTCAATTCATATAATTATGTACCCTACAAAATATAAACTCTAGCAGTAAAAATTAACTAGAAAATAATAACTAAAGGAAATCTTGAAAGTATATTTTTGCATACTGAATAAGCAATAATTTGAAAAAAAGGGGGTGGAGGAAAAAAGGCAAATGGATAAAGCAAAAGTTAAAAAAGAGAAGAAGAGGAGGAAGGTTGGAGAGGGAGAGAGGGAGAAGGCGAAAGAACATGGGTGATCTGAAATATCTCTTATTTGAATAATAGACTTGAACAACTTTCTGGTTTCTGATATCTAAATATGGCCAAATTAGAGTCTATTGAGACAAACAGATATGAGTCTTCTGATTACAATTCTATCCTAGACACTGTAGAAATTGGGCAATCTTGGCACCTAAGCTGGGGACCTTTACTTCTTATGGTTGAAAAAAATGTTTGAAAGGAAGAAGTTCTACATAGTTAGATCTGCTTGGTCAATCTCTGGTCTAGACAGCCTGATGGACAGCCTTCAGAGTACAAACTCCCTCACTGACAATTCTCACCTCGCGTGCATACCACCAGAGCTTTGCTTTCCCAAAGGGCCATCTACAGCAATGCAGGACCCTTAAAAGATAAGAGCAACCAGGTAGCCAGGAGGTTAGTACCCTACCTGAGGTAGCCATAACCAATAGGAGACTAAGGATCAAGTGGTAAGTCAGCCTCCCCATCTTTCAGGGTCATTCTCTGTGCTTCTCAGAAATCCTAGCAAAGCCAAGCCCTGCTGCCCCTAACAATGGATTCTTAATGTCATTCTCTTACCTTGCCTATTCTTCATCACTGCCTGTCAGGTTCACCTCCCAGAAAACCTCCTGCATCTCAAGCCTCCTGTCTTGGGCTCAAGATAGACTCAAGATCTAAGAATTTCCTGTCAAAACAGAAATGGTCATTATTCTTACTCCTGACCTCCATCAGAGAATACACACACACACACACACACACACACACACACACCAAATCAAGCTATCAACTTGATCATTTTGGGAGGTTGAAGTCAGGGCCTTGTGCACACTAAGTAAGTAGTCTACTACTGAACTACCCAAGCCTTTGATTTGGTCATTCTTAAAAGAGAAACAAGTCACTAACTCCAGGGAAATGGAAGAGACCGGCTGAAGACTGTCATCCCAGGGACTGGTTATCGTTTTTGCATTTTTCCCCCTGACATTAACATTGAAGAGCCAAGAGAGAGCAGTCAGCCAGCCAACAGTCCTTGAGTTATCTAATTCCCAGGCCTCTCTCAGACACATAAAATATACATAAATGTGGAGAGTATCTAAAAATGGAAATTGAATCCTGACAAATTTAAGACATATTTTGGACCTGGACTGTCCCTGACAATTCTTCATACAAAATTTTTAGGGGAGAAAGTTGGGGCCATGTGCCCTAACTTAATGACCTTGGTGACTGAAAGGAAGCAAGGAGCAGAACAAGTTCAGCCTTGGAGCAGTTCCTCAAACACACAGGCAGCCAAGGCTTCCTCCCCTCCCTGCCTATCCTGACCTCTATAGTGAGTCACCTCTCCTCCCTCCAGCATGGCCAGCAATCCATCAAAGGAAACGAGACATCCTCTCCCTTTTAGGAACAAAAATCTTCAAAGCACTGACTTCAGAGCTGCCTGGGGACTTTCCAAGGAAACTATCAACAGGACAATATGGAGCTTTCCAATTCCTTCACCTCTGGTCTGAAGCTTACTGAGTTTCCTATATACAAACGCAGCAAGAAGAAGGAGGATACAGGAGTGAGGAAAGCCCAGCCCTAGCCTCAGTGAGTTCCCAGTGAAATGGGTGAGTGATTATGAGCATCACAGGAAGCTTATATTCTTGGGCTTTTACAATGGGCTCTCTGAGAGCATTATTTCAAGTTATGATACTTCAGATGGCAGATGAGAGACAAGTGCCACCGGTGGTGATGTGCCTGCAGACCAGTTTCAAGAGGAAAACTAAGCTAATGAGACAGTGAGAAGCATAAAGAATGGTGGAAATTTTGACAAAGGTCTCAACTGTGGGTCTGTTTGTTGATAGGGGTTGTTTTGTTTGGAAAGACAGTTTCCCCTGGACCCCTTGACTTCTGGTTCTGTGGCCCTTGCTAGAATATGATATTTTTTCCCTCCACGAAAATTCAGGTGGTAGTTTAACTCTTCAATCTGGCAAGATTGGGAGATGGGATGTATTAAGCAGTATTTGAGTCAGGCACTGACTAATGCCTTGCAGGTATGAGTAAGCCAGTGATGAGTTCGGCCCCTTTGCCTTTTTCCCAACCTGCCTGCTTGCCCACAAAACACTCAACAGAAGGCAATCAGATATAGTTGACCATACTTGGACTTTCATCAAACTTGAACTGGAAGCCAAATAGATTTTCTTTTATCAAATATCCGGTCTATGCCATTCTGTTATAGCAACACAAAACAGACATTTGCCCATGCTCTGAGGTCATCTACAAATAAATAAGTACCTCTTTCTATAATGTCAGGTTAAGCCCACCACTGTCTTCTATAGGCACCTAAGCTGGCCTAGTGTGACTAGAGAAGTAACTTGCTTAGCGTACATTTGCTTGCAATAGACGTGAAGCCCACACCTCACTCCAGAATTGACATTGCCCTCATAAGCCTTGGAACTCTTAGGCTTTGTTTTTGTTTTTTTCATTTATCTGAAGATAAATCTCCAAGGGGTGTTCTGATTAACAGTGGAATGGAACATAGACCCTTATCCTCCCTGCCTTTGAAATTATCCCATGGCAGGAAATATGGAGACAAAGTATAGAGCAGAGACTGAAGGAAAGGCCATCCAAAGACTGTCCCACCTGGGGATCCATCCCATATACAGTCACCAAACCTGGAAGCTATTGTGAATGTTGGGAAGTGCTTACTGATGGGAGCCTGATATGGCTGTCTCTTGAGCCTGACAAATACAGTGGCAGATACTCGCAGCCAACCATTGGATTGAACACAATGTCCCTAATGGTGGAGTTGTAGAAGGGACTGGAGGAGCTGAGGGGCTTTGCAGCTCCATGAAGGGAGCAACAGTGTCAACTGGCCAGAACCCCCAGAGCTCCAACTAGACTGCCAACCAAAGAGCAAAGATGGAGAGACCCATGGCTCCGGCCGTATATGAGGCAGAGGATGGCCTTGTTGGACATCAGTGGGAGGAGCAGCCCTTGGGCCTGTGGGGGTTCGATGCCCCAGTGTAGGGGAGGGGGGGAAATGCCAGGCCAGGAAGATGGGAGTGGGTGGGTGGTGGGGGAACACCCTTACAGAGGCAGGGGAAGGGTGATGGTGTGAGGGGCTTCAGAAGGGAAGACCTAGACAGGGGAAAACATTTGAAATGTAAATAAAGAAAATGTCCAATAAAAAAGAAAGGGCAATTTAAAAAAAGAAAAAGAAATTATTCTATGGCAGCCCAAATTATTGAAAGACATTTCTAAGTCTTAAAAGATTTCTCAAGTCCAAGTCCTTATACCTGCACATTGTTGTGCTGAAGCCGATTAAAGGTGTTTGCAAATGCTTCAATATTCCTCTTTTCAGGAGATGAGGTCTGAGTCTCATCCCTTAAGTGTGGGCTAGCCTTAATGACTGATTTCTCCAGAAGACTGTGGCCAAAGTGAGATTTTGAGAGTGCTGAGACCCGAGCCTATGAGTATCCGCTCTGGAGAAACTCCTACTCAGAATCTACCCACTGTATAGTAACAGACACAAGCTGTGTGGAGAAGCCACACAGAAGCACTTCTGTATGTACCAGTCAACTTCCTGCATCCTTATAAATAAAGCATGTCAAGCATTCAACATAGCTTAGCACCCAGACAATTACATCCCAGCCACCATCTGGCTGCACCTGTACAAGAGACCCTGGGTGAACCTTGCCCACACAATATCAGCCTACCCATAAACGCATAAGAACAATTATAAGTTACTGCTATAGGCAATCATGTTTGGTGTGTGGTTTTTACATGATAATAGTAAGAGCACATGCTTATGATGAACTGGTGAGAACCAGGCCTCAACTGTGTTCTTGGTAAGAGACTGACTCTTCTAACTCACCAGCCTTTACTTTATGGTTCTTCATTTCCCTGGGGAAGTTGGAGAATTTTTTTAAAATCCCCAACTTCCAAATGCCCACAAAGCATTTACCGAAATCATTGTTGGTAGATGCTGAGAAGCCAAGAGCTCCATGGCACAAACAACTACACAAAAACAAACAAACAAAACACCATGAAGCTCAAAGAGTAAAGGGGAAAGTCGGTGCATACTTGGAGTTAACTCCCTTGACTCTCAGTCCCTTGCTGCGCTGTAACTCAACTTGTTATTCATCTGTTCTGGAACAGAGGAAAGTCTTCAGTATGGAGTCTGCCAGACAGTAAGCTCTTCTCTGGCAAAATTGCTCTGAGAAGTTCAGCACTACAACTTAGAAGTTGATGTGATCTCCTCAAGCTTGTTGCATTGCCTAGAGGGGCAGATTTCCAAATGGCACCATTGAATTATTTAGTATACCTGTCTTGAGGATATACAACTGTGTGCCAGGAAATGAGTAAGACGTGGACATAAATGACATAAGCATGAATAAAATAGTGTGTCATCCTGGACCAGGTTACAGAAATAACACAATAAAGTGTGATGAGGCAGGTACTGTAATAGCATCATCTAGCAAGCCTGGGGAGACACAAATGGGCCACTTTTAGGGGACTGAAACACAGTGGTATCTTTTGGACTGACTTTAAAGAATAAACAGATATCAACAAAGCAAGAAGTGGGATCAGATGAGAGTCCATTTAGAAGGAAAGAACAAGTGAAGCAGGCTTTTCATCTTTAAGTAGTCTGGATGTCAAGTAAGTCAGAATTCTGGTAGAACAAGATGGGAGTGAGACACCTGGGCTGACAAGGCCAGGCTTACGCTCAGGATAAATATTTGGAGCTTATTTCTACAGGATGAATCAATGCCATAAAGCTATATATTCCACAATGTATATTTTACAACAGTGACTTTGGCAGTGGGAAGATTCTATCAAATGTGTGTATGAGTCATATGGAACTGAATAACACTCCAGACATCACAGTGGCATAGATCAGTGGAGATTTATTTCTCATCCTTACACTTGCATTTTGACCAAGTGTGGCTGACTTGGGTTGGGATTAGCTGGAGGAATTGGTCCAAGGTTAGGAATAACATTAAAGTCACGAGAGTTGAGACTGGAAATGTTCCATGTACTATGCTAATCCCTAGCAGTGTGTGACTAGGATTTAAAATACAGTTTCCCTATGTTGCATTAACAATGTTTTCAGGACTCACAAGCCATATGTGGCCATTGGTTACCATGTTGAACAGCATGGAGCCAACAGCCTGTGAGCATCATGCCCAAGTTTTACTGTGACTACCGTGATACATGTCTTACCCACAACTCTCCATCTGTGAGGAAGACACACTGCAGTGGTCAGAAACACAAAGAGAATGTGAAAGACTATTACCAGAAATGGATGGAAGAGCAGGCCCAGAGCCTGATTGACAAAACAGTGGCTACATTTCAACAAGAAAAGATACCTCAGGCTCCATTCTCTGCTCCTCTGCCTGCAGGGGCCATGATCCCACCTCCCCCCAAGTCTCCCAGGTCTTCTTCTGTCTGGCATGATGCCTGCACCCCACATGGGAGGTCTTCCCATGATACCAATGATGGGCCCCCATCCTCCTGGGATGATGCCTTTACGACCAGCTCCTGGGATGAGACCACCCATGCGAGGCCACATGCCCATGATACCCAGGCCTCCAATGATGAGACCTCCTGCCTGCCCTACGATGGTGCCCACACAGCCTGGAATGAGCCAGCCAAACAGATAAAAGCAGAAGCACTCTTTATTGTTTTGTATTTCTTGTTCTGTTTTACCAGGAGATCTTGGTGCTGAGCCTGAGTTTACTAGATGCATGGCAAGGAATGTCCCTTCCTAATAAAGAGAATATTTTTTAGAGAGAGAAGTGCTACAAAAAATGTGAAATGTGAAAATAAAATGGTCAGCTGTTTTAGTTTTTTTTTTAAAAAAAGAGAACAGCATGGGGTCACAAAAAGTTCTTTCGGACAGTGCTGACTTAGTGAGTAAGCCATGAGCAGTGTCTCATTTTCAAGTTCTACAAACCTATTTTAATTACCAGTCTCTTCTGAAATAAGTGACCACATACTTAGTGATTTAAAAAAATATATAAATTTTCTCCTTTCTGATTCTTAGACAGGACTAAAATTAGCGTGGTCACACACACACACACACACACACACACACACACACACACACACACTGGTTTCTCTCTGGAAGCTTCAAAGTAGACTCAATTTTCCTATCTTTCTAGCAGCTGGAGACAGTTTATTGTCACACACCAGGTGCTAAGTCTGGCTTTTTCTGTGAGAGCTCTTACGATTATGTTAGATTTATTCAGATAATCCAAGATAACACTTCCATCTCAAGATCCTTAGCTCAGTCACATATGCAAGCTCCCTTTTTCCATATTAAGTCATAATCTACATATAGGTTCCAGAGAGAATGATGTGGGCATCTTCAGGAGGCAGGGCTATTACTCGGCAGACCACAGTGCTTAATGATGAATGCATAGCACTATTACAAACAAAACCTACACAATCTTATGGCACAAGGTTGAGATGTGCTATGCAAATTTCAAAAAATCAGATGTCAGAAGGGTACAGCATGCAAGGTGTAACATGATAAAAAAACATCTAACTGTATTAGAAAATTATGAAATGACCTCCATAAAGCAGCTGGAAGGAAAGGGCTCTCTTCTAGATGCCTTGGAAACAAATAGGGAAGCAGGAAACTTAGAAAACCTTAGACCTGTTCAAGGGGTAGGGTAGGAAATATACAAGATAAACTGGTGATACTTCCTAAGAGTAAGGTGTTCTCAAAAATATATATAAACAACAATTCTCAGTGACCATAATCTATCAAAGAGACACAAGAGTCAACTGAAGCTTCCAGTGGCCAAATCTGAAACAATTTGAGCCACCAAAGGAACCAGCAGTGACTTAAAGCTAAATGTATAAAACAAACATTCCTGAGTCCACAGTAATATAGATAGGTGTCTAAATAATTAAGATAACGGGAGAAGAGACAATTATTTGTGTTAAAAAATAAACTTAAATAATTTACGTAGATACTCTAACCTCAAGGAAAATGAGCATACCTCCACACTCAGAGCTAGGTCATGGGGGTTTCCTTTCATGGTGGGGGGAGGGAGATAAAGGGAAGAAAGACTAACAGAGTGCAGAGACTCAACAAACGCTCCCTCGGTCAGGTGATGAGGGTTCACATCAATAACAGAAGGTAAATGTGATGGAATGTACCATGGTGTAGGAGGAACTTAGCCAAGCAAGCCCAGCCAAACCAACCCAGAATCTGCAGGCATGGCTAGAGACTGCTGACACTGGATCAGGTGATGAAGTGAGCCAATGAGAAAAAGTGCCACATCTGGCTATGTGAGAATCAATGAGATGCTGGGGTGGGGAATTATAAAGGTTTGCCTACTTCCTGCAATAAAGAAGTCTGCTTTTGCCACTTGCCTGACTCTTGGAGTCTGTGTCATTGGTGCCTTCTTACCCCTGCTCCAAAGGGTCTTGGTTGGGGTCATAAGCAACATTCTTGATAAGATGTAAAGTCGCCATCACTTACCTCTCTGTTCATTCATCCCAAGAACACATCACCTTCATCCAGTCATGAGGATGAGAAAACAGATACATAACCATAGAGTAAGAATTCTACAAAATGTTCCATCAAAACTCAGAATCGTCAAGAGGATCAAAAGCAAGAGAAACTTGAGAAACTGTCATAGCCAAGAGAAGGAAGGAGCAGTGTGTGGTAAGTGTGCTGTGGTGGTCTGGGTAAGATCCTTTGATGAAAGGAAGGAAGGAAGAAAGAAAGAAAGAAAGAAAGAAAGAAAGAAAGAAAGAAAGAAAGAAAGAAAGAAAGAGGAAGGAAGGAAGAAAGAAGGAAGAAAAGAAAGAGGGAGGGAGCAAATAAAGGAAGGGATGAAGAATGCAAACAAAAGACTTTTGGTTAAAACTTTAATAAAATATAGACTTTATAAATAATGTATAAGCACTGGCTTGTCTTCGTGGTAAGGAGCCCACACTAATATTAAACATTAATACTAGGAGAGACTGGGTATAGAACACATGAAAACTCAATTATATCTTTCTACTTTTCATTTGAATTTAAATAATTATAAAATTAAAGGCTTATTTTGAAAAATAGGGGGAGCACTGTCTACAACAGCCTCTGGGCAGACAGTACTAGTGGATTTCCTGGATTCTTAAGAAACCAACGTGGTCTGTCAGGGAGACCTGAAATGGTAATAACCCAGAGTAGGTTCCACTCAAATAGCCAGAAGATCACAAAACTCTGGGTTTCCCCAAACTCCCCATTTTGGTAAAACTGTTACCCACATCTCTGCCAAGAATCATTATGAAGTCTATAGAACTCATCTTGGTCATTCACAAGATGACTTAGTCTGTTGTCTTTGATTACAAAAGGGCAGCACAGGCTGTGTAATGTAAACAATGGGAGCGTATTTTGCTCATGGTTCTGAAAGCTAAGAAGTTCAACAACATAGTGCTGGCATCCAACAAAGGTATTTATGCTGCATCATAATTTAGCAGAAGGGTGGACAAGCACTTTCAGGAGAAATGGAATAAGAGACAGCATGCTCTTAAACACATTTTCATAACCACTACCCAATTGTATACTAATAGCAATAATCCCCTTGTAAGGACAGAGTCTCCCTGACCCCATCACCTCTCACAGGTCTTACCTGTTAATTAATAAATTATACTTTTTAATTATATATATATAATATATATATAATATATAATATATATATAATATATATTATATATATATTATATATACCATATATGTGATATATACCATATATATAAAATAATATATATAATTATATATACCATATATATTATATATACATGATAGATATATATATATATGGTATCCTGCATTTATGTCTGTGCGCCATGTATCCGTGGAGACCAGAAGAGAGCATCCAATCCCTGGAATTGACATTACAGATGGTTGTGAGCTGCTGTGTGGGTGCTGGAAACTGATCCAGGTCCTCTGGAACGAGTATCCAATGCTCTTAACTGCCAAGCCATCTCTCCAGTCCCAATATAGCACTAGGTTTTAATATGAACTCTGGAGAGAGTCAAACTATCAAATGCCAGGTTAAAGTCAGCTCAACTCATTTGAAAGTCTGTGATTTTATGAACTTAGCAGCTTGGCCTCAACAGATACTGTCCAAAGAAGACAGTGAATTGAATTTTTAAAAAAAAAAGTTTAGAGTAAATAAGCTGAGATTCCATCCAATTCTAAAAATACTTCACTATAATTTTGACTTGTATCACTCTTCTCAAATAATATTCCACTTTTTGCTAATAAAACAGGTCTAGGCTGCTTTTGAAAAACACTACAAGAACCCTGGAAATTGAGTTTGGTCAAATTCCTTTGGCTTTCCCGTTCAGCTCCCCAGCAGAAATCCAGGTCAGTCAATCAGAATGCAATTTGTAGAAAGCCTGCATTTGCACATGAACATCAGCCAACGTGGTGAGAGAGAAAAGAAATACGAGGCACAGTGGTGGGACTCTGCTTTTACAGAATGGAACAGCCAGATACTTGGCTAAGATGGAGCTCTTAGAAGTAAACACGTGAAATTGAGCAGTTTCCTGGTTTCTGTCAACCTAAGATTAGGAGGCAGAAGTTAAATACAGGCATTTTCCCTTCCACAAAGGGAATGTGGTGTTGAAAACGCTGATTGTAAAACCTTCACTGTGCACTGTGATTTGTGAAAATGCCCTTGCACCTACAGCAGGATCTTCTGCATGTGTTATATTGTGCTAATAATCTCCAACTTAAGCAATCCACAAGTCGCTGTCCCCGTCCCTCACAAACAAACCATTTATGTTTTAGGAAGAAGTGTGGAGGAATGGTAGAATGGTGGTTGGTTCAGGGTTGGCTTCGGTTAGTGTTTTGGTTGGGTGGTTGGTTGGTTGGTTGGTTGGTAAGTAGGTAACTGAGTTGTTTAGTGTGTGCTTTGTCTTTGTTTGATTGTGTTTTGCTTTTAGATGTGTTTAAGGATCTTCTCTAATCAAATTGCAAGCCCCTTGAAGGATGGTCCCGTGAATATTAAGCACCCTGTGCCCAGTCTAAGCACAGACTCTGACTCACTAAGAGATCATAAATGTCCATAAGTTTTGTCTACACTGGAAGAGAGTCTATTGAGTGGTTTACACAACCCAAAAACTGCTAGGCTAGTCAGATGCCTGCTCCTTGGGTTTATGTGACAACAGCATTGGGAAGTCTTTCACTCACAGGCTTCTCTACAAGCCAGAACCAAGAGCCCAAGACAGCATTCCTATTCTGAAGGCTCATGGTTTTAGACTGGTCCAGACGCACTCATTCTATTCGGTGAAGGTCTGGTGTGTTGTATCAGGGAGCCATTTAACACAGAAATAGAGGGAGAGACCAGAACCATATCAGTGTTATATGACATGGGAAATGACAATCTTAAACTGTCCTCTTTAGAAGGGGAAGAAATATGACATGTATCTGTGTATAAATAGACGCAAAGTCATTGCATAAATTTATAAAGATAGGATGCAAACAGACAAAACATGGACTTTTTTTTTTTTTTTACGTTTTTTCTTCTATCACTTCAAAGGGCAGCCTTGAACCTTCCACCTACATTTTAGTATCCAGCTTGTCAAAAGAAATGTATCTACATTTGTGCAAATTTTCTGTTCAGGCTCAAAGATTGCTGAAGATACAGGCAACATCACAGAACAGTCAAAACAGCCCTTTGATTGCCAGGACTTAAAGGAAGACATTTTTTATCTTTAGTGTAAATGTCTGCAACAGATGCTCCTTGTCATAAATTCTAGAGTGACTCCGCTATTATACATCACAGCAGGGTACAAGGACATGAAGAACATTCCACGATGTGACTTTCCCTAGAGTTGAGCTCTTCTGAGTGCACAAACCAAGTTGTAGGGCTTGGAGTGTGTTACAGCTGTGCATTTTGACTCAGAATCCAGTTAACTTCTACTCATTAATTATTACTGGAAAGGGGTCAGAGTAAAGGCCTCACCAACAGGAATTGGCGGCACAGATTTCACTGATATTGCTTCATGTGCTGGGGATCCCTACTCCACCCAGCTCAGTTCTCTTCTTTTGGCTTCTCCTTCCTAGGCGACAGGCATCTCATATTATCTTGCTGATAATGCTTTCTTTATTGCCAGATATAAAGGATTCTTGATATGAGCCAGGACAACTGGTTCATATGACACATATTTATATTGGTAAGTAATAACCAAATGTGTATAAAGTACATATGTGTCACACTGTTTAGGTGGGTAGAAAAACAAGAGCCTACCTTCTAGAGACTTCAACATCCAGTAGCACTGGGTGGGTATGCAACTAGATAACAAGACAGCAGCTCTCACATAGGAAGCATCCTCTTGAGACTGCCCATTTTGTAACCGGCAACAATACCGTTAAGTATGATCCCTTCTTGTTTGAGCTTCTCCCCCTGGCTGCCATTATTTGCTATTGATTATGTAAAACACCCTACAGAGGATCTCATTTTTGAAAGAGAAAAAAAGGAGACTGGAGAAATCTTCTACAACAGTTTGGTTCCCTGCTTTAGAGGATGAAGCAGTCATAGATGTTTACAGTAGTGATCATGAGCCCTCCAAGAGAGTATACACCTCCTCCATGTTCTATTTGTTCTATCTTCGTATTTTTACAAAGCCTTCTTTCCTGCTTTCTCACAGTGTTGCCCTTGACATTAAGAGGTATATATGACCCCGATTTTAAAATGGGCCGTGGATCTTGGCAGAGATTCGTTTAAAGAAGAAATATAAATGGCTAATTAATACTTCAAACAAGAATCAAACATCCTTAGCTATCAGAGGAACAGAGATTAAAACTAACATTCCTTCAACCTAATCAAAATGATTATCATTAGAACACAAATGACAATAAATTTTGATGTCATTATAAGATGAAGGGCTACCTTCTACACTATTGGTTGGAGTGAAAGCTAGTGTGGCCACTTTGGAAATTAGTCTGGTGGTTTCTCAAAAGACTAGAAATGGGGATGGTGAGATGGCTCAGCACATAAGGGCCCTGCTGCCAAGCCTGGCAACCTGAGTGGTAAGAGACCCATGTGGTAAGAGAAAAGAAACAGTTCTCACAGGTTTCCCTCCAACCTCCACTTATACATATACATACAGATAAATAGATGTAAGAAAAATGTTGTAAAACCTAGATATAGAATAGGTCAAATATCATGTGACCTAGCTATATCCTGGATATATGTCTAAGGGACTCTGCATCCTACAACAGAGATACTTGCATAGCCATGTTCATTACTGCTTTATTGGCAATGACTAGAAAATTGAATCAGTATAAATGCTCATCAACTGATGAATGGATATTAAAATGTAGTATATATACTACAATACAATATACAATGAAATTTCATTCAGCTATAAAGAAAAACCAAGTTATAAAATTTTTTGCATAAATGGATAGAACTGGAAAAAATATACTGAGTAAAGTAAGTCAGGTCCTGGAAGACAAATACTACATATTCTTCTTACATGCAGATCCTATAAAATATTTAGTTTCATGTGGTTTAACTAGAGTAACTGATAGAAACCAAGAAAATGGATAGGAGCCATTGGACTTTAAATTAAAGAAGATAGTAGAGGATAGGCAAATCCTCTACTTGGATCCAAAATGTTTACGCAGAGAGGAAAGTTGTGGAGAGGAGACAAGGGAGACAGGAGATAATTAATCAAAATGAAGGGTATATAAAAGAACAAAAATACAGAAGTAAGAGACCCTGTAGTGATGAATAACATTGTTCCCAGAAGCTACAAGTAACTACACAAAAACCTCAGGGCTAGCTAAGATAAATACCTCAAGGGAGACTCCAGAACCCTCCAGAACAATACAGGCTCTTTCCTCTTGGTTGCTTACCAGGATAAGAGGCCATTGCTGAAGACATCTGTGGTGGTTTGAATAAGTATGGCCCCCATAGTCTCATGTGTTTAACTGCTTGGTCATAGGGAGTGGCACTATTAGGAGGCATGGCCTTGTTGGAGTGGATGCAGTTTGTTGGAGGAATTATGCCACTGGAGATGGGCTTTGGGTGACTCAAGCTCCACCTAGTATGATAGCCAATCTCCTTCTGGTTGCCTTCAGATCAAGATGTAGTATTCTTGTCTCCAACAGCACCATGTCTGCCTACATGCTGCCATCCTCCCAGCCATGATGATAATGGACTAAACCAACCTCTGAAACTGTAACCCAGCCTCAATTAAATGTTTGTCTTTAAAAGAGTTTCCTTGGTCACAGTGTCTTTTCATAGCAATAAAATCCTAAAACAACACCATACACCTTGATTGCAAGATATAAAGAAATCAAGCTGGAACTGATCTGGAAACTTCCTTAATGCTGGCTTGTCATCTATAATGCCAAAGATGCTGTGCAGGGCTGCCGTGGGAGAAAAGGTATCAAAGGTCTTATCTAGGTGTGAACCCTATGAACTAAATACTAACCTAAGACATGCCCATTTATGCAAAAGTGACCTGACTACTTCAGGGGTAACCAACTGCTCTCCAATTGGATTAGAGGGTTGCTGAACAAGAGAGAATTTGTATCTAGTATTGTAAACCCAGAAAACACACTACTAAGAAAGGTATAGACCCTGGGCAGTGGGGTGGAGACTTTCTAATATTGATTAGCAAAGATAATAAAGCATAAAACTGCCTTATAAGCATGCATTCATGTCCATAGACAAATGCTACTCTCAACCTTAATCAGAGAAGCTTAAGCTTCTATTTGCAGTAAATGGTAGTAAATAGAAAGACTCATGACCACACAATGTACTAAGACATGCCATGTAAGATATCTATACCTCCTCCTCCTCTAGGGTTTAGGGAGCATTAGCAAAAGAGAAAACAGAATGTAAGAATCGAAATACAGGGAGAAGAGTTGTAGAATGCAATCTTCTGGGCCTGGCACAACCATTGAAATCATGAACTTACAGCAGTTAAGCTTATAAAAGACTTGATTGGCAGCGGTTAGTCATGTATGGCAGGGTGGGGGCAACTTATGGGGCCCTACCCCTTATTGTTTAACTAGTGGCTACAGATACATTCTGGAAGACAAAGCATCAGTGTCTTCAGTTACATACCCAATGGTCAGTCTACCATGCTCCAATGGGTAGTTCCAAAGTCATGGCCATAGAGATGCTCCCAATTAAATGCAGCAGGTCATGAAACAAAACAAAAATGGAAAAAATATTGACAACAGATTTGTCTAGAAGAGGGTAATTGATAGATGTGAGAAATGGGTAGAGATAATGAGGTATTAAAGTACTCATAATGCAATACATATATATTGTATATATTATATATATTATATATATTATATATTATATATTATATATTATATATTATATATTATATATTATATATATTATATATATTATATATATTATATATATTATATATATTATATATTATATATACATATATTATATATACATATATATTATATATAAATATATATACAATACATATATATTATATAGATATATATAATATATATGATTATATACATATATATAATATATATGATTTTATATATGTATATATAATATATATCTATATATATTATATATATGTATATATATAATAGTCGTTAAACAATTTTAAATAATAATAAAAATTTTAAATAATAATAAAAATATATGGTCCAGAATAACACCCCACTGTGAATGTTCCTATTCTTTGTATGTCAAAGAATCTATACCACTTAACCATGGGCCAAGTAACGTGCAGCCTGCAGTCCATGGAATGTTATCTTGAGACTTGTGACAAAATATATATACCAAATCCAATGAGGTTGACTGGGTTTCCAGACCCCTGCAAGTGACCCAGCCACCTAGTTCAAGCAGGGTGA
Organism: Arvicanthis niloticus; assembly: GCF_011762505.2. Classification (NCBI taxonomy): domain Eukaryota; kingdom Metazoa; phylum Chordata; class Mammalia; order Rodentia; family Muridae; genus Arvicanthis; species Arvicanthis niloticus. Next base: position 114,830,969 of record NC_047659.1, on the reverse strand, counting down.
AATGTTATTAGGGCACAGCATATAAATTGCACTCATTTCAGTGTAAAGACAATGGTCAATGAGGCATTCTCTTACTCTTAATGTTTGAAGGACCAGTATCAATCTAAACTCACAGATCTGGAGTCAGAGAATGATCACTTGTCTTTAAAGAGTACTTTCTGAGTGGTATCTCCACCACTTCCCATTTAGGTAAAAAGCCACCTTTCCGACCCCACACATTCTGGGTACTTCCTGTATGCATGATTTTGTAAGTAAGGTAGAAACTGGTAGATTGGACAGTGTTAGTAAGATATTAGCAGGTATCTAATAAAGGACCCTAGTGTGCTTCTGTTGAAGATAACACGATTGGTGGTCTATTGATGTCATAGGCAACCTTTCAGACAGCTCAAGCTGCTCTATGTCCATGATGTCTCCCATTCTGAATCATGGTCTCTCTAAACATTTCCTCAACACATTTCCCTCTTCCCACTCTTGCTTGTTACAGCCCATTCACCACATGACAGTCTATGTAAAGCACTTACTTCCTGACTAAAGCCTTTCATGGGCTTTGAATCAAATTCAAATGCCAAACCTTGATGATGTTGTTTTATAAAGGGAATTCAAGCTAAGCAGAGGCAGCACACATCTTTAATCCCAGCACCCAGGAGGCAGAGGCAGGTGGGTCTCGGCAAATTTGAGGCCAGCCTCATCTACAGAGCACATTCTAGGACAGTCAGGACTACATGGAGGAACCTTGTCTCAAAAAAAGGTGGGGGAGGGAGCCAGCCAGGCTCCACTATGATGAATAAATATGTGGTGGAGATGTAAGAAAGAGAAGTGGAGCAGTATGCGCACTGTGCAGAAGCAGAACTAGGAAGAGGACAGTGGGGACAGGTGGGAGAGAGGGTTGAAGTCATTGTTGCCCACTTGCCCAATGGGATCGGCAAGGTGGTATGCAGCAGCTTGCAGCTTATGCAGATGCAGACTCAGCCCCCAAACATGTCACCTGGCCACAAGATGTCCCTGGTTCTGGGCAACCATAGATCCTTGAGACAAGGAATGTTTTACTTTCTGCATCAGACCTCCTCAAAGGATCACTGAGGTCCATGATGCCACCAGAGGCCATGTTGGTATATTTGGTCCATCCTGCTGCTACCAGGCCATGATGAAGCCTGAGATCGATATTAATGTATTCAGTCTATGCCACTTACTGAGGCCTTGGTGATGTCCCTAGGCTTTGCTGCCTCAGGAAGCCATGTTGACTTGAGTCACCTGTGCTGCCATCTGAGGCCACAGTGATGTCTCAGTCTTGATGCTTCTGCTGAGAGCCACGTCTTGGTCCACGGTCCTACTATAGCAGGGTTTCTCTGTTGATGTCTGTGGCCCCTGTTCCTACCAAGGGCCATGCAGATGCCCATGGTCTGTGCTGCAGCCTTAACTCATGTTGATGTAGCACTGTTATATGAGGCCATGTAGATGTCCAAGGTCCAGGCCACCTTTGAGGGCCTTGCTTGGGTCAGTGGTCTACTTCAGCTGGAAGCCATGTTCATCAATTGTACTGTTGCCAGAAACCATGTTGAAGCCCATGAACCATGCTCCTGATGACTGTGAAGAACTGTGAGCATACTTTTGCTATGATGTCAATGACTGTGGATGCACCGTTGAGATGGAGGGACATAGAAGGCTTCTGGAACAACCCCTACCCATACTTCAACCTCCCCCCACACAAATGATTTCAAAAAAGTTGTTCTTACAATATATTTTATCATGAGTTTTCCTTCCCAACTCCTCCCAGATCCTTCCAACCTCCTTACCCATCTAACTGTATATTCTCTCTGTCTCTGTCAAAAAGAAAAGAAAGACCAAAAACAAGAAACAAATAAACAAAAAAACCCCTACTAGTCCATGAAAAAATACCACTGAGTTCATTTTGTTTGGCCAAATCCTCTCGGTAATAGAGTGTGGTTGATACACCCAGTAATATTCCATTGGAGCAAACTGATTTGTTAACAGATATCAACTAAAGATACATCCTCCATTGGGGTAGAGGTCAATGTCCAGCTCCTTGGGCTTAAACCTGTGAAGGCCCTGTGCATGCTGGTACAGTCTCTGTGGGTTCATATGTGTATCAGTTTTCTTGTGCCTGGGAAACACTGTTTCCTTAGAGCCATCCAAGCCTGGCTCTTAAAATCATTCTACTCCCCTTCTGCATAGATCTCTTAGCCTTGAGGGGAAGGGTTTGCATTAATCAGGGTTTTGAATAGTAAAAAGTTATAGAATGAATTTCTCTTTCTTCATATATGGAAAGAGGAGTTATTAGAATAATTTACAGGCTGTGGTTCAGCTAATCAAATAATGGCTGGCTATGAATGCAAAGTCCGAGAATCTAGAAGTTGGTCAGTCCACTCGGCTGGAAGTCTCAGATGATCATCAGTGGATACTGGAATCCTGAAGAAGTAGTCTCTAGTGCCAGTGAAGAAATGGACTTGCTAGCATGGTCAGAGCATTGAGGCAAAGAGCAAAACTTTCTTCTCCCATGCCCTTATATAGGCTGCCAGAAGGGTATTGCCCAGATTAAAAGTTTGTATTCCAATCTCAAGAACTAGATTGAAAACATGTGCCTTCCTACCTCAAGGTCCAGATCAAAGGCATGTGTCTTCCTACCTCAAAAGTCCAGACTAGAAGTAACTCCATCAACCTCAGACCAAACAAAAAAAAATCTCTCACAGGTATGCCCTCCATTTCTAAGTTATAGCTCGTTCCTGATATAGACAAGTTAACAACCAAGAGCAGCCATCACAGGGTTTGATCAGAACATCCCATTTTGAACTAAGTGCTCTAAAGTCTCATACTCTACATTGTTCATAAGTGCTCTGTGCTAATCACCATCTATTACAAGAAGAACTTCCCTGATGAATGCTATGGGAAGCAATCTGTGATATGCCATTAGGAGTCATTTTATTGTTATGTTCCTTTAGCAGAATAATATTAGGTTTACTCCTAAGCTCATGACCTACCTAGTCTCAGGTTCCTGGCCACTTTAGCAGGTTAAGGTATGGTTTTGATTTCGTGTAGTAGGCCTTAAATCCAAGTGGTTGGTGACTCTGGTAACATTTGTGCCATCATTGCACCAGGATGTTTTATAGGCAAGTCACTATTGTGGGTCACAGTGTTTGTAACTGGCTGATATTGATTAAATGTCTCCTCCAGTCGTATGAAGGGTACCTCCAAGTACCATGAATACTTTGTAGGGGTGAAGCCCTTGTTAACCACTAGTCTGACTACTCTGACTAGACTTAATGAGATAAGTAAGTGCTGTCTTGAGCAATAGGCAAAGGGCCCTGTCTTACCTGGTCCTGTCTTCCTGCCTTTCTACGTGCCTCATTCTTGCCTTGTTCACACTAATCTAGCCACTGTGGCCTCCATGCTAGGCCTGTTCTCATCTCAAGAAGGTTGTTGTCCTTGCTACTGAGTATTTTTTTTTCAAGGTAATTATAGAGCTGGACTCAGAATTCCTTAGCTTTTATCTCCTCGAAAATGACTCTACCAAATCACTCCTCAATATCCTTTGCTACATAGTTTCTTTCTACCTACCTTCTAATATTCATCAGGACCCGTATTCACTCACGTGTGCATATACTCATCTTTGGTTTAGCTGGTTTTGTTTTGCCCTGTGTTGTTTATAACTAGTTCTCCCTCTCAGAACCTTGGGACAGGGCCCTCACTTACCTTTTCCAGTGCTGAGCCACCATAGCCACGTTGGTGTTAGAAACAAGCTAGGTGCTTAATAGGTTCTGAGTAAGTCAACCAATCTTCAGAAAACACACCATTTAAGCAGGTATCTTAGATTTTTGTATGAAAAGGAGTAAACTGAGCAGTAATTTAGGGTAAGGCTTAGTGGATAGTTATTAATAGTTTATCAGGAATCTGGATAGATAGCTCAGTGATTAAGAACATTCACTGGCTATTCTTCCAGAGGTCCCAGGTTTGATTCCCAGCACCCACAAAGAAGATAACAGCTATCTGTAACTCTATTTTCCAGAGCATCCAACACCTTCTTCTGGCCTCTGTGGGCACCAAGCACACACATGGCACACAAAAACACATGCAGGTAAAACACTCATTCAAAAAAGTTTCAAAAACTTTTAAATTTTAAATTAAAAAAAAAATGTTTTAGCAAACAATGTCAGATCTGATAGAAAAAAAGAAAATTAAAAATCAAAAGTACCAATCCCTGACACTACTAATGATACTCTGTTATGCTTGCAGACAGGAGTCTAAAATGGCTGTCCTCAAAGGCCCCACCCAGCAGCTGACTCAGACAGAGGCACACACAGCCAAACAGTGGATGGACCTTGGGGACTCTAATGGAAGAATAGGAGGAAGGGTTGCAGCCCTTAAGGGGATAGAAACTTTACAGGAGGAACAACAGAGTCAACTAACCTGGACCCTTGGGGCTCTCAGAGACTGAACCACCAACCAAAGAATATATACCAGCAGGACCTAGCCTGCCTCCCTGCACATATGTAACAGATGTACAGCTTGGTCTTTATGTGGGACCTGAACAACTGGAACAGAGGGAGGAGGTAGCCTAAAAGCTGTTACCTGTTCATGGGATATGTCCTTCTAGCTGGGCTGCCTTGACTAGCCTCAATGGGAGAGGAAGCACCTACCCTCACAGAGACTTGAAATGCCAGGGTAAGAGAATACCTAGGGGGTCCCCACCTGCTCAGAGAAGAAAGGGACGAGAATGGGGGAAGGATTGTGGGAGGGAGTGACTGGGAGGAGGGCAGTGAGCAGGATGTAAAATGAATAAGATAAATAAATAAATAAATAAATAAATAAATAAATAAATAAATAAAATCTAAAGTAAAAACTTATCTCATTTTTTTTGTTCCTCTGTAGATACACTCTTTTTACTTAAAGAGAAAAATCCATATTTACTTCAGTATTTGACGCTAAGGTGATGAGCCAGACCCAGAGGACATACCACCAGGTTAGTGTACTACATGCATTTCGCAGTCTCAGAACCTGCTTAAGCAGTAGTTCTCAAGACTTAGAATCATTAGGCTATTCCTGGAGAAGCAATCCTGTACAGGGAGTCTGGGCTTCTCCTCACCTCACCACTGGAGGGTCCTTGTCCCTTCCTATCAGTGTACTTTGAAAGGAGGAACGCTTCTGGCAAAAAAGTCCCTTTGTCAGTCATGTTCAAGGCTCCCATTTGACCAGATTCCATGAAGTTGATTCACAACTTATATTAAACAATGGACATCCTTAAGCCACCAGTGAGTTAGCAGGTCATCCAGTCAGTGCTGAGTGTTGGAGGAATGACAGGCTGTGGCTTAAATTCCCAGAGTTCAGGGTGGTGAGACCCACCATTCTGGCCAGGATGCCTTTGTGTTTATGAGTTATGAATGCCACTGACCAAAAACTTGAGTCGAGTCATTGGAACCACAGAATGAAAATGATTCCAAAATGATGTGGCACCTGCTCTGCCATCCGCTCTGCTCTGGCTGCCTCCACCTTACTGGCATTGCTCATGTCTATAGGTCGGCTTAGCAAAGGAGTTCCTGAACTGCCTTGGGTAGGTGAAGATAAGATTGAAGACCCAAGAGTCTGCTTTGCTTCTTAAGAAATATAAATCTGAGATTTATGTTTCTCGGCAAGTGGAAACTGGCAATGGCAAAATGAGATACACTATTGTCACATTCAGCGGAGCTGTCATCACATTCAACACAGGCACCTCTGCATCACCTATAATGACAATCATCAAGGCCTTCAGAATCATCATGGGAATTATCCTGCTTAATGTAAGCAAATTGAATGTTTGGAAACCTGCTCCTGTCGGGCATGTGAGACATTAGATGAACTATATGGCACTTGCCATAAAGCTGCTTCTCTAAGAGGTAATTATAAACTGTTCCATGCATGAGATGGTGCACACAGGCCTCAGCAGAATAATGTATAATGACATCCAAGATGCTTAGTTATCGGGAGTGGCATTAATTGGGAGTGATTAGGACATATGACCTTGTTGGAGTAGGTATGGTTATGTAGGAGAAAGTGTATCACTGTGGATAGGCTTGAGGTTTCAGAAGCCCAAGCAAGCCCACCCCCCCCCTTAGATCTCCCCCCCCTTAGATCTGTGGCAGAACTGTCAACTACTTCATCAGCATCATGTCTGCCTGAGTGCCACCATTCTCCCTGACATGATAATGGACTAAACTTTTGAAACTGTAAGCCAGCCCCAATTAAATGCTCGCTACTATAAGACTCAGACAATGGTGTCTCCCTCAGCAACACACAGCAGTGACTAAGACACGCCCATCCCAAGCACCATGCAGAGAAATTAATCTCAAACTCCTGAAGAAGAATTCAAAAAAAAAAAAAAAAAAAAAAAAAAAAAAAAAAAAAAAAAAAACCTGAGACTCTCCTTGAAGCCTAACCTATCTGCAGTGACCATGTTCTGGAGAGCCTCTCTTAACCTGACCAGAAGTCAGAAAGTCAGTGGGAACAAAGCACCAGGGCTGCAGTTGTAGTGGCACCAAACCAGATGAACAGCAGCTGCAGGCAATGTGCACATGGAGAGCAGGAAAAGAATGATGCAGAGTAGGGGAGGTCTTAAGAACCTGAAGAAGCCTTAGCAGACCTACAGCTACCAAAAATCAACTGCTGGGGGAAAAACCTATTATAAAAGAAAAAGAAGCCTTCTGCATTAGAGTCTGTTTTATCCCACAAAGGTCAAACAGAGGTGGCTTGTTTGAGTTAAAGCCTATCAAAGATGTAGTGAGAAACCCCAATTCTGCATCATGAGAACCAGCGGGGAGGCTTGTGAGAACACAGATTTCCAGACTTCGTGGTACCCTGGAGAGATTCATACCAGCTCATAAACCAACCGTCAAATTTTCAGGAATTTTGCAAGCTAGTTAGTTATGAAACACAACCATAGTTTAATTGTGAAATTTATGATCAAAAAAGTTACTTTAAAATAAGCTATAGAGCTATGGAGATGGTTCAGCGGGCAAAGCATTCACCATGCAAGCCTGAGGATTGAAGCTTAGACCTCTAGAACCCACCTTAAAGTTCAGTGGGTATACAGCTTCACCCTGAAGTCCCAGCTCTAGAGAGGCAGGAGATCCCTGGAGCAAACGGGTTAGCAAGACTAACTGAAACGCCAATCTCTTGGTTCAGCAAATGACTCCATCTCAAAATAGAAGGTGAAGAGCCCTCAAGGAAGACACTTGACATCAACCTCAGGACATCACATGCATGTGCACCCACACATATGTAACTATGCATATGTGCATGCACACAGCACACATATGCAAAATAAAAATTACAATAAAAGCACTTCCTAATTGTCTCAGCACACAGTTTCACCGCTGTAATCTTGTGGATATTTATGTCTGTTGGACTTGCACCGTAGGCACAGGGCAGAAGGTGTACTGCTGTGTACGGCTTCTTCACACCTCTCTCACTGGTATCTTGCTGTGGCTGAAGCTCTGCCATGTTGTTAGTGTTCACACCACTGAAACAGCCAAGTCCTACAAATCTAGGCTTGACTGATGTTGTCATCTGTCCAGATTTAAAAGCAGTGATGGATAAAAACATTAATAGCACAGATTAAGCTTCAAGTGTATCTATTTGTAGAAAACCAACTAACTACATGAAATTTGTAGTAGAGACTATCAAATGTTTTACTGGTGTTTCTAAATTGTATACCATACATCCTAGACAACAGCAATATTGAAAGAAACTTTTTAGAAAAGAAGTTAAGGAAGCCATCGCTCATGATTTAGATGATAACTCACTACCACCAGGCCAGACATCTTTCAAGCTTTAAAAACTGATTTGGCCAAGATTATGCTCCCCAATTAATAAGCTGGTGACATCCTGCCTTGCATCTCTCTTTTGCATTGCTTTTATCTTACTGTTAGTACAACCACAAATATCAACTGACACTCACATTGGAACCAGACTCATTTATCAGGTCATCCACAAGTTGCTTCCGATGTAAGAGTTTTACAACAGGCAATAAAAACGATCTGTGAAAACATCACATGAAATTTGTAGTAGAGACAATTTTACTGTTGTTTCTAAATTGTACACTATGCATCCTGGACAACAGCAAAACCTAGATAAATGTATACATAGTTCTTCATATTTTGCAGAGATCCAGTTGTTGAACATTTGCCAACACACCACCGTCTGCCCTGCCTCAGCTCCAGACTCTATGGGACCTAGGTAAGACTAAAAATCTTCAAGAACATTGGTCTTGCTTTTCTGGAGACTATTCTCTGAGAGCCTGCACCTTTAAGGAAAAGGCAGCTTTTGTCCTAGGTCTTCCTTCTGATGGATAGACTCTCCCCCCTACACTGAGTTGCCAGATACATTATTGGTTTCTGTTTCAGACATTACAATTTAATTCAAGAAGTCAATAATTGCTCAATAAATGATAAATCTTGAGGCAAAATAAAGATATCTGAACTCCATCACAGCCAGTTTGCCATTGTAGTGTGAAGGCTACTGGAAAACTCCCTCACTCGACAGTCATTCCAAATTCTACACTATCGGAATCAATACATACAGACATCGCTAGTGTGTACACACTATGCCTGACAGACTGGCTCTACAAACACGGAGAAACACCATCCTGAACACAACCTCCTGCATCATTCACAGATGACCCCTTCCCTGCACACTTGAACTTGTTTGCTATGGAAAGATGCCCATCAGTAAACTTTCCCTCTTTCTTTGTAGGGAGTTCACAGGAGAAGATTATCTATTGCACTGTGATCTCAAGAACATTAAGATCAACAGCTCAGCCAGGTAAGGCTAAGCTAGATACTTGACCCTCTGAACACCCATTTACCAATGAAAATGGAAGTGATAATCCCCCTTTATATGGTTAAGAAGGCAGTAAATTGATACTATTTATGGTACTTCCTGATATATAAATGCTAATAAGATCGATCGCTCAGTTTTGAGATTGGCCTATGTTTTAATTTGCCATCATAATTAATACTTTATTTTTAATATAATATCTTTATTCTCTGAGAATCTCATAAATGTATACAGTGTATTGTAGCCATCACTCTCCACTGTCCCTTCAACTTCTCCCAGATTCCCCTATCAGTTTCAGTTCTTCTATTTTTTATACTACACTGAGTGCAACTAATGTTGCCTTTATATGTGCATGGGTGTGATACAATCATCCACTGGACCATGATCAACCTATCAGAGATGACTCCTAAAGAAAATCTACTCCCCCCTACCCCAGCACCCCTAACATGGCCATACAACCTGTGATGGTTTGTATATACTTGGCCCAGGGAGTGGCACTATTAGGAAGTATGACCCTGTTAGAGTAAGTATGTCACTGTGGACATGGGCTTTAAGACCCTAGTCTTAGTTGCCTGGAAGCCAGTCTTCTCCTAACTGCATTTGGCACAAAAAGTGGAACTTTCAACCCCTCAAGCCCCATGTCTGCCTGGATGCTATCATGCTCCTGCCTTGATGATAATGGACTGAACCTCTGAACATGTAAGCCAGCCCCAATTAAATGTTGACCTTTATAAGAGTTTCTTTGGTCATGGTGTCTGCTCACAGCAGTAAATAAAACACTAAGACACAGTGTAAGCTAGGCGTGGAGGCTCATGTGCCTCCCCATCCATGCTAAAATGCTGACTAGCTTGGCCTTGTGCAAGTCTTTCACAGGTGACCACAACTACTATGACTTCATGAGTATAAAATTCTGTCATATCTAGAAGACGCTCTTTTCCTAAGTTATCCCCAACCTCTGTCTCTTACAATTTTTCTGCCCCCTTTTCCATAATATCCCCTAAGCATTGATGAGGGGGCTATCATATAGACGTCCCATTTATGACTGAACATTCCACTAATATGTGTCCTCTGTACTTTAATCCATTGTCTCTATGTTAACTCACTGTGCAAAAATGCTTCTCTGATAAGGACTGAGTGCTGCACAAACCCATGTGCACAGAGAAACATATTTAGAATTAGAAGGCAGTTTGATGGGATGCCCATTTAGCAAAATTATGGTAGTACATTCATCTCTGGCACCTATGACTTTCCCAGACACATATTCTTGACTGACCTATGGTACCAGTACCAGGCCCAAGTGGAACAGGCTTTAAAACCAACCACAAAGCAGCAGGTTATCCACAAGACATCCATGCCACTCTTGCATCCATGGACATGTCTTGTCGTGGCATGCCGGTCATTATTACAGCTCAGAGGGGTCACAGCTGGACGAAACTGTTGATGACCTTCACAGCACCTACCACTACAACGAAAGCTAGCTGGCAGGGAGGATCCTTCCAAGGCAGTCCTAGCTTGATTTCTTCAAGTCCTGTAACATATTAAAATTTAAATTAATTTTAATAATCTAACAAATGTCTGTAAATGCAGTCGATATGAAATTAAATTTATATTTACCCATATTTTTCTCCCCAACTCTCTATCTACATTTCTACAATCAATGTATCTATGGGTTACCAGTTACTTCCTTTACATTATTAATTTTTAATTAGCATATAAAATAATAGGTTGCAGCATACATTTTCATAAATATATCTCATCATACTTTGTTCATATTTGTTTCCTCATTCTTCTCCCTTCTTCCTCTTGCCCCTTCCCAGAGGTCCTTTTCTTTCTCCTATTAGTGACCCTGTTCTCATGTCCTATGTGGGGGCTGAGATATGAAATTGTGTGCATAGGTATGTGTAGAGCTAAATCTGGATTTTACGTATGAGAGAAAATATATTCTAAATATAGGATATTGTTTCTTCTTTTTCTCCATTGTCCTTTCTTGCCCACCCTTCCCTACTTAGACACCTTTCTCTTCTCACACATTTTTCCCTTCTATTTTAAATTCCTCTGTGTGTGTGTGTGTGTGTGTGTGTGTGTATTCCACTTACGAGAGAAAACAATTACACTTTATGTTACATATAATTTTAGCTCATGTTTATAAAATTACATTATCTCAATCTAGCTAATTCTATGTAAGTCTGTGTGAGTTGCATGAATGTGGGAGGGATACATAAATATTGAGGGGAAACATACCCATGTGCATTTGCAGAGGCCAGGAAAAGGACAGCAAATACCTTTCTCTGTGGCTCCCCATTTTATTGCCTGGAGACAAGGTCTCTTACTTGAACCAGAAGTTTGCCATGTTGGCTAGATCTCTGAAGATCCACCTGTTGCTGCTCCCCAGTGCTGGGTTTATAGCCATATGCAGCTCAAAACAGGTGTTAGGGTTTCAAACTCAGGTCCAGCAAATGCCCTTACCTGATGCAATCTCCCTAGTGTCCACTCTCCTTTTGAGTTGTTTTCAATCTTTTAACAACTATGAAATGGAATATGCATTCCTCTAAGACCTCTTGAAAATTTGTATACACTGCTGAATAGACACATAACTTTAATTGCTTAGGACTTTCATGTAAACTGCATGTCTGGCTCCATGGTATGGGCTCCATCATTTTAAAACAATGCTCTAAAACACCTCTTAAGTTTTAAAGGCCTCCACATTAGGAAAACTCAGCTAGAAAAGATTCACAACCCCAATGTCCCTACCTCACCCCTTTAAGATCCTGATGTTTCTACCTCACCCCTTTACATGAAAGAGCTTTGAACTTCAGCTGAATGTGCTCCTGTCTCGATGGGGGTACACTCATTACAGCCTGTGGGACTGTCTTTTAGATCTCACTTACTCTTCCATCCAGATCCATCAGTGAGAGCATCCAAGAGATATCACTGTGGGGTAGCTGCTTGACAGAACCAACGTCGACTTTGATCATGGTATCCCTCCTCCTTCTGTCAGGGCCTGCTTGTGGGACCACAGCTTTTAAAATAATGCTAGAGTGCCAAGTCAGGGCACGTTTTGGGAGTTGGGAGGAGATGGGCCCAGGAATTCTTTCAGGTCAGCCCAGGACTGCATGAAAGCATGGATACCATAGAAATGAATGTGATGGGAGTGGGGAAAGGGTGGGGGTGTCGAATGAAGACATTCTCAGCCTTCAGCCTAGCCTTGTCTCAAATTGAGCCTAGTTAGATTAAGTCTGGATGTTTACATCTCAAACTACATCTGGAAATGTTTTCTAAAATACCTCTAGAGTCACAGACATGGACATTCAGAGATACGTTTTGGGGCTACAATAAGGGGAAAAACATCAAGCAATCCCTGGGACTCCTTGGAGCTGGGAAAACAGTGCTGACTCCTGGTGTGTCCTCAGAAGCTGACTGATCTGTCCCTGCAAGATAATCTCTCAGGAAATTGACTGCCCGGGAGCACAATGACTCACTTCTTTTCGAGCAGGAAGACAGGCAAGCACCTGTTTGTCCATGTATTAAATTGGGTTTTTAAAGCATTGATCTTTTAATATCTTTAAATGTTCTCTGAGCCTTTCATTAGAAGGAGGCCCTCTAGAAGCAAACATTAAAATGTCTGGTACTCCGACGACAGTCTCCAAATGTCAGTGGTAAATGGAACGGGAGAGCAGGGTAGAGGCAGAGCTGGGCCCAAGTAAAATGACAAGAGACTCTTCTAGTGATAACTTTGGTGGTGGTCTGCCCTAACTGACACCAAAATGCAAGATGTGCAAGAGGGGAGGAGCCAGGAGATCCATCAACATCCCTGCCATTAGTTTAGCAAGTTCCTGACATTGCCTTGTTCTCAAAAGGATGGCTCACAGCATCCCCATTGGCAATGTCTGATTCTGTACAGGGGTGGGTCATTTCATTCCCTGCCTATGTAGACATGTGTAAGCCTGCACACAGACATACAGCCATATAAATAGATCTCTACTTCTACTAGTCACTGTATTAAGTTCGTCTCAATGAATAGATAGCTTCTAATACTATCTATCATTAACCTCAACATCTGTGGTCTCAAAGCATTCTAATAACAATGATGATGGTGATAGAAAAGTCACATACACAGGTATTTATAGCAGCAGTGCACACAATCACATCATAGTTTACAATTAATGCCTATCACTCTATAGTCTACATACTCTTTTATTGATATATACATTTAATAACGTCATGCTTACATTTCTTTGTATGTATAGCATAAAGTACATATGGCATATGCTATATAGTCCACATTATATAGTGTATGGAACTGAATGTTTATGTTCTCTCAGGACTTGTGTCTTGGGATTCCAAACCTTCCCCCCATGTGTGTGTCTAAGAAATGGATGTTTTTAGACATAATTAGGTACTGGAAGAAAAGCCCTAAAGGAAGTAAACAGAAGAGACATGGGGCTACTCTGCCCACTGTATGAGGCCCCAGAGAAAAGGTGCCATCTGAAAACTACCTGCCTGGCTCAGACACCAATATGTGGACATCTTGATTTCTGACTTCCAATTTCCAGAAGGAATATGAGTTTGTTGTTTCAAGTCCAAGAAGACTATCTTTTGTTGCATCTTCTTAAGCTAAGACACACACAAAACTATAACACATTCTATAATACATGTCATTTATTCTAAGCAGCATTTACATACACACACACACACCACTCATGATTTTTCACCCTCCTTTCTTTATTACTGGTTCTGCCAAACATGTCTCCAGTGCCACTCTTGTCTCCTGGTTATCAGTATCCAAGTGAATTCTCTCTCTTCTGTGTCTACTGGAAATGTAGGATACTAATGAATGATAAGCATGACATGATAGTGTTAAGGGTGCAACCGCGGCTCTATGTCTTCTCATTAAACATAGCTCTCTAATTGGACTTCAGGGCCATTCAACAGGAAGAAAGTTGTGCCTGGCACTGGAAGTCTACTGAAGTCATAGACCATAGAGGAGAACCCACTGCTACTTTACTAACAGTATAGTTGCCAACTACATTCTAAATATGTGTCCTTATATGCAGAGATAACTGTAGCTCTCACCTTTCATGAAAGAAATCTCTTTGCCACAATATGTAACAGCAACAAAGAGAAATAACTGTGATTTCAAGAAGGAGCAAGGTGGGGACATTATACAGAGGTATTGGAAAGAGAAAGGGAAGGAGAAATGATGTAATTATTTTACTTAGAAAAATAAAGAATAGACAGTGGAAACATAGTTCTAGAAAATTAATTTAAAAGAAAGGAAAAAGAAAGAGGCTGGCATGAAAGAAAAATCAGGAATGAGGAAAGAGGGGTTGTATGGTGTGAACCACGGAGAATGGAGGGGAAGGAATAAAAACAGTAACTTCAATGGGTAAGAATTGGGTCCCCCCACAAGACCCGGGAAGTCACTCCCGGCCCGGAACACTGGTTCCTTCCGGTCTGAGCCAGAGCACTGAGCAGCTCTGTCCCCAACCTCCAAGAACACAGAGGAAGCAGGGATCCCAGGCGCTCTAACTTGGACAATGTCTTAGAAACTAGTTCTCAGATCTGAGGCCTGGATCAGACCTCTGCCAGGTCTGCTGTTGTGTGGACCCCAGATTCCACCTGAGACATACTGGAAGGTCCACTCAACCCAGAGCCACAGAGGAACAACTGAACTCAGAGCATCAGACAACATATCCTGAGATATTCTAGAGGAGACACTGCACCCAGAACAGCAGACACCTAGCTGGACTACTACCTTGGAGGCACCATATCCTGAGGCATCCTAGAGGTACCACTGTAATCAGTGCAGCTGGAAAAGATCACAGAGACATCTGGACCCCTAGGAAATCAGACACAAGCTAGATAACTGGAAAGACAGGCTTCAGTCAGAGACAGCAAGTACAAGCAGCACTAGAGTTAACCAGATGGCAAAAGGCAAGAGCAAGAACGTAAGCAACAGAAACCAAAGTTACATGGCATCATCAGAACCCAGCTCCCCCATCAGAGCAAGCCCTGAACACCCCATCATACCAGAAAAGCAGGAATCAGAATTAAAATCACTTCTCATGATGATGATAGAGGGCTTTAAAAAAGACATAAATAACACTCTCAAAGAACTTAAGGAGAGCACTGGTAGACAGATAGAAACCCTTAAAGAGGAAACACAAAAATCCCTTAAGGAATTTCAAGAAAATGCAACCAAACGGGAAAAGGAATTAAACAGAACCATGCAGGATCTAAAAATGGAAGTAGAAACAATAAAGAAATCACAAAGGGACAATACCCTGGAGATAGAAAACCTAAAAAAAAGATCAGGAGTCATAGACACAAGTATCACCAACAGAATACAAGAGATGGAAGAGAGAATCTCATGTGCAGAAGATACCATGGAAAACATTGACACAACTGTCAAAGAAAATGCAAAATACAAAAAGCTACTAACCCAAAATATACAAGAAATCCAAGACACAATGAGAAGGCCAAACCTAAGGATAATAGGTATAGATGAGGGGGAAGACTCCCAACTAAAAGGACCAGTAAATATCCTCAACAAAATTATAGAGGAAAACTTCCCTAACCTAAAGAAAGAGATGTCCATAAATATACAAGAAGCTTACAGAACTCCAAATAGTTTAGACCAGAAAAGAAATACTTCCCGCCATATAATAGTCAAAACAGCAAATGTACAAAACAAAGAAAAAATACTAAAAGCAGTAAGGGAAAAGGCAAAGTAACATATAAAGGCAGACCTATAAGAATTACACCAGACTTCTCACCAGAGACCATAAAAGCCAGAAGATCCTGGACCGATATCATACAGACCCTAAGAGAACACAAATGCCAGCCCAGACTACTATACCCAGCAAAACTCTCAATCATTATTGATGGAGAACCCAAAATATTCCATGACAAATCCAAATTTACACAGTATCTCAACACAAATCCAGCACTTCAAAGAATAATTGGTGGAAAACTCCAACACAAGGAGGGAAACTACAACCTAGAAAGAGAAAGAAAGTAATCTTCCAAAAACCCCAAAAGAAGATAGTTACACAAACATATCTCCACGGATGTTAGCCCAAAAGCTTGGATTAGCGAAGACTCAACCCACAGACCACATGAAGCTCATGAAGAAGGAAGACCAAGAAGGGATGCCTCAGTTCTACTTAGAACGAGAAACAAAAATGCTCAAGGGAGCAAATAGGGAAACAAAACATGGAACAGAAACTGAAGGAGGGGCCATCAGGAGACCATTCCACCTGGGTATTTACCTCATGTACAGCCACCTAAGCTAAACACTGTTGTGGATGGCTGGAAGTGCATAATGTGAGGAACATGATATAGCTGTCTCCTTAGAGGTCTGCCAAAGACTAACACACTCAGAGGACAATGCTCACAGTTAACCACTGATATGATCAGGGGTTTCCCAATGGAGAGCTTAGTGAGAGGACTGAAGGAGCAGAAAGGGTTAGTGACCCCAGGTGGAAAGCAACAATACCAAACAACCAGAGCCCCCCAGGGTCTAAACCACAAGCCTGGGAACAAATAGGGAGGGACCCAAGACTCCAGAGGTATATGTAGGGGAGGATGGCCTTGTCGGACATAGGTGGGAGAGGAGTTTCTTGGTCCCATAAAAAAAATGAACACACGGGGGTGGGGGGAATGTGAGGGCTGGGAGGGGATAGTGAGGGGGGGTAGGTGCAGTCACTGCCTCATAGAAGCATGAGGAGGGGGATGGGATAGGAGATTTCTGGGTGGTGGGAGGAAGTAGGGTAAGGGGATAAAATCTGAAACGTAAATACTACAACCAATTTTAACAAGCGGGGGGGGGGGAAAAAAAGTCTTCAGAACCAACATCTTTAAAAAAAAAATGTCAGCCCCCTGGGGGTGGGAAATTTTTTTTTCTTTTTCTTGATACTAAAACTTGTTCTGAGAATTGTATATTGCAGAATTCACAGCCTTGGTGTATCTACTCATCAAGCATACTGAGCAGACCTGCCCAAACCTCTGATGTCCTGGAATTCCATCTGGATTCAGTGAAGACACAGCATCAGAGGCTTATCAACTTACTCTTCCCCCCACCCCTCTTCTAAAATCTCAACGCCCTTAATCAGCTTGAAGAAGTTAAAGAAGAGTCAGCGCCCCTATTCCCTGAGCTTGGGGACTAATGTGGTTAATAATGGTCTGTCTTTCTAGGGAAAAGTAGTGGTTTTGTTGGAACAGGGGCGATTAGCTAGGACTTATTGCATAGCCATAACCTATTGGTAGAAATCTGTATAATTATTATCAAGATGAAGTTATAATTTCTTAAATGGTACAAAATTTTCTTTGATTTCAAATTTAAGGTTTTCATTGGTATGAGCCTCTTATTAATATAAAAATGAGATGAATATTGATACTCTCATGGGCATTGTGCCTGTATAACACATTCAGGAATACAATGCCTAGACCCAGCCCTTTTTTAACTTTTTTAACTGATTTGGGACAGTTAACCTCTGAGTTAAGGGACTATAGCAAATTCATGGCTTTGAGTTTATTGTTAGGGTATTTTCCATATTTTATTTAGAAATAGCTGAGAGGAGTGAACAGACAACAGTCCAGGTTACCTTACATGGATAGTTGGTTTTCAAAACATCAGAAGTCCATAGAACTGATGCTACAAATATTTATATATTAATGTTCATTTTGATTAGAGACCTGTCTGCTCCTGACAGCTTCCTGTTGTGGATTCTAAGAAGAAATTGAGCATCCTTGGAGATACTCCAGTTGTGCGGTAACAGCCACTAGGCAAGAATTGCCTCTCTCCATCTACAGACAAATTACTGTCCAGAAAAGGACACACATGGAGAATAGTTGACTGATTATATCTGCCTAGACAGAGTAATCAGCCCTTAATAATCCTGCATCACTAAGGTCTGTCAGATGATTCTGGGCCAGAAGGCTGAAGATTTGATGCTCCAACATTCGGTAGTATAGGGGCTTTTCAGGTGTTCAGCGGTCTCTATAAATTGGCTAAGTTTTAGAAGCTATGCTTAGTGCTTCTCATAACTTCAGTTAACTCAGTCATTCTGGATTTCTGATGGGGTTGAAGACCTATAGTCTCATAACCAATCCTGGCTATTTACTTTGAGAGAAAAGATCTGAGTAGATAGTTTTCAGCTGACACTCATTCTAAAGCCAAAAAGCCAGGATCAAAAGTAAATGTTTTAGTTAGAAGAGATGACAGAGGTTCTGGTTAGTCAACAGAATGATGGACTGGGTATTAGGACTATCTTGTACCTCACTGGTACAATTAGGAATAAGTATGCTCTAATTGTATTTTGAGAGAAAAGTTCTACTTTAACAGGAAGAGTGATATGTAGGAGGAGCTAAGTGGGAAGGAGTACTGAGAGGAAGAGATGGAACAAGGAGAGAAGATGAAGAAGAGGATGAGGTGATGAGAGAGAGAAAGAGAGAGGGGGCATGGAGGCAGATGTTCACATGTCTCCACCAGTCAAAAAGTTTTTATATCTAGGTTGGGTATTGGGTTACGCTTCTGATTGAGCATTACCAAACTTATAAATCCTTTGATTAACATTTAAAAAAAACATATAAAAGCAAAAAGGAAAGGGGGGCATGGGACAGGGGTGTTCTAGGGAGGGGAAATGTGGAAAGGGGATGGCATCTTAAATGTAAATAAAAAAAAGGATTGGGTCCCCATTTAATGTTGAGAGATACACATTTATAGTCTTTCAATATTTTGGCTTAACATTGGTACAAAAGCAATATACATTTCAACAGAAATTTTCCTTTTGCAAAAGGTGGCAGAATTTCTTTTTAGAAGTTATTTCTTTTCTATTTGAAAATTATAATATAATTACTTCTCCTCCCCCCCCCCCACCTTTCCTTTCTTCCCTCCAAACCTTCCCATACACTCCTCTCTTGTTTTCAGATTCATGGCCTATATTATCATTAATTGTATACATACATGTATACATACATACATACATACTTTCTAAATACATAAGTATATAAGTCCTGCTCAGTCAGTACTATTTCTTGAAACTACTTTTATAATCTGAACTTTTTCCTGAGCTTGCAATTGGAAGTCTAACCTTTTTCATGATGCTGGACAAAGGAGGAAGTCTCAGCTCCCTGTCGGCCCCGCCCACCATCACTCTTCCACTTTTGAGGAGGGAGGGAAACACAGCAGGATACTATGTTGCTAAATGTGACATCCAATATAGTTGCTGGACTAAATGTGTTTTCTACTTATGATACTTCCCATTTATGATAGGTCATATATGAGATATAATATCATGGTAAATGTAATCACATCTCTAAACTAAAAAATACTTCATTTTGAATTTTCTACTTTATAGGTTATTTCTTTGTGTGTAGTCATAGATTTTATGTAGATTATATGAAATTACAATGACCCATATGTTATCATATATACATCTATCTCTGTTTAAATATATATGTGCATGCATGTGGGTGTGTGTTTTTATGAGAGGCCTGTCATGAAATAAGTGTTCTACCCATGAAAAAAAAAAACAGTTAAGAGCCTGATGTGCCATTGAGTGCAGTGGGTTGTGGTAGTGGTAGTGGTTGTGGTGGTAGTGGTAGTGATTGTTGTTGTTGTTGCTGCTGCTGCTGCTGCTGCTGCTGCTGCTGCTGCTGCTGCTGCTGCTTGGAAGCCTTCATGAGATAGGAGGTAGTCATGCTAGAAGGCAAATTTAGATATTACCAATTAGTGTAGACAAGTTACTTGTTGGTGCGCTGAGAGTTCTTTGAGATGTGATAACCATGGGAAGAGCTAAAGGAACTATTTTGTAGGTTAAGATTAAAGTATGGATGATAAAGGTCAAGTGTGAAGGTGATGACGACAGGCCCAGCTGTGATGGAGGTCTTCCAGCAATGATAGGGGCTCCCTAAGTGGAGAGTGGGGTTTCAATTTACTCACAAGCCAGACAAATGAGTCCTGACTGGAGAACACCTTTTGAGGCTTTTATGGCAGTCAACAGAGGTTTTACGTGGTGCAAAAGAGACTATTTCATGACAGGCCCATTGCTGTCTTCAGTCCCTTCAATGGTTAATAAGATTTGATTATTCTAGAATTTATCAAATTCAGCTTCAAATAGCTATTTGGTAAAGATATAAGCCTGTCTCTCCCAGACATGGTCTTGAGACATCACTGGATCCAATGGAACAAAATGTCTGTGTGCTTCTGGTTGATGTCCCATTTTCAATCACCTTGCTTATCCCAGTGATATAGATAAAAGGGGGAGAGGTGGAGAGCCTTTGGAGCAGCTTGGCAAGAAGCTGACATGGGCCAAAGACAAGGAAATGGGCTGCTTGGCAGGAATATGACATTGGCCAAGGACAAGGAAGTAGGCTTCAAGCAGGAATCTGACATTAGACTAGAACAAAGAAGTAATTTCAGGTAGGAATCTAAATCGTAAGCTACAACAAAGAAGTAATCTCAGGCAGGAATCTAATTATTAGGCCAGAACAAAGAAGTAATTTCAGACAGGAATCTAAATTTTAGACTAGAACAAAGAAGTAGGCTTCAGACATGAAAATGACCTTGGGCTAGGGCAGGGAAGTAGGCTCAGATACTTTGGTCATCCTGATAAGCCTTTAGAAACAGTGATCATGGGAGTATTCACGTAACTGGGTGTAATGCCTTGCTTTTTCTTTGACTATTTGTGTTTATTGTATTACTTGTTCCTCGACTATTTGCATCTATTTGTATTTCTAGACCTTCAACCTAGAACTGACCTTATTACATGCATGTAATCAAAATACTATAAAAGCATAAAAAAGAGGGAATATAGGATGGGGGTTTTAGGGAGGGTAAATGGGGAAAGGGGATGACATCTGTACTGTAAATAAATAAAAGATCCAATAACAAAAGATACTGTTTTCTGTCCCTCTCCTTCTCTTTTTTCTCTGTCTCTCTCCTCTCTCTCTCTCTCTTTCATAAAAACATACACCCACATGCACACATATAGTCAAACAAAGACACTATATGTGTGTGTGTTTGTATGTGTGTGTATAATAACATATGGGTCATTTTAATTTCAAATAATCTATATAAAATCCATGGCTACATTTTAAAAAATAACCTATAAAGCCAGGAAATTCAAAATTCAGTATTTTTCAGTTTTTGCAAGGAGGTAATTAAAAATATAATTACACCATTTTATCTCTTCCTTTTTCTCCCTCAAATCCATCCCATGATCTACCCTCCCCCATCTCCCTCTCAAACTGATGCTCTCTTTTACTTTACTATTGTTTCACACACACACACACACACACACACACACACACACACACACACACACACAACCTCTTGAATTCGTTTTTTATTTTGTAACAAATTAGTGTACTCAAACCTCGAAGGAGCTAAGTCTCCCTCTCTCGGTAGTCATTACTTAGTTGCCCATAGCTCTTTACGTAG
Organism: Arvicanthis niloticus; assembly: GCF_011762505.2. Classification (NCBI taxonomy): domain Eukaryota; kingdom Metazoa; phylum Chordata; class Mammalia; order Rodentia; family Muridae; genus Arvicanthis; species Arvicanthis niloticus. The sequence goes on along the minus strand of NC_047659.1, from coordinate 114,809,701 downwards.
GCGTGGGTCTCCATAAACTCTCATCTTTGTAAAGCCACAAGTACCTTTGCAATAATATCTTTTCAGTGCCTGCAAATCATTTACCATGGATGACTATCACAGAAGTTATTTATCGAACCCATTTTCTGCTGCATTTCTTTCACTTTTTATGCCTTTTTTTTTTTTTTTAAAGTTACTTCAGTGAGTGACCTTGGAACTACATCTTTAGTAATTTCCTTGATATAAATTACTGGGCAAGTAAAGGCTAGGACACAAAAGGGTTTTTCAGCTGTAAAGTATTTGCTATTCATTGCCTTGCTGAGTTCCAAAAATAATTGTGCCATTTTTGTTATAATGGCATTATCTGAGTGGGCCTGCATCCCCACTGATGCTATAGATTAGTATTCGAATGTGTTCTAAAATGCGTTGTCAAGTGCTGTCGTTTTCGAATGTAACACCTACAGTTTTTTTTTTTTTTTTTAATTAAAAAATGAACTCATAGGACTGGGGAGATATCTCTGTCAGCAAGAAGAACTTGCCCTGTAAGCATGAGAACTCTGTAAGCATGGGGGCTTAATTTCACATTTTCTTTTTCTAAAAGGCAGAAGTGTTGTGCACATGTAATTGCAGCACTAGGAAGACAGAGACAGGAGGCTGCCTAAGGCTAGCTGGCCAGCAAACTGGCCTACTCAATGATCTCCAGGCTGGAGAGAGTCGAGAAGCGAAGTGGCACTGGTCCCTCAGCAGGAGGTTCAGAAGTGGCTAAGAGTGGAGAAAGCGACTGAACTCAGAAATGCACGTCAATTCTTTACTCTCTGCTCTTGACTGTGAATATAATATGACCAGTTCTCCCACACCCTTGCCGTATGGTTACCTGCCAGGATGACCCCTAACTTGAAACTGTGAGAGAAATGCAAAGTTACTCTTGCCAAGGTATTTTATCACCACAACAGGAAATAAAACCAAGACTTGAGCTTCAAGATCCTTAAAAAACAATTTTAACATCTCTTTTAATGTCTCATGGAGCTTTTATTTAAAAAAAAAAAACAAAACATAGGAGCTATTGAATAAATATCTTGAATTTTTGAATGACAGTCTAGTTGGTATATGGGTCTCCTGAGAGCCTCCTGACCACCAGAGATCTCCACCAGCAGTTTCTCATGTTTTTCTGTCATGGTTAGCATTACATTCATGTTTGATGGTAATACTTGTGGAAAATTATTTTACCCAGAAACCCTGTAAATATCCCCATCCTAGTCAGAGAACCTAAGATCATTGGCTCGGACTCAGCAAGACCTTCAATAGTGAAAAACAAAATTAGAGAGCTTCGTTTTTCACAGACATCCCCTTGCTGTTCTGCAGTACCCTCTCCTTTGTTCCCCTGGGAAATGTTTATAAATGGTGCTTTATCTTGTGTCATGGTTTGTGGGGTTGCTATATGTTTCATTCATCAAGAACACTCTGTAGCTCAAAGTAAAACTCTCTGGGAAATGACTTCAGGCGGAAGCGCTACTTTTTACCACATTGCCACTAAGGTAAATCTGCTTTGGGTTTTGTGAACCATAAGTTGTCTAGTGAAGAATAAGAGACCTGTGTGCTTGAAACACTACACAGAGATGCTTCAATGGCATTGAGTGAAGACCTCTCATTGTGTCTGTTCCTCTAGCCACAATGGAGACCTAGCTATACAAAAATAGCATTTCCCTAACTTAGAACTTTTGGCTTGCCTCTGAACCTCCTCAAGACTTCTTCATGGTCACTCAAATTTCTGTAGCTAATAGATTCAGAGAAATAAAAACCAACTTCAGAGTGCTGAGCTATAGTCAAGAACCCAGACAGTTATTCTAGTAGAAAAGATGATGTATCTCACATCCTTGGTGCCAAGTGCAGCACCAAAACCCTGGCTCTCCATTCTGAATAATATGCTTTTACCTTAGCCTGTTTTCAGATGCCCGAAATGAGATCACTTATTTTCTCAAATACAGGTTTGTTTGGTTTGCCCACATGGAGTCAGGAGCTCCAAGAGCTTGATGTCTGATTTGGATGTGGTGAGGACCTTCTTACTGTATCTTAACACAGTGGATAACAAATGACATGACATGGCAACTAGTCAGCTCTCTTGATCTTCTTATAAAGCCATCAATGTCAGCCCAGGGGCCACCCCCTCATGACTTCATCCAATCAAAATGCTTCCTAAAGTACTTCCAAATACACTAACATATAAATTTGAGAATTAAATTTTCCAAGTGTGAACTTCCAAGGGATAAATTCAAGCTGTAGTGAGTAGATAGTAAAACTGTTCCCGTGTGTCTACAAGTGTCCCACAAGTCACCGTCAGCATGAGTTAATCAAGCCAGAACTAGTGGCGGGGTTTGTCACTGATCTCTCATAACCCACTATAGATTCTCTAGAGAAGCATCTGTGCTAATCGCCCATGAGCCACATTTGCTGGCATGGATGATAAGCCATTCAATGCAGAGAATTGAGCTAATGCATCATCGCACATTCACAGCTATCTCTTGGACTATATGTGGCATGGTTTCCATGATATTAATTGTCCTAACCTGTGAGCACAAGACAGGTTAAAGTTTTCCTCCACTGAGGGACTATAAAGGCAAAAATTTGTTCAACTGAAACCTGTCCAGCTGAAGTTCAGGAAGAAAAGCTACGAGAGCTTTTAAAAAGATCATTTATTAATTTAAATTCATCACCTTTATATAAATATAAATTTGTTTATAAATAAATATAATACACTTATGTTTATATAAAATAAAAATATATGTGTAAATAACCTCAGTCCACATAATGTTACTTGTGTATGTATGATTTCAGGGCTGACTACTAGGGGACTACTACTTCCCTGGGGAAGACTTTCTTCTGTTCTCTTGTTTAAGTAACACATACAAAGAAGAATTTGGTTTCCAAGGAAGCTTTTCCAGAGCCAGGCAAAGGTTGACTTTGTGGTAAAACATGGTCCCAAATACTGTGATATCACTTGCATTGCAATTACACATGAGTTTGTTCTCATTGCAGTTTGGTTCACTTGAATTAGAGGGACATTCTTGCAGTCAGTAATCCAAAGACAGATGCTAGAGAGAGCTTTTATCCACTGTCTCCCATATGCAGTCACTTGGCTTTGACGACCTTAAATGCCCAGGTGCATGGAGTTCACTATAGAGCCTTAAATAGCTTTGGAGTTACAAGGCATCTTAGAAGATCTCATAAAAGCTATGAACTTAAGTCCCAATAAAATGTACATGCATAGTCATACTGAATCAATTTTAGGAGATCCATGCATCTTGCTAATATCTATCTACAGACTATTCAACATATCAACAGTCTGGTATGTAACAGTAACCCAGGGCCTAAAGCAGGTGAATTCACCACAGAGCATCCCAAGTAAGGAGTAGATTTTCTTTTTGTAAATCTTAATTAAAATATAATTATATCACTATCACCTCTCCCATTCCTCTTCCTACCTTTAGCCCCTCCAATGTTCATCCTCATTCTCTCTCAAACTAGTAGCCACTTTTCTTTATTGTTGTTACATATATGTAACACACACACTCACACACACACATGAAATCTGCTAAGTACATTTAATATTGCTTGTGTGTATATGATTTCCGGACTCACCAATTTGTATTGGATAACCAAATTGAGGGCTCATCCTTGGGAGGGAATATTTTTCCCTCTCTCAACAGTGATTAGTGATCTGTAGTTCCTTGACCCCATGTGATTAGTTCCCTTCTATGTTAGCCTATCTATTGCTATTGTCCTTATTTGGGTCTTGTTTAGGCAGTCATATTGTTAGTGATGTAGCTTCCCTGTCATTTCTAAGGGACATAATCTCACAGCAGACTTACTAGTCCTCTGGCTCTTACAATCCTTCTACCCCTTGTTCCATGATGTTCCCTGAGCCTTTGGTGCAGAGGATGTGCTGTGGATGTATCTTTTGGGGCTGAGCATCCCACAACCAATTGATCCCTACATCATGACCAGGTGTGGTTTTCTGTAATTCTCTCTGCTTGCTACAAAGAAAGCCTGTTTTGATCCAGAACAAGAGCGTCACCTATCTATGGGCATAAGGATCAGTGAAGCTATGTCCCATGGGCTGACAATGCTCCCATAAGAGCCATGGACTATCAAACAAAAACTCCAATATAAAGCATGAGAAACTTCTAAGGTTTTGGTGACAGTAATCCAAGTGGTTCCCAAAACAATACAGGCTATTGTTGTTGCCCTGGGTTGCCTTTTGGGGCTTGCTGAAGAGAATATATGCTTCAGATAAGGGATTCAGAAGACTCAAGCTGGATCTAATCTGAAAACCACCTTCCTGTGGTCTAGCTCTCACAGTACCAGAAGGTGTTATGAAAGCTGTCAAAGAATCCGAGATGCAATCAATAGTCCGCCCAGCTGTGACACCTGTGAATCACAGCAATGATCAGCTTGGCAAGACATCCCTAAAGTGAAACTGTGGCACTCATATCTTGGCAGTAACCAAGTCCAATTGGACTTAAGGTCTGCTCAATAGGAGGGAAATCACGCCTGGTTCTAGAAGCCTAACTGACTCCCTAAAGCTGGTGAGGTCATGAGTCTCCAAGGAGAATCTATTCCTACTTTTCGGGATCAGTGTAATTCCTAACTGAAAGAATAAAGTTTAAAATTAAAGAAAAAAACAACAACCTTTTATCTTAGAATCTGATTATTTAGTTAGTGGTTATTTTAGAACATATTTTCATCTTAAAATCTAGGTGCTGTTGGGTAAGTTTTGAATGTCTGACTTTTCACAGTTACACTACTCAGAATAAGACTTCCTCCTGCTCCAGGCAAGAACCAAGAAGTGGCTTTTCTTGTCTCTCTCCATGTGGAAACTTTTTAATATATGTAAATGCATGGGAAGAAAATGTACAGGAAAATAAGTTTCTCACATTCTGCCTCCCAGATACAATACAGTTTGCTTGGGATTAGCTCGTTCTTGTCATTATTCTGTACACTTGAACTCAGCTGAGATAAAACTGTAAATGTGATTCCTTATCCGGTGTGTTTTTATGAAGGAATTTTCTATGCCATTAAAAATACAGCATAAATATTATTCTTACATGTCACAAAATATTCCTCTGCATGAATGTTATGTGATTTATATACCTATAAAGGCTTGTATTTAAATTTTCAGCTCTTCGCCTTTATAAATAACTTAGAAACAGCCTTTAGCTACTTGCCCATAAATCTAGACTGTATTTAGGATTATATCTATATATTTATATATTAGAGATAAAAACCCAGGGCCTCATGTACACTGGGCAGGTATTATACTACTGAGTTATATCCCAGCCAAGAATTCTATTTCTAGGAGAGATTCTTAGGAGACTTATGAGGTCAAAGAACATCAACATTTTTAAGTCCTCTAATTATGTCCCATGAAGCTACAGAGAGAGTTGCTCAATCTGCAATTAGAGCAAGTACTGTGAGCAGCTTCAGGTTTAGTAGGAAGCATGTTTGGGTATCTTATCCAGCCAAGAAGGCATAGCCTCCCCACCATCTATAAAGGTTAAATAAGTCTGATGTATAAATTATTCTTAAGGTTAGAAGCTATGGATATGTTTTCTCATATTTTCCAAGTATCATCTAGAAACTTCGCCATCTGAAAAAATGGCTTTGAAATTTTTGAAGCTGAGACTGTGGCCTATTGCTTCTCAAGCAGTCCTAGGAGAAGTACCCGATTCGCATTTGAGACAACTGAGAGATCCTCTCCAGAATGAGTTCTTCACCTGTGTGTCAGCTGGCTTCCAGTGGGCCACTTTGCCAGCATCGTGTCCATTTTACCAGTGAAAAGGTCACAGTTCCTCAGAGTGGAAGTACTTTAGGAAAGACATGGATCTGAAGACCCTGTGGCTATCAGAGTTGTAAGAGTCATCATTCTGTTTTCAGTTCCTTTAGCTGATCTTTTTCTTTGGCTCTTGTTTACATGAAGCACACAGGCTGCTATGGAAACCATTATCATACACAACTAGGAAGAGAGAAGTGAAGGTCTGCCTAATGTCCCACTTGAGCAGCACCTGGTGAGGGACCAGCTGTGTTCCTGAGGCTTTTTTCCTGCTAGCTTGAAAAACAAGACGCAGAGGCTGTTTTGGGTAGCTTGTTGTTCTGCCTCCTGGGAGAGAAACACTTGTGGGTTAATGCCCCATATACTGGTTCCCATGCTAATGATCAGATTTGCCCAGGGGTAAGCCAGTAGCATATCATCATCCACTGTCAACGGAAATTCTAACTAATAATGGAGAGTTCTATCACCTTAGGTTTTGTCTCTGATAGGAGACATCGTAATACAGCTGTTCAGAGCTTAAGTATGCAGAATATGTCTGAGAAATGCGTCAATACATGATTCTTTCGTTATGTCAACATTGTAGAACATACTTATTTGAACAGATGGAACAGCTTACCTACTAAACACTTTGATGTAGAACATGATTTGTTGCTTCTAGGCTACAAACATATGTATGTTTCTGTCTTGTCTGTTATAGGCAACATACAGAATTTTCCACTCTTCTATGAATCTAATGGGATTATCAGAGTAGATGTGGCATGTTACTGACTGTCAAGTTACTATGTGTTGCTGGATTCTACCTAAGAAAAATATAATCCTTTCAAAACCCTTAGAGATGAGACAATTTCTTATATTTTAATCTTTACCACAACCTAATGAGGTTGACATTGTTCTGTCTACAGCAAAGAAACTCAGACATTGGATGACAGAAATTGGCTAGTTTCTAGGCAATCTAGTCTCTTCTCATGAGGTACCTAGATTTACTTCACTTTCCAATTTTTCTTGCAATTGGCATGAGGCTCTAAATGTGAGTCTTAGATAATGGAGGATTGTGAGCAAAAGTGATGTAGTTTACTTGAAACCCTGCTATACAGATGCCTATCAGGTCCTCTATCCTTTCTTCTTCTTCTTCTTCTTCTTCTTCTTCTTCTTCTTCTTCTTCTTCTTCTTCTTCTTCTTCTTCTTCTTCTTCTTCTTCTTCTTCTTTGTCTTCTTCTTCTTCTTCTTTGTCTTCTTCTTCTTCTTCTTCTTTGTCTTCTTCTTCTTCTTTGTCTTCTTCTTCTTCTTCTTCTTCTTCTTTGTCTTCTTCTTCTTTTTCTTCTTCTTCATCTCCTTTTTTTCTTCTTCTAATAGATCAGCTAAACTGTAAAACACAGACCAAGACTCAGAGGACCCTCAAAGATTACAAGAACTCTCACACTGAAGAAAACTAGATCTCATAGTCACCATTTGGAGTAAAGCCCCTTGACCTTCATTGGACAGTAATGTAAGAAATTAAGATGGATGATGTGAAGTTGCATGCTACGAAGATCTGTTTGCTATGGAAGCGCTGCACAGAGTAATCTAATCAATACAAAGTAACAATTCAAGGCTACCATTCTTCTATTAACACTTCCCCTATCCTCAGATGATATCAGCAAATTCTGTCACAAGTTCATTGCAGTATAGAAAAGGGGGAACTTCCAGAAGTTCCCTAAAATTAGAGAATAATAGGCAGATTTATTAACAGCATCACAAAAAAGCCATTGTCTAATAATCCAATGAGATTCAGAACTTATAGACCCTTCTTAAAAGAGGAGAAGAAAACAAGGGGTGTGGGTAATCTTGATAGACAGTAAATGGGTTGTGAATAAGTGCAGAGATGAGACAATAGCTGGGGACAGAGCTGTTCTAGGTTCTGAGGGCAGTTAAAGGAAGGCAGACGCTATGCATATGCATGTAGCATATCCCAGGGGTGATCTCTCAAAGCTGCCTCAGAAGAATAGATGAAAAGTCTGTCTGGATGTGGCGACTTTCAGTCTCTTCTGTGGATAATCTTTCCTGGAAAAGAGTTTAAAACAATTGCATTTCTTTTAGAAGACATTTCCCAAGTCAGATAAGGAAACTTCAAAGGCAGTCAGTCCCTCTGTGCACTTAGGTTGGGGAAACAAGAGGTCAGAAAGTCTTGCTTCTAAGACAATTTCTAAAGTCTTCCTCAACTCTTTTGATGCACCAGTGCTTATCATGTGACAGCACTATCACTTGGGGTATTGTTTGCTGAACCCCAACAGTAGCTCATCTCTATCTGCTGCCTGAATGATGAGGCCAAAACCACTCAAAGGTTCACTCACACAACTTTCCAGAAGTTGTTCCAACTTCAGCTGAGGCTGTTAGACCAAAATCTAACTATGGCATTTCTGTGTGGTCTCTCTGTTTTCTTATAGCATAGGCTGGGTTTCATGAGCAAACATCTCCCAAAGAACCAGCTGGAATCTGTATACAATTTTATGATTAAGCCTTAGAATACATACTGTGTCACTGTACTATAATCACAAGGCCACCTGGATTGAAGGGAAAGGACTATAACTCCCACCACCCAATGAGATGATGTCAAAGCAGGTAGAACTGGAAATCTCAAGGTCAAAATACAACTTGAAAGCACAACAGAATCAAGGCCACAGTGATAAGCAAAAGATGAAACAGAAAGATTTTAAGGCTTCTTTTTTCTTCTGAAGAAAGAAATGTACATAGTAGGAATGTGAAAGTTTCTGAAAACATTCCCAAGGCACAGTTGACAAGTTCCTTCAGGAAGTGAGACTGGACATCCAGTGTGAAAAGAAAACTCCATTGTCACTACAGCCAGCCTTGGTACTGGAAAGGTTTTCAGCTCCTTCTCTGAGTAAGTGGTAGCAGGGACAAGACTTTTGATTTCAAAGTGTCTCACCAGCTGATGAATTGGAAATATGACACTGGACTGAAGTAGACACAAGGAACCAAGTTGTAAGGCTATTGTGATAACCCCAGGGAAAAATCATAGGTGAGCAAGATGACTGCAGAGAAGGCCACCAGACGAGCTGCTGGCATTTCTGTCCGTGTGTGATGACCCGTCACCACCACCATGAGAAAGAGACAAAGCTGTTATTATTATCCAGGGCCCCAGGGAGTAAGCTATACAAAGAAATCTACACTAAAACAGTGTCTCATTCTTGGGTGTTTGCGTCAGAGCCTTCTGCTTACGAAGGCATGTTCTGACTGTGTCACCTACAAAGGTTAATGTGCTGTGTTGCTTCACTGTGCTATATAAAGCTCTGTAATGGTCGCCAGAGGAGGAAATTATCGTCTCTGCAGAGCACAGGAGTTGTAAAAACACAGCTTAGCTTCCAGGGAGGTTTAGAAGAAGTCTATGGATGACTCACCACTAATTTCTCCTGTCACTCACTTTGGAGCTAAATGACTGTCATCTGCCTTTATCAGCAGAGATAATTAAACAGCACGGTTTTGGTGGGGAGCTGGCCTGGAGGCGAAGGTAGAAAAAGGGAGGGAGGAGAGACATCCTCCATAAGGTCTGCTATCTACTGAGGGCTTATCATGCTTCCCACACTAATTCATCACAATGTTCTTTCCCTCAGGTCCATCCTTCCAAATTCAAAATCATCTGACCACTGTAGTCCATCCAGGTAAACACTAGTACCCACCAACACAGGAGGCCAGGGTTGGATGGATGGGGCAACAGGAAGGATTCTACCAAATAGAACAGAGTGAAGAGATGCTTAAAAAAATAAAAGACAGCCTTCCTCTTGGAAGAATGGAAAGACACATACACTGGCCCAACTGGCATGGTGTTAAGACTGCTCAAGACAGTCTTAACCAAAACAAAAGGAAAGCCTGTCTAATATACAATAACTTGACATAAACCCAGAGATGATTATGAATAGGCCAATGCCATGCATTCACTTACCCCACTGATGAGAATGACATCCAGGAATCTGAGCGGCTTATTCAAGGCTGTCTAATTAATTGGTTAAGACCAACAAACTAAACACAGACCCTCTTACCTCTAACACTAAGTCTCTTTCCTGTAATAATCTAAATGATCCCATCTTTGGAGGCTTATCATGGACTCTATATGCTATCAACTGAAAAAAATTAATGCTTCTTTGAGGAAAAAAAAATACAATCCCAATGTTTAATATCTAATTTAATAATAATGAATATGCCCTGACAGGGATGGTGATAGGAAGAACAATAATATCAACCAAACAGATCGCCCAGAGCTCCCAGGGACTAAACCACCAACCAAGGAGTACACATGAAGGGACCCATGGCTCAAGCAGCATATATAGCAGAGGATGTCAGAAATCAATGGGAAGAGAGGCCCTTGGTCCTGTGAAGGCTTGATGCCCCAGTGTAGGGGAATTCAAAGACAGGAAGGCAGGAGTATGTGTGTGGGGGAACACCCTCATACAAGCAGGGTAGGGGGGACCAGGAAAGGGGATAACATTTGAAATGTAAATAAAAAATATCTAATAAAATAAACAAATTTAACAACAGTGCACAGAATTATCTATATACCCATGTAACATATTAGCCAGTGAAAACACTAGTGCTGTTTTTTTAATTAATGTTTTTACATCCTAATTGCTGCCCCCTGGTCTCCCCTCACAGGGTCCGACCCCATCCCCCTTTCCCTTCTCTGAGAGGTTGCGTACTGCCCAGCACCCCCCCCCCCAGGTATCCCCCTCATCCTGGTACATCAAGTCTCTTCATGGTTAGGTGCATCCTCTCCCATTGAGGCCAAACAAGGTAGCCCTGTTGGGGAACAGATTCCACAATCAGGCAACAGCTTTAGGGATGGCCCTGCTCCAATTGTTGAGGGACCCACATGGAGACTGAGCTGCACATCAGCTACTTATGTGCCTGAGGCCTTGGTCCAACCCATGGATGCTCTTTGGTTGGTGGCTCAGTCTGAGAGCTCCTAAGGGTCCAGGTTATTTGATTCTCTTGGCCTTCCAGTGGAGGTCCTATCCCTTTCAGGGCCTTTAATCCTTCCCCCAACTCTTCTATAAGAGTCCCTGAGCTCTGTCCAATGTTTAGCTGTGGGTCTCTGCATCTGCATCAGTCAGATACTGGGTAGAGCCTCTCAGAGGACAGTTATGGTAGGCTCTTGACTACAAACATAACAAAGTTTATAGTGTCAGGGATTGGTGCTTGCCCATGGGAGGGTCACAAGTTGATCCAGTTATTGATTTGCCATTCCTTCAGTCACTGCTCAATCTTTGACCTTGCATTCTTTTTAGACAGGACAAATTTGGGGTCAAAAGCTTTATGGGTGGGTTGGTGTTCTTATCTCTCCACTGGGGTCCTCACTGGCTACAGGACGTGGTCTCTTCAGGTTCCATATCCCCACCTTTGTGCATCTTGGCTAAGGTCATTCACATTGACTCCTAGGAGCCTGCCCCATCTCAGGTCTCTGGAATTTCCTAGAGATTCCCCCTACCCTGCTCCCCACCTCTAGAAGCTACAGGTGTTCTTTCATTCTCCTGGCCCTGTGGTCCTCTCTCCTGTCTCTCCCCACACCTGATCCTGACCACCCCTCCATTCCCCTCCCTATTCCCTCTCCCATCCAGTTCTCTTTCTCCCTCTAACTCCTATGACTATTCTCCTTTTAAGTGAGATTCAAGCATCCTTACTTGGGCCTTCCTTCTTGTTTAGCTTCTGTGGTGTATCATGGGTATACTATACTTTATGGCTAATATCCTCTTACCAGTGAGTACATACCACATACACGTCCTTTGGGGACTGGGTTATCTCACTCAGGATATTTTCTAGTTTCATTCATTTGCTTATGAAATTCATTTTATCCTTGTTTTTAAAATCCCATTGTGTAAATGAACCACATTTTCTGTATCCATTCTTCAATTGAGTGACATCTTCCATCCATGTGCTTAAGAGGTTGGGCATTTTTTATTGGCCACTTAGAGCTCTTTTTTTTTTTTTTAATTATCTTTCCATATTACATGGGCTACATCAATTTTTGAGGGTATACTTTGTCAGAATAAAATTTTGTAGACTAGGAGAAAAGAAATACCTATTTCTTTAGCAGAGTGATATGTGCTGGATGGCTTAGCATACTCTGAAGGAATTACCTAATTTTACAAATGTATACAGGGAGGGTACACTTGCTTGTGTGTGTGTGTGTGTGTGTGTGTGTGTGTGTGTGTGTGTGTTTGACTGACTTTTATTAATGAGGATATTCTGTATACAAAGGTATCAGTTATTTTGAAGACAGACAACTGGTAACAATATGTTTTCTGACTTAAAAAATGTACTTGAATTTTATTTTAGATAATGCAGTTCTTTGCAACCCAAGTTCCAGCTTGAATCTCTTTTAACAATGGATTGGCTCATTCAGTAATTAATGAGCTAAATAAAATCTTTGATGCCTCTTTAATTTTGTGTAACAAGCCTTTTTCTGACTTCTTGAAAATGATAGCTTCTCAGTCTTTTGCTAATTGATCAGAAGAATTCAGCTGTCCTTGGACTGGAGACCAGGACAGGAGTTTAAAATTATCTGTAGTAGTTCCAAGAATTAATGTTCAGCTGACGTTCAAAGTAGGGACTGAACTCACAGTAAGATAATGGACTCTCAATCCAGCCTTTGAAGATAGAGGGGGATTTTCTAAATACTTTTGTCTCTTGCCTTTTAAAGATCCTGGAGGCACTAAGGCAAATCCTGCTGGATGGAGAGAAGGGCAGAGTCCTGTGTTCATCATAGATGTGACTCTAAGCTGAATTGCTCTAGATTGAAGGAGTTAAGAGCACTGTATAAATTGAGGGCAAAGAAAAGATAGCAGAGCCTCAGCCTCACTTCCCAAACAAACTATGGGAAGAGATACTATTTGCTTAGCCCTCAGCCCCAGCTGAAATGGGTCCAAGTGAATCAAGCCAGTATATAGGATACCTAGGGATTGTGGATAGCCCCGGCCTTGTATTTTAATACTAATTCCCCTTTCCTGTGAAAGGCTGCAGAGGAGGTATGAGTCATTACATAGGTGATTTCTAGTGAACCTTCTGCCCATCTTAATTTGTAAAATAAAGGCTGGAGCCAGTGATTGGGTAGAGGAAGGGGAGGTAGAGAAATAAAGGTTGATGGGAAGAGAGTAGGGAGGAGAGCAACTGGAGGAGGACTGGAGGAAAACAATGAAGGAAGACAATGGAGGAGGAAGACAATGGAGGAGGAAGACAATGGAGGAGGAAGACAATGGAGGAGGAAGACAATGGAGGAGGAAGACAATGGAGGAGGAAGACAACAGAGACGGATATGACTACACTGGGGAGAGAAGAGAGAGAGAGGACAACTAGGAAGAAGGAGAGGAAAGAGAAGACAACAGAGGAAGAAGACTGGGAAGCAGGAGGTAGAAGGACAAACACAGGGTCTGGAAAATAGTCTCATAGCTGGAGAACAGAGTAGTGTAGGGGTATCTGCCCAATCTAGGCTTACGGCATAATTACTGAGTTGTGTTTTCATTGACGGGTCTTACTTGGGTTGGAGATTTAAACACCACCCACTACACCTAGGCAGAATAAGGGAGGACTTATGCTAAACACCAACAAGAAGCAGGTGTCTAGTGTTGACTCCTACCTGTCTAGTGTTGGCAGACTTAACAAATAAAACTTCAGGACACCTGGCTCAAAAAGTAATGAATGGGTTTTATAGTGTGATAATGCCCCAATATCTGAGACACACAACAATTGGGAAGTTCTTGAACTACATAGGTTAGTTATATTTAACCAAAGTTGCAGTTTACCTGAACATTCTGTATTTTATCTGCCACTTTTTCATGTGGAACCCAAAGTGATAGAACCTAGAATTCTCTGCCACCTCCAAGAAGCAGACCTGGGATTTTCCAAATGACCACATAGATGAGAGAGAGATGCAGACTGTGCAGTACAGCTGGATCAGCCAGAAAAAGTCACCAGATGGGAAACCAGAACTTATGACAGGCATGTAGGCTCAGCCACAGATGCCAATTACAATGGACTCATGATCATAAGACCAGCTGTAACTGGGTACCAAAAATTCCCTAACTAACATGAGCCTGAAGAAAAAGTCAGCAGAGCCATGCCACCATCAAGTTATATTCATGTTGCTTTCAATATTTATGCTATACGTTGGTTGTATAACATCGTTTCCAATCTGTTGGCTGCTTTCAGCAAATGATTACCACAACATATACATGTACATCACCCTGGATGGGGCATGTAAAAGTGCATAATTTAAGATTACAACTTCTTAAATTAGCTCATCGGCAGCTCTCAACCTATGGATTGCAAACCCTTTGGGGATAGGGGGGTCACATATCAGATATCCTGCATATCAGACATTTATGTTACTATCTGCAACAGTAGCAAAATTACAGTAATAAGGTAGGAATGAAATAATTTTATGGTTGGGAATTATAACATTAGAAACTGTAATAAAGAATCTCAGAATGAGGAAGGTTAAGAACCACTGGGTTAGGTCTTAAAATCTAATTACATAAGAAATCCAAGGCAAGCAAGGTAGGTTGTTACATTATTCTCTAAAAGGCATCTTAAACAAACATGCTGAGCACACAGTAGGTTATCAGGCTAAGTCTTAAGTGATGACCGTGTGTTGCAGGATGTCTGATCACATTGTGAACCCCAAGATTGTGAACTGAAAAAAACCTGTCTCTTGTGGTGTGGCTCAGCCCTAGCACACACCTTTAATCCAAGAAGCATTCTGTAAACAGGATTAAACCAAGTCAACCATTGGTCAAGAGACAGAGCAAGCAACCAGGTGACAGGAAGTGAATATAAGAAGACACAGGAAGTAGAAAGGAAGGACATTGAGTTGAAGGGTATTGAAGACAGGGCTTTTTCCTTCTGGGGTACTGATGGAGTAGGAAGGTCAGCTGGGTGCTTTCTTTGCCTCTCTGAGCTAGCAGGCTTTCACCACAGCATCTGGCTCCTGAGTCTTCATTTGGTAAGTTGAATGTTTTGGATTTTATTTTAAAAACAACAACAATGTGTATTCTTAATTTGTTTGTGAGGTCCAGCAAAAGTCCCAGTCTTTTTATGTAACATATTTTTATATGTAACATATTTTCATAAAACTGTATCACTACAAATATCTAGTTATTTGTGTTACAGTGATTTTTATATCACTACTTGTTATATAGAAGGCATCATTTTGATACAAGCCTGTCCAATTTGTCAAATATGCCTTCTGCATTTTGTGCTGTACTAAAAAAAATTCTCCCCCAAGATTATCAACAATGAGTTTCTGCTCTCCTGTTTTAGAGTAACACCTTGTGCATCTGTTCATTTGTTGTACGTGACCTCATGGTTTACCTTTATGCCTGCTAAGCTATAATAATCCTATATTGCTCATCTTTAAAAGAAATTGTCCAATTTATTTTGCTCATTATGTGCTTTATAAAAATACCACTGGCATTTTGTGGATTAATTTAGTGGGAATTAAGAAACACATTATCTAGAAACACAGCTCAGCTCTTCACTTGTCTGGAGCTCTGCACTTAGGAAGAATTCATTATTGTCTCCTATAGACCTTAAACATTTGCCATTATATTTGTTATCAGGTATATTATAGTTTTATGGCTAAGGAGTCCCAGTATACATTTCATTTTCTCACCCACTATTACCAATGTTTGAGAAGTCTTTTGACTTTTCCCTGAAGATTTTCTGTCACCCCACCCTGCTTTTAGAAGTCCAAATTCTAATAACTCGTCAGCTGGCTTTCATCGCTTTTCCTAAGGAGTCACTTTGGCACCAAATATTTTACCTCCCATCACATTGGCAGATTCTGTTGTGGTTGTCAGCTATGTGGTACCAAGATGTAGCCTTGGTACCATCTACTTTGTTATCAGGAACTAATCGAATCCCCAATATCAGCATCTATCTGGTACACTGCCCTACCTCTTTCCCAAGTAATTATGCTTACTGTTCCTACCTAAAATGTCTCTACTTCCTGTATTATGGCAAAAAATTATAACATACCACCTGGCAGCTCCAGAAAAATATCATCAGCATGGACAGCTGAGACCAAGCTGTTCCCTCATTTGCTGCACCTACTGCTTCATCCCACCTTTTGAACATCTTGCCTGTAAGTGCTATGATTGGTTGAACTTCTTGCCTGTACATGCTATGATTGGTGAGCTCCACTTTCACCCTGATTTTATCTCTCTCTGCCTCTCAGACCTTCATCATTTTATCTCCAAGAAAGTTTCCATTTCTAAGAACTATAATAAATGTCTTGTCTTACATAAAAACTTCAAAGAATAATCTAGATGAAGATGTGTTTGCAGGACTGCTCAATCTTGGTATCTTTATCTAACCCCATCTTTGCCCCTTTCAGGCCCTTCATCAAAGGGGTCAGCCATTCCACCGAGGAACTCCTTCATCTCTGATGTTAATAGATCCCAGAGTAGGACACTTGCTCAGACCCTCTCAGGTCTCTAGGATGGATAAGGCTGTTGAGACCCACTTGACTATCATGAAAGCTAATCACAGAAGGCTTGTTATTTATGCTATGGCTGTACTTGGCCCTCAAAGTCACCTTCTCAATAAGCAGTCCAGAGAGAACATGAAAAGAGACAGTAAAGATTTCCCTCTGGTGGCTATGGTCACAAAGGTCCACTTTACACCCACACAAGCTAAAATTTGAGCTTCACTGTAACCTTACAAAGGACTGAAATTGCTTAAGAAAGGTGCTCCCACTGGCCTCTTACCAATAAATTGTGTCATCAAAAAGACAGTAATATAGTACATTCGTAGCTATTTAGAACTACTTTTTTCAGTTCAAAATTCATAATTACATCCTGCTTGACATTTTGATGTCTATTAGGTATGTGATTGCCTCTCTGGTCTGAACAAAGTTACTTACTAAGATCATTTATTAGAAACCATTTCAGTCCCATTGGATGTCAACTCCAGGGAACCACAGTTAGGCTAGGTTCAGATAGAATAATCAAGACAAGACAATGAGAGTTCAAAAGTTAGTTTAAAAGTTACCTTTGTGCACATAAACTAAAAATCATTGCTCTTGATAGTTTCTTTAAGGGTGTTGGTCAACTTCATTCTTGTGGAGGGTTCCACACCTAGTATATTGTCAAATTAGACAGGATAGATTATTTTTTTAAAGAGAAGCAGAGTTGGGAGAGGGTAAGAAGACAGATGTGAATCTGAAAGGATCTAGGGGAAGGACTATGAGTTAAACAGGACCAAAATATACAAAATTCTGAAAGAATTATTAACTTTTTAACTACCTCTTTTGACTGTGCCCACAAGAGGATTTGTAATACATGTTAGTCATCACTGGTTTGCTTTTACTAGAGTCATCTCTTTGTCAGCTTTAAGTGTTCAAACCTGACTATGCAAGTGGCTTTAGGAGCAACACAGAAAAAGAAGGAACTAGGTTCAATGGTGGGGACACCAGCTAGTTGGAAAACAATCACGACAAGAAAAGTGGTTCAAATCTCCACAGTGAGGGGCTGAGATTCACCTCCAACACCGAAGACAGGAGTGTAGTACTTGCAAGAGATATGACCAGGACTTTGCTGCCACCTACCCTCCACCCTTAGATCTGCCATCACTCCCAAATACCAAAAAGCAACCATGTGCCACTCTCTTCTAACACTGAGCTACCAAGTGTGTAAATCTGACTCTTAGAGTACATCCCTGCATCTTCTGGTGGAAAGGAACCAGAAGACTGCACAACACTCCAAGGAGAGTGGTGAAACAAAATAGTCATGACATCACAAAAGCAATTCAGCTTTACCTTGTAGACTCCCAGAGCCCACTACCCAGATGCCAGAGAACTGAAGCTCCTGGTCCAAAGAGCAGCATTGTAAAGGAGAATGTCTAGATGTAGACTCACAGAGTGTTGGTGTCCTAGTTCGCTTCCTATGGCTTGACAAAACCATAACTGAAAGCAATTCGTGAAGAAAAATATTTCTTTCATCTTATAGCTACAGGCTCTCCTGAAGAAAAGCCAGGGCAGCTCAAGCAGGAATTTGGAGCTCAAGCAACAACTGAGGCAGAGGTCATGGAGGAATGCTGCTCACTGACTTGCTCTCCGTAACTTGCTTGGTTTACTTTCTTATACAACTCAGGACCACCTGCACAGGCTGACACGACTCCCAGTGGATTGGACCCTCCCACATCAATCATTAATCAACAAAGTACCATACAGACTTGCCTACAGGCAAATCTGAGGAAGCATTTTCTCAGTTGAGGTTCCCTCTTCCCAGATGACTCTAGCTTGTATCAAAATGATCAAAAAACAACTCACCAGCACATGAAGTGGAAACTTAAGGTTTCTTTAGAAAGTCAGTTGTGTTGAATGGTGTTTTGCTGGGGCAAACACATGAAGGAACATTTCGCTGAAGCAGACACAAGCGAAAGGATGTTCTGCTAAAATAAGCATGTTGAAGGACACTTGATGAAGGATTCGTCACTAAAGGCACGCATGGATTGGGCTGCCATACACTGTGTAGTTGAGCACCTTGTGTCAGAACTCCACAGAGAGAAATGCACCAAAAAACTTCTGGTGGTGTGCTGCAGCTTCATGTTTCTTCCACAGACTCTGGCCAACAGACAGAATGATGTCAGCTGAGACAACCTCATGTTCTGAGGCAAGACACATGGTGAGACAAGACCCGTGGAGGACACATCATGTTTATGGGAAGTATAAATAGGACTCACTGAACAGTGAAGAGGGTTGAGCTTGGCTTGGTTGCATAGTTAAATGTTTCTTGATCTCAAGTCTTCACTGATCTTTTCTTCACTAGGAGAGAGGCACAGCTGAGAATGTTTTCTGGCATTCCTGTTGGCCCTGGTCCCTCCTGCTGACTTGTGCCAATTCAGCTGAGGCCTGGCTCTTCCTGCTAGGTCATGCCACTGCTGCTGCTATCCTGACACTTCCAAACTGAACTGCTGGTGTATCTGTGAAGTGTTTGTGAGTGGATCGAGCTGCCGCTGCTGACCTATGAACTGAACTGCTGATTTCCTGACAACACAGATGAGATTTGCTCCAAAGAACCCTTTCTAAACAGGTTAACTTCCCTTGTATCCTTTCTTTTCCATGCCCTTTGGTGGGTGGTGGGCTAGAAGGGAGACTAAAGTGTCTAAGTTACAGTTTCTTTAACAAGTGATCCTCAAAATCACCCTGAGTGTGGTGGGGAATTGAGAAGTGCGAGAAGATAGCCAATGAGAGATTATGGATCAATTGCAGTAACCGTTATGGATCTCTGAGGATCAACCATACTGGAAACATTAGGAGATAGTACATAACATGGCTCAGAGTTGTTCCCACCATGGGGCATGGACAAAGCTGAGAGTAGTTATCTATCAAATACCACCATCATTAGGGCTGATAACTACTCTAACTTTGACCCAGCATTAGTATGAGAGTGCCTTCAAGTAGAAAGCTGACGTAATTGTAGCAAGAAGCATTTGGCATGATCTGTGTCCCCAGAGCAGTTAAACAGGACACCAATAATGTATGCAGCTCTGTGCCCTTTCTCTGTTTGGAGATTGGACAGGTGAACCCTCTTGATGCTGTATCTACTGCTGCCTCTGCCTTTGGATGGGTACAGCTCAATGGCATTTTTGGACCCTGCTTGGATCTAAGTAATAATTTGTTCAAGCTATGTTCACTCACTATTCTGCAGCCTCCCAAGCCATGCCCAGTATCCTGTGATTTCTGTCACTTTCTCTCTAGCATTCTGTGAATTCTCTCTCAGCTCCTGGAACTTTTATGGAACAGTGTTTTACAGGCTTACTTTTAATCCCAAAATTTCATGTGGCTTCACTTTGTATGGCAAGTTATGTGAAACCCATATACATCTAGCAGAAATTCCTCTCTTACGCATAGCACTTGCTTGATCTGGTTATTGTCTGAGAAATGTACCAGGGACTGGATAGTCATATGTCTGTCTGGTGAATTAATTTACCACTTAAAGGCCATCCTTGGTATTAATAAAGGCATTACTAGGTTCCTGTACCTATGATTGTCTTTAAGTAGAATTCACGTGTTTCTGTTTCTATTTGGGCCTCTCTCCCTTGCCTTAAAAAAATCATTATATGCCTTCAAATCTGCTTCATAAAAGAATTTGTGTCTTTGTTATTATTTTTCTCCAATAAAAAGTGACCTTTGAAGAAAGAAAATAAACTTGGGTAGATTTTTTTCCATCCTTGTTTGGAATTAAAAGTGTTGAAGCTTAGCACACAGGGGAGATGGAATCCACAGTTGCCATGGTACCTTGTGAGGAGACCGAGATCCTCCCATGATGCAGTTCTCTGCAGAATACTAGGGCTTAAGCAGATAGAGGTACACTCAGGGCATTCTGTTTCCCTAGAGCCTACCATATTTTGCAGAAATATGGAAGTGTGGGCTCAGGTCTCCTCTTGTGGCCTATTTTACATTTATAAATCAAGAGGTAGGCCCTCCCCACCCAGCCAGCAATTCTGAAAATTAACATGCACTAGGAAACAACAAGGATAAGCTCAGCTGGCTTATGTAACATAAGAATCTCATTCTTAGGATCTAAAAAGACCTCAACAAGAATGGCAGTCAGAACCTAGAAAGGGCCAAAAAGAGTACTCTTCTAGCCCCAGCTCCTGCTGTGTTCTGCATCTTGTCTGAATCCTTTTCTTCTAGCCTTCTGGTTCTCACTACTTGCCCTCTACCATGAGGCAAGGGCTGCCTTCAAGCTCAACATTGACACACACACCCTTCCTACGGTCTAATTAAACACACCCAGAAAGGTGGGATTGTATTTTGAAAATAGGTTATTAAGCTGACTCCTGTGGATAAGGCAGGAGAATTTAGTACACTCCCCTGTGAGCTGTAATGTACCCCAACAGACAGACTGCCTTCTAAAAAAATACCTAAAGAACAGCTTTAGGGCAAAGAACACTGGAATATGAGAGAATATGTCCCTAAGCCCTGAGTTCTAAAAGAAAAAGCAAACCAGCAACCATTACACAACACATTTATAAGAGGAAATCAGTCCATGGTCTGTTATCTGACTGTTGGTAGCATCAGTAGTAATGGTTTCCATCAAAAGCTGCATGCTATCAGGTGTTAATATTTACCTTACTATGTGACAAACATCCTCTACACTCACCTGTAAGTGCTGTACCCATGACAGAAGCAACCCTGAAGCAAGTAGGAAATTACAAAGTGTATGTGAATGCTTTCAAAGGTTCTCCTATTTGGCTGCCACAGTGTCTCACACCAGACACCATAATCCTAGGAGAGCATCAGATACATGAGCCACTGTGGAGAAAGAAGTGATTGCTCTTTTGTTCTAAAACCCCCAGTTATTGACTGATGCTGAGCAAAACAGCCTAGCCTAAACATTAGTGACAGGAAGTCACTATACAGTTATTATTTTGCTTACAAATCTGTGGTCTAGTGTGAGAACAGGACCAAGAATGGGTGGGTGAGAGGCAACAGAGTCACATGACAAATCCCCAAATCAGACTCCAGAGTCTAGCATGAAGGTGCAGATCTGAGTTTATTGCCCACTGCATATACAGTGTTTAAGCCAATTCCAAGCCCCTAAATCCTCTGACAATAGTTTCTTGCCATAATCACGATGCCCCAATGAATGCCCTGCCTGATGGGGTAACTCAGAAGGACTAGGGAGGAGCATCATCACCTGTTAGGACTTCTGTGAACATGGTAGGTGTGGGGGTGGGGGTAGCATGGACAGCCACTACTCTAGCCCCCAATTCTTTTTGCTGTCTCACCAATGCTCTAGGAGCTACCTTAGATTTAATGCCACGTACAGCCAATCAGGTCTCTCTGAGAAGTTGCGGGAGCCTCTGACACCCCAGTCTCAATCCCACTTTTTCCTTCACAAGGTTGACTTCCACATCCCCCACAGCCTAGGCAGGGTATGCCAAGCTTGTCTCTCTCCCTGTGGGACCAGGTTTACTAAGGACAAAGGATGCAATGTAATGTGACTTAGCACTTTGCTCCCATGTGAACTCTCCGTCAGCTAGGAGCTCAGGCAGGCTGTGACCTGTGACTTTGGTTCGTCTTGGCATGGGTTTCTTGTAGGCTGGGTGGGCTTCTTCACTGTGTGGTAGCTGCAGTCTAATAAATAGTATCCTGAGACACAGGGAGAAGCTGGCACCACACCTCTCTGCAGTCATAGAACCCAAGTTCAAGCGGAAGCGAACATAGCTATACTTCTCAGTGGAAGAGGAAGCAAGAATTGGGGGCTTTGTGTAGGAGACACATGTATAAGAAATGGATACTGGTTATGTCAAAGTCTGGCTCTGTATCCTAGAAACAAATCCCCAAAGTCAGATGGGCCTCTTGCCATCATTACCTCTATGGCTAGCATGCCCCATCTAACACCAGGGAAAGCTGAGGGGTGGTCACTCATGTGGAAGGCTAAGGGATGGAGAGAGGGTCTTGGAAGATGTTACATACATATGTTCATAAGAGGAAAGTGGTCCGTGTGAACTATATAGTTAGTGGTATCAGCAGTGTATGGAATCTGCTTTAACTATATTTATTTAAGGCTACATAATGTCCATTAAATTCACTCATTGTAATAGGCCCCCAAGACTTAGCATAACTGATGTCATGGTAGCAGACCAATCAGGTTTTGGAATCAAGTACTCTACCTGCCCCCCCCCCCCCAAAAATGAGAACAAAGGCCAAAATCATCAAAATCCATTGTTCTGAAAATGTTGCTAATTGTACTAACCTTGCTTTTTGGCTTCCGTATTTGTACTTCTAGCTAACTGTTCTTGCTAGCAGAGAGAGGTGTGCCAAACCAGGATGTGTTTCTGTGCTTCAAAGCTCACCCTGAGAAAGGTTCAGGGCTATACTGGGGTCCCAAATATACAATGTTGTCACCAGCTGGCCCATAAAGATTTTCTGTTGGCTTAAACTAGTATCCAAGTGGTCTTTTCTGGTGGATAACATACAACATGACAATTATATACAGACATCCATTGCATTATGGTTACTTCCATACCACATCCTCTTCTATCTCCCACCCAGCCCATCCTCATCTCCTTCTCCCTATAAGTTCTTTTTACACATTCATGCCTTCTGCTTTGTGACCCACTGATTTTAATCTGTCTGAGTGACCATAGGTTTAGAACTGTCCAATGGAGGCTGGTACACTCACCTGTGTGTACACAACTGAAGACAATGGCTGTCCTTTACCTGAAATCTACCAGTATCCAATATTTCAACATGAAGGAGAAAGGTCCCGTGAGCTACTTCTTTGTCAGTGACTGACTAGTGGCTGCCTCTGTCTAATATGGACTCAGCAGAGGCAACCTCAGCTGCTCTGGGATTGTGACTGCAATGACCACATCATATCCAGAAGGCAGTGCTTTGTGATTCTTCTATCTGCTGACTTTTACATTCTTTTTATCCTCTTTTCTAGACTGTTCCCTGAGACATAGATTCCGTGGTATAGGATATGCACTCTGTCATCTTACTCTCAGCACCTATACCACAGTGAGTCTCTGCATTCACTGACATTTATTTGAAAGAGTAACTTCTCTGATTAAGGCTAAGAGTACCACTTGTTTGCAGATATAAATACAAATATTTAATAGGCAGTTTGAGCTCATAGCAGTTTAGATACACAACAATATTACATTCCTCCTATGGCCTAACACCTGGTCAGCCATGGTTTTTTTGACAAGATTTAAAGAACCAAGCATGAATTCCCTCCAATGACTCAGGCCTCTAATCTAACCATAGACTTATAGGCTACCCCATAACAGCTGTGCCACTATTGTACAAGTGGGTAGATCTTACCTCAACTTTGGCATTGCAACTCATAGGGTCCACAACTGGTTAAGACCATTGATGTCTTTCTCCCTAGCAGCCTACATAACACCTTCCAGAACAATGAAAGCTAGGCATCAGCTGAGTTTCAACTTGATTTCTCTATGTCTTACAAAGCCTGTATTATTTGGGGGTCTTCTGGGGCTTTCTGAATAAACAGTATTAAGAAATACACCAAGCCTGACATTAGGATTTTTGTTTAATAATCCTTGGGTTCTAAAAAGAAATTTATTCATTGTACTGACTGGTTTTGTGTGTCAACTTGACACAAGCTGGAGTTGTCACAGACAAAGGAGCCTCCCTTGAGGAAATGCCCCCACAAGATCCAGCTGTAAGGCATTTTCTCAATTAGTGATCAAGGGGGGAGGGCCTAGTCTATTGTGGGTGGTGTCATCCCTAGGCTGGTAGTCTTGAGTTCTATAAGAAAGTAAGCTAAGCAAGCCAGGAGAAGCAAGCCAGTAAGTAACATCCCTCCATGGCCTCTTTATCAGCTCCTGCTTAATGACCTGCTTAGTTCCAGTCCTGACTTCCTTTGGTGATCAACAGCAATGTGGAAGTATAAGCTGAATAAATCCTTTCCTTCCCAACTTGCTTCTTGGTCATGATGTTTTGTGCAAGAATAGAAACCCTGACTAAGACACCCAGATATGCTAACTTCTAATTCTCATTTTTTAAATTTGTCTTTCAAAGCAGTAATTTTTCTAAATGGGTTTTAAATACAATGCTCCCCACTGTTTCCATATCTCCCCCATGTTCCTATCCTCATCCCTGATGAAACATTACTGTGCTCAGTATTCTTTCTCTCTATGTTCATATCACTTATGTCCTGCCAACCCTCTCTTAATGCCCACATCTCAGTAGCACCTTTGTAGTCTCCTGGCATATATATGTGTATATATATGACTAAACTGAGGATTGGTACTGGTTTTTCTAGAGCTTCTTAAATCCCTAAATTCTTAAATAAAGTCACAGAACTGAATGTGGAGGTGATGGACATGCTAGTTAGTTTGGTTCAATCATTTCATAGTATGTACATATCTCAAAACATCACATTGTACCACATAAATATATGTAATTACTATCCATCAGTTTTCCTTTTTGGAGCAGGAACTGGAGACTGTGAAAGGGGTGATAGACTTTCCAAATAGAGTCTTATTCTCTTGGATAGAGTAGCCAATCAGAGCTAAAGGAACAAATAGAATACAGAAATTTGTTTTAAAATTAACAACTCCCTAGGAAGGCCAGGATGAATAAGCTGATTGCCCTGCCTAAGACCTTCCCACAGTGTATTTGCTGTGATCATCAACATGGAGGGATAAGAGCTGCCTCTGCTGAGCAGACGACTCCACTCCCAGTGGACTATGGAAATTCCCAGAGCCACAAGTTGCCTCTTTCAAGAGGAAAGCTGAGACAAGCTAAAGGCAAAGGAGGAGCTCGCTAGTCAAGTAGACTCATTTCTTAAGGGCAGCCCCCTTGGGGCTGCCTGCAAATGAGCTCCTGTCCCTTCCCACCTTCTGCAGGTGGCCCTTATGATCACAAACCCTCGTACCCATCACCCCAGAAGTCTGAGGAGGCACTACCTCCCAGCTCAAAGTCACTGCATGGAAGAGGAAAACCCATTCCATCTCAGCCTCTCACAATCTTAATTAAGATAAGCCTGCTTATAAATATTCAGGCAGTCAAGAGAGTTCCACAAGCTTTGCTTATGGAGCTGCTTAATTACAAAGGCTGAGTCCCAAGTTCCTGTGGGTGTCTCAGGCTGCTGTAAACACCATCAAACCCAAGAAGAAAAGTATGTTCTCAGCAGCCAAAGAAGAATGCTGAAATCCAATGGGAGACAACACCCACCCACACTTTGAGACAAAAAAAGGTGCATCCAAAGACATTAGTTTGCCCCTGCTGGCCAGGAGACATGTCAGATTATACTATAAAAAACCTGGTTTCCATGGATATTTTCTGTCTGCAGCAGCCTCAGTTTTCCCCATCTGCAACCCCTTCAACTGCAAGGGAGTCCTCAGTTCCAGATAATGGTTAAGGACTGAGGGCCTAGTCATGGAAATATATGCAGATATAGAGTAGACACAAGGAACACTCACTGTGAGAAGTGCTTCCTAAAGAAGGTTCAGTGAAGTCACTAGGAGAACCACAAACACCTGTCCATCCTGATATGTTTAGATTCCTATCCAAATGGTCTCAGAACTTTGTCATCTGCTGTGGACTAAATTGTGTCTTCCTAAAATTTGTGAGTAAGTGTCCAACTCCTCATATAACTGGTTGAAGGGTTAGAGCCTTTAGATGCCCCATTATTATTAGATGAGGCTGTTAGGATGGGACTCTAGTCTGTTCTAAACAATATCTTTATGAAGGGGAAATGCTGACTGGAAGAATATGTGTATCCTAATGTCATGACATAAAGCCAACTTAATACTCTACATCCCTTTATTACTGCTCCTCCTGAAGGCCCACCATGTTGGCTTCAGATATTTCCAACTACCTGTTCTGACACAGACATTCTCAGCTGTGTTTCTCATGCATCAAGAGATCCAATCTCGGACCCACTCCTTGGAGCTTCATTAGGATATGTTCATGGCTCTCGTTGCCCTCTAAGTTCCCTTTGAAGGACTCAGATTCTAGCCTAGCCTGTTCAAACACAAGCTGTAGACTCTGTTCATGGAGGAACCATGCAGTGACGCCAAGAGAAGGAACCTGAATGGAGAGAAAATGCAATACATTGTAAGAAACCAGAGTATGAACCAGTGATTCAAATACTCTATTTGGAAGTGATGTGATAGAAGTCAAGGAGGGCAGGGTATTAAACAGGCCATTGCCAGGGGCACTTTGATCTTCACCCTATTGGGGAGGGGGGTGGATTCTGAGAGTGTAGATCAGATCATCCACAAGAGTTTCCCACCTACAGAGCAGTGATACAGAGAAATGTCTGTAGCAATCTCTTTGGTAGATGGGTCTGTGATAAGCTGAGTGCTACCCGCAGGGGTGCTATTGCTGTGACTTATTATGGCCCCAGAATGGCAGATCAATTGGCTGTAGTAGTTACCCAAGTCCTCAGGTACTGCACTTGGAAGGGCTGAAGGTTTATGAATGGGGCATCGGCAGATCTGGTTCATGGAGAAAGACTCTTGAGAACTCCCATTGCTAAGAGATGGTTTGTGACTTTGTGACTAGGTAAAGAAGCATAATCTAGGGTGGAGAATAAAACCTTGAGTTTCATGTGTCATCATGAACATCATGGGACATCGTGGAGTTCTACCTCTCAGAGCATCTGTGTTTTTCTTTATGAAATGGGAAGTAAAAAAATAGGAACCAAGTTTGAATAATAGGATATTTGCTTTGTCTCAAAATACCTCCCTCACCAGATATTATAAACAGTGACTTTGCAAGGGAGAAACCTGGAAAGTACCATGGGACCAAGCAATCAAAGCTAACACCTCCATAGCACAATAAATCAACACCTTGTACTCCCTCGCATGATGCTCAGAGAAGACAAGGGCCTTTCCATCAGTTCCTGCCAAAATTGCACAGCCTGAATCTAATCACAGAGCAACATCAGACAGAGTCAAATAAAGAGACAGTCTACAATGTAATTGGCTGGAACACCTCAAAAATGTCAAGGTGATGAAAGACAGAGTCTGAGGCACAGTTTCTGATTGTAGGGTGAAGATGTGACAGCTAAATGAAGCATGTGAGCCAGAATCTGCTCGGGGTTTTGTCTTGTTTTCAGTGTGGCCACAAAAGAGCAACATCTAAATATGTCTGTAGGTTATAAAACAATATTCTATAAATACCCAACTTCCTGTTTTTTATAACTATACAGTGATTATATAAGGAGACTTTTGTTAAATAATAAAACAGGAGAGAGAAAGGAATCCAGGGATTTTGTCTTATTCTGTTAGGGCTCCTGTTAGAAAAACATAGTTGAAGTGGTTTATAAACAACATATTCCTCACACTTCTAGAAATTGTAAGTCCAAGATCAAGGTGATGGAAGATCTGATGTCTGGTGGGCTCTCTTGCCAGAACTGCTCTCTTTTTTATCTGATGAAGCAAATGTAGGTCAAGGGATCCAAGGGCCATACATCGCTAACAACATCCACAGAGCTCAACCTTCCTGATTTACCTACCTCTTAAGAGCCCCATTTCCCAAAACCATGACAGTAGAGCTAAGATTTAAGAATATAAATTTTGAGTAGGGCACAGACATTCAGCCTGTAGCAGGTATCATGTCTGCAAATAAGAAGAAGAAGAATAACTTCTCACACTAGAGTTTCCTAAATACTTTCTAATATGTGGTTGTCTGTTGCTCCAGCACCACTTCTCTGTTTCCTGAGCTTTGGATCCTATTCTGGTTCATCCTGGTTTGTCTCTTCTTCCACTGATCATATTTTCAGTACTGTAACTTTATAACTTACTGATGGCCTTGAATCTATTGACCATACTGGTAAACACTGACATCTTGACAATACTGAGTCTTCTTGTCCATCAACATGGGATGTCTCTTGTTTTCTTTAATTTTTATTGTATTTTCATTATCTGGGCTTTGAAGTTTTTCTTCGTATAGACCTTGTACATGTGTTCTTATATTTCAACCTAGCTGACATGTCCACACCTGCCTGAGGAACAACAAAGGTATTAGATGGCATTCTATCTTAAAGATAATTATTTCATTCAGACTTAGAAAGCCTTGTTAGGAAAAGCCAGTGGTATATTTCCTTAAGGAAATAAACATATTGTTAACCACTAACCATTTCTACTCTCAGAAACGCCTGATACATTCTTTGTAGTTTTGAAAGGCTGAATTAATACAATGTCTAATTGTTTATTTATACATAATGTTTATTTATGTATATTATTTAGATTTTTCTAACAGTTTTTATCTGTATTTATTTTGTCCTTATGTAACGTACCATTTCATGTTCCATTGATGTTGAAATAACCTTCTATACAGAGTTTTGGTCAGAACTTCCTCTATCAGATAAGTGATTTTCTATGTATACAAAAGACAAGATTCTAAATTATAATATGGGTGGCCTGGATATAGTAAAATGGTAATTCACCATGATGAACTAACTTATTTAATGTATATGCAGTTCCATAGCTAGATGCTAAAGCCAACATGTCACTTTTATTATATTTGGGGACAAATATGCAATGAACATAATCACTACAAATATTCAAAGGCATTACAGTCTACCTCAAACAGCAAGGAATACAGTAAAAACATCAAATGACTTTATGTAGAAGATAAAAGGTAGTCTGGTTAGTTTAATTGTTAGGTATGTCCGCTGGTTCACTGACATCAGATAAACGAATACATGGCATTGCTGGTTTCTGCACGGCTCAGACTCTGTAAGAGGCAGGATGTTTGGATACTAAACAGAGATGCCCAGCTCCAGAAAACTCATTTTTCCTAGCAGCTATGTCAATCATGCATTTTTTTAATTACTGCTTTCCCTTGTCTTCTACATTTTAGTCTAATTTTAAGGGCACAGTCTCTATCCTTTATTTTTAATATGATATCAATACAAAATAGGAAATCAAGTGTTTTCAAAATAAATTTCGAAAAGTTTTTAGAAGTTAAGCATTTTATTTAAGGGATTGTTAATATAATGATAATATGTGTTTTAATTTCTAATTATCTTTGCCTGCCTTAACTATATAAGCAGAAGATTGGCTTCATGTATTAACTATGTGATCTGTAATCTTTCTATAATATTAGTTCAGGATATTTTTGTTTGTTTGTTTTACTGATTGTAGATAATCACTTATCCATGATAAAAGTTAGTTTTGTCTCTTTCTTCCAATCTGTATATTTTTTATTTCCCTTTCTTGTCTTATTGCATACATTTGGATTTCCAAATATGTTGCAGTGAGTGTGAGAGAGAACACCCTTGTCGTGTTCCTGCCTTGAGTAGGAAAACCTTTTATTGCTGTAGATCTGCCTTCAGTTTGTCACAGCACCTTCAGTGAAGCACTGATTATCATGGAACTTCCTGCTAAAGAAACATCAATTGGCATTGTGGTCTGGCACTGTTGTTGAGCTGGTCAAACAGAGCTAACTTCCATTGGCTAACTATGAGACAGTGGACAAGTCAAATGCCTTGTCTTAGCATTATTACTTCAACGTGAGGAAAAAATATCCTGAATCCTCAGGGTTGTACTCAAGAATTCTTGAAAAATAAGGCTGCCTTAGTCAATTTTGAGATGTGATAACAGAATTTTAATTACTCAGAGACTGGGTAATTACAAAAGAAAACAAGCACACTTCCCACACAACATCTGGTAATGTCCCACTTGCTGTGTTGTAACATAGGGGAAGATACCACAAAAGCAAGACAAAGTAAATCAGCAAAAGTGTAGCCTCAATTTTATTTATTTTCATATTAATCTTCTCATGAAGTCAAAAAATCACATGAACTAATCACATATCAAATTTCCCACTCCCTAACATTGTTGTTACATCAGGTGTTAATTTTGGGAACATATTTCAATTATAAAAAAATACTACTAAATGTTTGGTATATAATAAGTGCTCAATGAATGCTGACTATCATTATTGCTATTATTATTGCACAGTATTACTAATACTTCTAAGGCTTCAGCAACATGATAGAATGAAGAATCAGCTGGCACAAACTGATAGCTTCTCTACAGACCACCACAAACATACAGGGAAGAAGATCATGAACACATTTCCATTCACAGTAACCTCAAAAAATATCTAAAAATAAACCTAACCAAGGAAGTGAAGGACATCTACAATGAAAAATTTAAATCTCTAAAGAAAGAGATAAAGAAAGACACTCAAAAATGAAAAGATATTTCATGTTCATGGATTGGTGGAATTAACATCCAGAAGATGACCTTTTATAAAAAGTTATTTATAGATCCAATGCACTGCCAATCAAGATCCACATCTTATTCTTCATTGAAATAGAAAAAAAAATCCTAAACTTCATGTAAAGCCACAAAAGACCCTAGATAGCCAAAGCAATTCTGTGCAAAAAGAACAATGTTGAAGGAATTATAATTCCAGATCTTAAGATATATTATAGACTCCTGCCAGGGAACCAGAGCCCAACAACACTACCACAGCAGGTCCTGAATGTTTCAACAAAGCTGAGGTAGAAGAAAAAGACCTTAAAATAGATTTATGAAGATAATAGATGTCCTTAAAGAGGAAATGAATAAATTTAAATTTCTTAAGGAAAACACAAACAAACAATAGAATGGAATGTATAAAACTGCTTAAGACTTGAAAATGGAAATAGAATCAATAAAAAAAAAAAAAAACCCCAACCTGAAGGAATTCTAAAAATAAAAAGTTTAGTAATGCAATAGAAGATTCATCAACAGAATTAAAGAGATATAAGAAAGAATCTCAGACATTGAAGATATGATAGAATAAATGGCTACGCCATTCAAAGAAATGTTAAATCTAGAAGGTTCAAGATACAATGCAGCCAATAAATCTGGGACACTATGAAAAGAGAAAAAAAATCTAAGAATAATAGAAATAAAGGAGAAGAAACACAGCCCAAAGAGCCAGTAAATAATTTCAACAAAATTATAGAAGAAAATTTTTGTAACATAAAGAAGCAGATGCCTATAAAGGTACAAGAAAAGAAAGTTCCCTCCGCATATAATAATCTATAAAACACTAAATTTACAAAACAAAGAAAGAATATTAAAAGCCACAAAGGAAGAAGGCTAAACAACATATAAAAGTAGACTTTTTAAACTTTTACCTGATTTCTCAATGGAGACTCTAAAAGTCTGAAGGGCCTGAACATATGTGCTGCACAGATATCAGCCCATACTGCTATATACTCAGCGAAACTTTCAATCACTATAGATAAAATAAGATAGTCCATAATGAAGCCAAACATAAACAATGTTTGTCTATAAATTCAGCACTACAGAAGGTGCTAGAAGAAAATCTACAACATGAGGAAGTTAACTATAACCATAAAAACATAGAATACATAATTTTGGACCAGCAAAATCAAAAGAAGGAAAATATACACACCACCACAACCACCATTAACAATAATAACAACAAATAAAATAACAAAAATCAACAGTCATTAGTTGTTGATATATTATAATATCAATATTCTCAAGTCCCTCAATAAAAAGATACAGACTAACAGAATGGATGTGAAACTAGGGTCCATTCTGCTGCTGCAACCAGGAAACATTCCTCAACATCAAGGATAGACATTACCTCCCATTAAAGTATTGCAAAAAGATATCCCAAATAAATGGACCTAAGAAGTGAACTGTTATAGTCATTTTAATATCCAAAAAAATGAACTTCAAACTAAAGCTAATCAGAAGAGATGGGGAAGGACACTACACACTTATCTAAAAAAAAAATCACAGACTGGACTTAGCACCTGTGCCTTAAACACAAGGGCACCTCAATTTGTAAAAGAAATACTATTACAGTTTAAATCACATATGGATCCTCACACACTGATAGTGGGAGACTTCGGTACCTCACTCTCACCAATAAACAGGAAATCCATACAAAAACTAAATATAGAAATACTGGAGTTAACCAACATTATAAACAAAATGAACCTATGTGGGAAGCCGACAGAAGGCGGCTATCATCCTTGCAGCCATCTTGAGCCATATACCCTGACAAGAGACTTGTTTACAACAGCCTACAACAGCTGAGCACACTCTGATAACATCTTGTTTTAGGTACCCAGGATTTTCCCTTGGGTGTGTGAGACTTAAAGGTGTGATTTAGAGCTGAGACTTAAAAGTGTGACTTAAAGGTGTAATTTAGAGATAAGACTTAAAGGTGTGACTTAAAGGCATGACTTAGAAGTGAGACATATGGGTAAATACCATGTGTGTTCTTTTGTGATTGGGTTACCTCACTCAGGATGATATTTTCTAGTCCCATCCATTTACCTAAGAATTTCTCGAATTCATTATTTTTAATAACTGAATAGTACTCCATTGTGTAAATGTACCACATTTTTTGTATCCAGTCCTCTGTTGAAGGACATCTGGCTTCTTTCCAGCTTCTGGCTATTATAAATAAGGCTGCTATGAACATAGTGGAGCATATGTCCTTGTTATATGTTGGAGCATCTTCTGGGTATATGCCCAGGAGTTGTATAGCTGGGTCCTCAGGTAGTGCTATGTCCAATTTTCTGAGGAACCACCAGACTGATTTCCAGAGTAGTTGTACCAGCTTGCATTCCCACCAGCAATGGAGGAATGTTCCTCTTTCTCCACATCCTCGCCAGCATCTACCATCACTTGAATTCTTTATCTTAGCTGATATGGGTGTCAGGAAGTGCATGCTGACAGGAGACTGATGCAGCTTTCTCCTTGAAGGACTGCCAGAGTCTGACATATCCAGAGGCAGATGCTCACAGCTACCCATTAATCTGATCAAGGGTTCCCAGTGAAGAAGTTAGAGGACTGAAGAAGCTGAAAGGGTTGGTGGCCCCAAGAGGAGAGCAACAGTGCCAGCCAACCAGAGCTCCCCAGGGTCTAAACCACCAGCCTGGGAGCACAAAGGGAGGCACCCATGACTTCAACTGTATACTTAGGGGAGGATGGCCTTGCCGGGCATGGGTGGGAGAGGAGATCCCTGGTCCCATGAAGGCTGAACACCGAGCAGGGAGAAATTCAAGGGTGGGGAGGGTAGGTGGGGGCACACCCTGTGGAGGCAGGAGGGGGATGGGATAGGGGGTTCCTGGGTGGTGGGGGGAATGGGGTGAGGGGATAAAATCTGAAATGTATTTTAAAGATATAAATAAGAAAAAATTTTTTTAAAGTGAGACATATAAAAGGCGAGAGGCAGACAGAAGAAATTATTAGACACTTGTACTTGGATGATGAGACTCAAGACTAGAACTTGGAACTGGAAACTTGGAACTTGGAGGCACTAGGGACTAGGAACTAGAGACTAGGAACTCAAGACGTGAGACTTGGACTAGAAAGAGAGACTGAAGAATAAACAGGATTGAATCATATTCTGTCTGGTCTTCATTCCTCACATCTGTCCTCACTCTCTCTCTTGCTGAACCCTGACCCTCGGACTGGAGCAGATTGGGGCAATGCGGGCTCTAACAATTTAGTCCCCAAAGCTTTTGGCAGGGGGGGTTCCAACATTGATAGAGTGGTCCCCGATATTTTGGCCCCCAACGTGTGGCAGAGTGGTCCACAACAAACCTAAACAGATATTTTACCCAAACATAAAGGAATATATCTTCTTCTCTGCACCTCATGGACCTGTCTCCAAAACTGACCACATACCTGCACACATAGCAAGTCTCAAAAGATACAAGAAAAATGAAATGCTCCCTGCATCTCATCTAACCACCATGGATTGAAGCTGGATATTAACAACAGAAAGCTTGCAAAGCAGTGGAAACTGAACAACTCTCTAATGACTTAAAAATAATTCAAGACAGAAATAAAGAACATAAAGACTTTTTAGAATGGAATGAAATGAATAAACAACATACCCAAACTTATGGGACATAATGAAAGTGGTGCTAGAAGGCAAGTTTATAGTACTAAAAACCTACACAAAATATTGGAGGGATCTCATACTAGCAAGAAAACAGCACACCTAGAAAGCTCTAGGAAAACAAAAAGAAAGAAAAAAAAAAACATCTTTTGGGTATATGCCCAGGAGTGGTATAGCTGAGTCCTCGGGTAGAACTATTTCAAATTTTCTCAGAAACTGCCAGACTGATTTCCAGAGTAGTTGTACCAGCTTGCAATCCCACCAGCAATGGAGGAGTGTTCTTCTTTCTCTACATCCTTGCTAGCATCTGCTGTCACCTGAGCTTTTGTTTTAATTTGCATTTCCCTGATGTCTAAGGATGTTAAACATTTTTAAGTGTTTCTCAGCCATTCAATCTTTCTCAGCTGAAAATTCTCTGTTTAGCTCTGTACCCCATTTTTAATAAGGTTATTTGATTCCCTGGAGTCTAACTTCTTGAGTTCTTTGTATATGTTGGATGTTAGCACTCTATCTGATATAGTGATGGTAAAGATCTTTTTCCCAATCTGTGGGTTGCCATTTTGTTCTATTGACACTGTTCTTTGCTTTACAGAAGCTTTTCAATTTTATGATGTTCTATTTGTCAATTATTGATCTTAGAGCATGAGCCATTGGTGATCTGTTCAGGAAATTTTCCCCTGTGCCAATATGTTCAAGGTTCTTTCCCACATTCTCTTCTATTAGATTCACTGTATCTGGTTTTATGTGAAGGTCCTTGATTCACTTGGACTTGAGCTGTGTACAAGGAGTTAAGAATGGATCAATTTGCATGCCTCTATATGCTGACAGCCAGTTGAGCTAGCACCACTTGTTGAAAATGCTGTCTTTTTTCCACTGGATGGTTTTGGCTTCTTTGTCAAAGATCAAGTGACTGTAGATGTGTGGGTTCATTTCTAGGTCTTCAATTCTATTTCATTGTTCTACCTGCCTGTCTCTGTACCAATACCATGCAGTTCTTATCACTACTGCTCTGTAGTATAGTTCGAGGTGAGGAATAGTGATTTCTCCAGAAGCTCTTTTATTGTTGAAAATTATTTTTGCTATCCTGGGTTTTTTCTTATTGCAGATAAATTTGAGAATTGCTCTTTCTATCTCTGTGAAGAATTGGTTGGAATTTTGATGGGGATTGCATTGAATCTGTAGATTGCTTTTGGTAAGATGGCCATTTTACCATGTTAATCCTGCCAATCCATGAGCATGGATAATCTTTCCATCTTCTGAGATCTTCTTCAATTTCTTTCTTCAGAGACTTGAAGTTCTTTTTATACAGATCTTTCACTTGCTTGGTTAGAGTCACACCAAGATATTTTATATTATTTGTGACTATTACAAAAGGTGTCATTTCCCTAATTTATTTCTCAACCTGTTTATCCTTTGATTAGAGAAAAGCTACTGATTAGTTTGAGTTAATTTTATATCCAGCCACTTTGCTGAAGTTGTTTATCAGCTGTTGAAGTTCTCTCATGGATTTTCTTGGGTCACTTATGCATACTATCATATCACCCACAAATACTGATATCTTGACTTCTTCCTTTTCAATTTGTATTCCTTTGATCTCCTTTTGTTGCCTAATTACTCTGGCTAGAACTTAGAATGTTCCAAATGCCAGGGACCCAAGAGGTTCCAAGAACCCATCGGGGAGGACATTAGCCAAAATACCCAACAAACGGGAGATAGAAACTGTAGAGACCATATCCAGTGGATAGGCATGGCCCCTGATTGATGGATGAAGCTATCCAACCACCTCAAAAATATTAATCCAGAATTCCTCCTGTCAAAAGGAACTGTAGGTTCAGAGACATATTTGGAAGTTAGCTGCAGTTCTCTATGATGTTATAATAGCAAGAGATAAAGTTGGGACAGGCTCTGGATTTCAAACAAGTATTAGTGCATGTTTTAAGGCTCTTCTAATTGTCAAGCTAAAATTGGTTTTGTCTCTTCTACAGCATTTATTGTAAGTTGTATTGATGGTATACTTTCTAATTATATTAGTATGTTGAGACCTGGCATGTCTGTTATGGGGGTCTATCAACCAGCTTTTGTCTTACTACCCTGAGTATTAGAAAAAGACACCTGTAGGTATTTGGCATAATTCTAACACCTCTCTGGGTGTTTTAACAAGGAGTGAGTGCATAGTGAGATTATGAATTTAAAGAATGCTGCTCTGTTGAGCGTTGATGCTGCAGATAATGCTGATAAAATTATCCATGGCCTGAAGTCAGTATTTCCATTTTGGTCAAACCTCAGGAATCGCATATACAGCTTGATCATGCTAACCCTTCTTGTCCTGGGAATACTTTTATTCCTGCCCATCACGTTAAAGCTTGTCTCTAACTAGATCAACAGGTTGGCAGCCAAAGTACATGACTTAAAACTGAAAATGGATCCCCAGACTGAGTTATTAATTTAACAGGCTGGCAAGCCAAGAATGGGTAAGATTCTGCACAGAGCCTTACCAACCTAAGACAGAAGAACATTGCTTTTGATAATGCATATTCCACGATGGGTAAGAAAGGCATTCTTGTCAGAATGACCTAAGACAGGGTCAGTCTGGTTTATGCAATAAAAAGGGGGAGATGTAGAGAGCTTTTGGGGCTGCCTGGAAGGAATCTGATATAGGCCAAGGACAAGGAAATAGACTACAGGCAGGAATCTGACATTAGGCTGGAATAAAAAAGTAATTTCAGGCAGAAATCTAAATGTTAGGCTAGAACAAAGAAGAAATTTCAGGCAGGAATCTAAATCTTAGGCTAGAACAAAGAAGTAGGCTTCATGCATGTAAATGACTTTGGGCTAGGACAGGGAAGTAGACTCAGATATTTTGGTCATCCTGACAAGTCCTTAGAAATAGTGATCACAGGAGTGATCATGGGGCTCTATTTATTGTTGTGCATGTTCTTTGACTATCTGGGTTTATTGTCTTGCTTGTTCCTTGACTATTTGCATCTATTGTATTGCTAGTTCCTCAACCTAGAACTGATCTTAATACTTGCATGTAATTTAAACAGTATAAAAGCAAAAAAGAAGAAGGAGGGATGGGATAGAAGATTAATGGTAGTGGTGGGTGGAATGGGGAAAGGGTATAACATCTGAAATATAAATAAATAAAATATTAAATTAAAAAAATAAAGTGGGTTCAATTATAATCAACACACACACACACACACACACACACACACACAGAACTACAAGGACAAAGAATGGAGCAGAAACTGAAGGAAAGGTCATCCAGAGACTGTCCCACCTAGGGATCCATGATCCATCCCCTCTGCAGACATCAAACCCAGACACTACTGCTGATGCCAAGAAGCACTTGCTGACAGGAGCCTGGTATAGCTATTCCCTGAGAGGCTTTGCCAGAGCCTGACCAATATAGATGTGGATGCATGCTGACAAACATCAGACTGAGCACAGGGACTCCAATGGAGAAGCTAGGGCAAGAACTGAAAGAGCTGAAGGGGTTTGCAACCCTGTAGGAAGAACAACAATATCAACTAACCAGAACCCCAAAGCACTCAGGGACTAAACCACCAACCAAAGAGTACACATGGTGGGAATCCATGGCTCCAGCTGGATATGTAGCAGAGGATGGCCTTATCTGGCATCAATGGGAGGGGAGCCCCTTGGTCCTGTGGATGCTCAATGCTTTATAGGGGAATGCTAGGGTAGTGAGGTGTGAGTGGGTGGGCAAGTCAAGGAGCATCCTCATAGAGGAAAGGGGTGGCTTCTGGAGGGGAAACTGGGAAGGGGAATAACATTTAAAATGTAAATAAATAAAAAAAGGAAAAACTATGAAAAAGAAAAAAAGGAAAGAAAAGAAGAAAAGAAATCACAGACAAAGGAGTAGATGGCAAGAAATAATCAAACTTAGGGCTGAAATCAATAAAATAGGAACAAAGAAAACAATAGAAACAATTAATGCAAGAGTAATCTTATCCAAACTAACTAAAAGGTGAGCAGAAAATATTCAAAGTAACAAAATCAGACATGTAAAAGGGACATAACAACAGACACCAAGGAAATCCAGAGAATCAGAAGGACATAATTTTAAAAACTACATGTCACCAAATTGAAAAACCTAAAAGAAATCAATAATTTTCTTGATAGGTGCCACTAACCAAGGTTAAAGAAAGAAAATTACAGATCAATTTCCCTTATGAATATAGATGTAAAAATTATCAATAAAATACAAACGGGATCCAAGAATACATCAAAGAGATTTACTGACCATGATCAAATAGGCTTTACCCCAGAGATGCAGAGATTGTTTAATATACAAAAATCAATGCATGTAATGCACCATATAAACAAACTGAAAGACAAAAATCACATGATCATCTCATTAGATGCAGAAAAGCCTTTTGAAAAAAATCCCATACTCCTTTATCACAAAAGTCCTGGAAAGTCTAGGGATACAAGGGACATACCTAAACATAATAAAGACATTACATCAAACCCATAACCAACATCAACTTAAATTGAGAGACACTGAAAGTGATTCAACTAAAATCAGGAACAATAAAAGGCTGCCCATTCAATATAGTACTTGAAGTCTTAACTAGAGTAATAAGGCAGCTTAAGGTCATCAATAAGATACAAACTAGAAAGGAAAAAGTCAAAGTATCTTTATTTACAGATGATATGATAGTATGCACAAGTGACCATATAAACTCCACCAGGGAACTCCTACAGCTGATAAACACTGTGAGCAAAGTAACTAGATACAAAATTAACTCACAAAAATCATGTAGCCCTCCTCTATAAGAATAACTAATAGCCTATGAATGATATCATAGAAATAACACATTTCACAATAGCTTAAAATAATATGAGATATCTTGGTGTAACTCTAATCGAGTAAATAAAAGACTTAAATGATAAAAACTTCAAGTCTTTGAGGAGAGAAATTAAAGAAGATATCAGAAGATGGTAAGATTCTCCCATGCTCATGAATCAGTAGGACCAACATAGAACAAATGGTCATCCTGCCAAAGCAATCAACAAATTCAATTCAATACATCAAAATTCCAACACAATTCTTTACAGATCTTGAAAGAACAATTCTCAGCTTCATATAGAAAAACAAAACACGAGAATAGCTAAAACAATCCTGAACAATGAAAGAAGTACTAGAGGTCTCACCATTCCCAATTTAAAGTTGTACTCCAAAGCTATAATAATAAAAACAGCATAATATTGGTATAAAAACAGACATGGTGATGAATGGAATCACACTGAAGACCCAGACATAAATCCACACACCTATGGGCACCTGCTTTTAATAAAGAAGTCAGAAATACACACAGAGGGAAAAAGACAGCATCTGCAACAAACAGTGCTACTCCATGTGGATATCTGCATGTAGAAGAATGCATATAGAGCCATACTTAGCACCCTGCACAAAACTCAACTCTGAATAGGTCAAAGACTACAACATACAACCAGATAAACTGGAACTGATAGAAGAGAAAATGGGGAATAGCCTTGAACTCATTGGCACAGACTTTCTCTGAACAGAACACCATTACAACAGACACTAAGATCATGAATTAATAAATGGGACCTGATAAAATTGAAGAGCTTCTGTAAGACAAAGGACACTACCATTCAAATCAGTAACTCACAGAATGGGAAAACATTTTTACGAACTCCACATCTGATAGAGGACTAATACCTAAAAAATGTAAAGAACTCAAGAGCCTAGATATCAAAAAACCCAAATAATCCAATTTTAAAATGGGATACAGATTTAAACAGAGAATTCCCAACAAAGAAAACTCAAATGGCTGAGAAACA
Source organism: Arvicanthis niloticus (assembly GCF_011762505.2). Lineage (NCBI taxonomy): Eukaryota > Metazoa > Chordata > Mammalia > Rodentia > Muridae > Arvicanthis > Arvicanthis niloticus. Next base: position 114,769,688 of record NC_047659.1, on the reverse strand, counting down.
CTTAAAGAAATATCCAACATCCTTAGCCATCAGGGAAATGCAAATCAAAACCACTTTGAGATTCCATCTTACACCTGTCAGAACAATCAAGATCAATAACACGAGTGACAGCTCATGCTGGTGAAGATGTGGAATAAGGGGACAAAGTAAGTGGGAGTACAAACTTGTACAGTCACTTTGGAAATCAGTATGGCAGCTCCTCAGAAAGATGGGAATTGACCTACCTCAAGATCTTGAACATATACCCAAAGGATGCTTTGTCCTACCACAAGGACACATGTTCAATCATGTTCATTGCTCCTCTAGTCAGAAATTGGAAACAACTTCAATTTCCTCCAATAGAAGAATGAATAAAGAAAGTGTCCATTTACATTTTTAATAGCATGAAATTTACTGACAAATGGATGGAACTAGAAAAAAACTCATCTTCGGTGTGGTAATCTAGACCCAGAAAGATAACTATGATATGTATTTGTATGTGGATATTAGCCTTTAAGTAAATGATAACCAAGCTATACTCTATATATCCACAAAATTTAAATGTAGAGGAAAGAACTTGGGATGGAGTACACATGTATCTCCTTTATAGGGGGAAAGAGAATAGATATTATGAATAGACAAGGAGCAGGGGGTATAGGAATGGGAGGATCAGGTAGGGAGGGGAAAAGATGGGGTCAAGAGAGGAAATACAAAAAAGTTAGAATTGAGGGGCATTTGTGAGGTAGTATGAAAACCTAGCACAGTAGAAACTTCCTAAAATATATGAAGGTGATCCTAATAAGGTCTCCAAATAATGGGGGAGATGGAGTCCTAACTGGCCATCTCTTGTCACCAAACAAAGCTTTCAGTACAGGAACTGGGTTACATCCAATTAGTTGTTGACCAAAGGAAGTCTATGGAAATCCCTTAACAACCCAGGCTGTTGCCAAGACAATAGGTTGCTCTCCATAAAGTGAAAGAATGAAGAAACCCTATTGCTGAAGGCTACACCCACACAACTCATTGAACATGGAGTTGAAGTGGTGTCTACACATAACCTTCATCCCTAGGTTCAATGACGTTGCTGTGGGAAGTTACTCTACAGGCTATCAAAAGAGGAACACAGTCTCCAAAACAGCCACAAAACTTCAATCTACAATCTGTCCTGCCTGAAAATATGCTAGAGCAATGGTGACACAGAGCTTGTGGGTGTGACAAATCAATGCTTGGTTTGACTTCCATCCTGTTCTACAAGATGGAACCCATATCTGATACCACTTGGGTAACCAAGAGTCAGAGACTAAATAACCCTGAGGTAAAACAAAGTAATAGTTGTCTAAAACAAACAAAACAAAACAAAACAAAACAAAACAAAGAAGAAAGCAGAGGGCCTATACGTGTCTGTGTATAGATGATAGGACTAGCTTTCATGGTACCAGAAGAAGTCAATCAAGCTTCCAGAGAAAGAGGCAACCAAGATCCCTACCTAGCTATGACTCTTACAAATCACATCAAAACACAGCATGACATAATAATCCTAAGGGTGCAATAGTGGCATGCATATCTTGGCAGTAGTCAAAAGCTCTCTATTTGGACTTAAGACCCTCTCCACAAGAGAGAAGCCATGTTTCATACTGGATACTTAGCTAAATACTCAGTGCTAGTGAAATCAAGAATATTAGCTGTGAACCTAAAACCACTATTTGATTAAACTTGTATAATCCCTAAACATTTATCCTTATACCCAGGGATAAGTCTAATCCTCACCCCTCATCAAGGTAACTTCTATTTGCAACCAGATAGAGATTGTTATAGAAAACCACAACCAATCAAAATGCCAAGTTATGGAACCCAGGATCATTAGATCTATCTACAAAACACTCCTGCACCCAAGGCTTCTAGAACATTTTACAAAAGGGGTAAGGTTGTAAGACCCAGAGGATCAGGAAGTTTGCTGTGAGACTGTGTCTTCTAGGGCTTCCAGGAGCTGTACCCATAAAGTTTCACCATCACAACTGCGCACACATGAGCAAAACAGAGATGGTATCAAAAGACATGCCAAAGTGCACAGGAGAAAGACCCACAGGTCTCAGCCCTACACAGAGAACCACAGGCAACAAAGAAATACTGAGAGTGGGAGAAAGAATAATGGAAGAGTGCACCACTTGACTACCCAATACCAAATAGTCAGCCCTGAAAATTAATATTAGGCAGACTGAGCAGTTTACATGTAGGAATGTATTGTGTATATAGGCATATATGCATGCAATAACAATTAATGAAAAAAGGCCATGAATTTGAAAAAATGCAAAGAGAGGTATATGAAAAGGTCTGGAGGGTGGAAAGAGAAAGGAGAAATGTAATTATATTATAATCTCAATATTTTAAAATTTGAAAAAAAAAGGAAGGGAATCTGCTATAAAGAATGGCCTGGGGCAAATCATTTAATTATCACATTAACCAATTGAAAGAAGACGTGGGCAGACTCTTATGGCTAAGAAAACTCAATAGACACTTTAGCGTAGCAGTGGTAAAGACCAAGAGTACCACACCCCACCTAACCATGAGTGGCCAGTGGGCCTCACCATCTATGTGGTCAGAGTTCCCAGGTGGCAGCAGTGAGCTGTAAAAGGCATCGTCACCATGAACCAGGGAACTCAGTTTTGTATCTGATAAGAAGGCCAATTCTTAAGATTCCATAATTGAGACTCTGCCAACGTGAATTGGAAATAAACTAAATAATGAGATCTTTAGTTCTAACTTGAGTTTAAAAACTCGTTTTCGGTTACAGATGCATCATTTTAGTTAAACAACAACAACAACCACGGAGATGAGAGCACAACAGAATTAACTCTTTCTTGGATCGCCTAGAGAAGATTGGGAAGCTAAATACAGAGCTGCAGGCATCAAGCCTCAGCAGGTACCAGAATCACCTAGATGCTCATTAAAACACAGCTGTGCTTCCCCCTAAGACCACGGGCTGCCCTTGCAGTAGAATTAGCTTAAGTTCCCAGAATGCACATGGTAGCTCACACCTGCCTGCAACTATAGTTTCAGAGGCTCCAATGTCCTCTCCTGACTTCTCCGGACACCAGGCAAAAACATGCTGCACATACATACATGCGGGGAAAACCCTCATACACATAAAAATAAATTAATTAAAGCAAAATTTCAGGAAAACAAAAAACACTGTCAACCATCCTGAGGGGCTCGGATTCCATATCTATATACAGTGTATCATTGCCATATTTCTAAATAAATATGAAGTTTCAATCTCATCTGCATTTTTATTTAGTCATTAACACCCACATAGCATGTTTATACTGAAAAGTCCTTGTTCATGTGCAGTTAAATTCAAATGAACATCCTGTGTGTCACCTAACCTTAATGGAGTGGGTCCCAGGTGCTGTTATGTCTAACATAGTGTTTTACTGATGCTACTGGCCCAGGATCTTCACGTTAGGAATCACTGGACAATACAGAGCTTCTGCTTTAGCCATCTCCAATTCTAGACTGTGTGCTAGAGCTTAGAGATACTTTGCAAATACACGGATCATTTATGAGCTGCCTGAGGGCCAGGAATCATGGATAGCGCTGGCACCTCTTGATGAACGGGAGGTGGTTCTTAAAAACTCACTGCTTGAACATCTGCCTCCCTGTCTCCCCCCTCTTTCTCTCTCTCATCACCTAGCTTCTCCTCTCCTTCTTCTCCTCTCCTTACTCCTTCTCTTCCTCTCTGTACTCCTCCCACCTTAGCTCCTCCTATATACCACCCTTCCTGTTAAAATAAAACTTTTCTCTCAAAATACAATTAGAGCATAATTATGCCAAGTCAAAGATAGTTGATATATCTAGGTTGGGTAGTGGGTTACACCTTGTTGGAAGCCGACTTTTAGCAGAAAGCGGCTAGATTATCTGGAACCATATACCCTGACATGAGACTTGTTTTTCAACAGCCTACAACAGCTGAAGCACACTCTGATATCCAACATATTTTGTTTTGCTGTTTACTGCCCCAGCTGCAAGGCACACGTGGTATCAATGCCTGCAAGGCATGCAGTTCACGTGCTGTCCACGTGCTATCCAGGCCATATATGCCGGTAAGGCACACGTGGTATCCAAGCCTGCAAGGCGCACAGTGCACGTGCTATCCACACTATAGACTCCTGTAAGGCTTACATCATATCAACACCTGCAAGTCACGTGGTATCCACGTGCCTACAAGGCACGTGGCAAAAGCGTATAAATACCTCAGAATTCCCTTCAATAAATGAGACTAGAGACTTGAGACTTGAGACTTGAGATTTGATCAGAACTTCTGTCTTGTCTCCATTCTTCGAGTCTCCTGCCCCTGCAGCCCCACTCTCTCTCTTGACCAGAGCACTTAGCCCCCAAAGCGTTTAGGCAGAGTATGGGTCTCAACAACACCTCTGATTGAGCATTACCAAACTTATAAAGCCTTTGATTAACATTTTTAAAAAAAAAATGTATAAGTGCAAAAAGGAAAAGGGGGCATGGGATAGGGGCTTTCTAAGGGGGGAAATGGGGAAAGGGGATAGCATCTGAAGTGTAAATAAAATATTCAATAAAAAAAGGAAAAAAAAACTCACTGCTTAAGTGGTTATAATCATTGCAACAACCAAAAGGTCTTAAGATACTTGAAATTCTCTTCTCTTAATTAAGTTTGTGCAGAGAAACATGGAAATTGGCATGGCTACATTTATGAGTAGGAGATGCTGAGTTACTGATGAGAAGGGGCTGCTCGTTTACGTCTGGCAATCAAGCCCCAGATTCATTTCCCTGTGTGAGTGTCTCATTACTATAGAGCTTCCTTCACACATTTGCTCACAATGGCATGGGTGATGGGTGGTGAGCAATGCACCAGTGCCTGCTAAGTAATCCTTTTTCTCTGTTCCAACCTGTCATTTACCCTTTGTAGCCAAGTCTGGCCTGGGAATGAGTTTCAACTTAGTGGTAATCTCTGTCATTTATATTCCAGGAAAGAGAATGGTGTTTCTCTAATTAGTTGTATTTTTGTAAGAGAAAATAAGAGTTTTATTTTTGCATGAGACATACATAGAGTGAAATTGAATATAAAGAGACAGAAGAGAGCACAGTCAAATCAAGTTGATATTTGTTGAGTGACAGTTGTACAGGTTCCTTGCTGTTTATGTTTATGTTCTGTCCTGGATTTTCATCAGAGGTCATAAGTTCCACTTGTGGTCCCACAAGAAGTTCTAAGGTGTCCACCTATCAGAAAGGATGATTTATACTTGACGTGGGTTTAAAAATAAAGACAAATTTAAGTGCTCCTCGGATTGTACATTGGCCCGAGCAAACTACTGAATTTATAGTTGGTTCTTATTATTCATAGTGCTTGTGTTATGTAAAGTCACTTTGAATAATGAATTTGAAAATATTGAGCCATTGTTCCTTTGGGAAACACAGGTTTGGGTTCCTTCTGGCTTCTAGCAATAATATTTTGGTCAGCCAGTCATAAATAACTTTGTCTCATATATGTTTTTGTAATTCATACCTGGATATAACTTATCTAGCTTGATGCACATTTTCTCCATAAGCAATATCCCAGCCTTCTTGCTCATAGAAACACTACTCAAGACTTTAATGCAAACTGCATTTGGGGGTCCTTCTAAATTGCAGAGTCATTAGAAAATGCAACAAGTGGCATTAAATGCACTGAAAGGAGCTCTGCTTACAGTTGGAGCACTCAAACAAGACAGAGGGCTGCCTTGTTCAACCTTGGCTGAAGAACTTCAATAGCCCCAAATTATCACCCCTCTACATATGTCTACAAATGACCAGAAAAGTGCCACAGGCATTGTTGTAGATGCCACAAACCCATGTTAGCAAAGGGGTAAATTCAGAAATACAAAATCATGCATCATGAGGATGAACATTCGGTTGGACCCAGCAAGTCTACTCCTAGAAAAATAAATATCTTAGTTGAGGTTTCTATTGTTGTGATAGAGCATCATAATCAAGCAGCTTGGGAAGGAAAGGGTTTAGTTCTCTTAAACTCCCATGTCACAGTTGATCAGCAAATAAATCAGGACAGCAACTCAAGCAGGGCAAGAACCTGGGAGGCAGGAGATGATACAGTAATACTGCTTACAGACCTGTTCTCCCAGTGGCTTGCTCAGCCTGCTTCCTTATAGTACCCAGGATGACCATCCCAGGGTAGCATTGCCCACAGTGAGCTGGTCCTTCCACATTAATCATCAATTCAGAAAATGGACCACAGATATTCCCATCAGTCAGTCTGGTGGGGCACCTTCTCAGTTGGGATTCTCTCTTCCACAATGAATCTAGCTCATGTCAAGTTGATATCAAATCAGCTAGCACAGTGTGTTCACCAAAGCTAAGTAGCAGACAGTGCAAAGTATGCTTCCTCATAGTAGCCCAAATCAGGACATAACTAAAACACCTAAATAGGGCATTAAGTGTGGTATACTTGAGCATACAAATAATAACCATCAATATAAAAAACTAGTTGCTAATGCACACAATAACATAGGACTCTGAAAAACACCAGTATGAGAAAAAGATAGCAAACACACACACAAAATTATGGCCAGTATAGAAGTAATTATCTGAGACTAGAAAGTGGAGAGGTTGTTTGGGGAAGGAATAGTTAATGGCTAAAGAGCATAACTGAAATAACTTCTAATGTTCTATAGCATCCCGAAAACTGTGACTATGGCTTGACAATTAATTGTCCATTTCAAAATAGCCTGTAGTGAGGATTTCAGTGTCTTCCCAGAAAGAAGTGGTCAATGATTGAAGTAATAGATATGCTGATTGCCCTGATCATCATGCATTGTGTCCATATGCTGAAATACTCACTGTAGTCTATAAATACATATTTTATCCTGTACTAATTAAAATGTTCTTCAAATGTCTTTTTAAAATACCCATTTCATATAAAATTCAAAATTAGACTAATAGAATGCAAACATGGTAGATTTTAATCTAATTTTATTAATAATCACCTTGAATGTCCACTGTCTAAATATGTTCATTGAAGGACAAAATTGGATTAAATGAATCAAAAAGACCCACCTGCATGTTGTCTACAAAAAAAAAATCCCACCCCAAGTATATAGCCATAAGTATTTATAAGTATATAAATTGAAAATACTACATTGTTAACACTGATGAAAAGAAAGATGGAATAACCATATTCATTTCAAAGAAAGTAGACTTTAGCGAAAAGAAACTGTCAAAGCTAAGGAGAGACATTGCATAATGATGAAGCAATCTATGAACCAAGAAGATATAATAATTCTTAACATGTGTGTACCTAACAATAGAGTGTCTAAATATGAGGCAGGGGCCAAAAGAACTGTAAGGAGAAACAAGAGAGGCCATTGTTTCCTTGGAGATGTCTTAACACTCCTCTTTTCAGAAGTGGTCAGATCCAGCAGGCAGAAAATCTGTAGGGTCATAATTGAACTCAACAGCACCATCAATCAGCTGGATGCAATTGACATCTGTAGAGTAGTTCATCCAACAAGAGCAGAAAACATATTCTCCAGCTCACATGAGACATAGACCACATTTGGGGCCATAGAACACCCCTGACACATTTAAGAGAATATAAATCATACATCTTCTCTCATATAGATCACAACAGAATCGAACTGGAACCCAATAACAGAGAGAAGGCTAGAAATCCCAAGAAGACTGACTCATTTCTGGTTCCAATTTTTCATCTTTAAGAGTTCCCAATGGTAAAGGATATTATTAAATATCTAGACCACTAGACTCTAGTGTCCACTTGTTTATCAAAACACTAGACTAGATGGCATTTGTTTTGGAAGCATATTTTAGATAGATATAGTTAGCCTTTGGAGAAGTGCATACTAAGTAGAAGATATTTCCTTCCACAATAAGAGAGCACCTTATTGTGCTCATCCAATAAGCATACATTGAAGATCTGGATTACACACTGAAGTTTCCCAAGGAATCAGAAACTTGACCTAACCTACAACACAGAAGTCCTATCAGAAGGTCTAGCTGCAGTCTTGCTCTCTGAGTTTTGGGTTCATGAAAAGAACATCAATTCCCACCCAAGTTCCCAGCCCGATGGTTGTGTAAGCCAGTTCTTTAAAATTGCTTCTCTCCCTCTTTTTTTTCTCCTTTGCTCACCACCACCCCTCGGTGGTGTCCGATTTGCAAGCAAGATCTCCAAAACTGTCACATGGATCTGTAAAACAATGAGAAGCAACATTACAATATCAATTACACAAAAAGACAGTGCCCTTTCTCTCTGCATCATCGTCTTCAGAACAACCAAAAGAGGGTTAGGAGTAGAGAGAATTAGGAGTCAGGCATCCTTTAGGACCTGTCAGCCACTCGATTACATAATGGCCCCCTAGAGACACAACCCCACAGTAAGCAAGCTATCTAGGTGTCTTAGGGTTTCTGTTTCTGTTATAAAACACCATGACAAAAAAAAATGGGGAGAAGAGGATTTAGTTTTTTTACTCTTTATATCACAGTATATCACTAAAAACAGCCAGGACAGGAACTCCAGTAAGGCTGGAACCCGGAGGCAGGAGCTAATGACGAGGCCATGGAGGAATGCTGCTTACTGACTTGTTTCTCATGGCTTTCTCAGGCTGTTTTCTCAGACTCCAGAACCACCAAACCGGGAGTGACCCCAGCCACAATGGAATGGGCCCTTCCTCAGCAGTCATTAATCAAGAAAGTGTCCTATAGCCTAGTCTACAGCCAGATCTTATGGAGGCATTTTCTCAGTTGGGGTTACCCTTCCTCAGATGACTTTAGTTTGTGTAAAGTTGGCATGAAAACCAACCAATACAATTGACACCCCCTAGCTAACCCTAACCCCCCATGTCAAGCTGACATGTAAACAAACACATCACCTATTAAGACACAACTTTTCCTTTCTTGTTGCCCCCAAGCTCTAATATTACTCTTCCAATGTAAAACATACCACAAAATGTTAAAAGTCCCACTGTCTAAAAATTCAGACCCTTTAGGAGATAAGCATATACAACGTTCACATGAATGCAACTGTTCACATACCAAAGAGCTTGGCCATAATTATTAGTAACATAACCATCAAACTGTAGGAAACTGTTCTTAAACCTAGGCAGTAAGTGCCCACCAGCTGTGGTATGCTGGTAACATGCAATGCCATCTTACAATGTAATATTGAGTCCCCTATGAAGCAGAGTTGGGTATGAAAAATTAGTTTGTGGAAAATATTTTAGGAGGTGGTTTTGGGGAGAGACAAAATTTGTGGAAGGAGGGAAGGAAGCAGAAGTGGGCAGAGGGAAGATCTGAGCTCATTCTCAACAATGGACCACCCCTGTCTCTGTCCCAGATGGCAAACAAAACCAAAGAAGATAAATGACTCTGTGGAAAACTCACTCCAGAGTTAGTGCCTCTGGCTGACCATGGCCAGAAAATTAAGAAACTGATATTGCTTACAATGATCACTAATATTATCTTGAACTTGTGGATCAGGGAACTAAAAGAATTAACTACTGGCTAATTAATAACCAACACACACTGAGGTTAGGAGAAATGAGGACGTTATTGACTTAGGGTATCCAGTCTGCCTTCTCAGTCAGTGGCATACATTCTCATTGTTGAGCATCCTTCAGATGCTGGGCATCCCTGAGGCAGGTGGCTTACTTGGGAGATCTTAGGAAGGCTGGATGAAAGAAGGAAGTGAGGCAGGGAAAAAGAAAATCCAATAAAATGCTTTTGACAGAGTATAACATATCCGTGCACAACCACAACTCAATATTGCCATAAATCCTCTAAGGAACTACATAAAACACAGATCAGAATTGCCCTGCACTGCCTAAGGGTTCCCTGACACTGACAGACACACACTGGGGGTGGCACTCAAGTAAAGCTTGAACTACCTGAGGCATCAGAGATCAGGTCCCAACATACAGCAGATGTAGGATGCACTGCTCAGATCCCCTCAAGACAGGACACACTGCACCATGTCAGTCATATAATCCTGGCAGCAGGGTTACCTTCAGTGATGAACATGTGGCACACACACTCAGTCACCCTGAGCTCCATGATCAAGATTTGGGTTGTCAATGCCACTGCTACCATCTTAACAGTCTTAATTTTTGTATAAAATACTCTCGTTTTCCTTTTGCGTGGCACCCTGCAAATTGTTTCACTGGTCCTGCTGAAACCTCCAGCTGTTCCCTTCTCAGCATGACTGTCAAAGTAAGTCATAGTCTTCTCAGGGAAGTGATCACAAGCAAGGGAAGGCAGCAGGCGGTGATAGGAGGAAGTTTCTAGACCCCCCACCCACCCACTGTAAGAATCCTCTCATGGGCAGCCTTAGTAGAACAGACTTCATGAAGTCTTCAGGGTCCCAAAGCTTTGCCTACCTGATCATGTATCTTCTATATTCCATTGCTAGACACCAATTACAAAAAAAAAAAAAAAAACAAAACCCTGACTCAGCATCTTCTTCCCAGAGTTTTGCAGTAAACCTCCAACCCCAATAAGCCCATGGAGAAAAAAAAAAACATACAACTCAGTTACAATATTTATAAGCTGCATACCTAAATTGGGCAGATTTACCACTACACAGGGATCTATGAGATCCCTTGCTACTTGCAGCTTCTCTGGGCCATATCGTTCTGCTCCATCTTCCTTCCACCTCCTCTTCCTCAGACTTCCTCTGTCTTCCTGCTGTCTCCTCTCCCTTTCCTCCTTTCTCTCTCCTCCTCTCCCTCTCCTCTTCTTCCTGTCCTTCTCTCCCTCTCCTCTGTCTTCCCCGTCTTCTCCTCTCCCTCTCCTCCTTCCTCTCTTCTCTCTCTCTAAAACCTCCAGCCCTGCCTTTCCCTTCCATTGCTCAATCACAGACTCTAGCCTTTATTTGACCAGTTAAAATGGGGAGAAGGTTCACCTGAGATCCACTCCTCATTATCGAGGCAGCCCCTCTTGAGGAAGCAGAATTAACATCAAAATACAAACAGCACCAGGGCAGTTCATAACACTAGGGAGCACAGCTCAAGTCAGAGATGGAGTGAGGGGTTATGATGTAGGTGACAGGAACACTACAATGTCCAGTTTTACTCTCATGCAGCCTCATGAGAGTCCCATCCCTGCCACCAGCAACTTGACATAGGAATTGAGAGAAGATCTTAAAAGTCACATGCATCAAGGTTGTCACAAAAAATCTTTGTCCTTGCACAGGAAAATAAAGATGTTTCCTACAATTTAAATTCTATCCTTGAATGTACAACGTTAATGGTCCACATATCCTAGGTTGGTCTTGTCAACCAATGCAATTGTAACTAGTTTGTTGTTATCTCCTCCACTCTTTCTTTTCATCTGTAAAGCCAAACTCCTCAGATGCCAACTGGGGACTAGAACAACTCTAGACAGCTAGAATATTTCACCCCTGAGTGGTCATCTTCATACTCGCTGTGCCTCAACTTGCCTTCGACATTGACAGGTGGCAGACTAGAATGTCCTACCTGTTAATACCTGTAGAGTATTAAGATACCATATCTTTTTATTTTTTACTTATTCACTTTATAAGTAAATGTTTACTTTTTATTTACTTATTCCAGTCACTGCCCCTCTCCCTGCCATCCTTTCCCTCAATCCTTCCTCCCATCTCCCCTCCCTTTGTTCTCTGAACACGTGGGTATCCCCCCGACCCTAGCACATCAAGTCTCTGAGAAGCTAGGCACTTCCTCTCTTACTGAGGCTAGACAAGGCAGCCCAGCTAGAAGAACATATCCTACATACAGGCAACAGCTTTTGAGATACCACCCCTGCTCCCACTTCAGTTGTTCAGGACCCATATGACGACCAAGCTGTACATCTGCTACATATGTGCAGGGAGACTTAGGTCCAGCCTGTGTATGCTCTCTGATTAGTCATTCAGTCTCTGAGAGCCTCCAAGGGTTCAGGTTAGTTGGCTCTGCTGGTCTTCCTGTGGAGTTCCTATCCCCTCTGGGGCCTGTAATCCTTCCTCCTATTCTTCTATGAGTCCCCAAGCTCTGTCTATTGTTTGGCTGTGGGTGTCTATATTTGTCTGAGCTGGTGGGTGGAGCCTCTCAAAGAACAGCCATGCTGGACTCCTATCTGCAAGCATAACAGAGTATCATTAATAGTGTCAGAGATTTGTGCTTGCACGTGGGATGGGTCCCTCATATCTGAATGTTCACTGACTTTCACCCAGGCTTTTTCCCACAGCTACAGACAGCTGTACTTTTACCTCAGTCTCTCATATAACATTTTAGTTAAGTGGTAACAAGGACTGCTAGGACCCTGAATAATTCTTGCCAGCTCCTTTCCTAGTCTATTTAAGGAGGGTTGGTGGGGGAAACTAAATATAGGAGCCAGCAGACCTTGACATGTGAAAAGCCACACATAGCTTCTCTATGCTGCCCGGCACTGCAAACCCACCACTGGAACATTGTTTATGTTCCCCTTAGAACAGCCAACTTCTCTCAACCTTCATGCCCAGCCTCACCTGTCTTGAGTTACTTTCTACAAAAAATAGAGAGCTCATGTCTCCCCCACACAAGTTACAGCATGGGTGGCAAGACAAGAAGATGTGACAATGCATCATGCCACGTGCAAAGTCTACCCTACATTGATTTAAATGTGAAATGGGTCTAAGTAGTCTTTCCAAAGTTACCTAAAAAAATAATATATCTGTGCACACTGTATTATGTAGGTTTATAATATGTATAGAAGCAACTAAATTCTTCATTTTTGAAGCATATACCACCGCTGTCTCTGTTATACCCTCAACTAACCTCTTCAATTAACTGGCAATCATTCTGAAGAGCTCCTGGGCACAATGAGAGCACACAGACCCAAAGCATCTTTGTCTTGTAGCTTCTCTAAAAGCTTTCTGTAGTATCAGGAAACGTTGCTCAGAGCATCCATAGGATAGCTGTGCCATTCAGGAGTCTATGGTGCCAAACAACCTCAATCAGTAAAGGGGAAGTGTTAGCAATTGATCACCCCACCCTCCCTCTGCTCACCTTCTCATGGGTCAGCTCGATAGAACATTCTAGACCACTTCTCCCAACCCCCCATACTTTTTAAATACGTCTTATTATTTAAGTATTGTTTATATATGTATACATGTATAAGTATATATGTTTATACAAATATTGATAAATAAAGTGTTTTGAAAGAAAAAGAACATTCTAGACCAATGTTCAAACACTTCAGTGTGCTGCAGAACCACCAGGCAGATGCAAATAACTGCATCTCTAACAAGCCCCTGCATGGTCTTATCTTGTTGGCTCAGGGGTCACTCTTTGAGAAGTTACTCTCCAACAGAATGATGATGCTAGGGGCCTCAAAGGCAACTGAGATTATTAGCAGACTTTCTACCTGCTTCTCCCTCCCTTTCCCTATTCCCTTATTTGGGATTTCATAATCATCTCCTTAAAAACCCCCTGGCCCTTTAAATTCCTGTCTTGGAGGATTTTGGTTTGGGCGGGGGGCGGGGGAGGTTGGAGGGAGGTGTTTGTTTGTTCATTAGTTTTGTTTTTGTTGTTGTTGTTTAGGGGGTTGGGATTTTTGAGTTTTGGTTTTTGGTTGGTTGGTTGGTTGGTTGGTTGGTTGGTTAGGTTTTGGTAGAAAGCAAGTAAGATACCAAGAATCACCATGCCAGTTGCTTTATACATACATAGTTTTTCCATTAAAAAGTGCATCTGGGGGCTGGAGAGATTCTCAGTGTGTCAAGCACTTTCTGTGCAAGTGTGAGGACATTAATGTGGAACCCCAAAACACACGTAAAGCTGGATGTGGTGGCACGAGTCTGTAATGCCGGAACTCTGCGACAACATGAAAGGAGAATCTCCAACCCCTCGTATACTGTTTGGCCCACCACACGAAGCAACAAACAGCAAAAGAACAAGAAAGCAGCCGGTGAAGCCTGTCATCTAAGGTTGTTCTCTGACCTCCACACATGTTCTGTGGCATTTGTGCCTGTACACACACACATACAAAGGTGTTATTTAAAAAAAAAAAAGTCAGCTGGGCAGTGGTGGCACATGCCATTAATCCCAGCACTTGGGAGGCAGAGACAGGTGGATTTCTGAGTTCGAGGCCAGCCTGGTCCACAGAGTGAATTCCAGGACAGCCAGGGCTATATAAAGAAACTCTGTCTCGAAAAACCAAAAAAAAAAAAGTCTATAAGTATAGAATTATTGAAAGGTATCCTGACACCAGAAAGGGTTGGAAAAAAACTGGTTTAGATAAAACTATCATTTAATAAATGGGTCCACAAAAACTTAGAATGTCAATAAGAATTCAAATTTCTTATATTTTCATACTTTTGTGCCACCTATTTAGAAAGTGCTATAGATTAAAATCGCAGAGGTACATGTTTATGATTTCTGAAATGCCCTGGTTATCAGAAAGAAAAGACAGACAGACAGACAGACAGAGAAAAGAAGGAAGGGAGGGAAGGAGGGAGAGAGATGGATGGACAGACAGATGGAGGGAGGGAGGGAGAGAGAGAGGACAGAGGCAGGGAGGGAGGGAGGGAGGGAAGGAGGGAGATGGCTGAATGAACAGATGGATGGAAGGGGGGAGGAAGAGAGAAAGAAGGGAGGGAGAGAGAGAGTAGTCCTTAAGTGTGTTGCAAAATTGTCAGACCTGCAGTTACTTATTCCCACCCCAGCCTATGACCAGGTGAGATACCCCTGCAGAAGCTGTGGGTTCCTGTCAAAATGATAGCACCAAGACATTTCTTCAGCCTGTAGCCATCGCAGGAGCTGTCCACTGGTGCATCGTCTTTCTCAGCAGGAGCAACCCCTCAAAAGCTGTCCACAGTGGCAGTACCTCCTCTCTAGTCTCCCCAGCAACTCCACAGAGTTGGTGCCTCAAGCTCAGGATTTGAAATCCCACCAATCCTCAGTCTGGAAACCTCTGCCCTGAAAGGCTCTGCCCCCTAAAAATTCCTGTATAAGCCCTGTCCTTTGTCAAATTCTCTCTGTCCACTTCCAGCAGCAGAGGTCAGCCATCCCTGAACTCATCCCTCCATACCCTGAATCCTCCAATAAATCTCTTTTATGAGATTTTCTACCTGGTGTGACTCTCTTGTCAGAAGAAGTCAAGCAGAAAAGAAGCAATGAAGAGAAGAAGCAAGGCTCAAGCTCCTGAGCTCCTCAACTCAACTGGGGATCCCCTCTCTTGGGAACTACAATACCTCTGCTGAGGAGGTTTCCTCTCAGAGCTATGTGGTTCCTGAACTCCCGTGTCTCAGGATACTTTTCCCTTGGGATACCTTTCCCCTTCAAAACTATATGGTTTCTGGACTTCAGAGTCCCAGGATACCCTCCCATCTGAGCAGAAACACTTAAAGAGAGGAAGGGAGGAAGGGAGGGAAGGAGGGAAGAAAGGAAGGAGGGATGGAGGGAGAGGAGAAAAGGAGTAGAGAGGAGAGGGGAGGGGAGGAAAAGAGGGGAGGGGAGGGAAGGTGAGAGGAGAGGAGAGGAGAGGAGAGGAGAGGAGAGGAGAGGAGAGGAGAGGAGAGGAGAGGAGAGGAGAGGAGAGGAGAGGAGAAAAGAGGAGAAAAAAGGAGAGTAAGGTGGGCGTGCAGTTTATATACGGTTTAAATGTGTTCTCAAAGCATCATGGGCTGAAAACATGAGCTCCATTTTGTCATTGTCAGAGATTATGGAAACTTTAAGAGGACAG
The DNA here is from genome assembly GCF_011762505.2 of Arvicanthis niloticus. Classification (NCBI taxonomy): domain Eukaryota; kingdom Metazoa; phylum Chordata; class Mammalia; order Rodentia; family Muridae; genus Arvicanthis; species Arvicanthis niloticus. Next base: position 114,753,998 of record NC_047659.1, on the reverse strand, counting down.
ACTTAGCAGAGGTCTCACTGTGGTGCTGGCCTTAGAGAAAATATAGTCTCATGGGATTCTGCCTGGTTGTTTTTCAAGAAAATGGTTGCTACAAAAGGTAGTGACTTGCCCTCTCCTCATTCTCTGTCTTGCTCTCTCTCCATATAATTTCTCCCTCTTGATGACACTTTAATCATGATGCATCTGTTGTAAGGTCCTTTACTATAGCCCAACAGATATTCGCTCTACACCATTGAATCTGAGAACTATAAACCTAATAACCCTTTCTATCCTTATACATTAACCAGACTCAAGAACTTCATCGTAACAACAGAAAGCAGACTAAGTAGATAATAATATCTTCTTTGCTCTTTCTGTTCTTGATTTTTAATTTTTGAAACAGAGTCTTGCTATGTAGCCTAGGCTGGCCTCAGACTTAAAATCTTTGTCTCAGTCACTCAAACAAACTGGGATTATGTCCCAGTTTTTGTCACTGTGATAAAATATCAGTGAGGAACAATTTAAAAGAGAATTTGAAATCACGGTTACAGAGGCTTCCATCCATGGTCAGCTGGTTCCATTAATTTTGTGTTCATGGCAAGGAGATGAGAGGGCATGATGGAATGAAACTGCTCATCAAATCATGCATCAGATAGAGCACCCAAGGAAGCAATCAGGGAAAGCTGTGAGCTTCCAGGGCATTCCTTCAGTGACCCATTTCCTCTAACTGAGCCCCATCACCAAGTTTCCACCCCTTCCCAGTACTGCCCTGTGATTATGATTCTGCCAGTACGGTAATAAAACTTTTGTGGTCAACATCTTTATGAACCAATAACTCCCTTATCTTTAACACACAGAGCTAGAGAAAAGCCTCAGAGGTTAAGAGTACTTTTGTATCTTCTAGAGGAGCCAGGTTCAGTTCCCAGAACCCACTGGCCACTACAACCATCTATAACTTCAGTTCCAGGGTATCCAGTATCCTCCACAGGCAACAGAAATACATTCAGTTCACTTAAATATATTCAGGCAAAAATGTTATATACACATAATAAGAATCAATATTTTTTAAACCTCTTTGTTCTTCATGGAGACTTTACCTCCTTATGTGGTACTCGTTTTGCAATTAAGCTCTTCAAAGGGAGAAGTAAGTGTATCCTGGGGCTGTGAGGTTATGTCCATATCCAGCACATAGAGAAGAGTTGGGAAGCTGTCCTGTTTATTCTTATAGCAAAACAATGTTTACAACCTTACCCTAACAAATAAGTTGACTTTAAAAGCATAAATCTGTTTTCATTTTATACTCCAATCACAATGCTGTCATCCCCAGCCCTTCTCCTCGCCCACTGAAACAGTAGGGGCACAGTGACATGCACACTGAGAGCTTCGCAGCAATATTTTAATGGAAAAACCTAACAGGCATGTTGCTGGGCAGCCTGCAGGCCAAATGCTGACTGTGGTGTTTACATCTCCCTCAACATCTGCACCATGGCTTCCAAGATCCAAGACCTGAAAGGAAAAGAGACATGGGGATATCTTCATAGGATCCACCACTTTCAAAAGCAATCAGAGTCTGAAGAGATGGCTCTGTTCATAAGGTGATAGCTGGGTGAACATAAGGTGCTGAATCCCATGTTTACAGTTCACATAAAAGACTGGAGAGAGGAACCATATTCTTGTAATCCTGACTCTAGGGAGATGGAGACAGGTAAAATCCTGGGTCTCACTGCTAGCCAGCCTGACTGGTCTGGATCAGTGAGATCCAGACCAGTGAGAGACTCTGTCAAAAGACAAGATGGTTTGCTCCTGAGGAACACCTGAAGTAGACTCCTGGCCTCAACACGCACATGGAGCACAATACATATGTATCCACGTGTATACCTCCTTCCCCTCCCATACACACACACATGCACACATACATGTACACCCATATGCATGTGCACACACAAACACACACACACACACACACATGTGCATATTGATCCAATTGACCTTTTCATTAAAAGTAACACTACTGGTTCCTTCCGGTCTGGGCCAGAGCACTGAGCAGATCTTGGGTGGCAGCTCTGTCCCCAAACTCCAAGAACCCAGAAGAAGCAGGGATCCCAGGCGCTCAAACTCAGGCAGTATCTTAGGTAAGCAGACAGCAGGGCCTGCCATAAACAGGGAGTAACTTGGAACCAAAAGGACCCAGGAAGTCACTCCCAGCCCGGAACACTGGTTCCTTCTGGTCTGGGCCAGAGCACTGAGCAGATCTTGGGTGACAGCTCTGTCCCCAACCTCCAAGAACCCAGAGGAAGCAGGGATCCCAGGTGCTCTAACTTGGACAGTGTCTTAGAAACTAGTTCTCAGATCTGAGGCCTGGATCAGACCTCTGCCAGGTCTACTGTTCTGTGGATCCTGGATTCCACCTGAGACATACTGGAAGGTCCACTCAATCCAGAGCCACAGAAGAACAAATGAACTCAGAGCTTCAGACAACATATCCTGAGATATTCTAGAGGAGACACTGCACCCAGAACAGCAGACACCTAGCTGGATTGCTACCTTGGAGGCACCATATCCTGAGGCATCCTAGAGGTACCACTGTAATCAGTGCAGCTGGAAAAAATCACAGAGACATCTGGACCCCTAGGAGATCAGACACAAGCTAGATAACTGGAAAGACAGGCTTCAGTCAGAGACAGAAAGTACAGGCAGCACTAGAGTTAACCAGATGGCAAAAGGCAAGAGCAAGAACGTAAGCAACAGAAACCAAAGTTACATGGCATCATCAGAACCCAGCTCCCCCATCAGAGCAAGCCCTGAACACCCCATCACACCAGAAAAGCAGGAATCAGAGTTAAAATCACTTCTCATGATGATAATAGAGGGCTTTAAGGAAGACATAAATAACACTCTCAAAGAACTTAAGGAGAGCACTGGTAGACAGATAGAAACCCTTAAAGAGGAAACACAAAAATCCCTTAAGGAATTGCAAGAAAATGCAACCAAACGGGAAAAGGAATTAAACAGAACCATGCAGGATCTAAAAATGGAAGTAGAAACAATAAAGAAATCACAAAGGGACAATACCCTGGAGATAGAAAACCTAAAAAAAGATCAGGAGTCATAGACACAAGTATCACCAACAGAATACAAGAGATGGAAGAGAGAATCTCATGTGCAGAAGATACCATGGAAAACATTGACACAACTGTCAAAGAAAATGCAAAATACAAAAAGCTACTAACCCAAAATATACAAGAAATCCAAGACACAATGAGAAGGCCAAACCTAAGGATAATAGGTATAGATGAGGGGGAAGACTCCCAACTAAAAGGACCAGTAAATATCCTCAACAAAATTATAGAGGAAAACTTCCCTAACCTAAAGAAAGAGATGTCCATAAATATACAAGAAGCTTACAGAACTCCAAATAGTTTAGACCAGAAAAGAAATACTTCCCTCCATATAATAGTCAAAACATCAAATGTACAAAACAAAGAAAAAATACTAAAAGCAATAAGGGAAAAGGCAAAGTAACATATAAAGGCAGACCTATAAGAATTACACCAGACTTCTCACCAGAGACCATAAAAGCCAGAAGATCCTGGACCAATATCATACAGACCCTAAGAGAACACAAATGCCAGCCCAGACTACTATACCCAGCAAAACTCTCAATCATTATTGATGGAGAACCCAAAATATTCCATGACAAATCCAAATTTACACAGTATCTCAACACAAATCCAGCACTTCAAAGAATAATTGGTGGAAAACTCCAACACAAAGAGGGAAACTACAACCTAGAAAAAGCAAGAAAGTAATCTTCCAAAAACCCCAAAAGAAGATAGTTACACAAACATATCTCCACGGATGTTAGCCCAAAAGCTTGGATTAGCGAAGACTCAACCCACAGACCACATGAAGCTCATGAAGAAGGAAGACCAAGAGGGGATGCCTCAGTTCTACTTAGAACTTAGAACGAGAAACAAAAATGCTCAAGGGAGCAAATAGGGAAACAAAACATGGAACAGAAACTGAAGGAGGGGCCATCAGGAGACTATTCCACCTGGGTATTCACCCCATGTACAGCCACCTAATCTAAACACTGTTGTGGATGGCTGGAAGTGCATAATGTGAGGAACATGATATAGCTGTCTCCTTAGAGGTCAGCCAAAGAATAACACACTCAGAGGACAATGTTCACAATTAACCACTGATATGATCAGGGGTTTCCCAATGGAGAACTTAGTGAGAGGACTGAAGGAGCAGAAAGGGTTATTGACCCCAGGTGGAAAGCAACAATACCAAACAACCAGAGCCCCCCAGGGTCTAAACCACAAGCCTGGGAACACATAGGGAGAGACCCAAGACTCCAAAGGTATATGTAGGGGAGGATGGCCTTGTCGGACATAGGTGGGAGAGGTGTTTCTTGGTCCCATAAAAAAAAAAAATGAACACACAGTGGGGGGGGATGTGAGGGACGGGAGGGGATAGTGAGGGGGGGTAGGTTCGGTCACTGCTTCTTAGAAGCATGAGGAGGGGGATGGGATAGGAGGTTTCTGGGTGGTGGGAGGAAGTAGGGCTAAGGGGATAAAATCTGAAACGTAAATACTACAACCAATTTTAACAAGGCGGGGGAAAAAAAAAGTCTTCAGAACCAACATCTTTAAAAAAAAAAATGTCAGCCCCCTGGGGGTGGGAAATTTTTTTTTCTCTTGATACTAAAACTTGTTCTGAGAATTGTATATTACAGAATACACAGCCTTGGTGCATCTACTCATCAAGCATACTGAGCAGACCTGCCCAAACCTCTGATGTCCTGGAATTCCATCTGGATTCAGTGAAGACACAGCATCAGAGGCTTATCAACTTACTCTTCCCCCCACCCCTCTTCTAAAATCTCAACGCCCTTAATCAGCTTGAAGAAGTTAAAGAAGAGTCAGAGCCCCTATTCCCTGAGCTTGGGGACTAATGTGGTTAATAATGGTCTGTCTTTCTAGGGACAAGTAGTGGTTTTGTTGGAACAGGGGGGATTAGCTAGGACTTATTGCATAGCCATAACCTATTGGTAGAAATCTGTATAATTATTATTAAGATGAAGTTAGAATTTCTTAAATGGTACAAAATTTACTTTGATTCTCAAATTTAAGGTTTTCATTGGTACGAGCCTCTTATTAATATAAAAATGAGATGAATATTGATACGCTCATGGGCATTGTGCCTGTATAACACATTTAGGAATACAATGCCTAGACCCAGCCCTTTTTTAACTTTTTTAACTGATTTGGGATGGTTAACCTATGAGTTAAGGGACTATAGCAAATTCATGGCTTTGAGTTTATTGTTAGGGTGTTTTCCATATTTTACTTAGAAATAGCTGAGAGGAGTGAACAGACAACAGTCTAGGTTACCTTACATGGATAGTTGGTTTTCAAAACATCAGAAGTCCATAGAACTGATGCTACAAATATTTATATATTAATGTTCATTTTGATTAGAGACCTGTCTGCTTCTGACAGCTTCCTGTCGTGGATTCTAAGAAGAAATTGAGCATCCTTGGAGTTACTCCAGTTGTGTGGTAACAGCCACTAGGCAAGAATTGCCTCTCTCCATCTACAGATAAATTACTGTCCAGAAAAGGACACACATGCAGAATAGTTGACTGATTATATCTGCCTAGACAGAGTAATCAGTCCTTAATAATCCTGCATCACCAAGGTTTGTCAGATGATTCTGGGCCAGAAGGCTGAAGATTTGATGCTCCAACGTTCGGTAGTATAGGGGCTTTTCAGGTGTTCAGAGGTCTCTATAAATTGGCTAAGTTTTAGAAGCTATGCTTCGTGCTTCCCACAATTATAGTTAACTCAGTCATTCTGGATTTCTGACGGGGTTGAAAACTTATAGCTATTTACCGTAAGAGAAAAGATTTGAGTGGATGGTCGTCAGCTGACATTCATCCTAAAGCCAGGTTCAGAACTAAATGTTTTAGTTAGGATAGATGACAGAGGTGCTGGTTAGTCAACAAAAGGATGGACTGGGTATTAGGACTATCTTGTACCTCACTGGTACAAATTGGCATAATTATGCTCTAATTGTATTTTGAGAGAAAACTTTCATTTTAACAGGAAGGGTGATGTGTAGGAGGAGCTAAGGTAGGAGGAGTACTGAGAGCAAGAAAAGGAGTAAGAAGAGGAGAAGAAGAAGGAGAGGAGAAGCTAGGTGATGAAAGAGAGAAAGAGGGGGGAGACAGGGAGGCAGATATTCATGTATCTCCACCAGTCAAAGATAGTTGTTATATCTAGGTTGGTCAGTGGGTTACACCTCTGATTGAACAATTCCAAACTTATAACGCTTATGATTAACATTATTTTTAAAAAAATGTATAAATGCAAAAAGGAAAAGGGGACATGGGATAGAGGTTTTCTAAGTGTGTGTGTGTGGAGGGGGGGATGGGGAAAGGGGATGGCATCTGAAGTGTAAATAAAATATCTAATAAAAAAATTTAAAAATTAAAAAAAAAATAAAGCTCACAAAAAAAATAAATAACACTACTGCACCATAGGAAATGAACTGATATACTCAGAAGTAGCAGAGCACCATGTGAATGCAAACTGGTTCCTTAAAATACACACAAATGCCTTAAGTAACTAATCCCAAACAGGTTCCTCCCAAATGTATCAATCTCCTTTGCTATTGTTGGGAACTGAAGTGTTTCCCAAACAATCTTCCGAAAAAAGTTGGGTCACTAGCCCAAGGCACTATTGAGAGTTGATAAAAGCTGTGGGAGGTAGGAGCCTAGTGGGAGAAAGTTAGGTCATTGAGAGTGTGGCATTGAAGAGGACATTGGAATCCCAGTTTCTTGTTCCCTCCCTCCAAGTGACCAGGGACCAAAACCTCTCATTTTTGTAAATTGTCTGGATTGTTTTTGCTACAGGAGAAAACGCTGATTAGCATAGCTTTCTCTAGGAAATCTGTTCCATCTCAATGGGAACAATGTTAATTCTTCAAATCTTCCCTGTGTTAAAATTTGGTCTGTTACTATATATTGTAATGCTAAATTCTGTATCCCAAGGTCTAGTTGCCTCAAGCCGACCAGCTTTTGTTGTGCAAACCTTGCTTCTTAATTTAAAACTATTTTTAAACTTTATTTTAAACTATTGGTTGAATAAAAATGCCACAGCCTGTAGCTGGGTAAAAGAGAGGTAGGCAGGGATTGAGTTCCCAGGCTTCCAGTCTGAGGGAGAGACCACTAGAAGATGGAAGAAGACTCCATGGGGTAGGTGGATCTCCATCTCATGGCCATGAGGGCTGGCCAGTTGGAGTAGAAGCAAGTGATATCTCAGGTTAGTGACAATAAAATAGACAATTAGCATAGAGGGTTGATATCTGCCCAGCTTTAATGCTTGAAAGCTTATTATAAATATAAAGGTTTTGAGTCTTTTATTTGGGAACTAAATAAGCAAAGGTTGGGTAGAAACTCCAAAATAATATTTACTGCAACATGCCTATTTCTGCTTCCACTTCAGAAACAGACAGTATTTATTAAAAGTCTAAACCATCCAGTGAACTTCTGCTTATCCAGGAACCTGAGCTGCCAAGAGAAATTCACTTCTTGAGTGTGGGGAGCCGACAGAAGGCAGCTATCATCCTTGCAACCATCTTTAGCCATATACCCTGATAAGAGATTTGATTACAATCGCCTATAACAGCTGAGCACACTCTGATAATACCTTGTTTTAGATACCCAGGATCTTCCCTTGGGTGTATGAGACTTAAGGGCGTGACTTAGAGGCATGGCTTAGAAGTGAGACATATAAAAGGCAAGAGGCAGACAGAAGCATTGAGTACAACTTAGAGTAGGAATTAGACATTAGGCACTTGGCACTTGGAAGAAGTAACTTGGAACTTGGAGGCACTAGGGACTAGGAACTAGGAACTCAAGACTTGGGACTTGGACTAGGAAGAGAGACTGAAGAATAAATGGGATTGAATCACACTCTGTCTGGTCTCCATTCTTCGTGTCCATCCTCACTCTCTCTCTTGCTGAACCCAGACCTTCAGACCGGAGCAGCTTGGGGCAGTGCAGGCTCTAACAGTTTAGCCCCCAAGGCTTTTGGCAGTGCAGGTTTCAACATTGACAGAGCAGCTCTCAACATTCCTGGCCCTCAAACGTGGGACAGTTCGGGCTGCAACACTTGAGAAGACATCAGTCCCCAATCTTAAGAGGTTGGCAAGTAAGTTCTTTGTAGATAGGGTGACAATCCAAGAATGGTGCTAATTTACCCTCAAATTGTCCAGAGTGGTTAATAAATTTATGATAACCCTACCTTGTTCTCTGAGGTCCTGGTCTGCTGTAATGATCTGGTTGTCACATTTTGTTAATTAATAGCTGGATATCCACCCAACCTCCATCCTAGAGGATCTTTTGGCTCAAGGTTGCACATGTCTAATCTTCAGCTTGCCAACAGTACCTGCAGCAATGTTTATTCCTTTTGTCTACCCGGGAAGTGAGCAAGTTCCTAGCATAGAATCTAAATTTTGCATCCGAAAATTATAGTTAGGTGTCTACCTTAATAGTAAGTCCAAAAATAAATCGCAGCTGCTGTAGAGTTAGATTTTATAGATAAAGCTACAGTAAAATGATTACAGAGTCAAAAAAGCGTGGATGGGAAAAGATTTGTTCCATGCACTGAAAAGGAAAATATGAAAAAAAAAATCTTATAATAATGTTTAATAATATCAATTTTGAGTTTCGTAAAAGGGTGAATTACTATCAAAACCTCAAAATTAAAAGACAAACTTAATCCAGAGAAAATTGTATACAGCCTAGAGGAAGAGCAGTCACTTTCTTTTATTTATAAGGATAATTCAACTGACCATTGTCTTAATTAGCAGTGCCAGTTAGGGCTATCCAAGAACATAAAAAAAAAAAAAAAGCTTCCACATACAGACATTGAAAACTCAACCTTTAGTACTCCAAAAGGAACAAAAGGGATAAATAAATAAGCCACAAAATCAAAACACAGGTATCAAATTTAGCCTGTTTATTCACTCTGGTAAGAAAGAAAGTGAACTAACAGGACAACACAATTTCAGCAGTCACGTCTGTCACGTCCGTGTAAGTCCTGGTGCTGAGACAAGATGAGCAAATGAACATACTTGGACATACCTGAAGGACAAGAGTTGGTCCACTTCTCTGAAGAGCAATTTGAGTCATGTCAAAAGCCTAATTAATCCATGGCATACCCAGTGGTTCCTCATTTCACCCCAGTGCAACTCAGATAAAGTCCCTCTGCTGGGCCTCACCTCTAAATTCCTGACAGCATGTTCATAATTACCTCTTGAGGGATCTAATTCTAACTTTGAAAAGGCATGACATTCAGGACTTCCCAGACACAGAAACTCACCTAAAAGAGACCTCTTTCCTGCATAGTATCCAAAGCCCACTTCTCTCTGTGCAACAGTGATGGCAGACTTCCCTCTCCCTGTCTTATGACTGTGGTTAAAAATAACTTTGCATGCTAACAGTCTAGTAGACATTATGTCCTCCCTGATAAACAACAACCTCAATCATCTTCCTGTTCTTGTACTCCAAGTACAAATATCCTATAGACACAGGACCTGGCACTTGCAAGTGATCATGAGCTTGGAAGGTGACAGCAGGCCATTTGGGAGTTAATCAAGGCCAGCAGCATCCCTGTACTGAGATCAGAGGCCTGTAAAATCCAAAGCACGGGGAGCAGAAGCCTCTGTGAGTTCAGCCAACACTGTGTCTGGAAAATGGGGTGCAAGACAGCCAGCGACAAGTATTTGATAAACACAATCAGCTTAGGAGCCTGGAGGAGAGGAGCGTGGGAGGGGAACAACAATATAAGAAGCAGTTCTGGGTGTCACCCGAGGGGTTCTCATTTCCCTCCATTCATTGCCCACCATTGTCCCTGATTACGGTTTTTGCTCCAGTCCATCTTGCATCCTTACATTAATCCTTCAAATGTGGGGCAATTTCACTACATTGTGCTTGCTAATTTCCCATTTAGAGCAACATGGAGACAGGTTTCCACTGCTTCCTGAATGGCTCAGAAGCCAGCTGAACAGCTAAGACATGTGAATTCTTTGCTTCTAGAGCATGCCTTTTATGAAACAGTATTAGCTTTGAATTGTAGCAAGGAGCAAAAGCTTCTGAAAAAATTTTTAAAGGGTGGGATTCAGAATAGAGGAAGCACAGCCAAGGGAGGGACGACATGGGTGTGGGCTCAGAGAGAAACTCTGCAGCCAGAGGGTTGCCTTTTCTACTTTCTTCTTTCCATTATTAAGATATACAGATAGAGATAAAGATAGATAAATAGATATGTTGCCTATAAGAAATAAGGCTAGTGATGGAGGTTTGTGAATAGCCTGGTGTGACCACCCATCCACCACGCCTTTGGAATAAATTACCTCACCACAACAGCTCTGTGCTGTGGCTTGGATAGGGTCCTGTAGACACCTAATTGTTAAAGGATTTATTCCTAGGCAATGGCATGGTTGGGAAATGATGGAGCCTTTAAGAGAAGAGAGTGAGATCACTGGGGAACAGCTCTGAAAGGGGATGTTGGAACTCTTGCCTCTTCTTGTCTCCTTGCTTCTTGGCCATGATGAGAAAAGCATTGCTCTGTTGTACATCCCCGACATAATATGCTGCCTCACCGCTGCCCTGAAGGGAAGAGGGCCAAGCAACTGTATGCTGAAACCTCTAAAATCAGGGGCCAGAGGTTGTGTTTTACTGTTAAGTTGTCCCAGGCATTTTGTCATGGTAACAGAAAGCTGGCAGACATGTATTACTCTAAAACAATAACAACTTTTCTAGTTCACAAGTCTATGAATTAGAGGTTCAGAGAGTTATATTCACTCACAGGGCTATTTTTTCCTTTCATCTTTATTGCTTAGTCCATGTGTCTTCAAGATGGTTTTGCTGATCTTGTCTGGGTTTCTCATGTAAAGGTCTCAATAAAATGTGATGATTAGCTACTTGATACAATAGAAAAATCTCCTAGGAAATGGGCCTCAATGAGGAATTGTCTAGATTAAGTTGGCCTGTGAATGTCCTAATTTTCCTTATTGTGTTCACTGGGGTGTGAAGACTCACCTTTGGCATGAGCAACACCATTTCATGGTCTGAATCCCAGACTGATGGAAAAGGAGAGTGAACTGAGTGTTATCATGCATGCATACATCCTTTGTCCTCTGTTTCTTGACTATGGATGCACTGTGGCAGCTCTGTCAAGCTCTTGACACTGAGAGTGCCCTGCACTGATGGACTAGAACTCAGAACTATGAGCTGAAATGACCCCCTTCTCACCTAAGTTTCTTTTGCCAGAGTATTTTATCACAACGAGAAAGGAAACCAAGACCAGTCTCTGTCTCTGACAAACTGACTCTGTCATCCTCTGAAAGGCTAGCCTGGCATAATGGCATGGTAGAGGCAGAGTCCTAAAGCAAGCAAGCAGAGAAATGTGCCACTGCTGGAGGCACAGCCCAGAATGGAAAGCTGTCTTCTCCACTGCAGCTACTGACTAAAGCCAGTCAAAAGGACAGAATCAAAGGGTATAGAGACACACCCCACTTTTATTGTTGGGGGAAGCCACAAAGTCACATTGTAAGAACACCTCCAAAAAGACTGTGGCGCTTTTTTTGCAATATTCTTGTGTTTAGTTAGGGTTTCTATTGTCATGATGAACCACCATGACCAAAGCAACCTGGGGAGTAAAGAGTTTATTTGGCTTACACATCACAGTCCAAGGGAAGGGAAGCCAAGGCAGGAACTCAAACAGGATAGAAATTTGGAGGCAGGGGCTAATGCAGAGGCCATGGAGGAGTGCTGCTTCCTGACTTGCTCATCGTAATATGTTCAACCTGATTTCTTACAGAATCCAGGTCCACCAGCCCAGAGGTGGTTCTACCCACAATAGACTGGGCCCTCCCACATCAATCACTAATTTAAAAAAAAAATGCCTTCAGATTTCCTACAGCCCTATTTTATGGAGGCATTTTCTCAGCTTAAGTTCCCTCTTCCTTTATGACTATAGCTTGTGTCAAGTTGACATAAATAGTTGCCAGCATAGTTCTCATATGAACTCTGCATTCAGAAAAATGAATATTGGACATTCAGTTTCCTATGCTATAAAAAATAAAGTCTGCTGGGGTATTTTTTATGCCTCTTTCAGAATGAACCTCTGTCCACAAAACAAAACAAACCCTTTTTAGAGAAGTCTCAGAGGACATCTCTTTAATGGAAGGGCAATGAAGATCTTTGCATCCTGTCCCCCAAAGCTAAAGCTTATTCCCAGGTGAATGGAGGAAATTGAACCTTGCCTGTGACTCCTCTTTCAGGCTCAGTCCTCATCAATCAAGAACTGTGGCATATGCACACTCTAAAGGATAAACATGCCAAGGATGAAGAATACAGACAATGGTGGCCTAGAGCCTGCCCTCCTCTCCAGCTGCTTTGAAGTTGAATGGGCTCATGACTAACAGACAGTGAACACAACTATATCTATCTTGAGTCTGAATGCTGATGCAGATCTCTCTCTCTCTCTCTTTTCTCTCTCTCTCTCTCTCTCTCCCCCTAGATAAAAAAAAAAAAAAAAAAAAAAAAAAAAAAAAAAAAAAAAACACTAGTCATGTTACATGCTGTACCTGAAAAAGGAGTAGGGAATAGATCAGATAGATCAGTGCATTCCATTTATATACAAGGCTTACGGGCATTTCAAATGCTTAGACACAGCCCTTTGTCAAGACAGTAAGCTTCTGAAGGTGCTGGTCCTAGGATAGATGTGTGTTAGTGAAAGTCACAATCCTGAGCCCATTGAGTTTATATTCAAACTCCACACATTTAGAAATGAGGGTGTCATTAAATGACAGAGCATATACCTAGCATTCATGGTATTGTACTGATTCTAAAACATGCTTTTCTCATATACTAATAGCTTTGAGCTTGAGTTTCATATTATCATCAAAGGTTTGTGTTGCCTATATATGATATGCTTCACTATCAAAAACACTAGCAACAAACCCTATCAAGTGAGTATCAATACTGTGGATGGAAATCCTGGAGCTACCACTAATGGGTGTGGGAGTAAGAATCGTTTTATCAAAGGACATGGAAGCAGGCTCTGAGGATGAGATTTCAGGACCTGGCAGCCAGTATAGGTGAGGGAGAGAGTTCTCCACTCACAGCTTCTAGGAACCTGTAGCAAAGACTTTTTCTTATTTCCTTTATGTCTCCAACACATGTTCTAGACATTTGGGACAAAGGTAAACCACAAACAGAGGAGATACATAAATGGGAAGCACATATAGAAACTAACCATCTAAGGCAGAGTAAAACTTAATCATGGTATCTGTTTATTGGTTTTCATTCACAGTTTTTGCTTATAATTTCCTCCTTAAGACTGCTCATGCAAACTCTAATATTCCCCCCACCTTTAGCTAACCACAAAAAATTTCAAATCAAGCTAATACCTAACTAGAAGTTTCCCCCTACTGACTGATATTCACAGTGCTAGAATGTATCTGCATGCTACTGGAGACGAAAGGTAATCACAAATATGCCCAACTAGAAATCCTATGATCAACAGTGAACTGGGATGTTGGTGGAGAAGAAGAGACTCTGATGCTCTGAGCTATCAGGATTTCACCACAGCATCTGGCTCCTGAATCTTCGTTTGATAAATTGAACATTTGAGATTTTGTTTTAAAAACAACACATGACCATCAGTCTATTCTCTCCACAGGGACCCCACATGGTGATGTGTCTATATCTGTGAGAGCACAGAAGAATCCTGTGAAGTCATGCAGAATTACTTTTGTCACATCCTGTTCATCAAGGCAAACTCAAGGACACCCCTCAAGGTCAAAGAGAAGAGGAGTGACATAGAACCCACATTTTAGAACCCGTACAGATGTTAAACCATCACAGCTAGTGAGTTATAACAATGTAGCTGACAGTGATTGTGCCAGCATGCTCACTTTCACACCTACCTCTCTCCATGAAATTTGTCTACTTTATGTCAGCTGAAGGAATGAGTGTATAATCTCTAGGCCTGTTATATTTTGTGCATGGGAGGATCACATGCTCTACAGAGAATATGGGCCTACTTCTAGGAAAAGCTTAATCTTTTATACCTGTACTGTCTTATTCTTTACGTCTTTCAAAACTGTCCTTCGGGATTTAAAGCCTTCCAGAAGCTCACTAGCATAATATCTTGCTTACTGTTCATTTTATTCCCCCAAGGAATTCCACTCAACACAAATCTCGCCACATTTGCCTTCCAGTGACATAGATTTCTTCCTTTGTATTCTCCACTCACCCCTCTATTCCTCTTCCTCTTCCCTCCCGCCTCCTTTGAATCCTTTATCATCTTATTACTTATCTACATGCTTACATAAATCATTCAGATCTCCCAGAGCCCCATAGAAATCACACTCTTACCTTGGGTTCAGCAAAACTCTTCATACTAGTCCCAAGGTCCCTACTGAATCATCCTGCTGAAAACATCATTCTATCTGACTTGATGAGAAGGACTCAAAAGCTGTCTCTCTCATGCCCAATTCTCTCAGTAATGTCTGCCTTTCCTTTATTGTTTTCCAATTCCTGATATTCAGTAGTACCTCAGCCAGCAATAAAAAAAAAAAAAAAAAAAAAAAAACTGTTTCTAAAGGCCTGTATGAGCCAGTCCATCAGGGAATGATTTTCCTCATGTGTAGCCTTTGTCTAAAGGAGATGTGTAGTCACACTACTTAATGCTTTTATGACACTGAGACTGATACTGTCTACCACCATAGACCAAAACCTTCTAATGCAGGACATAAGGGTCTCTTTCATTTATTTTTATAATTCAAGCAGTCACATGATAAATATCCCCTGATTGTGATGGTTTCCTGTACTGAACAATTATTAAGGACTATCTGAATGCTGGGATGTGTGTTTTCCCTTCCTTTGCATTGGAAGTCAAACTTGGGGGGGGGGGGTGTCTATCATTTCTACTTCACTCTATTTTCATTGATTCTTCCTAGGGATTTAAAGTTTTAGGTTGCCTGGAAGAACTCTGTAGCACAGATCTAACTTGCCATTCCCTCCTGTTGCATTCTACTACTGTAAGAAATGGCAAGCCAACATCTCTCTCACCCTGTTATTTGGGGGAGAGGAGGGTTCTTTCTTTCTATTTTTCCTGTCAAATCAGAGGTTAATGCAAGGGATAACATCCATGTTTTTATTTCAAATTGTAATTCTTCCTTGTACCCAGGAGTTCTTTCTAGGTACTAACTGAGCCTCAGTTGCATGTCTTCCCTAGCAAAACAAAGGCCATATAACTGACACCACACCCTGCTGACAACCCCGTCTCAGTTATGCTACTTTCACTGGCCTCATCAAGGAAGCATGTTGTTCCAATATCACATAGATTCTTCCCAAGGATGCTGTACTCTTAGATTGTTTGGCATGGATCACATGTCCTACCACCACCCACCACAGCACACGACTGCCATTACTACAAAAATGCACAGCATCCCAAACCACACTAAAAAAAGCAGTCATTTCAGGGCTGACCCCATACATTTGAATTTCTCATCACCCTTCATAGGGGGCATGCAACTGCTCTCCCAACTCAACCTTGGTTCTGTAGGTCCCTTCTTGGGTGCCATCAAGCTGTGTGAATTTATGAACGCATAAACAACATATATCCACCCCAGATAGAAGCTTCCTCATCTTGGTTAAGTTTTATTTGCTTCTTGAGTCTTATGAACCATCTTCTTCCCTCCAGAAATAAAATCTTAAATTTAAACAAAATTGTTATATAACATCCTTTAGAATGACACCTGCTCAAGTATTTTGTCACAGCAATGGAAACTAGTGGAGAGAAAAAAACAAAGCTAACTCATCACAGATAGGCCAGCCTGTTTTAACAGACCTATAGTCAGTTTAAAATTCATGAGAATAAAGAAATATCAAGTCACAGCATTCTGAGAGAATTTATTATAAAGTGCTTTGTGGTGGTGAGTGGTTGTTGAACTAACATTCAAAATAGTCATTGAAACATCAGAAATAGTATTTGTAAGATATAAGGAGACTCTATGGTGTGTGTGTGTGTGTGTGTACCTGAGATGAAGAAAATATAAATAGGGAAACAAATTAATATGCAAAGCAAACTTGTAAATAATATCTCAGAAAATTTTCCAAGGTCTTGTGACCATGAACTCTAATATGGACTTTTTCAAAGAGACTCCCACCAACTCCACTGTCAAATCCTGGCAGGAATTGCAGTAACTCACTGATGTCAGCTATCTATGATGACTGAATCCCAGAGGGTGTTGATGAATCCCTGTTCAGGCATATGTGTGCTTTGCCTGTTATGTGTGTATGAAAGTGGGAAATCATCTGTCAGTGATTCTTTGCAGTGAAAAATTAATTCATCATACATTAGCCAAATGTCTCAAGCTCTGCTACCATGTATTTCCTTTAAAAAGAGGGTGCAAAGATTATTTGTTTTTGATACATTTTCCATTATAAAATAGTCTCAATGCTGAGCAGTGGTAGCACATGCCTTTAAAACTAGCACTTGGGAGGCAGAGGCAGGTGAGTTCATGGGCAGCCTGGTCTACAGAACAAGTTCCAGGACATCCAAGGCTACACATAGAAACCTTGTCTTGAAAAACATATATATTTCTGGATTCCTGGTCATTTACAGCAGATTACAGGCAGCCTGCCATTGCCAGCTACCACCCCAGCTTCCTTCCCTAATGACAAGGAAAAGTGACTCCAAGAGATTGGAATAGAGTTAAAGAACTTTGAAGCCTGGAACAGTAGTTCTCAACCTGTGGGTTATGACCCATTTGTGTGCCTCTTATCAGACACTATACATATTAGATATCTACATTATGATTCATAACAGTAGTAAAATTAGTTATAGAGGAACAACAAAACAATTTCATGGTTGGAGGCCACCACAGCATGAGAAACTGTATCCAAGGGTCACAGTATTAGAAAGGTTGAGAAACGCTGGTTTAGAATGATTCAAGTGTTTACTAATTCATCTTAACTAAATCCCCAAGAGAGGTGGAGCTTCGAGGGGTATGGTTGGAATACGATCTATCCCCTTTCAAACTCTTGTTCATTTCTTAAAAACTTGGTGAGTTGTTAAAAGAGCTGAAACTTAATGTAACCATAGGGGTAAGAGATAAAGCCTTCCGGAAGTCAAATGGATTAAATACTCACTAGAGTACAGAAGCCTTTATAATTACATACTGTTGTTTTGAAGAAAAAGAAAGGATGGGGAAGAATAGACTGGCATGTACCCACACACTCTATCTCTTACCAAGTGGTGACTTGTAACTCTCCAACTTAGAGCCTACTGGCCTCTGCCTGGACAGACACCCAAATGCAACCCTTGGTTTCCTAGAGCACAATCTCCAGATCACCTCCTTTTAACATTGTCCCTTCAGTGAAGTCACAGATTCCCTTCCATCCTGACACTGATCACCATGGCTTGGCAAAGTCTAGGATCACAGGTGTCGAGATAGAAAAAAAAAGAAGCCTAAACCATTCTAGCACTTTCAGCTTTAAGGATCTTTGATCTGATTGGAGCAATCCACCTCCTACTCCAACAATCTCCTCCAGAATACAGAATCTGTGAGACGTTCAAAGCTTTGAAGGTGCTTCCTAGCCTAGACTACATGAGGATAACTGCCAGTCATTTCCCTGCATCCCTGTTCATGGCTGGCTCTTGCATCTCCCCCTTGTTGTGTCTGTCTGTGACCTCCAATTATCAGCCACCTTTTTTCCTGTTACTGTGGCAAGATACTCAACATAATCCTAAGGGAGAAGGCTTTCCTTTGCCCCGTGGTTTCCTATGAAACCACAGTAGCTTGACACCACATGCCTGGGTCAATGGGAAGACTGTGATGGTGGAACATCTTCATCTTATAGCAAACAGGATGCAAGCAGAGAGGAGATATAGAAAGGGGACACGGCAATATATAACTCCCAAGGACAATGCCCCCAGTGACCCCAACCTCCTACTTCTCACCACTTCCCAATAATGCTGTCATATTATGAATCAATAAAGATATTGATTTCTCATTAGTTCATGTGATCTTGTTGTCTCTGGAAATGACATCACAGACAGACTCAAATATTTGCTAATATCCCAGGCATCTCAGTCTAATTAAACTAACAATGAAGATTAGCCACCATGTCTTCATTTTCAAGCCTCAGTGGTCTCTTCTTTAGTTCCCAGAACTTACCTTTTGAGCCACAAGACAATTCTGCATTTTGTTTCTTCTGCCTGGAATTTTATCATCTTTTCCCCACCTTGGGTTATCTCTCTCTCTTTTCCAGGACCCTATCCTTCAGGAAATCTGACCTGATTCCTTATTATAAGGTTGACTGACTAACCACTCCCAGGCTTTTAATTAAGAACCCTCATCAAAATATGTAGCTAGGAGCCACACAGATAGTTCCCTGAGAGAGGGAGATGTCCCTTTTGCCCACTACTGTACCTTTAAACATGGCATAGGACAGATACATTAGGTAGTATGTGCTTGATAATTATCACAGAATACATGTATGAGCAGATGACTGAAGAGTGAAAGACTGGGGACATCAATGACTTGTCCCTTTTTCTCAAGCAAAAAGTAAGATCCCAAAGGGGGAAAAAAGGTAGCCAAAAGGGACAGGATTGTCCCCGACTTCCCTCCTAACTCTAGGCTTCTCGATCTTCCTAGAAGAGCCTCTGAATCCCACCCTTTCCAGGCTCAGGTTTGATGGCCCTACAAGAGCTCCAACATCTTCAAAGATCCCCAGGCTTCAGCAGAGATCACATCCTAGGTGTGTCCACAGCAGACTCCAATCCTGTTTTACAGACACCAGTAGCTCAAATGAGAAACTCACTCAGTTAAGATGCTATGTAATCCCTCTACCTTAAAAACCACTTCTTTACTAGTGTGTGGCAAGGGCCAGTGCACCAGCCCTAACACCACTGGTTAAAACTCCTATCAGTACATATAACTCTTCTGAAGGCCAGTGACCATCTCTATAAGATTCTAGCATCACCAATGCCCATCCCTTCAGCCTTAGACAAAACAACAAAAAAGGTGAGATGCTTCTGGCCTTTTCTCTTTAGGAAATGAGGTTACAGGCTAAAACATAGAAATAAGCATCATTCATCCATCTGCCCTGGAGGCAACCAAGCAGCTCTCCAGCCTGGTGTTTTCCTCAGCTGTTTGGCAACATCTCTGTAGCTGTTCCAACTATGAGCCTGTGGGAGTGACTCACAAGAGCCCCCTTCCAACCCATTGCCTGGACTGCCTATAAATCTCATCTGACCTTTGGGAGCCTCCAGCTGTTTTCAAGAGTTAACCAAACATCAATTTAATTACACTGCTAGACTATATAAATATTGTGCTCCACAAAATGGTACAAAACATATTTTTAGGCAGTCACAGATGTTTCGTGTGATTAGCCAAGTCACAGGTCTGCAAGAATTTTTTTTTCTCTTCCAAAGAAAAGTAAATGGGAATCTTCAGCAGTCATTTATGGGCACATCCTGACATGGTTCAGCCATGTGGCCCTCTGTGTTCTAGAGAACTCCTTCCTGGTTCTTCAGCTCTGCATTGATGCTTGTTTCAGGCTTCACTCTGAAACCAAACATGTCCAAAGGCTAGTATGGTGGAGCAGATGGACAATGTCATAACCCTGCATGGGCTGCTTCTGTGCCTCTTAAATTGCATTGTCTCTTGAACACCCCCCCCCCCATTATGTTCAAGCATTTATGAAGCACCAACTGTGTGTAAGACGCCATGCCATCACTAAAGACTTGGATAAGATGCTAGTGCACACTCAGTGAGAGAAGACTTCGGATCACCCAGGTGTTCATGACATTTACAAGAAGACTGTTTAGCATTGCCTCAAAGTGGAATCAGCTCCAAATACCACACAACACCATGTATCAACAAGAGATACTCCCATCGCACTGCCCAAACAGGTGCTTTCTGGAGTCACCTTCCAGTTCAACACTCAAGTCTCAACCCAGGTACTGACTTCAGGAGCATCAAATCCAAAGAGCTTTCCCTTGCTACTGGTGTGCCACATAATCCCACAGGACAAGCAGTTATAGAAAGAGACAGTTGTACCTTAAAAGTGATGCTTATTAAACAGAAAGAGAGAATAAAACTCCCAGGGACAGACTAAAAAATGTATAGTTGACTCTAAATTTTCTTAATGTTGGTTTTAAAAAAGAAGAACAACAACAACAACAGTAGCTGAAAGATACTGGGTTATTGGGAAAAAAAACTGAGAAACTGGCCCAACCAATATACTATAAAAATCTATTGACATTAGAAAGAAAATTTGCAATCATTTCAAAATGGGGACATGATTATGCTTATGTATCTAAAGGGAATGGGAAAATATGGTTACCAACAAACTTATAAAGATAAGATCTGACCAGGGAAAACCTCTTATCATCTGAGACATGAATCTCTTCACAGAGCAAATAGCCCAAGTGATTCACAGACTGTCTCAGTTACTGATCTCTCCAAAATATTCACGTAAATCAATTTCAAAAGGGCTAGCTCTACTAATTGATCACACAGAGACTGGACAATACAGAGACTAGACAGTCAATACAGAGACTGGATAAACACAGAGACTGGGCAACAAATGCTACAGCTAGCTTTTTTCAAACTAATCATTTTCCCTTGGGGTCTGTACAGGAATTCTTCACCCCAATTCATCAAGAAGCAATTTTATGAAGACTGTTGCCCAAGTCCCTTAAACTGGAGTGGATAGGTTTGGTCATTTAGTGTGTTATAGTTGTTATCATCTAGGATGGAAGGTTATTATTGGTTATGATGATATATTGATAAAAATTTAAAGACATTTTGTTTGAATTATTGTCTATTGATAGAAATTTAAAACTGTTTTGTTAAATTATTTGACTGTATTGTACATATGCCATTTATTGAAAATGTGATGGTTCTTACAATTATTTCTATTGTGTGTAGATTCCTAATGATAGAGAAAAAGGACCATTAAACAGAAAGGGGATGTGAAGAGGAAACATCCAGTTTCTTTGGAAAGTTATGTCAAATGATGGTTTGCTGGGGCACACAGGTTTGAAAGGATGTCTTGCTAAAGCAGACACGTGAAAGACTGTTTTCCTGAAGCAAACACAGGTGAAAAAATGTTTTGCTGGAGCAGACACAGGAAAAAAAAATGTTTTCCTGAAGCAGACACAGATGAAAGGATGTATTGAAATAGCAAACACATGAAAGTACACTTGATGAAGGAGTATAAATATGATCCCAGAGACAGTGGGAGACAAGCACTGAGCCTTTGTTTGGTTTGCTCCGCCTTGCTATTCTTCACCGACAACAAGCATGTATTGGTTGGCCCTAGATAGTGTCACTGAGCTCAACTTGTGGTAACACTGCTATTGAGAGACTTGCCCAAGAACTGCTCTCAAGGTTCCGTGTCCTCGTCTCAGGCTAGTTGGTGAGCTTTGCGGCTACTTCAGACTGAACTACAGCTGCTGGTTCATGCTTGAAGTCTGTTTGCTGAAAGGACTGGACTATAGCTGCTGGTTTGTGACTGGTGTCTGCCTGCCGAAGGACTGGTCTGCAGCTGCATGAGTCGTACTTGGTGTTTTCTATAAGACTGAACTGCTGCCCAAGACTGATCGAGGTCAGTCCCAAAGAGCTATTGCTGAACAGGTCCACTTCTCCATATCCTAATAACTTTTCTCTTCCACTTCCTCTGCTGGGTGGTGGACTAGAGACGTTGAACCCTTATTAAAAGTAGATTGCAAAAATTTTATGTTTGCAGCCTCTGGTCTTGAAACACTCTTTTACCACTGTAACTGACAACCATAGAATAACAAAGTTTTAGTCAACTCACAGTTTAGAATCTGGGAAATTAGAGGTCGGGAGATCACCTTCAGTAAGGTTCTTCTTATTGATGAGGACTTTACAGAATAAGCTAGACACACTACTCCTTAGATACCCCATTAGTCATGAGCAAAAACCTCATGGTCCAATCACTTTCTAAAGGTCCCACTTGAATATATATATATATATATATATATATATATATATATATATATATCATCTATCTACTCTATCATTGGTTTATTATCTACCTATCATCTGTTTATCTGTCATCTATCATCTATCTGTCTGTTGGTCATCTATCTATTTATACACACACACACACACACACACACACACACAAAGAGGAAGGAGAGAGAGAGATCTAAGCACTCTCCATTTAAGACAGGGTAATCATCCAAGCTTCCTTCTTCCCATCCCTTTGCAGAAATATAGAAACCTGCCAATGTAAATCGCATTAATAGCAAACAGGGCAAATGGGAGAAAAGATGACCCCCAAAGCGCCTATGCCTTTGACTGATGTAAATATTCTTCATCAGAATAAACTTCCCTTCCTTTCCTGCTTTGGGCAAACAAGCAGAATATCCTAGTTGTGAGAAAACTCAAGATTTTCATGAATAGACTAAAGGGTCAACTGCCTGCTCCACTGCTCCTCACATGGTTCTCACGGGGCAGATGGAATTGATTAGTTCTACCTGCTGGCTCCTGCTTTGAAGCCTGTGTTCCAGAGACCACAACATTCTTAAACATACTTCTGCATTCTCTGTTGACCTGTGGGCAGAGGGGACCCCCCGCCCCAAGACAGAAGGATCAAGGGCAGCGATGTTCCAGGCACCCTAGGAGGAACCATACCATTTATTTTCCTGTCCCTTAGCCGGCATCCTGTCCCATCCTGTAACCCAGAACACTGGTGACCCAAAGGACATAGTGAGAGAAAATATCCCCTGCACACAATGAGAAGAGGCTGATTTAGTTTCTGGCATTTGGAAGCAGCACCTCAAGCAAATGGGAAAGGGTCTCCACATGGTCAAGTCACCCACTCCTGACCCTTGGAGGGAAACATGTTTGAAGGAAGAGATTTGTGTGGTTATTTTAGGAAATAAGTCGGATCACAAGTTAGGGAATAGCATCTATGATCAACTTTTATTCTGCTGAAAACAAAACAAATAAACAGCAAAAGGAGGGCTGGGCTGACCCAATCCATGTGCTGGTTGCAGTAGGATCATATCAAGATGTAAGAACAGAAAGCTTTGAGAAGGGAGAGGCAGGGATAACTTCTGAAGAACTAAATTTCCCTGAGATGTTCTTTTAGAGTATTCAGATTTTTCCTTTTATACATTTTTTAATTGTGTGTAGGATGCCCATAGAGGACACAGGTATTAGATGCCCAGAAATTGGAGTTACAGTTGGTTGTGAGTCACCCTACAGGGATGCTGGAAACCATAGCTAGTCTCTCTGGAAGAACAGCAAGTATCCTGAGCCACTGGGCCAGGCCCCTGTTTGGAATCTTTTGTGTACTTTTTTAATATTAAGAGGGTCCGTTCATTCACTCAGCAAACAGTTGTGAAGTCTATAGTGCATGTCAAGCATTCAGAGAATAAGACAAAGTGAACCCAGAAAGGGGGCCTAATTGCCCCCCCCCCCTGCTCTCTGGACCTCCCAGCTTAGGAAGTGCAGAGGTGGCTCAGACCCTGCCAAGGTGAGACTTGCCTGAGGAGGGAGAAATGGCTGACTGAATTGCAAGATGACAATGTGAACCAGACTGTGTTGGCAAAGCCAGGACATATATCTGTCACAGATGAGAAGATTCACACAAACAGAACACAAGAACATGGGGCTGGGGGGACACATATTGGGGAAGAAGAGGACAGATGAGTTAGGGGCTATTTCATGAAGGTTTCGGTGCAATTTAGATGGTGGAGACAGAGAAAGAGGAATCTATAGAACTGTAGCCCCATGAAGCTTCTGCATCTCAGTCCTGAGGCCTGTAGCCATGATGAGGTTCACAGGTTATATGCATACATTAGCTCAAGCTGCCATAGCAAGATAAGTAGACAGGATGGATTAAACAACAGACAACTCATTCTCAATGTTCTGGAGGTTGTTCTCCCCCTCTTCTTACAAGCGCAGTCACCTCATAGGGGCGACTCGCCCTAGGGACCCCTCAGCAGTAATTCCTCTCAACAGGGTTGGTGCTTTGACTTATGAGAATTTTTTTCATGGTGCCATGACTCTAACCCAGAGCCTAGCTATCCTCGACTTTTGGGTCGTAACCACCAATCATATGCTTCCCATAAATTAGAGAGGGTCATTGTACATGTTACTTTACAGGGCCAATGGGATTCTGAGAATTCCCTTCAGTAATCAACCCTTCAGTAGAGATCAAGGGAAAGTAGCCTGGAACTACGGTGGCCCAATGGGATCACATGAGTCCTGTAAAGTCAACAAAGGAGACTGAGGTGGAAGAACTTAGAGAGATCTGGAGCCTGAGAAAGACTCCACCCATCACTTCTCCCCCTGCAGATGGATGAGCTACATGACCAAAAATGTGGGCAGTTTCCATCGGCACCCCCCAAAAATGCTGATCCTGTCTGAACCTGAGTGAGTGCAGCATTAATTTTTCTATGAAGTCTTACACAGGGCACAGCCTGGCCAAATCCCTGATGTCATCCTTGGGAGCTGAGCCCACCTGGACTTCGGGTCAGCAAGAATTGTGACTTAATGCATGGATTTTTGTTTTGAGCCATTAAATTTGCAATATTTGTTACATGGCCATGGGAAAGTGAAGCAGAGTATTTCAGTTAAGGGAAGAAAAATAAGGCCACTTCCTGTGGGGAGCTGCGTTAGTCACTGAGGAAGGCAGGCACCTACGAGGACTGTGCTATCACTGCCTCTTTGAAAAGTCTTATTTCCTTTATTTTCAAACACATTCTTGTCTGTCATCTTAACCTTTGAAACATGTCCAAAGGCCTTGAGTTAAGCATCCCCCAAAATGTATCTGCTGAGGGGTATTTTTCCCTCTTAAATTATGACCTTAAGCCCCTGAAGAAGTGGCCCAGTGGGTAGAGTGCTTGCTGTTCTTCCTGTGAACCCAAGTTCAGTTCCCAGAACCCATGCCAGGCAGCACATAACCACCTGTGCCTCTAGTTTCTAGGTACCTAATGCTCTCTTGGTCCTGTAAGCATTGCACTCGTGTTCATAAACCCACACGCAGACACATATGCACCTATTTTTTAAATTCAAAAACAATGGTGGAGAGATGCTCAGTGAGTAAAAGCTCTTGCTGAGCAAGTATGAGGACCTGAGCTTGAATCCCCAGCATCCAAAAAGAAAGTCAGGTATGCTTGGAAGGATACCAGTAACCCCAAAGCGGGAGGACAAAGACAAATGAATCCTGAGAGCTCACTGGCCAGCCAAAATGATGAACTTCTGTTTCAGTGAGAAACCCTGTCTCAAAGCATTAAGGTGGGGAACAAGGTGGACCATATCCAGGGTCCTTCTCTGGTCTCTGCGTGCCCATTCTCGGGTATGGATACTTGCACACTTGTGTGACTACACTATACACATACACATATATCACAACACACACATACACCTCACACACAAACATGACACACACACAACACACATACTCCACAACACACATATGCTACATACACAACACACATTACCCTACAACACACAACGCAATACATATACCCTACAACATACACACAAAACACACATATACTACACACACAATAGAACACACACAACACAACAATACACACATTGCACACCATATACACACATCATACAAACATAACACACAAATATAAATTTTTAAAAATAAACCTTTAAAAAGAATTACAACCTTAAACTGAGCATACTCAGGAATGGGCCCCAACCGTTCGTGAATATGCTCACCGTCCAAAGAATAGGTTCACAGTTTGCACTATTGGAGGAGGGCATTGCTTTGGAATAATTCCCAGCTGCTCTAGATCTGCCACGGGCAGGTGGCAAATTCATCCTCATTCTTCTATCTTGGCCATGCTTGTTTTGGCTTAGCACTTCCCAAAATACAACCCCATTGTGTTCCATTCCATAAACAAACCCTGTCAGGACCCTCAGGGAGCAGGCACAGCTTGGGAAACGGACAATGTGAACATTGTAACTTGCGACCACTAATACAGCTTCAGAGCCAAGGATGTAGAGAGAAGAGCGAGGCCTGCGTGTTTCTGGACACCCCACCCCCCACCCCACCACCACCGCTGGGCTGCCTGGCAGGAACATGGCTCAGTGTGAACAAAATTCTAATTTTTCAGGAGAATCCAGAAGTCTTATTATTTTTATGTCTTAACTCAATCTTTAAAAACACTGCCTTGGCCAACTTTGTGCTGACTAAACAAAACACAGATGTGTACTTGAGCCAGATGTGACCTTCTGAGAACATCACCGAAGTATAAGACAAAAGGCAGAGTGGTCCCTGGAGCACAGCATGAGAAACCCCAAGCATGGGCATTTTAAAGAGGAAGGAGAGCCCATGAAAGGGCCCCACTCACCTACCTTTCATCTCATTCAGAAGAGAAGGGGAATTTATATTTATGGGAAATACAGCTTTGTGAATGGCCTTTTGAGCATACTCTGATTGCAGCACGCTGGCAATCTGGCAGTGCATGGGCTCTGTTTCCAAATGGGGCGTCTGGGGCAAGGAGTAAAGGTCCACAGTCTCCTTTGTTGGAGGAGGGCATTCCTGTCCTCCAGTAACCAGTGGTGACACAGATATGACATGCGCCGTTTCTTGTTAATTCCAATGGTTTCCTGCCATGTTTCCCAAGGCCAGACCAACTTCCTTTACTTACTCAAGGCTCCCGGTTGACTCTTGTCTCCAGCTTTTGTCCTGAGAGTTAATCTGTCTCCCACTGGCTCGCTGGCTCCTCTGACATTTGAGCCTCTCAGATCCAATCTCACAGTTTGCTTGTAGGTCGGTCTCATTTTCTCAATTCCAGATTCTCAAGGAAGGAATCTAATGTAGTCATGTTTGTTGTTTGGCTGGTTTGGTTTGGGTTTGGGTTTGGGTTTGGGTTTGGGTTTGGGTTTTGGGTTTTGGGTTTTGGGTTTTGGGTGTTTTGGGTGTTTTGGGTGTTTGGGGTGTTTGGGGGGTTTTGGGTGTTTTGGGTGTGTTTGTTTTGGGTGTGTTTGTTTTGGGTGTTTGTTTTGGGTGTTGTTTTGGGTGTTGTTTGGGGTGTTGTTTTGGGTGTTGTTTGGGGTATTTTGGGTTTTGGGTTTGGAATTTTGGGTTTTGGGGGTTTGGGGTTTTGGGTTTTGGGTTTGTTTGCTTGCTTGCTTGCTTGTTTGCTTGCTTGCTTTTCTTAAGTTAGAATGGGCTATTCGTCAGATGCTATAGATCCAAGCATAAGCAAGAGTCTCCTCTCTCTGCCTGGCTCTAAGTAGCCTCAGTGGAGGCTGAGGTCAACTCACATCACAAGCACAGCTCTCTAGCCTGAGTTTGGGCTGACCATTTTCCTTAAATGGGGATCTAAGTGTACAGTATCCCATACATCTGCCCACTCTAATCTAGCCTGATTGGAGAAAGCCTGGACTTACTGAACAAAGAACACCCAGAGTGGAGCCTCTAAGATCTCCACAGCTGCCCTGAGTGCAGGACGCAGCACTCAGGAACCACACTACCACATGGTCATGAATCGCTTGACCCTAGGAGGAAAAGAAGCCAAGATGCATGCCAGGTGACCACTTTGACCCTTCGAAACTTTCTACCATGGGGTGGACTCTACCCTTTCCTTCCCACAAAGGGATGCTCTGTGGGCAGCAGCCATTGCTTTGCCTTCTCCTCAGGGAGGATCTAAGCTCCATCCAAGTCTGTAAAGGGTTGGAACCAGGCCTGTGAGGAGGTCAAAGGGCTCATTTTCCAGAGACAGGGTTAGGCATAAGTCCTCTTCAGAAATGTCCTGTGACTAAAGGCTGGCTTTACTAAAACCCGCTTTACCAGCTTGCACTAAGACAAAAACAAGCTAAGTCCGTGTATATTATTATATACATATATAAACTGTACATGTTGGTTTACTGGTCTATATATTATCTGTGATTCATTACCACACTCAAAGATCCATCACCCCAAGTTTCTTCATGCCCATTTATAGCATCTCCTTCCCACCCTTCCCACATCCCATTCTCACCTCCTGGCAAACTCTTGATTATTCTTCTGTCGCCAAAGTTTACATTTTCCAATTTTTTTTCATGTTTTCTAGTATTTATAGTAGTATAGTATCTACTCTGTTCTCTCTGGCTTCTTTTCATCAACATAATTGTTTTTAATTTCCATCTACTTTGCTGGATGTATAATAATAATTTATTCCTTTTTGTTGCTAATTAGTATTCCATAGTGTGGCATACTATATTTCATATATATATATATATATATATATATATATATATATATATATATTCATGTATATATGCATATATACATATAATATATATTATTCATCCCATCATCTATTGATTGACACTTGCTTTCAATTTTAAATAATTGCCAACATAGCTATAGTGAATGCTTGTTTTCAAGCTTTTATATTTCTTTGATTTTTTTAATTTTACTTTAGATTTTTTGAGTTTTTGGAGAATTTCATATGAGTACTGTATTTATATTCTTTCAACCCTTCCCTTCCCCTCCAACTGTTTCAATGTCCCCTATTCCCTCTCAAATTCACAACCTTTTCTTACTGTGGTGTGTGTCTGTGTGTGTGTGTGTGTACATTAACTGTGTATAACTGAGTCCACTTAGTGTTACTTATATATACCTGTGTTACTTATATATACCTGTGTTACTTATATATACCTGTGTTTAGTTAGGGCTGACTACATGGGATTGGACAACCCAAATCAGAGGGCTCATCCCAAAAGAGGGCTGAATTTCCTCTCAGTAGCCAGTGGTGCCTGTGACTCTTCATCTAGGGCTGAAGTCTTATGAATTCTCCCCCATGCACTTTGCCATGTTACTATTGTCTCTGTGCAGGTCCAGGACTGGGTAGCCAAGACTTCATGGGTACAGTTTTTGCATCATATAGAGAAGACACCCGTTTTATGGCAGAAGTCCTGTGCCTCTGACCCTGAACAGTCGTTCTATGATGTTCCCTGTACAGGTTGTATTATAGACACACCAGTTGGGGTGAGACACCCCATGGTCACTTCCTGCATCCTAACAGTGTTTTTAACGTTAAAAATGGTTATATTTACTTGCCTGAAGATCCCAGGATCATTTTTAGGAGCAGGTTCTCTCCTTCCACCATGTGAATTATAGAAACCAAACATGGTAATCAGCCTTGGCGGCAGTCTCCCTCATTCACTGAGCCATCTTACTGGACCACATACAAGTTTTTATAATTGTACATAATGTGTTTGTTTGCCTTGGTATATTACTTTAAAGGTGAAATGGCATTGGGTAGATACCATAGTTTAAATGTGTCTAAAAATGCATGCCCTGGACTGAATCCCAAGTCTGTTTTACTGGTATTTGGAGACAGAACTTAGGGAAGATGATTGGAGTGAGGTGATGTCATAAATATAGGGCCATAGTGATGTCACTAGTAGCTTTATAGGAGACAAAAGTCACCTGATCTAGCAAATCACTATCTCACCATGCACTTTCCACTCTGCAATACAACAGAAAAGCCCCTATTAGATGGTAATGATATTCCACCACAATGTTCTTGGAATTCCCAGCCTTTGAAACCATGAGTCAAATAAACCTCTTTTCTGAATAAAGTATTTGACCTAGGGTGTTTTATTATAGCAGCACAAAATAGACTAAGAAGACAAAACTTGTATTTGATCATAAAAATTCTGACATAACTTTCATGTGAGTCTCAGAGTGCCTATATGGCACATATTTAAAGGCATGCCCAGACCATCTGTGAATCAATGAGATGCACATACTCACAAGGAGATCGAATGGGCTACAGCTGGCTTCATCTCAATCCTAGAAAACGTGTGACAAAAGCTACCAGGACCCCTGCATGGACTTTGATTATTAAAACGTTCAATGCACAAACTCCTGATAACATTAAATTCTCTAGAAATGTCTCAAAGGGAACTCTGAAACCCGTTTTCAACATCCCATGGTCTTGCATAGAACAATGACGATCAATACCAAAAGCTTTCTATGAAACAAAGGAGGGCAGAAGTTCTACAAGGATAACCCGCCATCAACTGGAAACATGGCAGAAATGTACATCTTCCCCAAGCCATAACCACTGGGCAGAAACTGAGGTTTCCATCACCTGGACTTAAATTATTCAGCTTCCAGACAGTTCTGCTACATGATCTGTCCTAAGAACTACTGATCTTGACTATCTTTCAGGCCCTTCAACTTCCCTGACATTGAATCTGTCAAAGGCTACACTACGCCAAGAATGCCATCCCTCTATTGCTGGGTCCCATGCATAGAACATATAGACATAAGTATACGAATAGACAATTACCAGTACTCAAGTCCAAACATCAGAACCACCCATCCGGCTCCATGTGGCCCTCACCTTGACATATGAAAGTGTAAACCCAGCTAAGACAATGAAAGGACAAAGGTTGTAGGTGTTGCACTCCAACACTTTTTACTATCCCAGATCCCAGCAAACGTACACATCAGCAGGAAATCAATCGAACTTGAATAGGAAGAATTTGAGTAAAAATATTGGCTAGTTTTTCCTTTAATCTTCAGTTAAGGCATGATTGCTACTCAACATTATAATAAGCCAGAAGTCTTGATTTTTCCTGGCTATTCCCACATGCTTAAAATTTAGCCCATTCTCTGAAGATCCTCTCCAGCTTCTGGCTAAGGAGAACTTTGCCTCTCACTTTAAACTTGCCAGCTAGGAAAGCCTTCTGTGGGTTCATCTTACCCAGAACTAATTCTGTGAATACAGAGTCAGGGATGATGAAGACGGTGTCTGCAGGAAGCCGGGCCGATCCCAGGTACATGTCCCCTGAACCATTCTTGAGGTCAATGGTCCACTGCAGAATGGTCTTCCCATCTTTGGTGATGTCAAGCTGAAAGATGGCATTCACTTTCTTTACGAGTTGCGCTCCTCCTTCTTTGATGTGTTGGCTAATGTCCTCAAATACTGAAAAGCTCTGAAAGTCGGACAGTTCTAGAGCCTGTGGCAATGCCGACTCTGTGGCAGATCCCAGAGCCAGAGAATGGCAAGTCTGAGGCCTATCCCCTGCTTTGATCTTGGCTTGAGGATCAGTTCTCTTCCACATCTTACTGTGGTCCTCTTGACCTTGCCATCTGTTCTGTGAGTGGCTGTGGCCACATTAATGGTGATGGGTCAGATTGTGACATCAAAGGCAAGGCTCAGGCCTCAGGCTGAGGTTGGTGTGTGTGCTGCCATCTCATTGGCCAAATAAATCCTAAAATATGGCATAGGGTGGAGGCTCAGACAAGCTATTGTGAGGCAGAAATATGCCACACCCTGCCCGCACACACACACTACCACTACCAGACCAGACCAACTAGAACTCCTGGTGCCACAAGGCCACAGGGAACCTGGCTCCATGTCATTGGTGACATGACAACTCCATCTTTCCAAATCAGGCTTCCCCCAGGTTTCAGAACTGTCTGAGGGAACAGTTATTTTGATTTCTTTAAAAGTACATACTTCCTAAGTCACAAATCCTGGTGGTAGATTTGGGTTTATCAGCTCACTAGCAGAGGGAAAAACAGAAGAAAAAAGAGAGAAAAGCAAAGAGGGAAAGGTATCCCCAAGCAGAAGACACCCCTGATCTCATGTGGTAATTGTATCATAGCCCTGCTCTGAGCCATGGTGATGAATTCTAAGCCAAGTATGGTGGTACCCACCACACTTTAATCCCAGCACTTGAGAGGCAGAGGCAGGTGGATTTCTTGTGAGCTCAAGAACAGCCTAGTCTACAGGGTGAGTTCCAGGACACCCATGGCTGTTACTCAGAGAAACCCTGACTTGAAAAACCAAAATATAACAATGATGATGATGGTGATGATAATTATAATAATTCTAAGTATTCTACATGCATTAGCACAGCAGACTTAATTTTCATTACAACCTCTGAGGCACTCCTTTATCGATGTTGAATAGATTTAAAAAAAAAAAAAAAAGAAAACCTTGGGGAAGTTAGTAACTAGAAAGCTAGGCAAGAGAGTTAATATTATGGCCAGGTTTAGACAGAGGCATAATGATTCTAGAATTCTATTTTTTAAAATGCCTGTATATCCTGCATCTAGCTTCCCCAAATGTTAGCATCTCATAACTGTGGCATGATGTTAGCATCTCATAACTGTGGCATCCAGTCTAAGAAATCAACATTGAGAATTTTTTGATGTTGCTAACTGAGCTAGAACCAATATATGAGTTTTGCCTATTGGCCCACTAATAACCATATGTTATTATGATCCAGAGCCCAGATGCTGGCCCAGGATTCGCTATTGATTTTGGCTGTGTGTGTTTCTAGTTCTCTGAAGCCTGTAGCAATTCTTCAGTCTTATCTATCATGACTTTGACACATTAGAGAAGTACCTGCCAATTATCCCACAAAGTGTCTTTGTTTGAGATCTGTCTAATGTGTCTCATTGGCTGAGCTTTTACATCTTCTTGGTTGTGCAGTTTTAATCCATGGGTGATTTTGTGTCCTCCCCATACAACATATCAGACAAACATGATGTTATGTCTTTTTTCTGCGGGCATTTACCTTGACTGGTTAAAGTGTTGCTATTAGAGTTACTGAGTGGTTGCTCCTGCTATTGTTTTGGGAGTTTGTGTGCATGTTTGTGCGTGTGTGTGTGTGTGTGTGTGTGTGTGTGTGTGTGAGAGAGAGAGAGAGAGAGAGAGAGAGATCATATGACAGTGCAGTGCCTATGAGGACATGCGGACTTAAAAGGGAGACACTGGGTATCTTTATCATCATTCTCTGCCTTATTGTCCTGGGGCAAGTTCTCTCACTGATCCACAAGCTCATGTTTTCAACTAGACAGGTTGGCCAGTGAGTGCCCAGGGTCTCTCTGTCTCTGCTCTGTAGTCATGGGGTGACATGAGGTGACAAGCATGTGAAGCTTATGTCTTACATATGTGAGTGTTAAGGAGTAAACTTCAGATCCTCCTGCTTTCTCAGCAAGTGCTTTGACAGATGGAGTCATCTCCCAGCCCCCTGGGTGTTTGTTTGTTTGGTATTTTGTAAATAGTACTTATAAATAGCAATTTGAGATGCTTCAAATGTCAGGTTTGCCATTCCTCGTTGCATTTACCTTTGGCCCGCACCTGCAACTACATGATGGTGCCAAGTGGTCGTTTGCTGTGTCCCGTATTCTTATTACTTTCTTGAGGCCTGATAATTGGGCTTCTGCCATTGGGAGGAGTTAACTCTTTCTCATGTCTTTAATTGTTCACTTTCTTATCTCTTTACATTCTTTCAAGATCCAGGGAGCATCTCGCCAATGGTATAGCTTAGAATTGCTGTCATGTAGGTCCTTTGACCTCGGGCTTCCCAACTTTTAGACTTATAAGAAACACATTTCTACTGCATAGGCTATCCCAGATATTGCATTTTGTTATAATAACCCAAGAAGGCAAACACATATACCTCTGGCTCTGGCTCGGTGTGGGGAAGTTGATTCATTTGTTTTTAGCTATTCTAATAGGCATGTAGCCCACATATCTTTTAGTTCTAAAACAGACAACTGTGACAGGAAGCTTATTCAAAGGTATGGTGAAAAGCTTTTCTATACCAGAGATGCATGTAGTAGGTGGGGCTGTTATCTAAGCAGAATTCTCCCACTCTGTTGAAAGAATATGCCAGAACAAATTACAGATCTCAACCTTGCACGCCGCTGAAACAGTTATTTATACAAAGCCTTGTAATGGCTTTCACTGTGAGTGGGGACATGACTCTCACCACTCTGGAGCGGGTCATGGCCACAAGACCTGCTGTGGGCAGAGCAATGTTAGTGACATCAAAAAAGCAGAGGCTTGAAATGTGTCGAGGTAATCGGGTTTGCATCCTTGTGCTTTTGTCATGGCCATTTGAATATTGTTCCCTGGGAAGTTGTGAGTACAGGGAAGAGACATGGAGCTGGCCTTGCACAAATCCAACGGAACCCGACTTTGATCCACCACACAGCAATCTCCCTGCTTGACCATAGGAATAAATTCAAGTCATTTGAGGCCTCTGAGTTTTAGAGTTGTTATCTGACATCACTGTGGGTCTACCTGACTTGTGTACAGAAAATATAATCTGAAGCTGCCAACAGGCCTTCGGACCAGAATCTTCAGTCTAAAAACCATGTCTTAGGCAATGACAACCTGCAATCTTTCCACATGAGAGATACACATATTAAGGTAGGCTTGGAATTAGTACTGGAAGTTGGCTAAGACACTAGAAAGGTCCTCACCTGGGCCAGGCGACAAACCTAGTTGGTTTTGTTTATACAGTTGCTCCTGCAAATGGGATTTGTTGACTACCACCAGCAGCAGCAGCAGCCCTGGGAACTAGTTACAAATACAGAATCTAAGGCCCCATCTAAGACCTGCTATAGCAATGTCTGCCTTTAACAAGATCCCCAGGGAATCCACAGCTCGTTGAAACTTGGCATAGGGAGAAATGAAACTGGGCATAGGAAGAGGATCCATATACCCACTCACACACCTGCTAGAACCCCACTGGTTTGAAAATATAAGCAATTTCATAATGTGTCCTGGGGTTGATGTTTACAATTAACAAGTGCACAGTTGGGGAATAATATAATAAAAAATTGAGTAAGTATTTACTCTGAACATTTTTCAATGGGTTTTTATTTATTTCCTCCCTTAGTGTACCAGGAATTGCAGCCAGGTTTCACGCAAACGAGGCAGGTGCCCCACCAACAAGGTATGTCCCAGCCTTCCTTTCTGACTTTACACTCGCACTCACTCTGTAGCCTAGGTAGGCCTTGAATTTTCAATCCTCCTGCCTCAGCCTTCTCAGGCTGTCTTTTTTCCCTTTAGGACAGTTCTAGGCTTCAGAACGTAGAGAAAGTTCTCAAGCATCGCCTCCTCTTAGCAATAGTTCCTGCTATTTACACCTTGCATTACTGTGGTGCATTTGCTATAACTACTGAACCAATTTTCATATATTATTGATAATTAAGGTTGACAGCTCCAAGTAGGTTTCTCTCGGTTTCAAACATTTCATGGATTTTTTTACCAAATGTCATACAGAATACTGTCACAATCCTTTCTCTATCTATCCCTCCCCACCAACCTCTGATGATCACTTACCTTTCTATTATCGACAGTTTTGCCCTTCTAGAATCTTATATGGTTGTAAAGATACATATGCAGACTTTTCAGATTGCCTCCTTTTCCTTATGAAAATGTATTTAGGATTTCCCCTGGGCTGGAGAGATGGCTCAGCACTTAAGAGAGCTTGTGTCTCTTTCAGAAGATCAGAGTTTGGTACAAGCACCCATGCCATGGAGCTCATAATCACCTGTTAGGGAGTCCTCTTTTGGCCTCTGTAGGTACACACACACAGAGAGAGAGAGAGAGAGAGAGAGAGAGAGAGAGAGAGAGAGAGAGAGAGAGAGAGAGAGAGAGAGAGAGAGAGAGAGAGAGAGAGAACAGAGACAGAGACAGAGGTGATTTTTAAAAACTACAAAATTTAAACTTGCTCCCTGTACTCACATGAATATACCCACACAGAGACATACACATCATACATATCATTTAATAATAAAACTTAAAAAAAAATACTTCCACCCCTTTTCACATCTTTATAGCTCATTTGTGATGACTAAATAATGCCCTATCATCCTACTACAGCTTACTCATCCCTTTTCAGCAGTGGTCTGGGTCAGGTATTTCAGGGCTCTTGGCTCTTATGCAAGAGCAAAATTAAAGTCCACACAGATTGAAAAGTAATGAGAAAACTGTGTTCAAAGCAAAGTGCTGGGGCAGGTTAGAACTGTCAAGAATGACAGTAGGTCAAGTGAATGAAAATACTCAAGGACCTTGATTTTGGGGGAGGGGGTGCTTTCTTTTATAAAGTTCAAAACAATAAGTTTGGTTACTAGGAGACATAGTTTGTGTAGTTCTCTATTTTAACTGACATGTATGGGTTATGAAAGCCTTTCGTCACTGCAAATGCCCCTTCCCATAATGCATCAGTTTTCCTCCTTGCACACCCACTCATATGTAGGCATAAGATAACAAACAGGGGCTCTCCCGAGAAGTTCATAGTAAGCACCCAGTTCATCATATTTTGCTGGTACCTAACATCAGTCTAGAGTACATCAGGCCAGTTCTCAGATTGTGTCAAAGAGTATATTTGAACACAAACAGGGTATTATTATTATTATTATTAGAGAACCTCAACTAGTCTGCATGCCAAGGCTGAGAGACTAGAGAATGCTCAACCCTAAATGAGACATACGTATCACACACACCCCCCCCCAAGCTCAGGGATCTTCATAAGATCCAGAGGTGGTGGATAACATCATAACATCAAGGAAACAGTATTTTTCAGACACAACTGGGCAGTTGAACATATGAGCTCACAGAGATTTTGACATGTACAAATTCTGTGCAAGCTTTGTTTAGACATAACCCAAC
This sequence comes from Arvicanthis niloticus, assembly GCF_011762505.2. Classification (NCBI taxonomy): domain Eukaryota; kingdom Metazoa; phylum Chordata; class Mammalia; order Rodentia; family Muridae; genus Arvicanthis; species Arvicanthis niloticus. The sequence goes on along the minus strand of NC_047659.1, from coordinate 114,717,495 downwards.
ACAGGGTTGGGAGCATAAAAGGTAGGTACAAAACCCCAACGCTGGCTGAGGAGCTATTAGCCTTCAATAGCTGCTGGGATGGGAAAGTCAGTTTTCTTTAATGATGTCACCCTGGGAGGCTGACCACATGTCAGGGCAGGCCCATTCTCAAGACTAGTTGGACAATATGAACTGGGCTTAATGGGGGAAGAAAAAAATTTCAAAGTTAAGTGAGAAAGCATAGACGCTAAGAGAGTGGCTATGGGAGGAGTTGGGGGAGGAAGATAAATATGTTCAAAATACATTATGAAATTCTCAAAGAATTTAAAAAATATTGTTTAAAGAAAGAAATAGTGCTATCAACAGTTCCTATATGGAATAATTTATTTCAATGGGTTGTTTGCATTGCTTTATTCAAGAATAGGTCCTAGGTTTGGAGAGGGGTATGTGTGCGGCCCAAGCCAAGGGGTGTCTCAGCCTGCTCAGCCATTCCCTGTGCTTGCCTACTTCACCCTGAAGGATATAAGGATATTTTAATGATTCCAAGATTGTCTCAGTTATGAATAAAGGTGCTATTGATGACATCTGTGTACAAGATTCTGTATGGACAGAAGCTTATGCCCCTTTCTAGCTGTCATTGTTGTTCATTGAACAGCCATAATGCTCCAACCTCCACAGTCAATCCTTGTGATATTCTAAGATAGTCATAAACCTGTTTCCATTTAATAAGTGTGGAAACTGGGAGGCTGGGTAATTTGTCCAAAGTCCCATAACTGATAACTTTGGATTTAGAGATTTAGGTATTTAGAAATCTCAAATTTGTGGGTTTTATGTTGCCTGGTCCTTTTACAATGATGTTTCTTGAAGAACTGTCATTATAGATTAATATCTAAAATTTATATCTCTCTAAAGTAACAGGGACCAGTGAAATAGCTCAGTTGGTAAAGGGTGATTGCTGCCAACACTTGAGTTCAATTCTTGGAACCAAATGATGGAAGGAGGGAGAAGTGACTACTTCAATTGTATTTTGACCTCTACATGATCACCATAACACATGCATGTACACAAACATACATTAAGAGAGAGAGAAAATGAACAAAACACTAAATAAACATAATAAGTTATAGAAACATGATTTTTTGTTCCCTTCATAAATTTCTATCTTTACTAAGTGGGTATCTCCACCACTAGTGGGATCCCAATACAAATTGCCATCAAACACACTGGAAAGTATTTAAAATCTTTAATCACAGAGGAAGTATGAATTAGAATTCCAGCCAACCTTCCACATCTGGAGATCTCATATTCCACAATTCAACTTAGGAACAAAACTACTCTTTTAGTTGAAACTGGTGGCATGTGTCCATGATGCTAGCATTCAGGAGGCTAAAAAATATTGCCACAAGTTATAGACAAGGCTGAGTTATAAAAAGAATGTGTGTGGTGGATAGAGAGACAGAAATATTTTTAATTGCATTTATATTGAACATTTTTCTTGTAATTAAACAATACAGCATAATACAGAGTAATAATTATTTAGGTAACATTGTCTTGGGCATTGTAAGTAATATAGATATTTTTAAATATATGGAAGAACTGCATAGTTTATTACAACTATAACATTTTATATAAGGGACTTAAACATATGCAAAGTTGTATATCTACTGAGGTCCTAAAACCAATCCATCAAGGACACTGATGGATGACTGTCCAGTGAGGTACATCTTTCCCATATAAGAATAGCTAGACTTGAAGGCTGTCAATGGCAGGGGTTAGGATATGGTCTGACTGGAATCCTAGCAATCTTACCGCTGCTCTGGCAGACTGCCTGGCTGTATCACAGAAAGCCAAACCTACAATTACTATGCAATCCATTGTCTTCTCTCGGATATTTCTGCAAGGTAAAATGTATGTGTTCAAAACAACACGTCCCAAATATTCCCAGCAGTACCAACCCAAGCAAAGCCCTGGAGGAGACATCTTCTTAATCTGTTTTTCATTGTCTTGTTCATCAACAAGAATTGGATAATACTGTAGAATGGAATACTACATGGCAGTTAAAAGCCATGAGCTTTGACACCCCCCCCTCAGTGACACAAAAGAACCTTAGCTACAAGGGCTGAGTGAAGAAAAGCCACACTCAAAGGCGAGCATACTATGTGACTACATTTATATGGCTGCCAATATAATAAACTACACAAACAAATGTACCTAATCAGGAGTTTGCAGAAGTTAGGAGTAGAAAGTGGGTTTATCTACAAGCAGGAAAAAAAAAAAACATAGAGGAGCTTTCAAAAAGGTGGAAGGGTAGGTGGGATGATGGGTCTTAAGTATGTCTATGTGTCTATGTACACATGCATGTATGCAGGTATATAAGCATATGTGTATTCATGGAGGTAATAGGTTGGCATCACTTGCCTTTCACAATCATTCTCAACCCTTATTTCTGGGGACAAGGTCTTGGCTGTACTTGAAGCTGACTGACCCTGGATCCTCCTGTCTCCATCTTCCTGGAACTAAACCAGCTACCATGCCCAGCACTTCCCATGGGTGCTGGGGTGCAGAACTCAGATCCTCATGCTTACACAAGTACTTTATCAACAAAGCTATCTCCTCAGGACCCATGTCTGACTTTTAAGACACACAGGTGTGGGGCCATTATTTGCATTGCTACAGATGTGAGATGTGAGCTTCTAAAGCAGAGGTGACAAGCCAGGTCTGGCATACTGGAATTTTCTTAATTAGTTTTTATATCAATATGGATGATTCTCATGGCACTGAGATGCACGGTTGTAACTTTATAATTGCTTTGCACATCAGTTCACTTCTGCTACCATGTGCACTGAAACAATGACCATGAAATTGCAGTAGCTATACCACTAGATGTATTATTTCCCAAAGGTTTGTCTGGTAGCTGTGGTCAGCTGACTGGGCTGAGAGCAGCTAGCCATTTCTAAGTGGGGCTAGAAGACCAACCAGGCATTTCCTTCCTGTAATGCTAGCAGAACAAGTTGCTCCCACCCATGGCCAAGTGGAAAACCAATGCCCAGAGCCAAGACAAAAATCAAAGGCTGTATAAATACACTCCAACCACAGTCAAAAGAGCAAGAGATGAGGAAGAAAGAAAAATGGGGACCCTGATACTGTCTCCCACTGCTACAGAGTTCCAAGGAGAGGAAAATGTCACTTGTTAAAATTTCTGTTTTGTCTTTTTGAACTGAAAAACTCATTACTTCCAACCTGCATCCCCAGATGACAATAATTAACCAGCACTGAAAATGAAAGGCTGCTCACTTCAGGCAGGTGGGGTTCTTTCTCACTTCCGTGGCTTACCGTTACCATCTGCCTGGTCCTCATGACCTTTTCAAAGAGTCAAGGGCTCTAAAGAAATGTTCCAGAATCCCTGAGCTCTTTTCCTCTAGTTTCATCATGAATTCTGTATTTGGACAATGTGAATTACAAAGACCCCATTATAGCCAACCATTCAATAAATATTTATTGAGCACCTCTGTGTGGAAGCACTGCCCAGCAGCCTGTGGACAAGCACAACTAAACATACAAGTGTCTGAGAGGGTGTGGACAAAGTGGAGCCCTTGTTCATTGTTGGTGGGAATGTAAAATCTGTTGGAAAACAGTACAGCAGGATTCTTGAAATGTACACACTGTGAGCTATAGTGATGGCTCAGTGGGTAAAAGCACTCGCCACACAAGCCGGACAACCCGAGTGAGGAGCCATATTACAGTACAAGTGTCTTGAAACCCTACATGCCTACAGGGAAATGAAAGGTGAGGACAGGAGGCTCTCCAGGAGCTTGTGGTCCAGCTAGCCTGGTTTCTAGAGATGAAGAAACCCTGCTTTAAACAAAATGGAAAGGAGAGGCTCTACAGACAAAGGATATCTGACCTCCACCTTTTCAGTATACCATAATGCATGCCTGCCGATACACACACACACATACACACACACACACACACACAGAGAGAGAGAGAGAGAGAGAGAGAGAGAGACAGAGACAGAGACAGAGACAGAGACAGAGACAGAGACAGATGTAGATGTTGGGCCTTGGACGAGGTAACTCCATTTAACCTGTTACCTTCAGTCACGTAGGACAGGTAGAGGGTGTGACTAACAAGTCTCCACCTCCAGAGATTTAAATATTAATGAATTATCAAAAGGCCAGGGGCGTAGCTAATTAAGTTATTCCCTCCCCTTTCTCCCTTCCCTATAAGATTGGCCTTCCCTGGCTTTTGGCTGGGGAAGCGTATACCACCTGCGTCCATTCACTATGCCATGAACAATAAAAGCTTTGGAAAACCGGACTCCACGTGTCCATGGTCTCTCTGCCTGATTCCCAGCCTTTGGAACCCTGGAACCTTGCCGATGCAGCCGCCGGCCCGCCCACCGACAGCTGCGTGAATGTGGGATCTTCCGCTGGCGGTGCGGGAAGCCCTGGTGCCAGACCGCCTTGAGACTCTGTCGCAGGACTCTCTCCCCCCACCCGCGAGATTTCTTCCCCACAGACAGAGACAGAGACAGAGAGACAGAGAGACACACAGAGAGAGACATTCACATGCACAATAATCATATGAGCACCATTATTCTTACTTTTTTAAAAATTTTAATCTTTTTTTTTACACTCCAGATTTTATTCCCCTCCCAGTCCACCCTCTGACTGTTCCCCCACTCCATACCTCCTCCCCGCACCCCTGTCTCCACAAGGATGTCCCTACCATCCACCACCCACCCCACCAGACCTCTAAACTCCCTGGAGCTTCCAGTCTCTTGAAGGTTAGGTGTGTTTTCTCTGACTGAACCCAGACACTGCAATCCTCTGCTTTATATGTGTTGGGGGGTCTCATATCGGCTGGTGTATGCTACCTCGTTGGTGGTCCAGTGTCTGAGAGATCTCGAGGGTCCAGGTTGATCTCGAGACTGCTGGTCCTCCTACAGGGGTTGCCCTCCTCAGTTTCTTCTGGCTTTTCCCTAATTCAACCACAGGGGTCAGGAGCTTATATCCATTGGCTGGGTGCAAATATCTACATCTGACTCTTTCAGCTGCTTGTTGGGTCTTCCAGAGAGCAGTCATGATAGGTCCCTTTTTGTGAGTGCTCCATAGCCTCAGTAATAGCGTCAGGCCTTGGGACCTCCCCTTAAGCTGGATCCCATTTTGAGCCTGTTGCTGGATCTTCTTTTCCACAGGGTCCTCTTCATTTCCATCCCTGCAATTCTTTCAGACAGAAACAGTTGTGGGTCAGAGTTTTGGCTGTGGGATGGCAACTCCTTCCCTCATTTGATGCCCTGTCTTCCTGCTGGAGGTAGGCTCTACAAGTTCCCTCTCCCCACTGTAGGGCATTTCATTTAAGGTCCCTCCCTTTGAGTCCTGAGAGTCTTTTCCCTCCCAGGTCTTTGGTACATTCTGCAGGGTCCCCCCAACCTCCTACCTCCCAAGGTTGTCTGTTTCCATTCTTTCTGCTGGCCCTCAGGGCTTTAGCCCTTTTCCCCCACCCAATACCAGATCATGTTACCCTCTTCCCCACCCCCACCCCATCCCCTTTCCCTTCCAAGTCCCTCCCTCCATCTCCCCTTGTGATTGCTTTTTTTCTCACCCCCCAAGTGGGATTGAGGCATCCTCACTTGGTCCCTTCGACTTGTTGACCTTTTTGAGTTCTGTGGACTGTTTCTTGATTATTCTTTACTCTTTTTTTTTTTTTTTTTTTTTTTTTGGTCTAATATCCACTTATTTAGTGAGTACATACCAAGCATATCCTTTTGGGTTTGAGTTACCTCACTCAGGATAATATTTCTAGTTCCATTCATTTGCCTGCAAAACTCAGGATCTCCTCATCCATTATGTAAATGAACCACATTTTCTGTATCCATTCTTCTGTCATGGAACATCTGGGTTGTTTCCAGCTTCTGGTTATCACAAACAAGGCCTCTACTAACATAGTGGAACACGTGCCCTTGTGGCATGGTAGGGCATCTTTTGGGTATATTCCCAAAAGTAGTATTGCTGGGTCTTCAGGTAGATCTATTTCCAGTTTTCTGAAGAACCTCCAGATTGATTTCCAGAGTGCTTGTACCAGCTTGCAATCCCACCAGCAATGAAGGAGTGTTCCTCTTTCTCCACATCCTCGCCAACATGTGCCTGAGGTTTGGATCTTAGCCATTCTGACTGGTGTAAGATGGAATCTCAGGGTCGTTTTGATTTGCATTTCTCTGATCACTAAGGACTTTGAACATTTCTTTAGGTGCTTCTCAGCCACTCAAGATTGCTCTGTTGTGAATTCTTGGTTTAGTTCTATACCCCAGTTTTAAAAGACTTGAAATTAAGATCTCAAACTGAGCACCTAGGTTCACAGTAGTATTTTTCATGGTAGCCAAAAAACAACTAATATTCCATCAATTAATAAATGGGTAAACAAAGGTGTTAGGTAATATAAAACCATTCAGCTTTTTAAAGGCATGGGTATTTTTTGTAAGTGCTTTTATTCAATTTCTTTTATTTTTTATATTATAATTAAAATAACATCATTTCTCACTTCCCTTTCCTCCCTTCAAATCCTTCCATATCTAAATACATAAATACAACCTATTCAGTCTGTATGATGTTACTTGAATGTATGTTTTCAGGGCTGACCATTTGGTATTGAATAACTAATTGCATGTGTAGGGCGGTGGGCTGTGAGAAGCAGCTGGGTGCTTGGTTGAGAACGAGCTTGGAACCCGGACCATTATTGGACGGCAGGAGTTCCCTCTGCTCCCAAGCCCTGGTTCTTTTCATTTAGCTTCAGTCCTCCAACAACCCCTCCCACAGAGGTTTATGACCATCAGTCATGAGGAACAGTCCCTCATGCTCTCCCACATGCAGATGAGGTATCTCCAAGCTCTCAGGCCAAGCCAATAGGCATTATCTGCTGCCAGACCCTGACCCACCCCAAAACTGTATATAAGGGCTCTATTTGGGGGAAGTAAAGTGTGCTCAAGAATCACCCTGGTGTCCGAGAATTTCTGTCACAAGAGCTGTAACACTTGGGGAGAGCTCTGCTCTTCCGGCACCTGCCTGGGACACAAAGCTGCCTCCTATGAGCCCAGCCTGGACCTGGACCGGCTCAGCTCTGAGAGACAGGTGCAGCACCTGTGACAGCGAGCGAGCAGAGGCGGCAGTGGGGGCAGGCAATCTCCCCTCCTGCCAGCACTCTGTGTCCTTGACCTCCCTCCGGCATCAGGCCGGCCGGAAACCTACAGACAGTGGAGACACAGGCCAGAGGCAGCACAGAGACAGTATCGAGCCCTCCCTGCTCTCACCCTGTCCCCAGCCGGGAGACCATCGTGGGACACCCTCCAGAACAAGGGACCTACATGCATGCTCTTCTATGAGGAAGTGTATTTCTCCCACTATCAGCATTCCTTCCTTGCCTGTAGCTCTTTGTGTAGGGTTAAAGCCTTGTTAGCTTTCCCTGTCCATGTTAGTGTGTCTATTGTAGTTGTCCTTGTTCACCTCATGTTTAGGCAGTCATGCTGGTATGACTTTCTGACATCCCTAGCAAGTGTCCAAAGGAAGAAAGAAACCAACAATCCTACCCAGCTATGAAGCCTATGAAGCCTATGAACAATGGCCATCATAGCATGATACCCCTAAGAGTGCAGTAGTGGCATGCATACCTTGTAACCAACAGCTCTCTAGTTGGACATAGGACACATTCAACAAGAGATAATCCATGCCTGGTACTGGAAACCTGCAAGGGGAAGTGGCAGGGTGATGGAGAATCTCAGCTTCTAACAATGACATAGTCATTGTGCTTTTGAACTCACTAAAGCTTTGGTTACCTGCAGGACAGCCTATCATGAATGAGAAAAGGAATTCTCACCTTGCCCCTCCCTAAGAATTTATATGCAATTAATGGTTGGTGGAGGAGGGAGGGGCCACTGGTAAGGTGCCCATGTTCCTATGAACTATCCCTCACTCATGCTCTTATAAGCAACCCTAATGTAATTCACTGGGTAGCTGGGGGACTGTCCCCAGCAGGTCTTCTTTCTTGTTTGGTTCTTCTTCAGTCCGCAGAGTGGGGAAAGTGAAGGGAGGCCAGGTAAGACTTGGTCTTAGGAGATATTTAGGGTTGCTGTGTAATAATAATAAAACATTTACCTATCTAAGTTACTCTGCTACTGTGGTTGACCTGCCTCAATCCCTTTGAGGCAAAAACCTGTTAGCATCTCATCCTAAAACAACAGGAGATTAAGTAAGTAGCCTTTGTTCTATCTCTGCAGGAATCATGGCTCTAACTTTCAGCCTGTTAGTTGAAGTTCCAGGAAGAAAAAGGGACACTTTGAAAAGTGATTTTAGTGTTTATTTCTAAGTTGTAAAATGTTTCCTATGAAAGCTCTTTAAGAAAAAAGGGAGGAAATGCTTGTAAGAAATGGGAAATAAAGGGTCTAAGAAACAGAGGATAAGTGGGATCTAAGGAAAGCAGGGTAAGGAGTGCTAAGAAGAGGGGGATAAGGAGAATAATGAGGCTCTCCTCTCGTCCTCAGCTCTTATACATCTTTCAGAATACACAATCACATGGTAAAAAGCTCATCACAAGTTTAAACATGAATTCAAATCATAAATCAAATAAGTTTACAAAAAAGAATGTTTACACTCATATACATTAGGAGTAATTATCTGGCTAAACATTCATCAACTGACACAACTCCACAGGTTCGTGGAGAGTTAAAAAACATAACTAAGTTATTAGTGAACTTTTGTATAGATAAACCCAGTCAATATTTTATCTTCTGTCCTGGCATCTATAATAAATCGTTAGCTCCCCTTTTATGACCTTTGGTTAATGGTTTTTACAGCCTCTTGGAATATGCTCTGAGTTGCAGAATGCCTGCTTACTATCAGAAGTGATACTAAAGACTGGCAGAGTTCTCGCTGCAGTTTTGACTATCAGAAAAGATTTAATAGCAGTGTTATTTTAAAAAGCTTAATAATTACTGTTGGGAGTGACCTTGCTTAAACATTAACTGTCATGTCAGCCATAAGTGCTTATTGGCACAAAATCTTGGCCTCTCTGGAAAAGTACTAGCCCAGTTGAGAACAAATAGCTATAGATCTTGTGGACAGGTGCCTACCAACCCATTCTGTCCTGTTCCTTCTTCTGAACTTTTTACCCAGCCAATAATCCTGTTCTTGAGAACACCTACACTCCCCAGAGACAAAGCAACCCTACTCCACCCCCTTACCCCATATCCTGCTTCTACAAGTATATAACCTGTGTGGGAAAAATAAAAATTTGTCAGCTTGATCAAAAACCTCTTAACTTGCTGTCCGTTCTTGGCATCTCTTGTCCCCCCATTCTCTTCCAGGTGGTCCCCCAGTCCCCGTTCACCATCCCGGGGGCCTGGACAAATTACTATAAATTTAGGAATTCTTATAAGATCATCATTAAGGATTACAAAATCATCTACTTGTCTATAGAGCATCACTTCAAGACAGCACATCTTCATTGTTCTGCAGAGATCTGCTCAAAAAAGTGGGCTAATGCCTAATAATTGTTATATGTTTAATAATAATAGGGAAAGAATATTAATAGCTTTCCTAAAGTGGAATTTTTCCTAAAATGAATTTCTCCTACACCTTGTCTAGCAGAGAAAAGCCACTGTGTATTAATAATCCAAGGAGAACCCATCTCAGGAAGATCACCTGCTAGTTATTAGCTTGTCCTATGATGGCTCCTGACACTGGGTCATCAAAAACAAACAAACAAACAAAAACAGAATAAAACAAAAGAAACCAAAAAAAGTCTTAATGGGACCTCTTGAAAAAAAGAGGATTAGCCAGAGTGGAAGGCAGATAATGGGGATAATACAGTATATTTGTGGATAAAAAGCAAAGTACAGTATATACATAAATAGAAATGTTATAGCAAGGCCCATTGTATATAATTAATATAAATTAATTATAAACCAAATCTATTATAAATTATAAATCAAATCCCATTTGAACAGCCAACTACCTGGCTCCTCTTCATCCATCCTCAGAGTGAGAATAAAACCATTGCCCATGTCATATCACAGATTGGTGCTGTGAACAGAGCAAGAGTTATACCTATCAAGTACCCACCCAACATAGTATGGTCAGTGCCTCTCAACATAGAATGCCAGAGATAATGGATCTAGAGGAAGTGGGAAGGAGTGCGGTGGCATGCCCTAAGGAGGTACAGACAACCATCAATCCTGTTCAGCAAGAAGGCTCCATGACTTCGAGAGGGCTATTAGAAGTGTGAGTGATATTTGCAAAATCGGTAACAACAAAAAAAAAAAGCACTTAAAATTTCTATGACCATCTTGAGTACTTCAGTTCAAAGGCCACTCAGAGCATTCTTTAGAACAGAAAATAAAAGAACCGGGAACAGTCCTGACAGTGGGCAAGGTAATGAGTTAATAGCCGCCGCCAGACCTGTCTAGGTCCTCTAATTTTTTTTCACCTTGCCCTTGAAGGAACCCTTCATCTCAGACAGACTGATTTTATACAACCTTCCTGTTTTTTGAGACTTCCATTGCTAGAACATTTTTTTTTTTTTTGCCTCCTAGCTTCTATTTCTATCCAAGCTACTCTTCCCTCAAGCCGCATCTTCAGCTGAGTTGACTTCTGTCACGCATCTCCTTCCTCCCCCCACCAGCAGCAGCCAGTAGAATCCACTCAAGCAGCTATCCGGACATGCTTAAGCATCTGATAATCAGACACATACTAAACCAGAGAGAGGTCCACATGCCAAGCACAGCCAATCTCAGAAAAGAACTGCAGTGAGTCCACAGTCTGTAGAAACATCTAGTAACGCTGTCTCCTTTGCACACTGATTCTAAAGAGATTAAGAAAAATAAGAAACAGCAGAAGGAAGATAATAACTGGCCTTTGTGGCCAAAAGAAGCATAGATGAAGGAAAAGACTTAATATGAAGCCGGGCGGTGGTGGTGCACGCCTTTAATCCCAGCACTTGGGAGACAGAGGCAGGCGGATTTCTGAGTTCAAGGCCAGCCTGGTCTACAGAGTGAGTTCCAAGACAGCCATGTCCACATGTATAGGAAATTTGGGGAGTGTCTTAGAGTGATAGAGCTTTTCTTAGCTCTTGGTGAACTTAGCTCAGGGACTAGGGCCTCAAAAATTTGATGGCTGCCAAAGCTGCCCCTCGAGCCAGTGGCATTGAGGGTTCTTTCTTATTTATAAATTCTATTGCTGTAATGAACGCCATGACTAAACACAAGCTGGGAAAGAAAAGATTTATTTCACTCACCCTTCCATATCATGGTTCATCATCGAAGGAAGAAGTCAGGGCAGAAACTCAAGCAGGGAATGAACCTGGAGGCGGGATCCAATGCAGAGGCCATAGAGGAATGCTGCTTACTGGCTTGCTCCTCATGGCTTGCTTGACCTGTGGACCATAAGCCCAGGTGTGGTAGACCCACCAAGAATGAGCTGGGGGCCCTCTGGCATCACTAAGATTAAGTGATTACAGGAGCCTAGCATAACTGTCCTCTGAGAGGCTTCACCCAGCAGCTGATGGAAACAGGTGCAGAAACCCACAGTCAAACATTAGACAGAACTCAGGGAGTCTTGTGGAAGAGTGGGAGGAAGGATTAAGGGAGCCAGAGGGGTCAAGGAAATCACAAGAAGATCTACAGAGTCAGCTAACCTGGGTCCATGGGGGCTCACAGAGACTGACTGAACCACTAGTCACTTTATAAGGATATAAAGTGAATAAATAAATTAAGGGGGGGGGGGAGAAAAAGGGAAATTCCCTATAGGCTTGCCTACAGCCCAACCTTGTGGAGAAAATTTCTCATTTGTGGTTTCCTACTCTCAGATGACCATCTATAGCTTGTGTCACCTTGACATAAAACTAGCAATGGGAGAAGGGCCTTTGCTCATGAATTCAGAGTGAATTTCACAGCCTACAAATGTGTTTCAGGAAGTGTGTTATAAGTTCATAGTTGGGGGCTGGAGAGCTGGTTCAGAGGAGAGGTTAAGAACACTTGACTGCTCTTCCAGAGATCCTGAGTTCAAATCTCAGGAACCACATGGTGGCTCACAACCATCTGTAATGGGATCCCATGTTCTCTTCTGGTGTGTCTGAAGACAGTGACAGTGTACTCATATACATAAAATAAAATAAATCTTAAAAATAAATAAGTTCATAGTTGGGGTCTTAAGTGAGAGCAAGAGATGGGGGCAGAGTTCCTGAACAACAGAAGTGGCTCCCAAGAAATATGGCACCAACAAGCTGATAGCCTGGGGACTGTATAGGACTTAGTAGAAACTGAGTGAGGCATGAGAAGGGAGAAACTGGTCAACCCCAGGGGAGCCAACCAGGAGGCATCCAGATGCCTTCTCTTGGTTTTAGCTATGTGATCATGGATAGCTTCCACACAGAGGTAAGAGGTGACTAGGAACCAGGAGGCGGAACTCTCTTGCTGTATTCCTAGCCGTCAACAGGGACATTCTTAGAACTGCTGCCCTTTCTGTTCTCATCACTTGGAGACTTCTACAAAAAGGCTAGAAATGGAACACCAGGGGACATTATGGACCTGCAGGAGCTTGGTTTATATTCACAGTTTATTCATTTTAAAGAGGTGAATTAAGTGAGTGGATGGGAGAAGAGAGACCAAGGGCAGTCTAGGGAATTTCTCTGAGAGAATTTCACTCGAGGAAACCAGAGAATGCCCATAGGCCTTCCCATTACTGAATCTGAGTTCAAGCTGATCTGGGTGCAGGGTAAACCCAGGGGAATCTTGCCCAGGAGAACATGGACATTTCCTGATTTTGCTCCATATGTATGTTTTGTGTCTCATTTTCTTCTCCTACTTCCCCTCAGGTTTGGCCAGGGACTTTACAACTCAAAGTAGAGCTTTTTCCTGAGGCCCTCAATCTCTCTCCCACAGCCTGAAAGAGCCACACTCCCTCTGCAGGTGTATTAGAATAAAACACTCTGTTTTAATTGCTAGCTTTGTGACCTGTAATCTAAGAGAACAGTCAATACTACAGATGCCAAACCAGGCTAACATAAGTTCAAAAATATATATTCTAGGAAATAATAACTCATTTTCCCCTTGGGTACAGAGTGAGATGCTGTTAGAATCACAAAAGTCAGATGGTCAGAGAAGAAACTTCTAAAAATGTACACCACGAGCGTTGAGGCTAACATTGCCCGGTAGCATTTACTGAGATTCTGATAATGTATTTATTAGGTCTCAAACCCTGAACAAATGGCCTGATTTCACGTATCAAAGTGGAACAGTTCTCCCAGCATGCCTCAGTCCCTACCTGTTACAGGGTCCTTCTGATTGCCACACCCCACCCCCTACCCTAAACTTGTCCAGCTCAGGGCAGGGCTGCCCTTCCCCCAGCTGCCCTTCTCCCAGCTGCCCTACATAATCAATTTTGGTCACCTGGCCCTTTGGGTCTTTATTCTTTTAGCTCATTTCTTGGCCCAGGCCATCCCTCTTGCCAGCCATTTCCCTCCCCTGTCCCCTTTCCTCTCTCCTCACATAGCCCAGCTCAGTCTGGTCATGTTCACTTTGTACTCTCCCAAATATCTCTGTCTCTGGCTATGCTCTTCCCTTTATCTATAATAAACTTCTCCTCCACCATTCCTAGGAAGTCATGTTCTTCCTTTATTTCTTTTTCTTTTTCATTCAGTTCTATGCCAGACTCTCCAGAGCACTGGCTACTGGCCATACATAGTTGCTGAGCACTTGATGTATGGAGATTGTGACTCCATACATCAAGGATGTGTGGAGTATGTATGGATGTGATGTATGGAGATTTTATTACAATTAATTTAAATGTTACTGTACGGGATTTCTCAGCAGCATCCTAGGAAACAGTCCTGGCAGGGAAGTCACCTTAGTGTCTGCTTGATGAAAGTCTACTTCTAAGTCACTGAATTACACAACACTCATATAAAAATCTATTTTTAAGACTCCCAGTAACTCATTTGAGATTAGTATACGTGCAGAATAGAGTCCAGCTTCCAACAGAGGTAAGGACATGCTCATTAGGGGTCATAGCTACCGGCTAAAACATAAAGCATTTAGCTCTCAATAGGATATATGTATGCCCAACTGTGTGATTCCTGAGTAGCAAGTGAGAAAATTATAGAAAGTATGATTTAATTATAATTATATAATAAATATATTATAATTTTATTAACTATAATTGTGAGGCAACACATTCAACTTCTTTTAACTACCCAGACCTTGTCTTTGGTGGGTAGCTAAAACATGTCTTACTTTTCAGTTACCTCAACAATGCCATGTAACAAACCATGCCCAAACTCACAGACTCAAAACAATACGCATTTATTATCTCATGTGTGAATAAGTCAGCGATTTGGGCTGTGGTCTGCATGGTGGTCATCCTGGTCTCCTCTGGAGTGCATGTACATGTATGGTAATTTCCTGTTAACTACTGGAATAGGTATGACTGGGACATGTGACTTTCGTCCTCCCATAGTGGCTTGTGTTCACCAACAGCTGCCTTTGAAGTAGGACTTGCCAGCTATCCTGGAAACCCTGAGTACACTCCAATAAATGTGTGCCTCAGAACCAAACTAGAGTACCAGAGAGAAGATGAGATGAGTGAGAGTTTGTGGGCAGTCACTTCTGTAACGGCCTGGCAGGGATGAAGATCATCTAAGGCAGTGGTTCTCAACCTATGAGTCATGACCCCTTTGGGGGTGACATATCAGATACCTTGCATATTAGATTTTTACACTATGATCCACAACAGTAGCAAAATTAGTTATGAAGGAGCAGAGAAGATAATTTTATAATTGGAGGTCATCACATTCTAAAGGGTCCCCAGCATTGGGAAGGTTGAGAAAAACTGTTCTAAGGAGACCTGTGTCTTTCACATCGACTCTTATATTACTGAAACAATGGAACCAATAAATTGGGATTATGTTCTCCAGGAATCTCATTTGGGAAAGAAGAGAAAGCCTGTAGGCTGGCTCAGCCAGAAAGGAAGCTTTCTTCCCCAGAGAGATTTTCAACTTGTCAGACAACCTGACAGAACAGTGATGAGCAGGACCACACCTTAACCAAGGCTGCTTAGATAAGCCCTCTACTTAAAGCTTCACCTCACTTCAGGACCTGGAAGATGGGATCCCTGAATCCAGCACCATGTCTATGTTCTGGGCTCAGGTTGGCAGGTAAGGCTGCCTAGCCCAGAACTACAGGAAGCTGAAGGCGGAGGTCTAGCTATGTGATGCTGGTGTAGGCGGGCAGCCACACAGGATCTGCAGACAGGAATCAATAGATAGAACAAATGAAGGAAAATCTCCATCCCACAAGATGACCAAGCAGACTGGCAGCTCTGTCATGGGTCATGGGGTCTGGCCCTTGTCCTTACCTTTAAGCATAGACACAAAACAGCTCTGTGCCCATTAAAACAAGTCACCTGGTCTCCAATGACACCGGAAGTTCCCAAACAGAAGGATTCTGGGAAATGAAGACAGTGGGATCTAGAGAGTGGCTTTTATTTTTACACTTGGGCTAATTTTAAAACCTCAAATTGAGTCTAAGAACTAAAACAGTTAAATAAACTTAGCCTGGAACTTAGCCCTTCTGAAATCTGTCACACTTAACTTATACTTCATTCCCTGTCCCACCCTATATGCTGATCGCCCACCAGAGAAGAGTGAGGAAGACAACCTACCAAGTTCTTCAACTGCTCCCACTAACTCAGCTTGCCCAACTGTGGTGGGGCCTCATACTGCAGGCAACCTCCCCAGGGGAAAGTTCAATTAATCCTAAGAGCTTGGTCAGGCTGTCCATCTTCCTGAAGTCTCTAAGTCAAAAGCCCTGTGCCCAAGAGACAGATATCAATAACTCCCCTCTGCAGTTTTGAAAGACTTGTTAACCCTAAATGGAGAGTCGGAGCTGAAAAAGCAACAACATAAAAGAAGAAATAGGGTTGCCTGCTTTGCGGGGGGGGCGGGGGGCATTTAGTTCAAGTGTGCTATTTAAAGTTGATTAGTGTAACTGGGTACACATCATGGAAGCCCCAAGTTTTAAGGTTAAGAGTGGTCTTCAACAATCTTGTCTCAATTGTTCATTTGAGACCAAGGACAACATGAGAGCATTTCAAGCAGACAGTGTTAATTGTTTATCATTTTAAATCTCTCCCTAAGTAGTTTGAAATACTAATCTTTGTCTTCTTAGTGGCTCTGGGTGGGAGGAGAAAACAGGTAATTACCCAAGGCTCATCAGAATATCCCTCGGGTCTTTTACATCACCATGTTCAGTTTCCATGGGAAAATTCAATGCGTAGATCCTGACAAAGATGCTCTACTCCTGAACAAAAAAAGTGTGAATCGAGGAGGAAGAAGCTGGTCACATGATGGCCACACAGTGCATAGTTCTATTAGATGAAGTTTAAAAAACAGGCCAAACTAACAAACTCTGAAAAGAAATCAGAAGAGTGTGTTCCTTTAGGCAGAGGGGTAAAATGAACTGGAAGGGACCTGAGGAAACTTTGCGGAGTGATGAGTGAGCCCATTGGTTGGTGACATGCACTAGCGCCTGCAACTAATTTTTAACTATGTAAAAAAAAAAAAAATACAATAAAATGGAGGGAGGCACCAATGGGAAGCTTCATCAGGTAAAGGTACTTACTCTGTAAGTTTAACAAGAATCCAAGAGAGGGTAGAAAAAGAGATCCAACTCCACAGGGGTTTGCTCTGTCCTATACATGTGTGTTGTGTCATGAATATGTCTACATACATTTCATACATGCATGACAATAACTATAAATTTTACAATTAAAACGAGTTGTGGGGTGCATAGGTAGAAATGTATAGAAATGCATCAAAATGTTCATTGTAGAATCTAGATAGTCTTATAGTTCAGCCTAGAACTAAATCTTGGTAAATGTCAAATCCTGACAGGGCAATAAAGGGTAAAACTTTGTTAGAAAGAGCTGTAAAAAGGTCAGCTAAGAGGAAGATATCAATGAGAAGGCCAGATATTCTGAATATTAGATATAATTGCTCTATTGAAATACATCAAATACAAACATATGTATTCCTTCTCTTGGCCAGATGTTGGTCAATGAGTTCTTGCACATGCTAAGTTCTATGCCATTACCTTAAGTTGACAGCATTTTTGCAAGCATTGTCCACAGCCCATTAAGAATTTTCCACCGTCTATTTTTCCAATGGCTCTGCATCAGTCAGCTATAACATGGTGTGCTGAATTATAAACCATTACAAAACCCAGTCACCCACAATAGTAAACAATGTTGACCTGCATATGCTTGGACAGTGTGGCTGGGGACCAGCTCAAGTGCTTGAGCTAAGCTGATCTCTGGTTCAGGCTTCATGTATCTCTCCTCTTCCTCAGATCAGCAGGCACCCCAGGTCATACACCTTGTGGTGCTGACTGCAAAGAAATACAAGACATTCTGCACAAACCGCTCCATCATCTGTGGTAAAGATATATCATCCAAAGCAAAATAACAAAATGTATGTAAGTAATCACAGGTACCTTTAGACCCAGACCTGGAAATGGTGTGTTCACCTCAAACTCCTTATTTATCATTGTAAGGTACTCAGGGGCTCTTCTTTCCCAAGGTCCAGGAAGTGAGATAGAACTCTTTTCCTCTGTCCGTCTACTTGGATAGAATGTCCATGGCTCTCATGATTAAGTAAAAATAATAATAATAATCAAATCTTAACTATATAAGCAGACCAACTCCCATGGCCTATTCTGTTTTGTCTCTTCAGCTCCCCTCAGGGTAGAATCCCCAAGAGAAAAATTACAAACATCTGGCCAAGAGAAGGAATACATATTTTCCTGCTTTAGTAGAAGTCAATTAGAGTTTCAATTTCCTTCTCTAAATGTCACCTTTGTATGACATCCTGGAGGAAGAGTTGGCAGCCCTTTCATGAGGTAAAGAAGTGTCTAAAACGACACAGAAGGGTCCGGAGATTAAAGGGCCCTTTCCAGCTGTCTAAGCTTCCCAGCGCTCTCCATTTCTATTTTGAGCAGAGCATTTGGCTACCCTGAAGCCTCAAGTGAGCCTTTTGAATCTCCTTGCTGCACTTTTCTACCATTTGCAAAAAAGGGGATAATAAGGCTTGCTGCTGGTGGTGCACGAAAGGTGCTCCAAGGTGCTCCAGAGAAAGGCTGGCTTCTTAAGAGGAACCTGTCAGCATGCTCTCCCCGGGTGCCAGGTATTTTCAGTGTCTGGTACCCTTAATTAGAGCATCTGCTGCTTTCTCTGAGAATTTAGGCAAAGGCAGAACAAATGGAGCAGAGAGGATCCCTTCCCTCGCGTCTGCGGCAAAGGAGGCATGTCAAGTTGAGCGATGAACCATTGCTGCTCTCCTCTCATAAACGCTGTGTACCCTATTTTCAAATTAAGGAGCACTTTGTTGGCACACCGGAAAGGTTAAACACTCCCACTGCATTGCTGCAGTCACTAATTGGTGCTTTATCACTGTTTCTGTGAAGGGAATGTCTTGTCTGCAGAAACTGCCCCCTCCCCAACAGAACTAAGTGAGATTCGGGGCTTATCTCCAGTTTCTACAGTGAGATTCTAAATCACTCTCTTGCTTGTACCTAACAAATACAGTAAAATCATCAAACTGATACTTCTTAAAATTGGGTGTGGTGTGTATCTCTCTCTCTCTCTCTCTCTCTCTCTCTCTCTCTCTCTCTCTGTGTGTGTGTGTGTGTGTGCCTGTGTGTGTGTGTGTGCCTGTGCCTGTGTGTCTGTGTGTCTGTGTGTCTGTGTCTGTGTCTGTGTCTGTGCCTCTGTGTACATGTTTGTGTATAATAGGTAATCTTGGTTGTCAAATTGACACATCTGGAAGAGGAGGTCTCAATTGAGGAGTTGCTTCCCTCAGATTGGCTTGTGGTCATGTCTGAGAAACGTTTTGTTTGTTTGTTTGTTTGTTTGTTTGTTTGTTTTTGTTTTTTGGGGGGGGTTGTTGTTTTTTTTGTTTTGTTTTGTTTTGTTTTGTTTTTTCTGATTGAAGTAGGAGGGCCCAGGTCACCATGGGCAGTGCCATCCCTGGATAGATGGTCCTAGGTTGTATGAGATGTGGGATGAACATGAAGAGCAGAGCAGAGACAGTATTCTTCTATGGATTTTGCTTCAAGCTCCTGCCTTGTTACTCACCTGGTTTCCCTTATCCTTCTCTTCCCTTTCCTTCCCAAGCTGCTTTTGGTCATAGTAGTTATCATAGCAACAAGACACCAAACTATAACTCTGTGTGTGTGTGTGTGTGTGTGTGTGTGTGTGTGTGTGTGTGTACATATGTGTATGTGCCTATGTATGTGTCTGTGTCTATTTGTGTGGGTCTATGTGTTTGAGTGTGGCTATATGTCTCTGATCTCTGTGTATGTGTGTTTGTATGTCTTTCTCCTATATGTGCCTCTCTCTCTCTCTCTCTCTCTCTCTCTCTCTCTCTCTTTCTTTCTCTCTCTCTCTCAGACACACACACACACACACACACACACACACACACACACAGAGTATGTGTGTCTGTCTGCCTGTGTATGTATCTGTCTTCTTTGTGTGTGTGTCTGTCTGTCTGTATGTGTCTGTCTTCTATGGTGTGTGTGTGTGTGTGTGTGTGTGTGTGTGTGTGTGTGTGTGTGCCAGAGGCAGATATAAGGAGTTTTCCTTTTTTACTTTGTCTTAATACAGGATCTCTAATGGACCCGGAACTCATCAGTTTGAACAGACTGGTTGGCCAGTAAGCACCAAGGATGCCCCTGTCTTCATCTCCTATGAGCTGGTATTACAAACACACAGGACATGGCTAACTTTTTATGGAGTTCTGGGGTCAAGTTCAGGTCCTCATGCTTGCATTGCAATCACTTTATGGGTGAGCTATCTCACCAGTGCCTTGAAAATTACCCCAAAAATTACTTCTTTTCAATCACCAAAAGAAAAAAAAACTTATTTTCTGCCTCTACGGACATGTTTTTCAGACAAAAGTGCAATCAACTGTAATCCTAGAAAGAATTCAAAGTGGTTAGTGTACAAGATGTTATCCTGGGGCCCTTACTATCAAGAGGGATTTGAAATTGGTGAAGGGTAGGGATGAGGGGAGGGCCACAACTGGGATGTAAAGATTGAAGACCGCCCTGTAAAACTGAATATTAATGCCAACATCTCAAAGAAAGTCTTTTCTATAATAAAGAAGAGTTCCTCACTGGATTAGGAATATTTTCAGTGTCTGAATTTTCATAATCATCATCTAATACTGTGAAATAAAAAAGTCTTTCCAAGCCAGTATAAGAGCACCTTTGACCCCAATTGTCTAAGTCTATTACCATATATAATTATACCTAAAAGTATTTGTTGGGCTGACGAGGTGGCTCAGTAGGAAAAACACCCAAACTTAATGAGTGTGATCTTGTCTCAATAAACAAAAATAAATCTAGTACATGTTCCTTACTTTAATAATTTTGTTATTTTTAAATGATGGAAACTAAACCTGCTGCCTTCTAAATCTTTCTTATTCTCTTGTGGCAAAATGTTCATCTTGAGTCATGCCTGTTCACTGACTATAGAATTCTAAAGCATAAGTGCTTCTTTGGGGAGCTGTTGAACAAAATAGACCTAAACATTTACAGCAAGGGATGCACAGGCTACTTCACACACACACACACACACACACACACACACACACACACACTGCTACCCCAACATTAAATGCAGGAAGAAGGTTTTGTGGACCGCCTATCATTGTTATCCGTTATCCTTGTGGCTTTACCAGTGACACTGCCACTGTCCACTTCTGAAGCCTCGGCCTGAGGGTTTGGTCTTATCTCTGTCTCTTCCAGTGTGACGAGACTTTATTTTGAGCTGAGATAGTTTGTTGAGAAGTTATTCAAGTCTTTAGAATCTCAGTATGATTTTTCCCCTAAGATGGCAGCATCCTTCCCTGCATATTCTGTAGGGACAGGCTTCTGCATCTTCTGCTGGAGTGGCAAACATTAAATCCTCTCTAGATTATTTATAATGCCAATAGAGTGTGAATCCTATAAACAACCAATGTAACAGGAATACTGGAAACAATGGCAAGAAAATGCCTCCAAACAGCACACATGTACCTTCTTTTTCACATGTATTTTGCATGCCTGTTTGATTGAATACATGGGTGTGGAATCCACACAGAGGCCCAACTGTTGCAGGCTTCAACAAGAGGCTTTTTAAAAATGCATGTGAAAAATGCAAAAGGTTAGACTATAAAGTGTAGTGAGGAAAACTTCCTCTGACTTCCCATCCTCTCTAAAAAGTGTTGCTGGAAAGCTTCCCTATTCCCCACCCCAACCCCCACAGGAGGAAGGAGGCATACTCATCCGGTTCTCAGCTGCTTTTAAAGATGGAAGGGTTTTAAGAATTTATATCTTCATCTTGGTAATAATTGTACAGATTTCTACTAATAGGTTATGGCTATGCTATAAATCCTAGCTAATCCTCTCTATTCCCACAAAACCACTACTTTTCCCTAGAAAGACAGCCCAACATTTACCACCTTAGTCCCCAAGCCCAGGGAATAGGGGTGCTGACTCCTCATTAGCTTCTTCAAGCTGATTATGGGTGTTGAGATATTAAAAGAGGAGTGGGGGGAAGAGCAAATTGATAAGCCTCTGATGCTGTGTCTTCACTGCATCCAGATGGTATTCCCGGACCTCAGAGGTTTGAGCAGGTCTGCCCAGATTGCTTGATGAGTAGATGCACCAAGGCTGATCATTCTGCAATATACAATTCTCAAAACAAATTTTAGTATCAAGATAGTTTTTTAAGAGGTTCTGTACAATTATTACCAAGATGAAGATATAAATTCTTAAATGGCACCAATTTACTTCGATTACAAATGTTAAGGTTTTCATTGGTACGAGCTTCTTATTGATATAAAAGTAAGATGAATATTGTTACTCTCATAGGCATTGTACCAGTATAACACATTTAGGAATACAAGGCTTAGACCCAGTCCTTCTTTAACTTTTTAAACTGATTTGAGATGGTCAGCCTGTGAGTTAAGGGACTAAAGCAAATTCATGGCTTGGAGTTTATTGTTAGGGTGTTTTCTATGTTTTATTTAGAAATAGCTGAGTGGAGTTAACAGACAACAGTCCAGATTACCTTACATGGATAGTTGGTTTTCAAAACATCAGAAATCCACAGAATTGACATGACAAACATTTCTGTATTAATGTTCATTTTGGTTAGAGACCTGTCTGCTCCTGACGGCTTCCTATATTGAATTCTAAGAAGAAATTGAGCATCTTTTGAGTTACTCCAGTTGTGGTGAGACAGCCACTAGACAAGAATTGCCTCTTTCCTTCTACAGACAAATTACTGTCCAGAAAAGGACACACTTTCAGAATAGTCGACTGATTATATCTGCCTAAACAGAGTAATCAGCCCTTAATAATTCTGCAGCACTAAGGTCTGTCAGATGATCCTGGGCCAGAAGGCAGAAGAACAGATGCTCCAACGTTTTGTAGTAGAGGGAGTGTCCAGGTGTTCAGAGGTCTCTATAAATTGGCTAAGTTTTAGAAGCTATGCTTTGTTCTTCCCACAATTATAGTTAACTCAGTCATTCTGGATTTCTGACAGGGTTGAAAACTTATAGCCTCATAGCCAATCCTAGCTATTTACCTTGAGAGAAAAGATTTGAGTGGATGGTTTTCAGCTGACATTCATCCTAAAGCCAAGGAAAAAGCCAGGTTCAGAATTAAGTGTTTTAGTTAGGATAGATGACAGAGGTTCTGGTTAGTCAACAAAATGATGGACTGGGTATTAAGACTATCTTGTACCTCAGTGATACAAAATGGCATAATTATGCTCTAATTGTATTTTGAGAAAAAATTTTCATTTTAACAGGAAGGGCTATATGTAGGAGGAACTAAGGTGGGAGGAGTACTGAGAGGAAGAGAAGGAGTAAGAAGAGGAGGAGGAGAAGGAGAGGAGAAGCTAGGTGATGAGAGAGAGAAAGAGGGGGGAGACAGGGAAGCAGATGTTCATGTATCTCCACCAGTCAAAGATAGTTGCTATATCTAGGTTGGGTAGTGGGTTACACCTCTAATTGAGCAATACCAAACTTATAAAGCCTTTGATTAACATTTTTAAAAAATGTATAAGTGCAAAAAGGAAAAGGGGGCATGGGATATGGGTTTTCTAAGGGGGGGGGGAATGGGGGAAGGGGATGGCATCTGAAGTGTAAATAAAATATCCAATAAAAATGGGGGAAAAAAGATGGAAGGGGAGGAGGTATGGTTGATTCCTATCCCTTAAACCTCAAAGTCTTTCTCAGCAGCTAGGAAATGAAAGACAAGACCAGATGCATTGTCTTCTTCTTGGGGAACATTAAGGCCAGGGGTCCCTATGTACCTAATGCAGGGAGACGATAATAATCCCCTTGGAACAAAACCAACTGGATAATTGGAAAAGAAAAAGGTGAGATGAGTTCATCTTCTCCTTTACTATTTTTTAGTGCTTTCATGTCTGCCCCTGGGGTGAGGGTTTTCAATGTCTGAATGTCATGTTAGAGCCATAGCAATTAGGTACCATAGTCAATTGCTGTAGATTAGGAAACATGACTAGAATGTTCTGTATCCTTCTCTCTTCAATGCAGGCCTATATTTATGACTTGTTCTCTTCATGTAGTAAACATAAGACTGAGTAGAGGCTTGGTGAGAGCTGTGTACTCAGATATGTTGGTTCTTGATATTGCAAACTTCCATCACTATGTGAAGAAGTCTAGGCTAGCCATATTGAAGATGAACAAGCCCCCAGCTATTCTAGCCAACACCCCAGACAGAATTAACATCATTCAAGGCCACTGTGCCCAGCTGATCAACATAGAGGAAATGGGCTACCTACGAATCCCACAGAATCATAAGAACAAAAGCATGTAACTACTATGCAGATCTTAGAACAGCAAAAATCTGATGACATCAAATGCTGGCTGGCCTCAGTGTGAACAATTCATTCATTTTGTGTGGGATATAAAATAGCACAGTCTTATTGAAGACAGGTTAGAAGTTCCTCCTATTAAACCAAGAGGTGGAGCTGTAGCTTGCCCAGTGGTTTACTTGCCTAGCATGCACAATGTCCTGGGTTCAATCCCTAAATTAAATGAGGCTAAGTGGGATGGCACTTGTCTGTAATTCTAGTCCTTAAGAGATTAAAGCAGGAGAATTGTATAGCAAGATTCTGTCTCAAAAACAAAGCAACAGTGTGTGTGTGTGTGTGTGTGTGTGTGTGTGTGTGTGTGTAACTTTAATTTTTTCAAACCCTATTTTTAATGTTGGTTTTTAAAGGATTTAACCTTCTTTTTAGCCCACCACCCACCAGAGATAGTGGAAAAGAAAGGATGGGGGGAGGGACTGAACTTGTTTAGAAATAGTTCTTTGGAGCAACTCCCATCTGAGTTGTCTGGAAATCTGCAGTTCAGTTCACAGGTCAGCAGTGGCAGCTCGATCCACTTGCAGCAGTTTAGTTCTGTAGAGTCAGGAGAGCAAACATGAATCAGCATCTGTAGCACTACCTAGCAGACAACAAGGCCTCAGCCTCAACACAAGTCAGCAGGAGGAACCAAGGCCAACAGAAATGTCAGGAAAAGTTCTCAGCTGTGCCTCTCTCAGCAAAGTGAAGATTAGCAAAGATGTAAGACCAACAAGTGTTGCACAGCTAGCTCTATACGCAAGCCATTCTCAGCCTCTGTCTATTTATACTCCCTCCAGACATCGCATGTCCTCCACGGGTCTTGTCTCAGCCAACATCACTCTACCAATTAGCCCGAGTCTGAAAAAGTGGCAAGAAACTGCAGCACACCACCAGAAGGTTTTTGGTTTGGTTTGGTTTGGTTTGGTTTGGTTTGGTTTGGTTTGGTTTGATTTGGTTGTTTGTTGGTGTGTATGGAGTCCCAACAAATGGAGCTCAACTTTGCAATGTAAAGCGGACCAATACATGTGTGTTGTCAGCAAAGAATCCTTCATCACATGTCCTTTCACATGCTTGCTTTAGCAGAACATTCCTTCTCCTATATCTGCTTCAGTGAAATGTTCATTCCTTCACATGTTTGCCCCAGCAAAACACAATCCAACACAATTGACTTTCCAAAGAACCCTTAAGCTTCCATTTTGAGTGTGAGTGTGAGTGTGTGTGTGTGTGTGTGTGTGTGTGTGTGTAAATATCAATCACAGTTTTACCACATATAAATCCATCATGCTTACTGGCATTTGCCAAGACATGTTAAAATTATTGCACACTATTTTATGGCAGCTTTATTCTTATCTGATGAAACTTTAAAACAACAAGGATGCCTTTGGGTAGGTACAGACAAATAGACAAATAGAGTGTGGGGAATCCAGATAATGAACTATTGTCCAGTATCAAAATCCAATGCACTACACAGCTACCGGGAAACCTTGACAGCACATTTCCAAGTGAAGGGAGCTAGCGTGAGAGGCCATACAGCATGCTCAAGGCACTCTAGACCATCTGACCACAAGGAGTTCTAGAAAAGGAAAAACATGGAGTTGATTAAAGAAAAAAATTGGTGATGTCCAAAGGCTAGGAAAAGACAAATAGGCAAAACACAGAGTGTCTTGGGGAAATAAATGTCCTAGATAGTACTTTTCTAATGGATGTGTGCCATTATCAACACCCAAAGTCTGTACAACACAAGAAGTGGACCTTAATGTAAACTATGAACTTTGGGTGATAATATGTCAGAGTGTGCTTATTGGTTCTAACAGACACACCACTCTGGTGCATAGTATTGATCCTCAGGAGGCAATACAGGAGCAGACGGGGCAAGGTTCAAATGGGGATGCTCTTTGCTTCCTGTGAACCTAAAACTTCCCTAGAAATGTAAGTGCATCCTAAAATCTCTGTTACTATAAGACACTAGGTTTGGAGTGACCATGTTACATGGTGTTAGCTACTTTTCCTAAGATGTACAGAAATCCCTACCTACCCTAGAGAAGGCAATGGCAGACAGATAAAAGAAAGAGAAAGAAAGAAAGGAGAGAGAGAAAAAAAGAGAGAGAGAATGTTTAGTTTTTTAAAAAAGGTAGGAGGCTCTCAGCGTGAACTGGAGCCATTCAGCTTACACATATCCTGCTCCAGTCACCTGACCCAATACAGCCTTAGCCATCAGTGCCAGGAAGGAAAATACAAAATGAGATCATCACCCTCTCCAAGCCCCTGTCCCTGCCCCTGCCCCTGCCCCTGCCCCTGCCCCTGCCCCTGCCCCTGCCCCTGCCCCTGTCCCATTGTCTACCTTCCCTTCCAATGTGACCTGCAAGACATCCATTAGACCTCCCCTTTTATGGGGAGGGCTGCCATTGAAGACCAGAGTCCGCTTAAGGTCTGGGATGGTGCACTGAGAAGGTTAACCAGAAGATTCCCTGTAGATGAAAGGGTAAAAGCAGGGCCCTGGGTTGGGGTTCCAGTCCCTGCCAGGTGTGTCTCTTGGCTGTTGTCCAAGCTGAAGTCTTCATCTGTCTCTACAGTACTTTGGGCATCAGAGAAGACAGAGTGCAGCATACTCACAGAAGGAACTGGCCACTGTTTCCAAGTAGGACAGTTCCCCAAATCGACAAGAATTCTACCAAGGTCACTAATCAGCTATTAACTATATGCCGCTTGTCATTTAATGTGTTTCTTAATTCAACGTGAAAATGACAACCCCATTATAGGGGAGTCCTGCAGCCGAGCAGATACTCCTGGATCGCTTCACTCCTTTCTTTCCCCCCATTCATAGCAATCTGGAAATGTGTGGAGAGTCACCCTCCATCCACCTTCCGCTAAGGGAAGAAAGGAGTTATCTTGGGATCTTAAGGCTACACATTCAGAGAGGTTTTCCTCGTTGATATCACACAATACCTCAAAAGAAAGGCCTCCCTAAATCCTTTGTCTATGACTATGTAGGTCATAAAAAAAGTGGGGAGTTGAATTAAAGCAGGCTTTTCTACTGGAAAGGTGCTGTGTGTGCATGTGTGTGAGTGCATGTGTATGTGTGAGTGCATGTGTGTGTTACTATGTTACTATGACACCTTTTCAACTTATGTTGTTCCCTTTACTAATGTCTGTAAAGTGAAGATAAAGCACACAGTGGTAAGTGTAAGAAATATCTGACCACCGTTGAGAATAGACCACTCCAGACCACGCGGTTCCAAAGGGGGGGGGTGATTCAGGAGATGGGGCAAAGGTGGGGAGAGGTAAGAGGTTAAAGAGAAGAGAGAAGAGGAGTAGAGGCCGGCCATGACCACGTGGAGAGAGAGGAAGGGGGGAGGGGACAGAAAGGCAGAGGGTAAGAGAGAGAGTAAGAGAGTAAGAGAGCAAGAGAGCGAGGAGGGGGCAAGCAGCCCCTTTTATAGTGGATCGGCCTACCTGGCGGTTGCCAGGTAACTGTGGGAAGGAGCATACCTGGCTGTTGCCAGGTAACTGGGGAGGTGGAGTTTAAACAGTAAGAGTACAGAGTAGTTTGAACTCTTGCTCTTGTAGCTGATGGATCTGGTAGAGATGCAAAATAGAACAAGATACACACACACATACACACTATAGTTAAACATTTATAGAGGGTCGGTGGCAAGGGAATATTTATATTAAGTCGTGTGCTTAATTACAGACACTAGGATCCACTCTGGTGTAAGGAGATTGACAAGAGGACCATCAGAAAATTGGAGAAGCATGCTGGTGAGCTGGGAAAGATCTCCTTCATGTATTGCCATGTCTTGGATGATATGTTGATAGTATGAATGTGACATTGCCAATGACCAAACATAGTGTTACCCTTATGACATTAGAGACTAAGTACTATGGTGACCATCACTGGTAAGCCTGAACACAGAGACTTTATGGAAAAACATGATTACAGGCACATCCTCAGACTATGCTATCTTGATGACTGTTGGTGGTGACAAATTGGAAGCAAACCTGAGGCCATGCCTACTAGCTTATGTACTGGATGTTAAACAAGAAAATTAATCCTACTCAGCAATCCTATAGCCTTAAGAGATACAAGGATGTTGTTAAGTAAATCAGCACCTCTAATAAGAAATTGGATCCAATCCTAACATGGTTGCACTGTGCCAATTTCAAGGGGTCTACCCACCTCCTCAGATCTCCTTGGGATACCAGGCAGGTATGATGTGTACAGACAAAACACCATTACACATAAAAGTAAATCTTTAAAAATAATAAACTTTAAAAAGAAAGCCCAGTATGCAGTAGTGCCCACATTGTGAGGAAGTCCAGATGTATAAAGAGGCCACATCTGGATGTTCTGTACTTCTTCAACCCATTCTACCCCAGGCATTAGACAAGATTGTTGAGTCATCCTATCCTTTAAGTCTTCCCAGGTCAAATCTTAGAAAGTGGGGATCAAACACACATCATTCCTGTGCTTGGTCCAAACTGACCTACTGCATTGATTAATAATAAATTAATAATAAAACGGTTGCTTCAGTGGTAGTGCTTTGGAGGTAGTTTCTGAAACAGCATGGGTAACTAGAAAGGCAAATTGCAGAATGAATGAGGGATGGGCCAGGCATCCTGCAGAAGCTCTGGTACTCTAGGCAGGGTCCTCAGAGGCAGTTTGTGGCTAGGAAACTTGGTCCCTTTTTTTTTTTTTTTTGAAACATCTGGATTATGCTTAAGGCAGAGTATGAGTCTTAACTGTCTATGGGTTTGATTAGGAGTGTCCCCCATAAAATCATGTATTTGCATATTTGGTCCCTAATTGGTGGAACTGTTTACAAAGGATTAAGAGGTGTTGTCTTTGGGAGTGAGCATTGAGATTCAAAAAGCTCATTAGATTACCAGTTAATTTTCTCTAACTTGTTGTAGCTCGAGATGTGAGCTCTCAGCCCTCCCTCTACTCTACCATCATGGACACTAGCCCATTGAAACCTTAAGCCAAATTCAAGACTCCCTTTTATAAGTGGAGTCATGATGTTTTTAATCACAGCAATAGAAAAGTAACTAAACAGTGCCTTAAAAAAAGATGATGGTTCTGGTAAGAATTGCCAAATAAGAGCATTGACATTCCCAACACAATGGCCAGCTTGGCAGCATTCGCAAATACCCGGGATCTGGCTGTGGTCCCAAGACATAGGAGGGCGAACGATGGAGCCCCTGCTTGGGCTTATATTTCAGGGTCCCCCTTGCTCTGACCCAACACATAGAAAGTCTCTAGAGAAGGGAATATTTTGAACTCTGTAGAGAACTGAAGCATTCTGGATGTCTCTTGGGATTTAAGAAAAGAAGTAAGAACTTGGACAGTTTCTTTTTTTTAATTACAGACTCATAGCTAAACAAGTAATCTAGTAAAATGACAACTAAGGCACTGCTTGAGGATTTCAATATGAGAAAAGATCTTCTTTGAGGCAGAACAGACATACAAGATGGACCACAAGTTACTTTAGCATTGGATGGTAGACTTGTGGCAAGGAGAATTCTAAAGTCTACCTCTTCTGAGTAATGGTCCATGTTCCAAATTTTGCTCTGATATGACTGGCTCAAACTTGATATACATTTGTTACTGTAGCTTGTACAAATTATAATTATTAATTGATCCTAATTAAGGCTGAGCCAGATCAGAAGCACCCAGTGAGCTCTGGTAGCCCCACCCCTTCCCTCCTGGGCCAGTGAGTATGGCTTCCCACTGCTCCTGTGATTCAAGGCTTGATCCCTCATCTCAGTCAGAAGTCATCTTAATTCAGGTAAGGTTGACTCTATTTCCTCTCTTCTGTTATTGGCAAATCAAACCTTTGGACAGGACAGAATTTAGAACAGCAATGGGTATTCTGATAGGCTCCTCAAATACTACCATGTGACTGACAGTCTCGTTCTTTAACAATAAATGCCATGATAAAATTAAAAATAATTGTCCCATGATAAAAAGTCTTCACAGTATGGGTGAGGCTCTGGATTTGATGACAGAACGGAAGAGAGGGAGGAGGGAGAGGAGGGGAGAAAGAGAGGGAATAGGGAGAAGAAACGAGGAAAGGGGAAAGAATTAAGGTCCCTTGGCTTTGCCATTTATCATTTAAAGGAAAAGGGAAGCACTTAGGCAAAGCGTTGATAAAGCTTCTCAAAGGGCTAAATAAGAACTGTGGACAACATGTAAGTAAATGATCGATTTTCATAAAACTTTATTTCCAAACCAGGAAGCCAGTCCATGGGTCACAGTTTGCCGACCCCTGCTTTAGACAAGTAGTGATTTGTTTTCTTCCTCATGTCATAAAGGAGACCTGAAGCAGGCAGCTGTGACAGTTTAGCCAGATGCTATCTGGTGCTGCCACCATCTGAAGGCTCAAGTAAAGCAGGAGGATCCATTTCCTGGGTGGCCCATTCTCATGATTGACAAGTGAAACAAGAGTCAGTTGCTTTCCTTGTTATGGCTGTTTGAGTGTCCCCACAACATGGAGGCTGGGTTCTCCCAGAACGAGCTGTTCAAGAAAACAGAGTTGAAGCAATGCTTTTTTTTTTTTTTTTTTTTTTTTTTGGGGGGGGGGTGGCTTTTCACTTTGCTGTGTTCCTTCAATAATAAAGATCAACTCCAATTCAATGAAATAAAAGCTTGTAAGAGCCACAGTACGAGGGGGGCTTGGGCATTAAGAGACATCTGAAACTACAGTACATGCCATATACCCGGACATCAAGATAAAGGCCAGCTCTAAAGAGAGGGATCTAGGATGTGACAGTCACTAGAGTTGTCTATCTACCACTATTATTCACTGTATTTTCTAATGACAGCTGGGGAGACTCCCTCTACAGAGGGTCCCTGCGGCATGTGGAGTTAGCCAGGGCTGGGAGAACTTGCAGGTCCAAGAGTAGAGTGAGAACAACTCAAAGAGATATCTTTGAACAGAACAGCTAATGCTCACTTGGCTTCTGGCCTCTGTTACGCACCAGGCTGACCCTGAGAGGATGAGCTCTGTGCTCCCTCCACTTTACTGTGTAAAACCAGCTTGCCTTCCTTCCTGGGACAACTGCCCATGAGACAGACCCTCGGTTTTCCATCTCTATGTCTTTTGAAACAGCTCAAGCTCTTCCCCCATGAAGACCCCTTTCATTGTGGCTGGAGACAGGACTAGATGTCCTGACAGCCACCTCCCATTTGTAACTCATTTCTTACACCACAAGTTCATTATGCAGGACTCCTTACCTACGTCCTTAGCCTGCACTTGGCAATTTTCATTTAATTTGAATCGCTTCACTTCATTGCATCATACGGAAAGACCCAGGCTGCAGTCTGTGGTCACTCAGGCCCTTCTCTCCGCCCAGCAGGATCAACTAGGACATTTCATGGGCTTGATTTCATCCAAGCTGTTGATAAATGTTCTGTCTGGAGAAGAGCCCCATGGCATTCCCCCAGCGAATTCCTGTGAGGAATTCATCTGCCGCAAATATCCTGGCAGCGTCCCTATCTCTACGATTTTCCCAACATCAATCACAGCTGCTCTCAGGTCATAAGAGCATCCTTATTTCTAGCGCAGTCTGTGATGGCATCTCAGGCCTCCTCCTGCTATTTTTTTTCCCCTTGTTTTCACAAATCATTCTAAGGTCCAACCCAACATTCTCCTGGGGAAAAGGGAAATAAAGAGAACTGAATGCTTCTGCTTCTTCTGGAGCCAGAATTTGGCCAGACATTCAACACTGGCTGCTTCCCTTAACAGCTGTGTGCCCCTAGGCGAGTTGCTTAATGACTCTTGTGTCTCCCTGTCTCACCTGTGGAAGGAGGACAGGCAGCTTTCCTCACAGTGTTATTGTAAGCATTAATGTGAATGTGTGAGATTCCTCAGAGCTGCACCCACAGGAAAAAGACACGCCCACTGCCATCACTGTCCTCCCTGTCACTCCTGCTCCCATGATTCCCACAGGCATCTGCCCCAGGTTGGGTATCTCTTCCTTGTAGCTTTTAGGGGAGGAGACTACAAACGTCTTTAATTTTTTTTAACTTAAAAAAAATTAAAGACATTTGTTTCCATCTTCAGTTTCGTCTCTGATCTTCTCTTCACCTTTTTTCTGCCTACTTTACTGCTGGAGTTTTCCCCTAAGTACCACTCATTCTATTCTGCACATCTTAATAAGTTGTTTTCATTTTCATTTCTTCCCAAATATGTTACAATTCTGTCAAGAACTCTTTTTTTTTTAACCTGTAGAGTTAGGGGAGGGGAAAACATGATCAAGATACACTGCATGAAAAAAAATTAAAATAAAAAAATAAGTATGTCATTGAATCCTCAGATATTTGAAAATTTCTCTAAAAGAGCCTTCATTAATATCATTTGTTGTTGTTCGTTTGGGGTTGCTGTTGCTGTGGTTGTTGTTGTTGTTATTGTTTAAAATGGGTTCTCTCTGCATAGCTCTGGCTGTCCTGAAACTCACTATACAGACCAGGCTAGCCTCAAACTCAGAGATCTGCCTGCCTCTGCCTCTGCCTCTGCCTCTGCCTCTGCCTCTGCCTCTGCCTCTGCCTCTGCCTCTGCCTCTGCCTCTGCCTCTGCCTCTGCCTCTGCCTCTGCCTCCTCTGCCTCCTCTGCCTCCTCTGCCTCCTCTGCCTCCTCTGCCTCCTCTGCCTCCTCTGCCTCCTCTGCCTCCTCTGCCTCCTCTGCCTCCTCTGCCTCCTCTCTGCCTCCTCTGCCTCCTCTGCCTCCTCTGCCTCCTCTCTGCCTCCTCTGCCTCCTCTCTGCCTCCTCTGCCTCCCAAGTTCTGCAATTAAAGGTTCACACCACCACACCAAGCCCTTCATTAATTTTTATTTTAATCCCATTGTGATCTGAGAACTGACTTTGAACAGCTGCTATTATTTAAAATATTTAAAGCATATTTAATGATTTAGAATATGATCTCTCTTGGTGAAGGCTCTGTGCAAGCTTGAACAAAACTGTGTACCCTGCTCTTCGTGAAAGGAGAATATTCTATAAAAGTCAATTAGATCATGCTGATTAATAGTGCTGTTCAGGCCAACTCTGTCTTTATTTCTTTTCTGACTTCTGCATCTATGAATTACTGCCAGGAAGATGTTGAAGTCTCCCAACTACGCAAATGGATTTGTCCACTTCTCCTTTCAGTTTGCCGGAGTTCTGCATTCCACATTTTGATACTATGTGGTTAGGCACATGCGCAACCATGTCTTCTCAGGCACATGCATGGCCATGTCCTCTCAGGCATGTGCACAGCCATGTCCTCTCAGAGCACGGATGGGTCTGCCATTTCACAGCCCCTTCTTTTTACATGATAATTATATTTGTTTGATGTCTGCTACTAACATCGGTGCTTCAGCTCTCTCTCAGTTAGTGTTACCACAGTATATATTTTCCCATCTTTTTACATTCAAGCTTTCAGTCTTCATATTTTAAGTAGGCTGGGGTGGGGGGAGCCTAAGATGCAACTTAGTGCTAAAGAACTCGCCTAGCATGTAAAAGGCCCTGGGTATGATCCCCAGCACCACAAAATACACAAATAGACATCTTATAGAAAGCTATAGAGCTTAGGAGACACATTTTAAACTAATCTAAGCCTTCCTCAAATAACTCCCTCCCACATCGCCCAGAGTGCAGGAATCCTGTAAAAGCCACTCTCGATCCCCACCTTGTGTGCTGTGTGACATTGCTGTCATCTGTCCCACTTATCCATATGCTGTCAAATACACTGGTACTATAACTGCTTTAGATGGTTGTGTTCAACTGTTTTAGCTACAAGGGCAGAGCTTTAGGCTTTGCTTCTGATTCCAAAAGGCCTGTTTGAAGACAGACAAGACTTCTAACTTCTCTAAATAGGCAGTGATTCCCAGTCCCCTCTGGAGAAGGGGGGTCCCATTAAACACTGAAAGAGCCCTATCATATAAAGTAGTCTACTGAATCCTGAAGGATATCATGATTACAGAACTCACACACAGTGGCTCGGGCCTCTGCGGCTTAGAGACTTGAAAATGATGACTCAAGTGTCTGCTCGCGGGCTAATCAGAAGAGACAGAAGGACAGAAACTCAGCCAGATCCTTTACCAGGATCCTGCAAGGACTAATACAAAAGACAATATCAAATAAACTGGCAGACAACATTAGAACATGGACAATAAGGCCAAGAACAGAGCATTAAAGTCATTGGAGTACAAACTATTGCCATGAAAGACGGGGTTTCCATGTAACGTTCCCCTCAAATACAAAGGTTAGCCTCAAACAATTTAGAAAAGGGGGCAGGGAGAAATGACAAGGCAGATGACCTGTTTTAATGTAACAGGTTAATATAACCCTACATGCCTGGAAGTCTGGAGATTTCCCTCCATGTTTTCAGTATTCTCCATATCACTGCACTAAAACTGCCAAGACATAATTTGGTTTTGCTGATAACAATGCCTTCCGGGGTGGTTTTTCTGAAATAGTTGATTGTTGTCTTGGGGAAGGACTGGTGTGAGGCAAGCCTGCTTGGGTAACTGATCGTAGCTGGAGGTGACAGGCTATTACTAGGCCCATGGCCTTGGCCCTTCCATCAGACCACAGCCTCTGGGATTGCACCTGGAGAAGGAAATAGTGAGCAACATGGGGGACTACTCCCTGGTGTCTATGTCATCCATGTTCCATTTCCATCTTCCTTTTTCATGTAGTATTTTAATTAATGCTTTGAAAATTCATGCAATGTATTTTTAATATTTGTTTCCTACCTCACTCTTTGCTCAACTCCTTCCATATCCCTGTCACTCTCCACACCTCTTAGTAGTAGTAGTATTGCTGTTGTTGTTGTTACATTTATACATATAAATCTACAAATACAACTTACTGGGTCCATTTAGTGTTGTTTGCACGTATGCCTTTTTTAGGCTGACCTCTTAGAATTAAATAATCAACTAGGGGTCCATCCCTGGGGAAGACTGATCTCCTTCTCAGCAATCATTAATTGTCTATAACTCTTCATCTGGAGGTGGGGTCATGTGCAGTCTCTCTGTGTTGACATGTCCACTGGTGTTGTCATAGTTTAGGTCTTTCTTGTTTAGTCTACCATATTGTTGAGATTTCATGGGTATAGCTTCTCTGTTCTGCATTGAAGACACAATCTCACAGCAGGTGATCTAGTACTCTGGCTCTTACAGTCTTTCTGTCCCCTCTTCCACGATGTTTCCTGAGCAGTAAGTGTAAGGCTTGTGTTGTAAATGTATCAGTCACGTTGGACACTCGCATTCAATTACTCTCTCCATTTTGACCCATGTGGCTTTCTGTAGCTATCTCTGACTGCTGCAAAAAGAAGCATCTTTGATGAGGGATGAGGACTACATTTAGTTGTGGGTATAAGGCTAAGCACTTAGAATACAGTTAGAAATTATACTGGTTCAGGAAAGTGATAACTTTAGGTTTTCCTCTGAGTCCATGGCTTTACCAAGCATGGGGAGTTGGCTAGGTTTACAGTTGTAGGGATGAATTCTCTCCTACTGAGCCAACTTAAGTCCCATTAGACAGTGATAGACTCCTTCACCTTTAGGTATAGCTTACAGTGCTTGGTCACTGTTGTGGTTCAGAGGCACCACAGCGTGGTAGACTATTGATTGCTTTGCTCCCAATGGAAGCTTGCACAGCACCTTCTGGTACTGAGTGCCTGTCCTCAAAGAGGAGGCTTCCAGGTCGGTTCCAGCTCGATTCCTCCAAGTCCTGTGTCCAAGTTGTCCAATATTTTCAGCAAAGGGGACTTACCTTCTAATTCTGGGAAGCAGCCAAAGGCAAGAGCAATTGCCTACATTGTTGGACGTGGTCTCTTAGACTCCCCTGACCAACAACTTGAAAGAAGGTTTCTCATGACTGGTACTTGGATTTTCCTATGGACCAGCAACATTCATATCTACTTGTGCCAGGAAAAAAAAGGCGGGGGACACTGAAAAGAGTAGTGTGCCTACGGAGACCACCAAACCTCTCTCCACTCCTTGATCCTGACCTAACCTGAGCCCAGAGCTTTGGCACTCAAGCCTAAGCCAAGAGTTTGCAGGAAAAGCTGCATAGTAATTATAATCCTCTACTCTCTGCCTCTGTTCTCCTTTCACTGTAGTGGAGTGGAATGAAAAAAGAAAGCTTCAGGCTTTTAAGCCGTATGTGGTCCTCAGAACCATTACCTGGAAGTCCCACGGGGCTCCTATGCAATGCAGAAGCATTGCCACAGATAGGAAAGGCTTAGAAGTCAGGTGGCCTGATGCACAGCATACATTTCATAGGCTTCAGATGAGAATCAGGAGCTGAGGCTTCCAACCAGATAACCAGTTGCTCCTGCTCATGCTTTGTTCTGGAGCAACCTTGTCTCTTCCCACTCTGTGCACTGATTATCTCCAGCCA
Source organism: Arvicanthis niloticus (assembly GCF_011762505.2). Taxonomy (NCBI): domain Eukaryota; kingdom Metazoa; phylum Chordata; class Mammalia; order Rodentia; family Muridae; genus Arvicanthis; species Arvicanthis niloticus. Next base: position 114,681,167 of record NC_047659.1, on the reverse strand, counting down.
TTTCCTCAGCAATGCCATTTCACACACCATAACATGGTGAAGACGATCTTGACTCTGCTTGATGGACAGCCAGCCATGATCCTGAGACCCAAGTTCATTTTCTCTAAGATGCCACCAAAGATGGCACAGGATCTGGTTATGCAGGCATTGCTCTGATGCAAAGGCTCTGATTTTTCTGAATACCCTAACAATGGACTCTAATAAATAAAAGACTTGCACTACATCTAGGCACTGAACCTTCCTTGAGGTTCCCAGCATGCTCTACTTCTCCAGGTGTGTTCTCTGGATATGCCCTTGGACAAGCTATCTGCCACTACCTAAACAGTTACCTGCCCAAGGCTGCCAATCAAGCTTTCTTGAAAATTCCCCCAGGCATCCTTTCCCCACAAGGCTTTATAATGCTTGCTTGGCTATGTCAGAAACACACTGTTTGCTGTTTGCTGAAGCCCCCTCCACTGCTGTGGCTGCCTGTCTGTTTTAGTAGGCTGTGTATCCAGCTCCAAACCTCGGTGGCATTTATGCTTATGTACACAGAATCTATCACTCTAAGTAACATAGGCAAATGAATGAATGGTTCCCAAGAATCAGTATAATCTGTTTCAAGCCCTGGCTCAGTCATTGTTTCTTTCACACAAGTCAAGTTACTTTCTTGGTGGCTTCACCGATACAATGGTGATAAATCTTCTCTAGCATAGAACTAACTGTTCCAGACCAACAATTCCCATGTACATTATGGCGTAACGGAGGAAAGAGACAGCCAAGAAACTTTGTGGACCAGAAGGTCTCAACCTTCCTAATTCATAGGCCCTTTATTACAGTTCCTCATGCTGTGGTGACCCCCCTCCTGACCATAAATTATTTCATTGCAACTTCATTAACTGTTATGAATCACAATGTAATTATCTGAGATGCAGACTATCTGATATTTCACCCCTGGGGAAGAGCTGTTCCACATCCCCACAGGTTGAGAACCTCGGCTGTAGGGGGAAGACTTATTCGGAGCTCTAACTTACCTAGACTTCTCTGCCTCAGCTACTCATTGAGGTTGCCTGGGAAATTTCACCGGCTTTAATACAGGACTCTGATGTGCAGCTTAGACTGAGAATGCTGGCTGATCCTGGGCCATGATGCCTTCACCTTGGTGGCTAGCACTTGAGTCTTCCACTTGGAATTCTCGAAGCTTAATTGAATCAACATCAGCTGGAGGGTTGTTAAACCAGAGCTGGGGACTGTGCTCAAGTGTATGACTCGGCAGCTCTAAGGAACAATCCAGATCATGTTTCTCAGATGTCCCCAAGAGATTTTGCTTTTCTGCTCTGAGAACTACTGGGTTCAAAACACCGTGGGGTTTTTTCACCAAGTTCCAACTCAGGCCTGCTGGTATCTTTCAATTTTGTTTAATGAGTTTAGGCATATGTGGCTACTATATCACAGGGTGTGAGAGAAATCCAGAGACTCTCAGACCCATGAGGTATTTTCATCCCTTCTTTCAAGTAAAGGAAAATATGTATGCCCTTGCCTGGCCTGTGGCATAAGACAATGTGTACCCACAGGGCACTCACCTAAGATTCAGACCCTCAAAGCAGGCTTTAAAATGCTAAGGGCTGGATACTTGAAAGCATTTTCAGTTAGCCACAGGGGCAGCTTACATGACTCCTGCAGAACATTCTACAGGAGAGAACAATAAAGCAGGAAAGCCCCTATAATATTCCAAAAGAAATGTACAGAGATCAATGGTATCAGTGTGCATGACTTTAAGCCCAAAGAATAATGCAGTAAAAAGACGGTACATTTCAGGAGGAAAGAAATCACTGGAATAAGACAGCCAGGCACACACAAGAATTGTGAAGAGCCAGCAGTGTAGGTGACAGCAAAGCTGATGACAGAATGACTAACAGAAGTCCATGAGGCCAGAGAAACAGTACAACGTAGAGCTGGTAGCCACACAGGATGTCGGCACCCCTACACCTGAAGTGGGTGAATCTTGGAAAATTCTTCAGGAGAGGGAGAGCTGCCAGCAGCTCCTGCCTTTGTGTAAGACATAGCTACCTTGACCCACTCCCTCAATCTGTACTGTTCCTGCCCACCAGCAATGCCAGGCAAGACAAGCCAGAGCTGCCACTGCACACCTACAAGAATCCATCAGCTGGAAGGACAACGTGTAAAAGTGGTAATTACAAGAATGGTGTCCAGATCATGACTGCAGGTGAGAGTCATATAGAAGAAACAGATGATCAGTGAGATGTGGCACCAGAGCTCGATGCTATCTTCATGCACTTGGTGGTCATGTGGGTCAGAAGAGTGGAGTCCCCAGTCTAGCTTCAAATTCTGGCTCTATCACCTCTGAATGGAGGTGTGTGTTATGGCCTGAATATGGGAGGCCCTCATAGGATCTATGTTATGAATGCTGGTCTCCAGCTGGTGGTAGCATTTTAGAAAGTAGGACTTGGCTGGAAGAAGTAGGTCACTAGAAATAGGACATTGAAGTTATCTTGTCCCTTCTCTGATAGGTATTCGCTCCTTCCTTTCTTCCTTCTTTCCTTCCTTCCTTCCTTCCTTCCTTCATTCCACGTGTGTGTGTGTATGTGTGTATGTGTGTGTACATACATGCACTTCTACATGTGTGTGTTTCTGCCACATGTTCCTGCTACTGTGACATTCTTCCCAAGCACACAGGGTCAAGAGATCATTTACTGAACCATTTCTGCCAAGGATCTGCTCATAGTAATGATAAAAGTAACAAGTAGAGTTGTTGAAAGGCCATTCTCCCTGGTGTTTCTTCAACTGAGACCTCATCTCCAAGGTTGTTCCTATAGCACTGGAAAGTGTCTCCTCAAAGACCAGGCAGTATAGACAACCAGGCCCTCAGTGTCACCTGGTTTGTAGAAATGCAGTTGCTGTGGTAACACTCAGTCCTATCCTGGCTCAGGGTCCCCTGTGTTCTGCTAGTTCCCCAAGCCCTGCAGCAGGCTAACTGGCTGATGGTCAAGCAAGTAAAATGTCATACTCTTCACAGTTCTGGATGCTCATGCCTCTAAGTCTTTCTCCACTTAACATGGGAAAAACAGATGGGCCGTGGCCATCAGCTGATGCTTGCAAAGGGCTGAGGCAAGCTTTTGGTCATGGGTAAGTGCCCTAATTAATAACTCTATCTACTCTTATAAACAAACATCTGAAACTCAGAAAAGATCAAATAAACATCATAAAAGTGGCCTTCGAGCCCAAGGTAGGTGAGGAGACAATTATGAATTTATCTGAATGAAATGAAGTTTCAAAAAGATGTGACCACAGACTGGAGTTACCATGGGGTGACTTTAAAAGAGTCATGCTAAAATGAGGAGACAGAAAATCAAACGTCAAAAATCAGTTTTGTAGAATGAGTGACAGATACCACAAACATCCCAGTTGAATGTGAGCTCCTAGAATATTCTAGAATAGATAATTACACAGATGGTTTGGGGCACTGTGAGAAAGAACTTGGTAACGTGGGGGGGCAGGATGAGTTCACAGAGTAACACCTTGTGCTACACTATGTTGTTTGACAAGCTCACTGGATTAATCACCAAAATGCTGTAAAACAGAATAAAGCTTGGTTTCAGCAGGAACGGGAAAGACGGGCAGGAGGAATGTGTGTTAAATGAGAAGCTAAGTACTACACGGACTGTTATGAAGCAAGACTTTTTTGTGGAGAACCAGCTCCTTCTTATGTGTTGGGTTTAGCCAAGAATTAAAACTAGGACAGGTCTGAAGATGACATGAAGCCAGGAGGAAGGACCAGCATGACTATAGAAACAGTCCAACAGACCATAGCCTGCCCCAGCAAGACTGCAGCGATTTTTGGTGGTGGTGGTGGTGGATTTCACTTACCTGTAGGCTCCACGTGAGCCAAGAATAGGATGCAGCCACAGCCCCTGTCCATCCAGGAGCTGCATCTGTCCAGGGTGCTGCTCTGAGTCTGAGTATCCTCCTGTTTAATCTTACAGCCATGCTGCAAGGGGATGTATTGGTCCTCTTGACAGAGGAGGGAGGGCAGTCTCAAACAGTCTGGAGCAATACCTTTTCTCTGGTAGCCAGGTCTATGCACATGCTCACATCAAGGTGCCTTGGGCATACAATGGCAGAGCTGTAACTGGTTTTCAGTGGTCACAGTTACAGGAAAAATGCTGAAGAACCAGAACACATCAGTCTGGGGAAGACCTGCAGACATTGTAGACATTGACATGTAGACATGTGTGTTGAGGCCCACGCTGCCCGGCTTGGGGGCCACTGTGTCCTGTCCCGTGCTGCTGCTCCGGTCCGAAGGTCAGGGTCTAGCAAGAGAGAGAGAGGGGATGGAGGGGCAAAAGACGCAAAGAATAGAGACAAGACAGGGAGTGTAGTCAAGTCTCTAGTCTCATTTTATTGAAAGGAAATCCTGGGTATTTATAAGCTCACGCAGGGGAACACAGCTGAAGACACTTTACCACGTGCACCTTGCAGCTGGAGGCATGAAACAAACAAAACAAGATATGTGGAAAAGACAAGATGTTTGTCAGAGTGTGCTCAGCTGTTGTAGGCTGTTGAAAACAAGTCTCTTGTTAGGGTATATGGTCTGAGATGGCTGCAAAGATGATAGCCACTTTCTGCTAGGAATCGGCTCCCAACACATGTGGACATTGACAGTCATAACTATGAATGATCGGATCGGATTCCTTTGCTCTAGGTCTGGCTTCTGTCCTTATCCCTGTGTCCCCTCTCCTCCCACACCCAGTTCTACCAACCTGCTGGCTGTTGTCTGAACATTCTTCCTGTCACCTCGAGGCCATCAGATTTGCCATGCCTCCATCACCCACTGTGGCTGTCTGGCCAATACTACTACCTCTTCCCACAGATCTTACTCCCTGTCCCCCAAGGAAGAGTTGTTCTTTTATCTAAGCCTGAGCCATCTCCTTCCTACAGAGGGCCTGTCAGCTGCAGTCCCTTCAAGAGTCCCCACAATGTACTTTCTGTTCAAGGATGGAGCCTTGAAGCTCACTCATCCCTGATAAAGAACCAAAACAGCGTACTGAGAAACCCCTGTAAATATCAAATCCATTATCCCAAAGTAATCTATTAGCTTAAATTTATAGTCTAAAATGCCACACTAACAGGTAATTTTTTAACGGGCATTTATAAAGCTGCCGTTTAGGAACTCCAGAATTCATCCAAGGAGAGAATGAAAACACGGCAGCACTTTAGAAGGCTGACTCCCCTTATACAGTTAGTCTCCCTTATCTTCCCTACAGCCTTCGAGAGGGATCCAACTTGTAAAGTTTGCCCAGTTTCTGATACGTGGTTCTTCTTCTCTGTTTTAAACGTATTTGTATCAGCAATGAATTTACAAAGATTCTGGAAGCACCTGGCTGAACAGGATAGACAATGACAAATTAGTAATAGCAAAGGCCATCTCTCTGGTTCTCGACACTAAAATGACAGTAGGTCCAAAAGAGTGAGCGCTGGTGGGTATGTACGTTTGCTCCATAGGGTCAAATCAATGGATGCCAAGTTTTGCCTACGCCCATCAGCACAGCTCTACCCATCATCATCTCAAGGCAGCATGGTAGAGGAACTGCCTTTCTTCCTTCCCTCCCTCCCTCCCTCCCTCCCTCCCTCTCTCCCATGGACCACCAACCGTGAGGAGAGCTTGTGGAGCATGCAGCCTGAGAGGATGCCTTTATTTGGTCTATGTTTTGTGTAGCCACAAGTGCTTGTTCTGCTGTAAAGTAAACCACAAAAGGCAAGATTAAACGGGTCTTAGTTCCCAGCATCCTCGGCACGCTGTTCTGTTTAAAGTACTGGGCCTAAGATCTGCCAAGGCTCCTCAAAAAAAAAAAAAAAAAAAAAAAAAAAAAAACAGCACCCTACCATACATGGTACGAATCTCCTCTCCCATCCCCATGCAAAACATGTTTGAGCAGACAGTAAACAGCAAGCTTTATAAGTAAGCAAAAGGCAGGGAAGCTAAAAGGGATGTAAAGACAGAGGGGTTTATCCTACGCAGGCAGAACTGCATCCAAAATCTAATTTTAGCCTTTACTCCTACAGACACACTTAGAAACAACCTTTCTGTCAAAGGAGGGTTAACAAGCTGGAAACTGACACTTGGTTTTTGATGTGTCTATGGCTGTTTGGGGTTTCTTCTTGACCTCACCTTGTCTATCATGTCGGCCTGTTAGGATTTGACCTTCCCAAGCCAGTCAGGAATGTATTCACTGCTTCTCTGATCCCAGAAGCTGAAAGTGATCTTCATGATGGTGGAAATGCTCTCTTCAATCGGATGCTACGTTTTTCTAACATTTATCATGTCCCTGCATTTTGCAAAGAGAGATTTTGAAGCCACTTACTTGAAACAGAAGGTCTCCCCCTTCACATAAGTAAGCCAGGTTCTCTGTTCAGACAACAAAAGCTCCCAACATTACGATCCACTTTGGAAACTGTTTCTTGTTAGAAAGCCAGCCTCCATGCTAATGCAACTTACACCCACTGGTCTCTCCTTATTTCTGACCCAGGGTCTCTTCTATATCTTTCATATCCTCACCAACGGTTTCCCCCAGGCTGCTGGGCCTCAGCTCTTTCGGCTTTCTTCCTCCTGGTGTCAGACACTTTGGCCTCTTGGTCATTCTGCTGCTTATATTCCAGTTGGCCTATGTCCCTTTAAAACAGGGTCCAGAAACAGAGCTGTGGACAGTGAGTGTGTGTCATTTTAACTCTGTCCAAACATCTAGCTGTCAGTTCTTACTACCCAGTCCTCATCTTCCCTGACTCCAAGGACAGGCTGCAGCTGTTCAGTGAGCATTAATTGGTGCTGATAAACTGAAGTGTCAGGAAAATATATGACAAATCTGCTCACTGGTGCATGTAAAAAAAAAAGGGGTTTCAGTAGATTTATTCATGTCAAACCCTACTTTGGTCATTCAGATGGAGTAGGGTTGGCAGCTTCTTGGACCTTACTGCCCATGGGCTGGGAAAACTGACCTGGATCTGCACAGGGTGCAATGTTTTTAACCTCAAATGTGGATACTAAATATTACACATTTTGCTCTATGTCTGTACTGATTCAGAACAAAGACAGATCTTACTAGGTAAAAATCCTTTCCTAACCCAAGTAGTTGAAGGTGTGTTATAAGTGACATTTGAGGGTTTCATACACACACACACACACACACACTGTTCCTAATATGTTTTCATTTGAAGGGGACTCAGTGATTACAAAGGTCATGAGTAGACAGCACAACATGGCCAAATAAGGGTGTTTCTTTTATAATGAGACAAGGGATATTTTAAGAAAGAATAACATTGCTTCCCATAAGCAACCAACATTTATATAGTTATATTTATATTTCTCAACATTATATAGTATTTTAAAATGACCGCTATAAATGTTTGACTGACCAATTAACTCCTTTGACAGAATGTGGTTTTCTTCACAGGACGCTGTATACTGGCTTGGATGTATCCACAAAGAGCAGATGTTAGAAGGCCTTATGTGTAGCTGCATCTATTTGCAATTCAGATGCTCTGGCCATTCTGAAGAAAGACCCCTGGCCCATCTGCATTTCCTTCCCTGCCACCACTTTTCCAAGTAGAATGCTATTAGTCATAAGTTACCAGACGGCCTCTCACTCTGCAGCCAGAGGCCGGTGGGAGCCACTTGTGGAAGGCCTCTGGCAAGGCCTTATCTGAAATGAAGTATAATACATCCAGTGAGTTAAGACATACCACATTTCTACAGAAAACATCATTAAACAGACACAGCAGAATCTAACAATAAAGTAGTTTGTTGAGATTTATGGTTTTATTATTATTTATTTTTAGAAAAGAAGAGAGAATGTACAAGATGCAAAGTCTCATACAGTATGTTATTGTCAGTTGCCTAACACCAGCCCTGTCTTGTGACTCAGTGATGGAGGTGGTGGACAGCAGGGATGTGCTGATCACGGACACACAATACTACACCACAGATGAGGACAGATGATGTTGGGCCAGCCTGTTCCAAAAGCAAGCCAAGACATGGTATAAAAGCAAGAAAACCAATGGACCTCTCTCCATGGGGAAGACATGGGTGTGAACCCACAAGCATTCCCCCATCCCACAGCACCCACTTCCGCATCAGACCACAGCAATACACAAAATGGAATGGTCCTTTGGTGTTTTTCTGAAGGGATATTCAGGTTCCCAGTGTCTTATTTCTGATTTTCTTTTTTCATATTTTAGTCCAGAATTCTTAAAGCAGTGTAGGGGCTTAGCATCTTGAATTTTTCAGGATCCGGTTCTGCCCAATGGTAATTTGCTAAAAGGAACAAAAAGAAAATATTGCTAAGATAGACTGCAAAAGCTGCTTTTAAAACCTACCACTACAAACATTAAGAGTTAGCTAAAGAGGCCGGGCAGTGGTGGCACATGCCTTTAATCCCAGCACTTGGGAGACAGAAGCAGGTGGATTTCTGAATTCGAGGCCAGCCTGGTCTACAGAGTGAGTTCCAGGACAGCCCAGGCTATACAGAGAAGCCCTGTGTCCAAAAAGCCAAAAAAAAAAAAAAAGTTAGCTGAAGGAATCACTTCAAATTCACACAAAACCACAGCATCATGTTGCCTCACTCAACTGTGCAAAAAACATCTAGCAACTTCTGATATGTAAACCCAAATATCTTCCCACGCAAGTATCTCCACAACAACCTTAGTGTTTGAGTTTAAAAACATAGTAAATATTTATTTGTTTATTTATTTATTTTATGTATGTGAGTACATTGTTGCTATCTTCAGACACACCGGTAAAGGGCATCAGATCCCATTACAGATGGTTGTGAGCCAACATGTGGTTGCTGGGAATTGAACTCAGGACTTCTGGAAGAGCAGCCAGTGATGTTAACTGCTGAGCCATCTCTCCAGCTCCCCTTTGTCTTTAGTTTTTGAGGCAGCGTTTCATCCTATAGCTCAGGTTGACCTAAAGCTCACTATGTAGTCTGAGGCTGGCCCTGAGCTTGCATTAATTTTAACTTCCTAGGATTACAGTTTTGAACCGCCATGCAAAATCTGAACATACTTCTAAATGGCTTTTTGCATTTTGAAGTAAATGAAAAGAAAAATACAACATACCAAAGTTGTAATGTTCACCATTCACTAGGAGAAAATTCATAGCATTTAGTATTATACAAGGGGGAAAACTGGCAAATCCATAATCTGAATCTCTACTTTAAGGAAAGGCAGAAAAATCTTCAAAACAAATCTAAACAAGAGAAACAAAAACCGCATATGTGTATGTATGTAACATATTTATGTGTATTTGAATATTATAAAATAGTTTTCCATATGGATTTTCAAACAAACTTAGTGTTACTTATCTCTTCCTAATCCACTTCTCTGTCACCTTCCCATGTGTGTGTTAGGTGTAGAATATTTTCCCTCAAGTCAGGGGTGTCTCAGAAACCTAAAAACAATACAATACAAAATAATACAAGCTGTTATTTTTGGTTGCCCACCAGAACTTGAGTATAAGCCCTCCTTGCTGAAGACGCCATACAGTTTGGTCAGAGCGCACAGAGAAATCAAGTTAGTCCTGACTAGCAAGCGTCCTCTAATGGCTAGCTTTCATAGAACTGAAAGGGAATTATGCAGGTTGCTGGGGGTTAAGTCACCAGTAGTCTTATCCTATCCTGTGATCTACAAAAGCCACAAGTATAGCAAAATATGCCCATGTGTGCAACAGTGGCATGAATGTTATGGGAATAACCAACCATTTTGCTTAGTTTTAAGGCAGGCTCCATACATATGATGAAACACATACCTAGTAATATAAATCCATCCAACAGGCTATGGTTGAAGAACTTATAAGCCCCAAGAGTGAACTTACTATTATTATTTTGCTAGACGGGCATAGTTTCAAGCTGTTCTCTAAATTCATATCTCTCTTCTCTCTACCCATAGACAAGTACAGCTTGCAGATCTATGAGGACATTTGCTTTGTGCAGTGACTGGCAGTTAGTGCAGAAACATACAACTAGCTGAAACATAGAGAATGAGTATCCAGGGAGTACTCACCACAGGAGCATCTATGTCATACCCTCTCCCCACAAGGCTCAGGGACCATTGTGGAAGATTGTAAGAGTCAGGTTCAGAAAGACCAGAGTGAAACCTGTCTTCTGAACATGACAGGACCACTGAACTCATGAAATCACAGCAACTGTGGTTTCCTATACATGATCCAGCCAGTCTTTATTCCAGCAAGAGGAAGAGGAGGAGGCTTGTGAGGCCCACCCCAACAGAGGAACTATAGACAGTTGGTGGCTTCTGAAGGAGGAAGAGTCAAAATTGTAAGGATATGGCCCTTAGTAGGTTGGATATGACTCAGTGGGTTAATTGAGGGAGGAAGAGAGAGAGGGGAGGGGGAGAGGGAGAGAGGGAGAGAGGGAGAGAGGGAGAGAGGGAGAGAGGGAGAGAGGGAGGGAGGGAGGGAGAGAGAGAGAGAGAGAGAGAGAGAGAGAGAGAGAGAGAGAGAGAGAGAGAGAGAGAACACTAAAAGTTGGGAGGAGTTGTGGAGGCAGTTCTGGGGGGCATTTGGAGGAGGAGTTGAGGTTGATATTATATTTAAAAATCTGATGGCAAAATGTGTTAGTCAGAGTTACTACTGCTGTGATAAACACCATGACCAAAAGCATGTTGCAGAGGAAAGAGTTTATTTGGCTTACTCTTCCACATCATAGCCCATCATTAAAGGAAGTCTGGACAGGAACTCAAGCAGGGAAGGAGGCAGAAGCTGATGCAGAGGTCATGAGGAAGTGCTCTTTACTGGCTTGCTCTCCTGGCTTACTCAGCCTCCTTTCTAACAGAACCCAGAACCACCAGCCTAGGGGTAGTCGTTCCTCTGATGTTTTCCACATCAATCACTAAGAAGATGCCCTACATGTAGTGCAGTTCAAGATGGGAGATGCTTCCCAAAGAAGCATAAGAAGAAAAAAAGACCAGAAGCCATTACAAAAAGAAGATGTAGCCAAAATACAACATGCTGAAGAATTTATCAAACCAGAATCCAAAGTGGCTCAATTAGACACTTCTCAGTGGCCCTTGTTACTAAAGAATTTTGATAAGCTAAATGTAAGGACAACACAGCATACACCTATTCCTTATGGTTCAAATCCCCTGAAGAGGGAGATTGGGGACTATATCAGGTTTCATTAATCTTGACAAGCCCTCTAATGTGGTATCCTGGATCCAAGGAATACTTAAGGTAGAGAAGACTGCCCACAGTGGCACATTGTATCCCAAAGTGACTGGTTGTTTAACTGTGTGCATCGAACAAGCCACTCGTTTGATGAAATCACAGAGTGCAGGCCCTAGAAACTCTGACAGGTGCCCTGTTCCAGCGACCCCCACTTATTGCTGCAGTAGAGGCAGCTTTGAATAAGGACTATCTATGAGAGCAAAATGATAGGATATGATCCTGAAAGAAGATTAGGAATCTTTTGGGTGAGCTGTGAAGCTGGCACCTACATTCGGACACTATGCGTAAACCTTAGCTTGTTACTGGGAGTTGGTGGTCAGATGCAGGAACTTCAGAGGGTGCGTTCTGGAGTCATGAGTGAAAAGGACCACATGGTGACAATGCATGATGTCCTCAATGCTCAGTGGCTATATGATAACCATAAGGATGAAGAGTTACTTGAGGCATGTTGTTTACCTTTTCAAAATGCTGTTGACATCTCATAAATGTCTAGTTATGAAAGAGTGCAGTTAATTCAATCTGCTACGGGGCAAAGATCATGCTTCCTGGTGGTCTTCAATATGAGGATGGCATTGAGGGCAACCAGGAGATTGTGGTCATTGCCACTAAGGGAAAAGCTATCTGCGTGGTGATTGCACTGATGACTACAGCAGTGATTTCTACCTGTCACCATGGTACAGTAGCCAAGCTAAAGAGGGTGGTCATGGAAAGAGACACTTACCCTCACAAGTGGGGTTGGTCCAAAGGCAACTCAGAAGAAGAAGAAGATGATGGAGCAGGGCCTTCTGGACAAGCATGGCAAACCCACAGACAATGCCCCTGCCACATGGAACCAGGATTACATTGACTACAGTGATTCTGGCAAGAAAGTACTGGCTGATGAAGCAGTACAAGCTCCTCCATTAGCTGCTGAAGCAGTACAAGCAGTAAACATCATAAAAAGGAAGCGGGGGGGGGGGTAGGGGGGATAGTGAGAGTGAAAGTGATGAAACCCCTCCAACAGTGAGTTCCCCAGTTGAAGAAGGAAAAGGAAAAGGAGGAGGAGGAAGAGGAAGAAGGAGGAAAAGGAGGAAGAATAGGAGGAGGAGGAAGAGGAGGAGGAGGATAAAAGGTCCAAATCTATGGAGAAAGTGGAGATGAGGCTGGAGATGGGGGCAGTGACACCACCAAAAAGAAAAAGATGAAGAAAGTAAAAGTGGTGGAAAAGATGTCTAAATAGTATAAGCCACTTCTGGGAGCATTATGTCCAGCTGGGAGGAGAAAGAAAAGCCTTATTGAAAAGACTTTTTGTAGAGGGAGTAGAACAGAGGTCCCAAACAGAGTAGAAAGTTCTGGTACACGTTTAGCTGCCACTTGTGACCTCAGTGGTTAGCTGGTATGGCCATCTCATCCTGTCCTGTTCTGTTTTAAGGGTATGAGAGATAAAATCAGGCCTTTGCACCAACCCCTCTGCTTGCTTGAGGAAAGCCCGCCTTTAGACATGGCACAGCCTAGGAACTATCTGCAGCTGTTTACTAATGCCCATTTTCAACAGTGACAGTCCTCTCCTACTTTGCTTTTTTTAAAGTTTATAAAAAATCTGCTAAATAAAATGGTATGGAACCTTCTGTGAGTAGAAAAGAAAAAGTAATTGAACTATGTTCACTGGAGAAGTCTTATCTCTGGTGTCCTGTGAGGACTGCTCTATTCAGGTATTGACCTTGCTGGCCTGGGTGGTGTCTATGGTGTTTAGGCTGGTACTCTGTGCACTGTTGTGTGCAACAGGATTTCTCCAACTCAATATGGCTACTTCTGTTGTTATGGAAGCCAAAGCATTCCTAAACCTTCCTGTTCATTTTCTTTTGAAGAATGAAATTGTTCATTGCTGGGAGAATGTAATTTGTAGTTTTAGAAAGTATTCCTATTAGATTTACTAATTGATAATAACCTTTTTCTGGCAGAACAAAAATGAGAATATTTTTATTAAAAATCTGGGGTTTGTGTCTTATTTGGAAAGAAAGGAAGGAAGGAAGGAAGGAAGGAAGGAAGGAAGGAAGGAAGGAAGGAAAGAAAAGAAAAGAAAAGAAAAGAAAAGAAGAAAGAAAAAAGAAAATGCCTTAAAGGCTTGCAGGCAGCTTGATCCTTTATTTTTATTTTTATTTTTTTTACATTTTGTCTGAAAGAAAATAATTAAGTTAAATACAAATAAAATAAAACCTATATATCGCAATATCATACTCACATAGACATATGGGATAAACTCTTTGAAAAATAGATGTAAACCCTTTTAATGGAATAGGAATTGGGGAGCTGGGGACCTAAAGCAAGAACAAGGAAGGAGTAACCTGAGTACCTGTGTATGGGATAACTTTAATACCACTCAAAAGAGTTGTTTTTTAATATAAAATTTCCAAGTGAGCTTTAAACAATACGACAATAATGTGAATTATGTGAGAAAAAAATTTTAATTATGTATGTCATTCTTAGTTAATCCTAAAGTAGTTCTGATGGCTCATGTCTGTAACCCCAGCATGCAAAGTCAGAGAGAGAAATAAAAGGGGGATTATTGTGTGCATTTCTAGAGGCCAGCCCTGGCTGCGTGTGTGTGTGTGTGTGTGTGTGTGTGTGTGTGTGTGTGTGTCTGTGTGTGTCTGTGTGTGTGTGTCTGTATGTGTGATGTTTCCCTTTGTAATGCTGAGGGCACAATAAAACACAGCTGACAAATTACTAAGCTTCATGATTTCTCATCTAAAAGTGGAACTAAATTCCAAAGCTTAACAGGGTCCTTTCTATTTCCCCACATCTCAATGTTACCTGGATGGATTTTAGGGAAGCCTAAGATCCTAACAGCAACACCTCTCTGTGAGTGTGCTTTCTAATAACTTCAGTGCCACCACAAGCAGATGCCTTGGGGAGTTAAGTTTGCTATGGAGGCCCCTCCATGCATATAAGAAAAGCAAGCTAGAAACACAGCTAGTCCATGACCTTTGGTTTTGTTTGCAAACCTGTCAGGAATTCACTTCTCCCAGCCCAGGCCCACTCATACTCTGAAGCCCCCTTCTACCAGTCCGGTACTCCTTCTGAACAAGCATCCGAAGGTGCGGCAGGTGGAGCCACACAATGCCATTCTCAGGACCTCACTGTTTCCAGGTTTTAGCCAAAGAATAATAAGAGAACAGGTTTTAGCCAAAGAATAATAAGAGAACAGGTTTGCTTCTGTACTATACTGAGGTGATAATCCAAAAGTATAGTACAATAATCCAAACCCATGAACCTGAGTCTCTGAATGGCTCTTTCTTCAACTGCAACTCCAATAAATGACACTCCGGAATTGTTTCCCACCCTGACCTTCAGAGAAGTCCCTCCATCCTCCTGGCACAGACTGAAACTGCACTTTTGTTTTTTAACTTGAGTTTTAAAATTTGCTTGAATAAATTTTCCTTTCCTTTCTAGATTAACTTTAAGTACTCTATAATATTCTAAATTTGGAGAGATAATTTTATGATTCAAATGTATGACATACAAATGGAAAATATAAAGTTTACTCTGGAAGAATAAATGACTTCATGACACTCCTTCAAGTGAAGTGAAGCAGCTGTCACTGTGCACCGAGCAGTCTGAGCTCTTGAAATGGGAAGAAAAGGGCACAGAGTGATCCAATGGGAACACACAAAGGAGTCAGGCCGGTGACAGCTGTCTCGGCCATGATGAGCTGGCAGGGTTTTTTATTTTGTTTGTTTGTTTGTTTGTTTTCCTTCTTTGAGCAATGTGGCATTTCTGAAATGTGCTTAAGTAAAAATTTTTGTAATAAAATTATATTTCAAAATAGGTTTTAAAAGAGAAAGCTTATTTGTGAATTTCCCACTCAATTTGTGATTCCCTGCTAAAAGAAATGGAACAAGAAGGACTCTCAGAGATTTTAGTCTAAAAGTTCTCCGAGCTTTTAGGTATGCATCAAGGCAGAAGGACCACACACAACACCTGTCTTGAATGGCTAAAAGCTAAGTGTGCCTTCAGATTTGACATTACTATGATAAGCATTCCAACGGGCCTAATCATGTGTCACATTAATACCACTAGTGACATGCTCTCAACAAACCCTAGAGCCTCTGACAAGCAGCAGACACTGTCCTGGCTGTAATCCTCTGCTCACCACCTGTTGGATGGATGCTGCTCTCTCTAACCTGTTTGTTGCCATTTCCCTCCTCATTTCCTCCACAGCTATAGAAAAACTTAGGCATCGGATGCTGGCCATCACCTAGGAGTACCTGTAGACTATGACGTTACATGTTAAGAACTGTAAAACCACCACAGCGGACAGCCTTCTGGACTACCAGTTTCCTCCAGATGTGCTGGACTACCAGCTTCCTCCAGATGTGCTAGTGGCTTTTTTTATTGCCTTCAAACACCAAGGAGTGAGGAACATCTTCGAGGAGGCCAGTGCAGGACCCAAAGCTAGGGATCCTTCAATAGCCTGTTCAAATACAGATATTGTGGCTCGTATCTGTACTTCTAGTACCTGGGAGGCTGAAGATGGAAGACTGGCCTGAATTTGGGGCCAGTATGGGCTACATAGTAAGTTTCACACTAGCCTAGACTAAAGAATAAATACTTTGTCTTAAATAATGATGATGATGATGATGATGATGATGATGATGATGATGATGATGAAGAATGAATGAATGAAAACACATCACTATTTGTTGACTTTTAACTAATCACTTTCTAGTTTTAGGTCATTTGTATAACTACAAGGCACAAGTTCTAGACTCAGAACATACAGGATACTACAGTGTGTTCTCCAACTCACTGTTCAAAGCAAAACAAAACAAAAACCAAGCTTTGGTTTATTTACTAATTTCATGTCACAGCTGGGAATCCAACTGGCATTCATTTACCTACAAGAGTATTTTGTCAAGAACTTAAGACTTTCTGAAAAAGTCAACATTATCAGTGAATTTCTGAAACTGTTAGCACTATTAAGATTCCACTGAGCACCTCTAATGAACCACCAAGGGGACTTGGGTCTTTTACCAGCTAGACCCACAAAGCAAGATCTCAAACAAACAGTAGAAATTTGACAAGGAGTGGCAATGCCACACTACAACAATCTCAGCCCTTTGGCGACACTTTGAGAACTCAAGACCAGCCTGGGTTACTTAAAGAGTTCAAGGACAGCCTGCCCTACATAGTAAAACCCTGTTCCAAAAACCTTGGGCTAAGACCCAATGCCTGACTTCCAGGTAAGATGGCAGATTAGAAGGTACCTCTTCTTGTGACCCACGTAAGGTGAAATGGCCTTAGAAGAAAGAATTGTCTATTGCAAAGAGAGAAAATGGAAGCTGTTTGGAAATCACAAAGGCAGTTAGGGAATGACTCAGAGTTGGGCAGTGCCCATTCCCCAAAGCCAGGGTGAACACTGTTCAGATGCACAGCCCTCATCCCAGAGCTAATCTACGGGTCCCACATAGAAAAAAAAGGGGGCATTCCTACCATCAAAACAATTCCACACTCCTCAGAAGCCTTAAATGTAGCAGTGGGTTTGGGTGAGACAGATTCCTTTCACTCATGGGTCAAGAATAATCAGAATAACCATTTTGTCAGCCTGTATGACTCAGGGAGCAAGAAAGGGCTAACCACCATCTTGAGAAGGTACCTACTGTTCAAAACTAACCCACTCTGGGGCCCTGAGAATAATCCATAAGATAGACAATCTGAATTTAAACCAGCTCCAGCCCCAGAGCAAAAGATAGCTCTGGGAGACAGATGTGGACAGCAAGTAAGCCTAACAATGAGACGCTCAATAGTAGAGGCTTTGGGAGGCTTGACTGAAGCTGTAAAGCATACAACACCCCCATCAATAGAAGACTCATCAACTGAGATGCAGACTTTGGTAGCCATGAGCCTACAGCCAGTGGGTGAGTTCAACTCCTGGAATCACCTGTCATAGAGAACACTGAAGTTCCAACAGTGTACCTGATGCCCACAGCTGCATCCTTCCAGTATAGTGATTAATAGTCTGGAGGTCCTGAAAGAACTAAGTCAGGTTTTTGCCTGCACAAATCTCAGTGCTGTGGGTGCTTCTCATAACTCCCAACACATTAGGATACCCTGTCCCCTCAGTTGGAACAGCCTAGGGACACCATTTGAGAAGTCCCCAGTTTAGAGAATCATAGAACACAAAGCTAAGTGTGGACAAAGAAAGGAAGCTGTCAAAGTGAAAACAGGTCCAATAAACACTGGACACTTGTCCAAAACACACTCGAGGCCAGCATAAACCATGGGGAAGCCAAGCTCAGGTGCAACTGACATTCCCATCCCCACGCAGGTTCTTCTCACTGTTGTCAGAATTGAAGACAGAGGAATCAGACTCCAAAGTGGCCAACACTGAAGACAAGAGGCCAGGGAAGGTTTCTTCTGCTCAGCATCTTGTTTCTGTGCTATAATGACATTAGGTGAATTTCTGAGATGCTCACACAATCCATCCATTAACCTATAGAAGTATAAAAGTTGTCGTCAAAGCAATTGTCCTGAGGTAATAGTCTTTCAAAGAATGTTTAATCTTGCATGAAGCTAACACAGTTCCTGAAAAATATTTTGACAAAAATTCTACAAGGTGACATAGTGGCTTCTTCACATTTGTACATTCTAGAACACTCCACAGAAACAGACAGTGTATAGAAGGTGAGTGAACACCTTGGCCATACTCCTTATTCGTTTCTTCAGGATGTGCAGTATCATATTGTTCACTGAATGATTCCACGCGTTCCTTTTCCAGCATGTGAACTCGTCCAGCTACTGAGCCTCAAAGCCTCTCACAAACCCTCTGTTGGCATAGCAATCAAGCACCACAGCACAGTGTCCTTTTGTTTGGACTTTCAGGGAACTCCTTTTGTCCACTCTGTGTGTGTCTTCTTCAAACTCAAAACTTGACTGGAGTAGCAAGTCATACGACAAAATGAGACTAGATGAGCTTCCGTTTTGTCATGAGCAGTCACTGTCTCCTTTATTAAGAATTTCCCAGAGAGCCTCCTCACTGAAAACAGAAAACCCAAATATTTTCTGAACTACAGACAGCACTACCACAACCTCCCTTCTCCCTGATTAGAACTATGTATTAACATGTTAAAATGTATGTGTGTGTGTGTGTGTGTATATATATATATATATATATATATATATATATATATCAATCATATATTTAGTATATATTACATGTACTATATATAAATGCATATATTGGATAATAAAACTGCCATTGGAGATGTCAACTTTGTTGATGTTTCAGCATTGATCATTTAGGTGCTTTTTTTCTCATCCTCTATAGATAATATACATATATATATATATATGTATATATATACACACACACACACACACACACATATATATACACACACATCTATTGCCTAAAGTCTGATTTGGAAATATTTCTTATCTTTTAAGTATCATATTGTCTATTAAAAGAAAATAAGAGAAAAGACCACAAAAAGGTCAAGGGTATTATTGGGGTGACTTGCCCATGTGGAGGGTCTTTTTTGAGTGATCTCCTAAAATAAAATATTCTAATAATTTTTTCCTTTTTAATAGCTTGTACTTCTCCTTATTCTCTACAAGATTGAATCCATCTTGAAAACATTAAGAGTATCTACTAGATTAACAGTCATCCTCCAAAGTGAGCATGTGGGTAAACTGAGTCAGGTCTTTCTAGGATAACATGTAGTTCTCAAATCCATCTTTCTGTAGAGGAAACATAACTTCAGTCATATGGCGAACTCCTTTGCCAATTTCAGACTCATACAGAATGTTTCAAAGAAACTCAAAAGTGGCACTGATTCCTCCTGGAATTCCACTGTGTTAATTTGAGGCTGCTTTCTTTGAGCAAGCCAACATCTCCTTCGACATTATCACCTGCTGGTCTTTCCAGG
Source organism: Arvicanthis niloticus (assembly GCF_011762505.2). NCBI lineage: Eukaryota > Metazoa > Chordata > Mammalia > Rodentia > Muridae > Arvicanthis > Arvicanthis niloticus. Next base: position 114,662,024 of record NC_047659.1, on the reverse strand, counting down.
AGCAAAGTGAGCATCTCTATGTATAGAATTTCATGCACCACATCTTTCTTATTAATAAGATATGCAACAAAGTTTGAAGTACTCAGACAAATTCACTTGTCATTTCTTTAATACTCTTTCTAAAAATTAAAAATTAGTCTCATATAGATTTATTTGCCAATTTGTGGGACTTTTGAGTTGGTAATTGCCACTAAAGTTGCATAAGCACGGGTGACAAGTCAAGAAGCAGTTTTTGCTTACAAACCATATGTGGACAACAGTCCCCTTCCTTAACTGTTTTCTTGATGAAGCTTGCAGATAATGAAACATCCTGGAGATGTTGGTTTTGTTGGTGGTCTCAGCATTGTGCATCTTCCTTAGGGCCTCACTGCTCGTTGTCTGGTGACACTGAGCTGATGTCACCTAGAATCTGTTCCTGCTTTATCCTGTGCTTTAAGGGAGGAATATCCAGTGCCCCAGTATGAGTAAGGAGACGATCCAGTTTCTCTTTCCTCCTTTCTAGTAGATTCATACTCAGTGAGTTTCAGTTACTGCAGTTGCTGTGCTTCTTCCAGGAAATAGAGACCTCTTCTGATCTAGATCTTTCTCCTTCATGTTTTCCTTGGTGATTCCATGTTGTTATCATAAAACTTTTCTTTTCTCATTAGTTTATTCATTCACTTTACAGCTTGATCACAGCCCCCCCCCAAGTCCCACCCTCACACACACACACCCATCCCCCACCCTCTTTTCCTCAGTAAAGGAGAGGCCCCACCATGGGTACCAACCAACCCTGGTGCTTAAAGTCACAGAAAAACTAGGTATATCCTCTCCCACTGAGGCCAGACAAGGCATCTCAGCCAGGGGAAGGGATCCAAAGGCAGGCATTTAAGAAAGTATAGAGAAGGAGAAGGAGGAGGAAGAAGAGGAGGAGGAGGAGGAGGAGGAGGAAGAGGAGGAGGAGGAGGAGGAGGAGGAGGAGGAGGAGGAGGAGGAGGAGGAGGAGGAGGAGGAGGAGAAGAAGGAGAAGAAGGAGAAGAAGGAGGAGGAGGAGAAAAGGAGAAGGCGAAAAGGAGGAGGAGAAGGAGAAGGAGAAGGAGAAAAGGAGAAGGAGGAGGAGGAGGAGGAGGAGGAGGAGGAGGAGAAGGAGAAGGAAGGAGAAGGAGAAGGAGAAGGAGAAGGAGAAGGAGAAGGAGAAGGAGAAAGAAGGAGAAGGAGAAGGAGAAGGAGAAGGAGAAGGAGAAGGAGAAGGAGGAAGGAGAAGGAGGAAGGAGGAGAAGGAGAAGGAGAAGGAGAAGGAGAAGGAGAAGGAGAAGGAGAAGGAGAAGGAGAAGGAAGGAGAAGGAGAAGGAGAAGGAGAAGGAGAAGGAGAAGGAGAAGGAGAAGGAGAAGGAGAAGGAGAAGGAGAAGGAGAAGGAAGGAGAAGGAGAAGGAGAAGGAGAAGGAGAAGGAGAAGGAGAAGGAGAAGGAGAAGGAGAAGGAGAAGGAGAAGGAGAAGGAGAAGGAGAAAAGAAGGAGTTTGTTTCCTTCTGGGATTTCAGTGGAACAGAAAGGTCAGCTGGGTACTTTCTCTGCCTCTCTGAGCTAGCAGGCTTTCACCAGTTTCTAGCTCCTGAGTCTTCTTTTGGTAAATTGAATATTTGAGATTTTGTTTTAAAAACAACACCCCATCTCTCACCATATATAAAAATCAACTCAAAATGAACCGAAGACTTAAATGTGAGTCTTGAAACTATAAAATTATAAAGAGAAAACACTCTAAGACATCATAGGGTAAACATTTGGATATGATTGCAAAGCATAGTCAACGAAAGCAAAAAACTGGCAAATGAGTTTACATCAAGCTATAAGCTTTCTGTAGAGGAAAGCATTCTACAGAGTGAATAGACAACCTAGAAAATTGGGGGGAAATATTTGTAAACTGTAAGAAAAAATGATTTTTAGAACATATAAGAAATTCAAACAAACCAATCTAAAAAACTAACAAAGTGATTTTAAATGTGCAAATGACCTGAATAGACATTTCCCAGTCGACATCCAAATCGTGATACATACAAAAAACTCACACAATGAGATCATTCTATCTCAGTTAGAGTGACTGTTGTAAAGTGAAGTGTAAGTAATGCTAGTAAAGACCTAGAGAGTCAGAAATCAGACATGCTTTTGATCGGGGTGTACATTAGAACAGCCATATGAAAAACAGTAGAAAGTTTCTCAAAAACCTACAAATAAAATCACCATATGATACAGCCCTCCAACTACCAGGAACATATCTGCAAGCGCTGTGATCAGCACTCAAAAAGTACAGCTGCATTCACCTGTTTATCAATGCACTACTCACAACAGCCAAGAAATGAAATCGACTTAGGTGACTATCAATAGATAGATTTTTAAAGTGTGTTTTACATATACAATGAATATTATATACCCATTCAATAAAGAATGAATTGCTTTCATTTCCAATAACGTGGATGGAAGCAACAGACATTATGTAAGAGAAATAAGTCATATATAAAAAGGTGAATGTTGCATTTTTTACTTATATGGAGACGACAAAGTTGACCTCAGAAAGATAGACAACAGATTTAATGTGACTGAAGTCTGGGAAGGGTGTTGGGAAGAGGCAGCAAAGGGTATTAGAACCAGCCTCCCCCTGCCCAGATGAAGAACCTCCCAGGTGTGAAGAGCCTCCCAGGCTGGCCTCACTCTCCTCACATCTGGAGCAAAGAGCTAACAGGCAAAGAGTTCTCACAAGAGCTAACTCTCACACTGTCAGGAATCCAGAGACAGCTGTCTGTGGTCAGGTAACACAGGCTACATATTAACTAAGCCTTCTTCCTTGTAGTCCAAGACCACGCCTCCCTCAGAAACCTTTATGAACAGGTATGACACTGTGTCTGAGGAACTGAGCTTCTGATTTCAGACCCTTACCTTAAGTCTCCTGCCTGAAGGACAATTCTATTAGGTGCCTTTCTCTAGAGCCCCCTTCCCTCTCCCTCCCCTAAACTAATTGCTGGTAAACGAGCACAGGGGTACAGTTGGCTAAGAACATGCTGAGTTAGAACTGCTACTGCTCTATCACATGTGTGGCAGGATGCCCACAGTTGACAACAAACAAGAGAAAGCTTCCTGATAGCTGGTGTAGAAGATTTTTAATGTTCCTAACAACAATAAACAATGTGTCTTTGGTGGCCAGTATATCCCACACATGTTTACATGTACTGAAAGGCCACACTACAAACTATAAACATGCAAAACTATTATATGCCCTTTAAAACTGAAGATACATTAGAAAAAAATTTAAAAGGAGAGAAATAAAACATTTAAATACTGAAAGCATAAAAAGTACCAGTTAGAATTCCAGAGCAGTAAAATTACCCTTCAAAAGCAAAAGAGAAAACTAAAGATTTCCTGAAATATGTGCTTCAAGGAATATGGAAAGTAGCTCTTCAAAGAGAAGGAACATGAAATAGTTCAGAAAGCTGTGTTCACAGCACGGAAGGAAAAGCCACAATCAGAGAAATGAAGGCAAACAAGCTTTTTTTAACCTTAATTTATCTTTAAAATAACCACTCAGGAAACAATAAAAAAAAAAAAAAAAAAAAAAAAAAAAAGCAACACACCACTGATCGCACCATGTGGTAGGTGGGGGCAACAGCAGCAACCCCACAGGAAAGAGCTGTAAGGTACAGTATTGTGTGGGTTACTTAGTGTGGTGCTGTTTAAAAGTGGAATTAGAGATGTTTAAAATGCATATTGTAAACTCTAGCGCAAACACACACATGTGCACGCACTCACGCACACACTGCTTGACTCAGCTTATTAGGAAGAACACTCCTCCAAAATATCAGCATCTTACTATTCCAACAAGTCGAGTTGGAAAGGCAAACAGATGGCAGCTTCCACAATTCCCTTGTTTGTCTGAGTGTGTTGACACTTGAAAGGGAAATGTGGGGGCTGGTCAGCTCACACCCGATTTACAGATTTATAGTAGCTAAGTGAATACTCAAATGAAGTGACAGGTGACACAGAAGCAAAGGTCTGCCAGCCCAGGCTGCCCTAACACCAGCCTGGTAACAACAGCCTGGAGCCACAGCCTCACTGAAAATCCCCTCATCCCGAGGAGGAGCGAGGAGAGGAACCTGAAGAAATAGGAGCAAACACAGACCACTGTTAAGTTTAGCATTTTTACGTCTGTTTGATGAAATAGAACGGAACATTTGCAATGTGACAGAGAAGCGCCCCACCCTGGGAATATCCTCCCAAGCACAAAGAGTTTAATCATTTTCAAAGAAAAATAGAGCCACTAGTGTGAGCTTCTCATTCTATTTTCTCTGCCTTTCCCTTTTCCCTCTTGAGCCCTGGAAACTCAAAGCAGCTCCCCTGGCTGCACAGGCTCCCCAGGGCTCTTTCTCTTTTGTAAGAAAAGCAGGAGAGAACTACAGCTCCCTGTCTGCTCCACTCAGCAAAGCAAACATAAGGTCACTGTCTGCCATTCTTCCTTCAGCTCTCACAAACGTCTAAATATCCGAGGGTGATTTTGTGGCCTGTTGGGATGACAACTTCTTCAAAGAGACAACACTAAACCTAAATGTGTTATTGTAGTAGCCCCCGTCCTTTCTTCTGGCCCCTTTGTAAGTCTTCAAATCCAGAGACATGGCTAAATTCTTGGAAGTGGGTACATCCCAGCCCCTCACTGGTCCTTGGCTAAATGGTGACAGACACCTTCTGCACAGGCTGAGGGACTCTCCCTAGAAGGCACTGTTGCAGCTGCCTCAGATCTGAATTACAACTGGAAGACAAGAGTCTCCCCAAACAATATGGGCTACTACCATTGCCCTTAGTTACCTTTCAGAATCTGAAAGTAAGATCTTATTACTAAAGACACCACACTTCAGATGCAAACCTGGAGGAATAGAACTGGAAATGATCTGGAAACCTCCATCCTGGGGAGTTCTCACAGCATTGGAAGGTGCTGTAGACACTACCAAGGGAAGCAATCAGCAGTCCTAGCTTACTGTAAAGCCTAGGAAAATCAACAGTGACTGGACAGGCAGTAGTGTCATTTTATCTTGGCGGTCACCAGCAGCTGTCTAGTTGGACTTATGGACAGAATTTATCCCTGGTACTTAAACCTAGCCATCTATCCATGGCTGAAGAGATCATCATAAACCTTAGAAAAGGACCTACTTACTACTGCCACTTTTCTAAACCGATATAATTCTAACTATATTCTAAATATTCTTATACCCACAGACAAGTGTAGCTCGCATCCCTCATCAAAGAAGCTGCTTTTTACAATAGATGGAGTCTATGACAGAGATCCACAGCTCATCAAAATCCAGAGAATGAGTGAGTGACTGTGGAGTGTCCGGCCCCAACTCTATGGCAACCTCTATTCCTAAAACTCAGGGAAAATCATGGAAGAGGGGGTGGAAAGATTATAAAAGCCAGAGACCCAAGACACTTGTAGCTAGACAGTATCCGCTAGACAAGACAAAGAAAATGCACCGTAAAATAGCAATAGTATGTTTGCCTAAAAAAGAATGGTAAAATGGCGTTGCTAGTTGACATACAGTGTGAACAAGGGAAGTTCCACATCTTCCCACCCCTAGATGAAGAGCTACAGGTGGCCAATGCTGCTGAAAAAGGGAGAATTAGTTTCCCCCAGGGACAACATAGGTTACCCAGTCTCACATGCTTAGCCCTGGACATGTACATACAAGCAACACTAAACGGATTCAGTGACCTATGATATATAAACATGGAGCAATGATAATTAGAGATGAGACCATGAGTTTGGGAAGTGGGGGGATGCTGAGCTGGAGATAGGAAAGGAGGGTGGAGTTGACATAGACGCCGTGCTCATATAGAAAGTTCTCCAAAAATTATGTTTTAGAATCATTTTGAAGCCAAATCCAAAGCAAATAGAAGGTGCCAAACGGTTCTGATTTGTGCTGATTTTAAAAGTAACAAAAATTTTTATCCTTCAATAATTAAAGCAAAGATTTTCAGATATATCAGTTAAAGCAAAACTCAAGACATTACATTTGTAAAATTTGCTGGTGGGTCATTAATATAGTCCAGAGTCATCAGTTAGGTGGAATTATAATTGTTCAAGATGTTTGAAAACACAAAGCATATTCTAGCATGTGCACAGCATGTGTCTACATGTTTGTATGTGCCGCATATGTATACATGTTTGTGTGCACAGGCATATATACACATGTTTGTGTGCACAGGCATGTGCATACATGTTTGTGTGCACAGGCATGTGTATACATGTTTGTGTGCACAGGCATGTGCATACATGTTTGTGTGCACAGGCATGTGCATACATGTTTGTGTGTATAGCATCTGTATTTAGGTGATGAGTGCTCATGCTCTTATCCCTCTCCCATCGTTTCTGCCATGGAGTTTAAACATTTAATTTATGTTAAGCTTGTAGCTGAAGCCCTAATTCGCCAGGAAAAGGCTATTGTTTAATGTCTAACAAAAACCAAGAGAAAAGACAAAGCGTCTACAAGTGTCAAGAGAATAAAGGCCTGAAATCTGGGTGGCCGTCCTCAGCCCTAGGATCCACAGCTGGAGGTCCAGGCTAGTGTCCACTTCTGAACCAAGTTAAGAGCTTCCCCAGCACAACAGCCTGACATTGGGTCCTTCTGACCTTCCTCAGTGGGTGGGCACAGAGGAGCCCATCTTGCCAATGCTCCCCACTGTGGAAGCCTAAAAGCACTATATAGGGACACTGGAGTTTAGGTCAGTGTCTCCTTCCTGCACAGACTGCCACATGCATTCGGACACCGTGACTTCCACCTACGTTCTGCAACAGCTGCAGGAAGTTGATCTAATTATTTTAAGAGAAGGAACAACAAGGAGGCAGAAGTCACATAAAGGCTTAAGAAGAAACCAGCACGATGAGAGGAAGACCTGGAGGGGCCCCTGAGTTAGTACCTATCTCTTAAGTAGACAGACCCGAGGCCTAACCATGCCTTCTTTCTTGTCCATTTGTTTGAGATTATAATACAATTACATTTCTCTCTTCCCTTTCCTCCCTGCAAACCCTTCCACATATCCCTCCCCTTTTTCCTTCAGATTTTTCACTACTTGTTATTGTATGCATATTCATATACATATATGCATACATATTTCTAAATATAACTCTCTTCAGTTATAAGAGGTTATTTGTATGTGTATTTTCAGGGCTGACTGTTTGCCCTGAATAACCCATAGTGTGCTCTTCCCTGAGAAAGACCCCTCCAACTCGCAGCTTTCCTCACTTGCCTATAATTCTCTGTGTAGGGCTGCAGCCTTGTGGACTTCCTCTCAACCCCTGCTGTCCGGTTTGATGTGTCCATTGGTGGTGTCCTTGTTCAGCTCATGTTTGGGTAGCCATGTTGGTGAGACTTTATGTATGTAGCTTCTGATGTTACTAGGAGACACCATCTCACCACAAACTCCCTCATCCTCTGGCTCTCAAAATCTTTCCACTGTCTACCCAACATCCTGAAGGCTATTCTGCTCTCAGCCAGGCAGAAGCCTCCTCTCCATCATCCATCTTCATCTCTGTCCTCTGTGCCCTGTCTGCATGTGTCACAAGTCCCTCCTCTAGACAGATTATTAACCAGGAGCATCAGTAGTGTTTGTATGGCAAAACTGACTACTGACAGAAAAAATATCCTGTTTTAGAAGGACATTCAGAAGGATATTTTATATTTTATGTGAGTCATATAAAATGTTAACACATACTCATGAATACTTAACATTAATTAGAAACCAAATATCACATTTTGTATACATCTAACCCATATCACGTTTTTCAGTTCATAAACAAAAAGCAGTGGCTTTAGACCTGAGCATCACAATGAGAAACTGAGTTGGTGGCTGTGACCAACTAGGTCCAGTGTGATGTGACCTTTCTCTGACGCATGCATACATGAATGTGTATGGTAAGTCAATCAAGACAAGTTAAAAGCAGGAGGATTTTCACAGCCCCTCAAACTATCAGTGAGCCAGTTGCCCAGCCTTTCCTGGATCTTTATTCATTTCTTTTTCTGCTGGGAGTAGGTTCTACGGTACCCAACTATTACTAACATATCTCAATATCTGTACATGAACATCCTCAAAGCCATAGACATCTTCTCTTGCCCTTATAGAAGGGAAGAGAAGGCCTTGCCAGCCATGCTCCTCCTGAAGTTTGGTATCTTCAGAATGACCCTGTCTTCAGACTTGGTTTAATCAGTTTAGGTGAAGGTTTGAAAATGTATGCCTAAGACCTCTCTTCAGTCCCAGCCCCAAAGCCACAAGACTGTCACCAAAATAGCTATTGTTAGTAACCCCTCCCTTTTTGTCTATGAGTTCCCTGTCCCTGCATCCTTCTGGACACCCCAACACTCACACTGATTAATCTCCACACTGATCCTTTATATCTTCCAGCTCAATCTCTCTCCTCTAGCCCCGTTATTTCTTTGGACTTCTGTAGTTCCTCCAAACCGGCCCATCTACTTCCAGCCTCATTCCCTGGAGCTGGAGGATGATCTTCACATGTTATGCTTGACCGTGCTCTTTTGTTTTCAAAGGTACTTCATTATCCCAGGATGAAGTCCACATTCCTGGCAGTTATAAACCAGGTTCCCTCAACTTCACAAGAAGCTCTGTTCTTTCTGCATTGGTACCCAACCTTCAGCTAATCTACACTTCCTCTTTTCTAAAACTATCTATCTTCATCACTTCCAGTCCTCCAACAAAATAATGTTGGCACCCTCCTGTAAATTAGATCTAGAATGTCTTCTAAGTGTTCACATAGTTGAGACTTAGTCTCCATCGTGACTCTACTGGGATGCAGTGGAAGTTTTGAGAGATAAGGCCTGGTAGGAGGAATTAATGCTATTTCAGGTGTGCTCCTAAAAAGAGACTGTAGAATCCCATCAGTCTCTTCTTCCCCTTTCTCCTCTTTGTGTTTCCTAGCTATGAGGTAAACAGCTTGTATCACCATATGCTCTTACCATGATATATGACCTTGCCAAAGGTTCAAAGCCATCAGGGTCAATAAATCATTGCCTAAAATGTCCAAAACCATAAGCCAAAAGAAGCCTTCTCTCAGATATCTCATTACAGTGACCACAACTAACACACACTGCTCACTCCTGCCTTGGAAGCAGTTCCCTGCTCCTGTCCTTCACCTCCCAAGATCCATGTGTCCTTCAAGGTCAACTTCAAGAGTCCTCCCTACCACATGCACTTGGCTGTGACACAACTGTTTCTATTCTTCTTGAATGTGTGAACTTGATAAGATCAGGCCATGAATCCTTCACATGTGCACCACAGTATTTGGTCCAGTGTCCACCAAACAAGGAGCTTCCATAATACATGAAATGAGAAAAACTGAAACAGAGGGCCACTGAGGACTCTGGGAGATGAACTTAATGCTACAGTGACCTCAACACAGTCCTGGGCATGGAAATGATGAAGAACAAAGCATCATGGGTAATGCTGGCTGGGCATGGTGGCCCATGTCTGTAGTCTCAGTGCTCACAAGGCAGAGGAAGAAATACTGCTGGGAGCATGAAGACAGCCTAGTCTACACAGGCTTCCCCTCCATATAATATACAGATAAATGGCGGTGTCACGAAGGATGAAGAAAAAGGTGTAAAACACAAACCAGGCAACGGTGAGAGATGATGACTTCAGAGCACACCGGCCTCTACTGGAGAGGTTTAGTTAAGAGTGGCAATGGTGGACAGAGTGGTAGAGTAAGACATTGAAGGGCCTAGCGGCAGGAGGGCACACAGATGTTACTCAGGCCCAGGCAGTGTGTCTGACACAGGCAATGTAGGCAGGACACACAACCATCCACTGGCTGGACCTCTCAGCTTGCATGTATCCTACCTGTACACATTTCAATGACTACAACACAGTCTTACAGCAATGACCTTCATTGTGTTGGAAAGTAGCATACTTAAGGATGCTATGAACAAACGTTCAAACATGAGCACTGCCCTTTGCAGCCATCTCCCCTTGATTCACTTGTGTCCTCCTAAAGTGTGTGGAGACCACGCCGTGCAGGTGGGAACCTCCTACCTGAGCTCGTGCTTCTGCATCTATGGTTCCCGCTCCGAAGACACATCGCCCTCTGCCCCGCTGCTGGCGCTGCGGTCTTCTTTTCGGGGTGCATTTCGTTCTTTGCTTGACTCAGAAGGCCCCTTAGCTCTGATCTTTTCTTTTCTCTGCTGCTGTTTCTCCAGCTTTGACAGCTGATTAAAAAAAGAAGATAGTTTAAAGCTGTGAAGTCATGACTAAGTAGCCAAAGCCTCAGAACTTCCCAGGTGGAAACCACAGGGAAATCCTCTGCCTGGTACCTGGTTTATCACAAGAGCTCACAGCTCTATGGACAACACTGACCAAACAGCACCTGAATCTTTAGCACAAAATTGCTACCTGCTACCTGTAATGCCACTCTGACTTTTCCTCACCCAGCATGGGGGATGGGAAGACAGCTATGCAGCAGCCTTCTTCCTCAGCCTCAGAAGACTTCCTTAGATGGCAAAGGCTTTTTCGCTCATTACCATTTTCTTTGATGGTGCTGTAGCTTTTCTCACCTTGTCTTCCCACTTAGTATGTTTTAAAGAGTATTCAAAGCATTCCACTGTTTGCAGAAGGTAACAGAGAAGACTGTGAAATAAAATATACTGAGCATTGTCTCAGTTACATTCATTCCCGAGCCTAAAGCCTGACTCACCCAAGTCATGCTCTCCTACTATGCTAATGGTAGTCACAGATGGGCCACCAGCCACTGGAGCATCCAGCTGGGGGGTGGGGGGAGGGGAGGGGTTGGCAGCACATGCTCTGAAGTGACCCAATTCTTCCCTTGCTATCTCCCCAACAGTTTCAAAGTAACCACAGACTAGACAGAAGAAACTTAGGTCATCTCACACTGTGAGCCACAGTACAGCCACTCCAAGGCCTGCTGAGAATACTAGCCAATTTTTGGTTCACGAGATTTTCTTGGACCAAGAAAGGCATCTGTACCAAAGCCTGAGAGACAGCAACACCCAGCTCCATCTGCTTCCCAGACCAAGGCATTTTCTCCATCACATGGAAAGAAATTCAATGAAGGGCTAGCCTCTCCCAGCTGGCCTCTGCCCCACGTCCACAGAGACAATCACTTCACGCAGCCTTCCACAGTGCTGATTCTTTTGTAGACAGACTTTGAAGTCAACCTTTTATTGATGAACAATCAAAAACTTTCAATTTGGTCCGAGAAATCAAATGTATTAATGATTGGCTTACAGTATTATCATTCCCGATTTCCATTACCCTGAAGTTATATCAAATAAGCAGGTGGTTGGTGTGCTAATCAGATGCACGTGCTGAATTGGCCCAGCGATCCAGAGACTCTCCAGGTGTGTTCCCTTACAAGATCCCACCCCTGAGAGATTCTAAGAGCCAGAGATGGTGGATAACTAGGAGGAAATGATGTTTTCCAGGCACAACAGGCCAGCTGGACATATGAACTACATGATTGACAGCATGCACAAGCCTGTGTCATCTAAGATAAAATCCCAGCATGGAACAGTGGGAGGGGCACATGGAGTCTCACCCCTTTCTGAGGAGCAATTGGTTATTGATAGCTTCTAAAAGAGGAAGAGTCTGATTTGTTTAAGGGTGTGACCCCTATTAGGTCAACCACTCTCCAGGGCAGAACCACACCCAAGAGTATTTGAGTAGACAAACTGGATCTATCAGTGGTTTGGTTTTTGTTTGTTTGTTTGTTTGTTTGTGCAAAAACAAAGTTTCAGAAACAGCACTACATAGCATGATGAACTTACACACTACACACCAAGAGGATTAGTTCATTCACTGCACTCTGTGATGAGCTCACACTACATACCAGAATGAGCTCACACACTGCACGACATGGTCATGATGAGCTCACACTACACACCGTGATGAATTTACTCACAATATACTATGATAAGCCCAGGCAAAGGGGCAGGAAGACAGACACTAGCTCCAGTATACTGGCTATCTTGAGGAGAGAGGGAAAAATGGGGACTGTATACACACAGGCTTCTTCTATAACTGCCAGCTTTCACTTCTTTAAGAACAAACCAGATCTGGAGTTTGGCCCTGAGTAGGGCAGGCCATGAGCTATTTGCACAGGACAGTTGGACCACAGACGCGAGGATGCTCATGGCAGGGTTTATGTCAGCACAGAGCTTCCTTCATTGACAGTCACCCACCCAGTGAAACCCACTGTGCTATGATCTCAGTGTAGCTGAGGCTCGTTGTCGAGCCATGGCCTGGTAACAAACAGCTCACATTCCAGTCCTTAAAGTAATAATGGTCAAAAGGAAAGGTAATAGCATTTTTAGTATTTTTTAAATTCTAGGAATCTAGGAAATAAAAACACAAACTTTTGTTTCATTTCTCTGCAACATTATTTTCTAGGAACAAATATTTCCTTTATATATTCTGCCACAGATGAGGAAGGGTTTTCTACCGAAGAATGCTTTTTATTTCTCTCTTGGCATTGAAAACCTCTTTCTTTTTTGAAACTATGAAGATAGAGAAGAGTCTCTGTATTATTCTTTTTTAAAATCATCTTAGCTCATAAATACACATAGTGGTACAGAAATGTATACTAAAAATGGCTAGGATGGCATATTATATGTGTATTTTGCTAAAATTTTCAAATAATTTCAGGGGCTATAAAAATGGCTCAGTACATTAGAACACTTATTGCTCTTACAGAGGACCCTGCTCCATCCTCAGCACCCACATGGACGCTCCAGTTCCAGAAGCCCAGCATCCTCTTCTGGTCTCTGTGGGCAACGGTCATACAAAGATATCTTTACACAAAACACCCATACCCATAAAATAATGTTTAGTTAGAAATAACTTTGGTAAGCCAGGAGGTGGGGATTTATGGCTTTAATCCCAGCACTCAGGAGACAGAGGCAGGCAGAGCTCTGAGTTCAACACCAGCCTGGTCTATGGAGTGAGTTCCAGGATAGCCAGGGTAACACAGAGAAATCTTGTCTCAAAAAACCCAAAACAACAACAAACAAATAACAACAACAACAACAATAATAATTTTGGTAAATATAAGTTGACAATATGTGCTGAGTTCTTCAATTTCTTCTATTTTCTGTATTTCTAGTTCATAAAACCAAAATTTTGGAGTCGGTATTCTACAGTGCACTGTGTCAAGCTGCTTGTTGGTATATATTTACTTTTGCATGCACTAGGGATAGGGAGATACCCACATACACACAAACATATATGTGGATAATCACAGATGCGATCTAAGACAGGTGTTGAAAATATATTTGTTTCAGAAAGTAATTGGCCCTCTCAGATTTCTTTTTCCATCTTGGAGGTAACGCACAGGAAATGTGAATATTACAGGTTCCAAAATGAATGCCAGCTGGACTGCCACATCTCACCTGAGGCCTGGTCTACTGCTCCTGATACCAGGACTGCCACATCTCACCCGAGGCCTGGTCTATGGCTCCTGATACCAGGTCCTGACACAGGGAATGATGGGACATGATCCCAGGCAACAGGGGCTTCTCAGGGGCATCCAAGCAGCAGCTCCAAGCAGCATCCACCAGATGCAATAGCATTGTCCCACGGTGCACACATGTGGAGATGTGGGTTTGAACTTCACCTTAACCCTGACCCCCACCCACCACCATGAGCCAAGCTTGTAAATCACATGTGATAATTCTTTAAGCAACAGGCACAGCCATGTTTCTGCCAACCATGCAATGCTGATTCTCTTACATTACTTATCTTAAAATAACCCAATCCCACATGGCTCCAGGCCACCAAATAAAGTTCTCTGTGAGAACACTGTGAACCAAATTAATAAATTTAAGCCTTTTCTTGGAAAACTGGGTCCAATGCATCCAGGAGGTGGAATTTATATCTCAGGGCAAAGAAGCAGATGGACTATTTTCCTTCCTTTCTTCCCTTCTTTACCTCTCTCTTTCCCCCTCCCTTTCTTCTTTCAAGCAGATAGATCTTCCCTTTTCTCTTTTCCTCTTCATTACCCTCCCTCCATTCCCTTCCCTCCTTGGAACTAATAAGAAAAAATGAGAGAAAGAAAAACATGATATTGTGCATGAGCTCATATGGGAAGACTGGCTTTCAAATTAACAGGAGATCCATGTCTAAGAGAAAACAAAACGCTGTGGTCTGTGAACATGGCAGCTACGGGTGCTGATGCTGAGTGCTTCTGTGAACATGGCAGCTATGGGTGCTGATGCTGAGTACTTCTGGAGCTTTTTCTTTTTTCTTTTTCTTTTTGTTAAGTTTAGTGCACTGATGAGAATGTCTACACTGTGAGGTGGATCTTGTCCCAAGGTCTGGCTTTCATATCTTAGAGTCAAATCCAACCTTCCAATGGCAGCTCTGGACACAAAGACCCCTCTAGGGAATCTAAATAAAGGATTTTCTTTTCATTAATATCCCCAAATTCTAATTGCATACTCTTAAGCATAAACTATCTGAACATAGGTTTTGCAGTGCTCTGCAGCAAACCACGCAAACAGAAACACCCTAAAGGATCAAACAGGTATATAAGGAACACAGAACTAAATATAAAGGATGGAGTGGGAACTGGGCTATCATGCAGAGAGCAAGCCCTACCCAAGGGTGTTCACATTTTTATACATATGTCTGAACACATACACTGCTACTTTTACCTATGGTGATGCCACTGTGCTCATCCTCCATAGGATTTGCTAACTTTTCAGGTACCAAAACAATTTGTCCCCATCATCATCATGACCAATCCATGAGAAGCCAATGTCACCCCCACAGCTAGTCACCTTCCAGCCCCTCCCTTCCTCCCTCCCTAGTGCACAAGCAGATTCCTGCTTCAAGAATAACAACACCTGACCTTATGCCATGTGTTTTGTGGTGCATGGGAGCTGCAGGGGTATCAATGAAAGGTTTCCCACACTGATCCACATGTGTGTGAGGTGACCTTGGCCACATCACAACTCTTGGGATGAGGAAGGGCTTCTGGGGTATAAAAGCCTCTGGAGAGTGCTAGCAGGGCTTCCCTGTTAGAGATAGCACTCATGGTGTCCACTGTTAGAAACCCACTGAGATTTAGGATACTTGCAACTGAGGGCAAACTTTTCACAAAACACCCACAGAACTCCATGAGAAGAGAACACCAGCTATGAGCTTTCTTTTAGTTTGGTAGCATGTAAACAACTGAGATGGACCAGGCCTGAGGCCTCTGGGCATGAAACCCCCACCTTCTGTCCAGGAAATCATGTAACCTCTCTCCCTCAACATATTAACTTCATTTAACAGATAATCCCTGAGAATAGTCAGGGTCACAGCAGAGAGCATTGCACAACACCTGCCTCTTTGTCCGCCAGAAGAATAGCTGGTAACCCCACTTATCTGCCAGAAGCCAGTCTCTGTTCTAAACACTTGAAATATATGTATGATGGATTTGTCATAAGCCACCTAAATGCAAAGGGCCCGGGACTTCCCCAGACCCTTCCTATTTGCCTAGAACATCTGGCTCACTGTTAGGCCTGTAATGTAGACAGCATAAGTCAGCTCAGGGTAAGTAGAAAATTGCATGCAGGAAGACAGAAGCCAAAGGAGTAGAGAGTCACAGAAGGAAAGCCTGAAACCCAGAGGCCCAGTGAGTTGCAGGGAAGGTGAGGCAAGCCAACAAAGGGGACCAGAGAGGGACAAGTTTGGGCTGCACTGCCCCTCAAGCCATAACTGAACATCTTCCAGGAGTGGAGGGTGCAAAAACTGCTGTGCTGGTGGACTCATCCCAAAGCTCCTAATGGTAACGTGGCACATGCAGAAGGCATCAAGACAGACTGGTAGCCTGGGTGCCCTATTCATTAATACAACAGGAGGGACATGGGTAGTGCTCTGTGGCTCATAAAAATGCCACATAGACCTTCCAAAACATGAATTAACAGACCAGTTTGGTTTGCAAGAGCAGATGGGGCAACTGCCTTGGAGGGAAGGGAGGCTCAGGCTCCCAGTGCTCGGCAGAGTGGTTTAAGAGCCCTCTCACCTACAGTGCGTGATGAGGAAGAATTCAGTCAGCTGCAGGAATGTGAGTGGCACTGCTCAGATGAGGGATATCTGTCTCTGATGATGGTAGCAGTTCACTGGAAAGAGGAAGACAGAGCTAGGCGGGCCTTCAGTGCCCACTCCTCCGCCTGCTTTACCATAAATGACATAAGGAATTGTTATCACTATCCTATTCGCTCACACCATCCCATTACTGGGGCATCTTTTGATATTGATCTCTTCATGCTGAGGACACAGAGTGCCATGATGACAGAAACTAGGAAGTGAAAGACGACTCCTATGTCAGTGGCACTAATGATGAAGATGTCTCCATTAATAATCAGAGCATTTGAGTCCTGGTGCTTCACGCTCAGTCAGACCCTGCAACCTTGAAGATTCTACTATCTCTAGAGAATCAGTACAGTCTTCTAACCTGTAGCTAGCTATTCCATACAAGGATTTAAAGGGTTCAAGTGGAGCCAGCAGGAAAGGTTATAGATGTTGCCTACCTACCCCCACCTACCTCCTGAGGTACACCTTAACTTACCAAACTAAAGCACTGCATTCAGTTTTGCAGGGATTCCCCAGAACTGGCTTCTTTGTGGTTTCTTTCAGAGCACATGAGGTATTCTCTAAAGCTTGATGGAAGGGTCACAGTTGGAGTGAGATGATAAGGGTACACTCACTTTCAACATGACTAGGGACAACAGTGGAAAATCATAGCAGCTATGGATGGGATATTTTTGATTGTTTTTGGGATAAGTCCAAAAAAAACCCCATCTGGTCATATCCTTTCTCTCATTGAAATCTATAACTTAAAAAGAGAGAGCCTGCATCCTCAAAAGACCCATATATGTAAGGTGAGAACTCTATTTCAGTCCTCTAACCTCCGTCCTCACACTGAGGAAACAAACGACTCCTTAGATCCTAATAGCCAACTGCTCCCTTTGGGATTCTGAGAACTCAAGAGCAGACATTATTACTCCCAGATTGTTTCTGAGCACAATGAGGTCAGTCAAGAGAGAGCTTGCCCAAAGCCAAGTCCAGGCCGGTCAGGCTGGGCAGGAGCCAGGTCTCAGGAATGCCAGCCAAGCCTCCAGTTGACCTGACTTCTCTTTGGAGCAAATGTTCACCTCTGCTGGAGTTTACTGAGACTGCTGGGGCCTAGAACAGCAAATCCCATTCCCACTCTTGCTAGGATAATGTGAGGTACAGTCGGGTCTTTGAGTTATTTTAATGCCAGTTACTTCATGCCAGACTGTTCTGTCCTGCATATGAGCAAAATCTAATTAGAGGGGGAAGAAAATAACAAAAGAAAAACTTAAGCCCCATGAAGTCAGTTCTGTGGTTTTTATAGAATCTGGTGTAGATGGGGAAGTTCTGTTCCAACCAACCCCTTACAGAGATTCCAAGAATGTCTTGTAGTGCAAATCATACAGCTCGAATGCCCCCTGCAATTACCTTTTAAGTACTAGAAGGCATTACTCCTCCAGGTTGCTTGCCCACACCTGTGACTCAGCTGATGTCAACATGGGCAGTCACAGGATGTACAAGGAAGGACATGTCCAGCCAGGTCTCCTGAGACAGGTACGAGTTAAAGGCAACCAAATGCTCAACACAGCCTACTAACTCATCTCAATAGCTTTAGAATTTTCTCTCCACAACGCCATCTGTCCCAAGTGTCCATGAACAAAGAATGCTGGTGAATAAACCATGATTTTTCAAGTCGTCTCAGCTACACATGATCCTTCTCACCCTAGAGATCATAAGGTACTGTCCTTGTTTGTTTTATTGAATACTTAACTATCCCAAGGCAATCTATAAGAAAAGCAAATTGCAATCATGTACTTTATTGTCTAATTAGCTAAACTTCACTCTGCCTTAGTTTGCTCTGTTAAACCACGAGACTTCTGGAAGTCTTCATGGTATCTCCCCTGCCATGTAAGTTTGGAAAGAGCCTTTCTACCAGTGCCATGCAGGTACATACGACCCAAACAATGCTGGGATAACACCAAGGGAGTCCACTGTCCTCTGAGGTAGTACAGGATGTCCTCAGGAAGAGACTAATGAGGGAACAACAGGACCCTGCACTCAAGAGTTAATACAATTGATAGCTGCCAGGGTGAGGTGGAGGGATTGCTGTCTTAAGGAGAAGGCCACTGGTATGTTCCCAGTGCTCCAGAGGAGTGTGTATGAAATGTGTATGAAATTCTCAAAGAATAAAAAATAAAAAGAAACTTGCACTCAAACTCTGAGGGAGAATGCTTACCAGCTAGCCTGATGGCTATGGGCCAACTTCATACATACTCATTTCCGCTTTCAGAACTGAGGCATCTCTTGACTGGTTGGGAAGCCTGTGGTCTAAAACCTGTCCTCTTTGACTTGTCTTATCCCACTACTCAAAGTCCAGGTGACAAAGGGTAGGGAGAGGAAAGGAGGGCAGGAGGATCTAACCAGGAAATGACCAGCACAACAGAAAAGATGCACTTTCGTATCTCCCACACATTGAGGAGATCTGCAGAAACATACTCAGTCCCACGTGTAACCTGTAATTGACTACCCCATTTTTTTTAAAACGCAACTGGAATTTATAGTTGAACAATTTGTTTTTATCAAACTGCAGCTTGATATAATTTTATCTTATGTGATAATTCGGAAGGCATTTTTAAAAATATTCCTATGTAATGGAAAACCTGACAGAACATTTAAGGAGATGTTTCCATACACACCAGAGTCTGCCATTGTGTCAACTGTCGTGTTCTGTTATTTTTAAATCAACTAGCTGCTTAATAAAAACATTACGAAGCAAAGAGCACACATGGTACCTAATTTTCATACATTATTAACTCTGCTTGAGGTTTTTGTGGTAATCAAAAAAAAAAAAAAAAAAATCAAGTAAAAAGGCATCTGTCCCCATCTGAAATCGTGCAAGCTAATTTTATTTTCTAATTCCCTGTTGTTTCAGCATGCAAAACTAGAAGGGTGTGGTGCCTTCCTCTTGTTCTTGCTGAGCTAAGTCCCCTGGGTTAGGCCTTGTCGTCACAGGCTAGTGCTGGATCCACTCGTCTTCCCATCTCAGTGGCCACTTGTTTTAGACCACAGTGGGATGTGGATAGTTGAGTCAGCCCTGGGTCCTAAGTGAACCCCCTGCAGCAGATGCTGTCAGAGTCCCCATGTCCCCAGCCCAGAGGACACCTGCCACTCCTGTGAACAGCTACTCTCTCAAACCAGTACCTGCCCCTCTTAGATGAAGATGACTTCTGGCTAGACACAGAGGGTCAGGTCATTAACATTCTTAAAAGGACCAACTCTGAAATGTAATCTGCTGGTTCCCCTGGTGTGTACCTTCTCGGGCTCTCCTCCTCCTGGCTTCCTTTCTATTCCTCACATGCTTCCTGAGGCAACTTCTTAAATATAAACTACCTGGTCCTAAGTACTTTCACTCTGGAGAACCTAACCACAGATATTGTAAATGCTTTGTAATAAACCACATCTTAATGTGACCATTCATTAGGTATAACCTGTTTGTCAGCTGGCCATCTACCAACCAGAATCCAACACTTACTTTTTCACATGTCTCAACACTGGAGAACCATGTGGATATTTAAGTTCACTGTCTTTCTCTTACAAGGCACTCAGAAAGGCTACAAACTGAAGGGATTATTGAGTGATTGATTTCAGGTATAACCCTGTGACAGATATACTACATATGCAACTTCTCTGCAAATCAGTTATTCACATAAATGGCAAACTATATCCACTAGTAGTGATGACTTTATTACTCTGTATCTATTCCTCCACCCTACCAAAAACACGGTGTTGATGGCATTTCCCACCTGCTAGTGTTGAAGCTGCCTTCCCCCCACACCTGTGGCTTGGAGTTTTCCTTCAGTGAAGGATGATCATAAAATTCCAAGAGTTCTGAGGACAGAAGTAGCCACTTCCTCTCCACTTATGGATGAGGGCAGGCAGAGACCACTTTCATCCACTGCTCCTTCTATGGACCTATCATTTTTCAGGATAGCGACAGTTGAACACAAACTAATATAAACAACTATATAACAATAAATAACTATAGTCAATGTGTACTTTTGACTTGAGGTAATATCTATGGTCTACTTGGCACATGCCTAGTTAAAAATCATGACCATCAGTTAAGTTTAAAGAGACACTTGAACAATTTCAGCATGGTTTTCCAATGCGTAATTGGTAACAGAAAACTTTTCATAGGCATTTTAAGCAAATAATGTTCTTTAAGTGATTCAAAATGTTTCTTTAATTGCAACAATCCTAAGGAAAATGGGGGGGGGGGAAGGGGTCCTCTGTCCCACTTGTTCTATATGTTGGACAAATGCCAAGAGAACAGATCTGGAACAATGAAGAACTCTTACACAGAATAACTATAAACACAAGGGGGAAGACATGGGATCCAGAAAGGCAGTGGGCATGACCTGAGAAAGAAGTTGAAGACAAGGGCAGACAAGGTGAGCCCTCAGCAGCCAAAGCCTAACCTGTCTCCAGGGAGCTGGAAAAGGATACAGAATGTCAGCTCCCATGGGGATGGGCAATCTGAGAGAAGGCCAGGGCCTCAGAGAGGGTCAAGAGGAATACCTTCAACAGGACTACAAGGAGAAAGGAAAGCAAACACATGTGGAAATGCCAAGGGCTTAAAACCAGAGGGCAGCCTGGCTTGTAGTGGCTTCCAGTCTCCCAGCCACAGTATGGATGCTACTGACTGCTACTGTGAAAAGAAGACACAGGGCCCAGTCCTCCTCTGTAATAGTCTGAAAACATGTCAAAGTTCAGAAAATCAAAAACAGTGAAGGGCCGATAGTGCAGAATAAGAAGAAAGTTCTGAAAGAAATACCTCGAAATATGCTAAAGATTGCTGCTTGGGAAGGGACAGGGAGGAACCAGCATAGGTTATTTTTCATTAAACATCTACAGATATTATATTATTTTAATGTGTGCATAATTAGTAAACACTTGAAAACTGATTTAATGCAGAAAATACATAAAGCAGATACAGACAAAAAAAATCAAGCAATACAGAAAACAACATTCATAACTGAGGAAAACCAGTTAATAGGATTCTTCTGAGAGTCAAAGGAAAGACTAAATAAAAAGAACAGAAACAAGGAAGTGCAACACAGGAAGTCCAGTTAACTGTAGGACGGGAATTGTAGGGAGAGGGATCAGAGAAGCTAACAGACGCAGTGAGGGAAGTCCCTTCCCTTCCACACCAGCCAGCGACAGCCACCCGTCCTGTCTTGGTAAACCCCGTGGAAGAGATGACAGACTGACCCATGGGGCAGACATGTGGCTAAATGAAAAGAAGCATGGAACAAAACCAACCACCACCACAACAATGTCTCTAGGGTCTACACATAAAAGATGATGACCCAAACACTCTGTGTCAACTGTGACAATTCCAAAACATACAAGCACTCAGAAACTATTATGCCCACCTCTGCAGTTAAAAAGCAAAGGAATAAATTACCCATAAAAGAATTCCAGCCTCTAAGGAAAATTATGCTAAGTAATGTAACCAGCAAAATGAGTTATGCAAATTATAAAATTAATTCTTAAATGAGAAAATACATAATTCAAACAAAAACACAATCAAGTTTCTCTGAACCTAAAGATCCAGTTCCAAAGCAATTTTTAAAATATGGGAAAATTCACATGTCTAATAAGCTCCTCCAGAAAACAAAATAGTTCAAGTTCACTAGCAACTAATGATGCAAATAGAAATAGCTATAATTTATGATTCATCCAACGGACAAGCGCTAACAATTACACCCTTGAGCCTTTGTGAGGATTTGAGGATGATGATGAGGATTGTAAAACTAAAGAAGAGTCTGGCAATGTACTTCAAAGCCCTAAGCACATCTAAGTAAACATGTGTGTGAGCATATGCACATCTAAGCATGTGTACACATAAGCATATCACAGCTAAGTACATCAACATCTAAATGCATGTAGAAATAAGTATACACACATCTACACATACGCACATCAAGACATCAAAACTCAACAATTTCATCCCCCAGGATTTATCTTGTGGAAACATCTGACTACTAAGTGCGAAGACACATTTAAAAGGATGTTCACTCAGTTTTCCTATTTTATGACAGAAAAAAACTTTAGAGTGATCTAAACATCTATAAAGGGGGAATTCTTTTACAAATTATGAGTTATTCTGTACCTGGGCAAGTACCATTTGAGGTGTTGCTATGGACAACAGTGGTTAGAAAAATCAAAACGAGGCCTCTCCTCTTCACCTTTTTTTTAAAAGTATATTTTTGGAAACAGCATAAAAATTATTATTATAAACAGCCAACGGCCTGGTGGTAGAAGGTGTGGAACCTGAGTGCACACATCACATGCCAAACCTGAGAGCACAGAGCTGAGCATAGAAACAGAAGATGAGAGCACCAGCAGGGAACCGGTGCCTAAACAGGAAAACAGTACAACCTTGCTGGGGTGCTCTGTGTTCCAGGGACCACTCTGAAGCAGAAGAGGGAATCAGAATGCTGAAGGGCAGAGCAGGTGAGACATGAAAGACCAGTGAAGGGAGGAAGGAGTAAGGGCCCCGAATAAAGACGATACGCCAGCTGTTAGATGGAGAAAGAGCCCCAGCTCCACTTGACATTCACACTGTTTACACATGTGAGCTGGGCAGCAAGAACACAGGGATGAGGTCACCTCATAAGCATTTTTTGCCCAACAGCTCAAGCACCTCAACCTGCCATTCTGCAGGTAATGAGAGAAATCTACATCCATCACCATTCACAAGCTCTCAGACAAAACAACATGCTGTTCAGAAGTATGATCCACTTCTACATATATTCTTGTGTGCCCAGCTCTGAATGTCCCCATGTCATTCAGAGCCTGTTTGGTTTCCACCCAGACAGCTCAACAAAAACCAGAGGTGTAGCAGCCAAAATCTCCAGCAAGCTAATAATGTTGGCTCTCACCAGCCACTTCTTCAAAGGAAATGTTAACAGGATACCACAGGCCTCTCACGAATTCCTCTACTGTGGGAGAACACATATTCATAAAGGCAGCAGCCATGGTTTTGGTAGAAACAGAAGCTGCCAATTCCTGTGCCAAGATAATGCCACAACTGGAGTGATGGGAGGTGGTTAGGAAGAAGCACCTCCCAAAAAGAAATCTACCCATTATGGAATTAGAGCAGAAACGTAATGTTCAAACCATTGTGCTACTTCGATTCTCCAGTCTTGGAACACTTGCCTTGCTAGACACACCCAGGAGAGGCTACAGGGGTTTCCTAACATACTAGCACTGTCATAGCTGCTGTTTCTCAGAACCCGCTAGGGTACACATGATCAGTGTACCCACATCACCTTGGTTACACCATTTCTCTCTACTTAACAGCCTCCCACATCCAAACACATGTGAAGCAGGGATATTAAGATTAGCTCTCTTGGAGGTAGGGTTGGTCTGAGTGCCTATCAGCCAACAACACCCTTGAGCTCTGTCTACCCAGACCCACGGTCAGATTCTCATAGAATTCGTGCACTTGGAACTGTGAGCTCACTGAGGACTGGTGTAAAGAGAAGCTGCACAAGGAGCATTGTATTAAATGAGACTGTATCCAGGGGCTTTGGAGTAGGGCTAATAGAAGATAATGGGAAAGAAACTAAGTCCTTCTCTCCAGCTAGATCTTGGCGCTACTGTTGATGAGAAGTCAACACTTATGCCTTAGCTAGGGTGTCTATTACTGTGACAAAACACCATGACCAAAAAGAAAGTTGGGATGAAAGGGTTTATTTGGCTTATACTTCCACATTGATGTTCATCACAGAAGGAAGTCAGAACTGGAACTCAAGCAGGTCAGGAAGCAGGAGCTGATGCAGAGGCCATGGAGGGATGTTACTTACTGGCTTGCTTCCCGTGGCTTGCTCAGCTTGCTTTCTTATAGAACCCAAGACCACCAGCCCAGGGATGGTACCACCCACAAGGGGTCCTGCCCCCTTGATCACTAATTGAGAAAATGCCTTACAGCTAGATCTCAGGGAGTCATTTCCTCAACTGAGGCTCCTTCCTCTCTGATGATTCTAGCTTGTGTCAAGTTGACACAAACTCAGCCAGTACACCTTATGACTACCTTCCATCTCCTCACAGTCCAGTGGGTCTTTATATTAGTCTTTATATATTCTCTCAGCTCTGCAACAAAATACCTGACAAAGGGAAGAGAAGGGAAGAGAAGGGGGGAGGGGAGGGAAGGGAAGGAGATGGAGGGAAGGAAAAGAAGGAGACAGGAAGGGAGGGAAGGAAAAGAGAGGAGAGGGGATGGGAGAGAAGGTGGGAAGGGAAGAGAAATAGGAGTGGAAGGGAAGGGAAGGGGAGGGAAGAGGGAAGGGAAGGAAGGGAGGGAGGGAAGAAGGGAGGGAGGCAGGCAGGCAGGTTGGTTTTGGCTCACAGTGTCAGCATATAGTCCAGCATGGCAGGAAGTGTAGTGGCTGGAGCAGGAGGCAGCTGGCCACACTGCCCCGTCAGAAAGCAGAGACAAACGATGATGCTTAGCAAACCCCTCCTCTGCACTGTGGCCTGTACTGTGGCCCAAGGATTAGTACCATTCACACTTTTTAAATCTAGAAAACCCCTCATGGATGTGCCTAGAGATTTTTCTTCAAGATGATTCTAGGCTCTGTCAAGTTGACAGTCCCTGTAAATTATCATAGTCCTTCTCACACACTCCGACAGGCTGTATATTTACTCTATTCTGATTTCCTGTACCCCACCCCAAAAGAAGGCTTGCCAACTCCTTTCCTGTCCCATCCCAGGACAGTCTTCTCTGGAATTCACAGGGAGAAACCACATCTCCCTCTACTCTTTCACTGACTTCCACAGGACTCCTTGTCCCTGGTCTCTGGCCTGGGTCTTATTGTCTCCTCAGTGACCCAATTTCAGTCGAGGTCCATCCGCAATCTCAGCACTCGGCTCTTTCACTCCCTCCTTCAATAAGCTACTGGGTTCTGGTCTCCTCATACTCCATCTCTTCTCAGCTCCTGGCCTCCTTCCCTGGCTAGCTATCCTGCCCATGGGAAACTCCTGGAACTGACCTATACAGCCAATACTGGCCATTTTCAGGAGGTAAAACACTCTACCAACCCTTAGGAAACGGATCCCATGGGGTGAGATTCCAGGCCTTCTTTTCACTGCTGCTGCTGTTGTTGTTGTTGTGTTCTTTACAATTGGATTTTGCATGAGATTTTAGATAAAACCCAAGATTTCACACCTGAATAGTTTCAAAAACATTCACAGAAACATCTACTTCTTTCAAATCTGCCCTTGTACTCAACCCTGTAGAGATGCAGTCATAATGTTAATCCATGACTGTAAATGTTACCACCTAACAGCGTAATTCACAACAACGAAAAAAGGGAAATTGCACAAGTGTCCATTAGCAATGAATGGATAAATGAAGTATGGTCTATCCACACAATGGAATATTATTTGGAAATAAAAAGTACCAAATCACTGACTCATGATACTACATGGATGGGCACTGAAAACATTACGCTGTGAGCTAAAGAAGCCAGTCACTAAAGGCCACATAATGTATGATTCTATTCATATGAAATCATCAGAATGGGGCATCTAAAGACAGAAGGTGGGTTATTGATTGCTTAGGGCTGAGGAAGATGGAGGAAGAAGAAGGTTTGTTTTGTGGAGATAGGGATGTTGTAATGATTGCACAGCTCTGAAGACTATGGGCCAGTGAGCCGTACATTCCAGGTATCTCAGCAAAGTTGCTTTCAAAATGATGTCATTTCTCATTTAGAGCCTTGGACCAAGCTATGACTCCTCAGAGTCACAAAATATTTTCCATGATCTGGCCCCAAATACCTTACCAGCTTCCTTGTGAATTCCTTTCATCCTATTTCATATGCTAGAATTCCAGACTCTCACCCTCCCAACCATGTGGTCCTCCTTTCTAACTGGAACACCATTATTGAAACCTCGGCCTCATACCCCAGCCCCATCTCAGAGATGGGCTTCCTCCTGGAATCCACTGCTGTCACGCCACAGTCTAATATACAACTCTGAAGCTTACAGTTATGACTCTTGCTGTCCACTCTCAAACTGAACAGGCTCTCAGGCACAGTGGTTGAGTCCCAGGTTATATCTACTATCTGATCACAATGTGCCTGTAAAAGTAACACCATCCCTGCTCAAACCTTTGGATCTCATGGCCCAGGAAGGGGTATACATTCCTCACAGGCTCCCAAACAGCCAGAGCCCAGTCTTTTGAATACAAAGGTATTCTTCAATCTTCTCAGGGAAAGATGAAGTCAGTCACAATCGTAGTTTCTGAAAGTAATTAATATCTGAGGACACTTCGTCCCCAACTCCCTTCTCTGGGCAATGAACAAAAGACAACAGATGGCATAGATTAGCACAAGATGGAAGGGACAATGTAGCAGGCATTTGCCCCCCTAGAAAGCAGAAAGAGAGGGTGCCGGTTAGGCTACGCCTCATTGGCCAAAAGATTGACTCTTCCTGCTGAGTCTGACTTCATGACAAGGAGAATTCCCCTCAGAGTTCCCCTCAGAAACATCCCTGAGAGTTTCGGACTCTTCATGTCTATCACAAGACAATGAAATTTTTGTGACAACATCTGACGTTCACATTGATGAGAAACTGACTAAATTATATGGAAAACCTGGTTTTAAAAAAAAAAAAAAAAAAAAAAAAACTTCACTAAAACCAAGCACCCACCTCCATCTTGGCTAAATTTATGATGTGATATTACATGTGCATTGTGAGTCCGTGATGAGAATTAATGTCAGTATGGGGCTCAGAGGTCAACAAATAAATTACATGATTCTCTGTCACTAAATCAAGATCAGGACCATTTCTGGACAGATAGATGAAAAATGAGCTTGACAAAGCATGAAAAGAAAATGGCTCTGCTGTCACTACGAAGGTCAGGCCATCAAGATAAATGTTTAAATTTCAGGTTCAATCAGTTATACACAGATTGCCTAAGCCAGATGCCTTCCCACTCTACACCTATAAATTCTATCTAATACTCCCCAGGAACCTATGGGGACCTTGAACAAGAGAGCCTGCAGACAGCCCACCAACTCTTCATAAAGTAACCTCCTCTCTCACTGCAAAACAATCCAGACAGAAAGAGCCACACATCCAAGGTACCAGTTGTCTAGAACTGACCATTGTGCTATCTTCCTGAAAAGACCAGGACTGGTAAGAAGAGGGAGATGCCCAGTACTGCTGGGTATCTCTCTCTGACCACCCAGGGAGGACTGTCTGAATTCTAAGGGACAAAATGCCATAGGCTGAGATGTAGGAAAGAGGAAATGCTGGTGACAGCTTTTATGACATTGAACACAATTAGAACAAAATCAATGGTAATTCAGCTAGAGTCAGATAAATACTGACAATGTCCCATATAGAGATATCAGTCAACTGTAAACAGGTGGCTTAAAGTTGGGCTCTATAGGTAAGCCAAGCCAGAGAGCATCTTGAAGAGATGACCAAAGTGAGACTACAGTGGCATCTTAGAGAACAAGTATCCTTAAAAGTGCCTCCTACTGGGTCTCTCAGTTAAGGCCTGGCTTGCTCTTGTTGGAGATGGCAATAGCCAATGGACTCCTTGGATACACAGGGATAATTTGAACTGAAACATTTTCAAATGTTTAAATTCAGACTAAGGAATTAATCCTGCTTTTGCTGGGGTTGGGGAGGGTGTTATCTGAAGACAGATGAAAGAATATGGAACAGTGTCCATGCAGGCCCTGGATCACATTCTGTGTTGACATGACACATCCACTGTTGCTGAGTTGTAAGATGATATTCACACACTATGCAGTATATTTATACAAACTTGAGATTTTCCAATGCAATCTTGACCTCTGCATTATTAGAAAACAAAAAGCTAAATTTAAAACAAAATCTAGGGTTGGGGATTTAGCTTAGTGGTAGAGCACTTGCCTAGCAAGCCCAGGGCCCTGGGTTCGGTCCTCAGCTCCAGAAAAAATAAATAAATAAAACAAAATCTAATATCACTCAGTATGAAACAATTCATAAAATAAAAATCAAACTAACTAGTATTATGGTAACACTGAAGTCTTTGACCAAGGAACTTAAGACAGCTGACAAAAGACATATCCTCCCCCCCCCTCTCTCTCTCTCTCTCAAAACATAAAAGAAAAATGCAAAAATCTAAATACAGATTTTGCATCCTTCGCCCCAACCTCTGTTTCTTTTCTGATGACTATGGTCTGCATTGGTGCTGAAATGGGTTTCCTACCAGAAACTTGATGTTTTACCTCCTCCATGAAAACCAGCCTTTGCACATGTCTCTGCAACTGAAGGCCTAGAACAGGCAAGAAGTAAGTGGTGGGGGTGTCCAGGCTCCTTAAAGAAAAAGAACATCTCATGCCAAACACCAGTCATTTCTAAAACATACCCCACATATTCTCCACAAATACTCAAATCTGCAGGCCTCCTGGGCAGGGGGAGTGATGTTCCCCTTCCCACTAAGTGTGGGCCTCACATCTGTTGGGTGGAACCCTCTGAATGAAGTCAAGAAGCGTAAAGCTGGACATGTGAGATGCCTCTGGCCAGGACTGACCGTGTGTGCTGACAACGAGAGCTGCACTCATCTGCAAGTCTCTGCTCCCTTTTCCTTGTACTTCTTCTTAAGAAGAAGTATCATGGTTGGCAAGATTCTAGGTGATTCCTGGACCTGGTTTACTATCAACCAAAGGTTTCACTAGGTGTTAAAAAGCCATCCAGCCATATGGCCAACCGCTGTTTCTCTGCTTCAGGCTTCCTTTTGCCACATGCTTGGGTGGCTTGCTTGTAGTTGTCTTTTCGTCATCAACACGAACGGCTAGGATCATGTGGGAGCTCTGAACCCTGAAGGCCTGATGTTCAGGCATGTTAGCTATTGTAACACGTGCCAACAAGGAGTATTCATAACTGTAGTGCAGCCGCTGTGCAATCACTTCCCATCATACCCCCTGATGCTGCCAGTCTTTGTTTGTGGGCTTCTTAATTATAATCAACATCTCTTACAAAAATGGAAAATGCTAGAAGCTCAGATATTCAGGCAAAGTTGACCACTACTCTTACTTAGAACAGGAGTCCAGCATGCTTAATTCCTTAAACTCTAAACACTATTGATACCATGGTGGGGACCCATGTGCATGGCTATCCCCAACTCTCTCTTCACTTTAACACCCAACACATCACCCTAACCAGGCAGGCCTTCTCAGGGTCACAGTCAACCATCAAGTGCTCACTCTCAGTCAGCCTGCCACATAACGGGTGAGCCAAAAGACCTGATGAGATCAAGTTCTAGCCAACAGACCCAAAAGGAAATTGGCAAGGGACTCTGAGGAAGTTTTTAAGAGGGACTGGAGATGGGGACTTTCTCTTTCTTTCTGCCTTTGGACGCTGATGTCTGTCTTCAAACAATACTTGCAAATGTGGCAATATACCAGAACCATGAAAGAAGCCAGCACACTTAGAAGTAAGCCAGAATCAGAAGGATTCTGGAGTCCTGAGAATATCACAAGACTTTAGAGATGAAGCCCAACCTTTGAATATAATTTTATGAGAAACAAATGTTCTTACAGTACTAAATGTAGTTGAGTACACCTGTAATAGTACAAAAATATCATGACTTTCAAGCCAACCTTTGCTACATAGTGAGCTCAATATCATCATATAGTGAAGTCTTATCTCAAAAATAAAATGAAATAAAATAAAAACCTAGAGCTGAACTAATAGCTTCATGGTTAAGAGCACTTGCTATACTTGCAAAAGACCTGAGTTCAGTTCCCAGCACCCACATTACAGCTAACAACTGTCTGTGGCTCCAGTTCCAGAAGATCTGACATCCTCTTCTGACCTCCACAGGCTCTGCATACATGTGGTATACAAACATGTATGTAAGCAAAAAACACATGAAATAAAGATAAATACATTTTTAAATAAAAATAATAATTTGCCTCTACCAGTGTATTGCTGGAACTTACAAACACAGGAGATAAAGTCTAAGCCCAGGCAACAAGTGCATGTGAAAAGAAAGAAAAGTAATGGTCCTGAGTTTGAGACATTCCTTATGAAGAGCCAGAACAGGCTTGTTAGCATCTCCAGTTAGCACACATGGGATGGTAAAAATAATGCCAGGATCCTCATGGAGCCCAACAAGTATTCTAAGTCTGTTGTAGGGAGCCACCTAAGAAGACTGGCATCTCCTCGCACCCTTGATTCTCAGGCACAGCAACCTGTGGCCCTTTCACAGCATGGGTGAGCAGCTTGCTACATGCTCAGCCCAGCCTCCAGAGTTTCTCATTTATGTTCCTATCACTGCTTTCAAACATCTTTACAGTCCAAAGAATGTTTTAAAAACTAAATTAGGAAGATAAAATTAGCAAACAAACATGGCTTTGAAAGTAAAAGATGGAAACCTTCCCACATAAAGACCAGCAAACCAGATGGTTTTAGGGGCATAGTGTGCCAGGGCTCAAGGAATCCTCATGCTATACAAATGTTATCTTCCAAAGAAAAAATACTCCCAACTCATTAATTGTAGGAAGATATAAACTCAGTCAGATAGTGATGGGGGAGGGGACAGTAAGATAAAAATACGCACAAAAATCCTCAATAAAATTTAACATATAAATTCTGTCAAAAGATGCCATATCATAATCAAACTTGACAAAAAAAAATTACAAGGAAAATTAGTATCCTTGGGGCTGGGGTGATGACTCAGCAAGAGAACCAGAGTTCAGAGCCTCAGAAGCCATATTAATGTCAGGTGAGTATGGTAATTCTAGCTCAGAAGGCAGAGATGGGGACCGCTAAAATATGGTGGCCAGTGGGACTACCCATATCAGAGAAATGGGTTGAACTGAGAAACCTTTCCTCAAGAATAAGGTGGAAAGGAGCATGAATGGGATGGACCTAGGACCTCTGCATATACGTAAAAGCTGTGCAGCCAGTTCTTCATACGGGACTGTTGTATGAATTTTCAACCTCAATATGCCCATATAAAAAAACACACAGTCCAGTTATTATATTTATAAGCTATGTGTCTAGGTTGGGCAGATCTAGCACTATACTACTTATTCCCCAGCTTCAAGACCCTTGCTATTTGCAGTTTTTCCTGGCCACGTGGTTCTGCTCCATCTTGGCTTCCTCCTCTTCTTTCTCCTCCTCTTCTTCCTCCTTCTCTTCTTCCTCTTCCTCCTTCTCTACCTCTTCCTCCTCCCCCTCTTCTTCCTCCTCCTCCTCTGTCCTCAGCAACATAGGACTCCTAAAGTGGGAGCAAGGGCTGTCTCTGACTACACTGCCTGTCTTTCCCCTAACTTGGATGCCTCGTCTAGCCTCAATAGAAGATGTGCCTAGTCTTACTGCAACTTGATATGCTGAGGCTGGTTGATATCTATGAGAGGCCTCCCCTTTTCTGAGGAGAAGGCAAGGAGGAGTGGGTATGGGGGAGGTGAGAGGGAGGAACTGGGAAGAGAGGGAGGAGGGGAAGGTGTGCTCAGGACATAAATTTTAAAAAGAAGAGGAGGAATATGATGGCATTTAGTGGAAGAAGATTCCCCAATCATCCTCTCCCTTACGTAAACATGCATAAAGCCATGTGTGCACACCACACACGCAAAAGAAAATTGGTATTCTTAAAGGAGGGTGAGGTGGTTCTCCCTGGAAGTCCAGCACTCTGGAGGTAGAAGCAGAAGGATCTTAAGTGCTAGGCTATTCTGGGATACATAATAAGATCATATTCCAAAATGAGAGCTTGCCTAGTATACACAGGCTTGGGGTTCAGTCCCCAACACAACAAACAAACAAACAAAGTATGTTCCATTAACAGACTAAGAAGGACAAGGACCATATGACTGCCTTAAAAGATGAATCAGGTCTACCCCATGACAGCACCCTTCAGGGACAACGGCCTCTAGATGCCACACCAGCCACTGAAGGTCTGTGTCACCAGGAGATACCACCACTCTATAATTGTAGATCCCCAGCACATTTTGCTAAAGAATATGAAGTTCTCCAGTACCCTTCACCCCACTAATTAAAGCTATGAATTTCCAGCTTTTCCTATCATATAACTACCTACAGTAATAGATTATTACTCAAGTTTTCTAAGCTCATCCCTCTTTTTAAATGTGTATGTGGCTCCTCTCTGAATATTTTTCAATAAACACAAGATAGAACATAATAAACTGTGTCTAACTCAAGGCCAGCAAGATGGCTCAGCAGTAAAGGCACTTGCTGCTAAGACTTATGACCCAAGTTTAGTTCTTGGATCCCACATAATTATAAGAACTAGCACGCACACACACACGCGCGCGCGCACACACACACATGCATGCTTCTGTGCACAAAATAATGTACAAAATCTTTATAGAAGAAAAGTCTAGTTCAAGGCTTAAACTGAGTCCCTGGTTGTTCTTTCCATTCCGTTCCTTGGCTGTGTCTTGTGAGGCTTACAAAGATGACCCACTGACTGCAAACAGATGTCGCCTTTTGTTTATATCCTCCCAGCTCCTTTACTTTCCACATCACTAATCCTGATTATCAAACATATTTCCTCCCAGTTTAAAGAAAGCCACGCTGATATCCCTGCTTCCAGTGGCTCCCCACACTGGATTTTGAATGAACATGCATGGGCAATTGTTTAAAGGTTTTAGATGGTTTACATTTAGCCCAGCTTTGCATTTTCAGAGGGAAGAGTGCAGATGATTAAGCAATAGGAAATTCTGACAACTGCTAAACCACTTTCAACACAGAAGATGAATCGCTCCTTCCCCTAACCTGGCAGTTACAGAATCCCATGCTGGCCAGTTGGATTACTTTTAGGAGACTGTGATGGTTCCTTGCTAAAAGCCTTTCAGAGTACGAATGGTGACCCAAGAGATCAGACCTGCTCTTTTCAGAAGTCAAGAAGCAGCCTGGAAGGGTGTGCACACAGGCCTCGGCAGCAATGACAGCTAGCCACCCACACAGGTGCCCAAGGAGAAGAGTTACATGTGACCCCTGGAGGAAAGGTGTGACACACTGCCTTAAATAATCCCAGCAGCAATACAGGCCATAGACCAGATTCTGGACAGATCTGAGAGGTGACTCCTTTCTCACTCTTAAAACATAGGGTTCCCATTGTGGGGCACAGGGAGCACTAGGCAGCCTTTGTTTTGAAAGACAGTCCAAATGCTCCTGTGTTATAGAGTTCAGCTGCCAAACCAACACATGAGTCCCTTTGAAAAGATACGTGGTTTTGAAGATCAACAGAGAAGGTGCCATTGATGGATGCTGGAGTTCTGTGGATGCCAAAGCCCAAGCAATCGGTTTGAGGGGTCCATCCAGTAAGCGACAAGCATGTAGCCTTTCCTTAGCACAAACCTGAGGTTCAGGAAAGAGGCCCAGCCCCAAGTTACACATAATATGTTCTGAACATGATATGAATCCAAACTAGACAAGTCAGTGCTAACAACAGATGGCAGACACATGCAGAAATATCTGTACACTAGAGACCAGAGCAGAGTCCCCCAAGAAAGAGCAGGAAGGAAGTAGAGGCCTCCTGCCTGTCGAGAGCAGAAAGCCTGCAAACGACAACCTGACATGGCAGTCTTCAGAGCTGGTGGGAAAATTTTCAATTTCAGAGTTCAAGGAATTTTAATGCTGGTTTTAGCAGCTTTCATTAGTTGTCATTTTATAGACTGGATCCACAGAAAATTCCAGAGTTTCAAGTTTTAAATTATGGTGGCATCAAAATAGAACCATCAAACTACTTTGCCACATCTTGGTTTGACTCTAGCCTCCTCTAATGCTTCTTTTCCCATCAAAGCCCGGATCAGGCCATGCTGTAGCAACTGCTGTCGTACAATGGGCTGGGTAGGCACTTATGGAGAGCCACATCCACAGGCAAGGCAGAGGTGCAGAGGAGCCCCATAATTATAAGGGGTGGGAAGTTGTGCAGCCTGTGACACCTCAGAAACAAGCTGGCGTCCACACAGGGAGCAGTTTGAAAGAACAGGCAGTCTTTGACCACAGGGTCCCCTGAAGAAGTCCAGCCATAGGACTTGCTGTGTCAGGACCTAAGTAAGGGCAGAGGAGTTGGGAAAGGCAGGGCTGACACAGGATTCTGGTAAGCACCCAGAGCTCAGAGCTGGTCCAGTCCAGATGGTCTTCCCTAGTTTTCAGGATGTCCCTGAGCCTGAGGGCTGGACACAGACCTTTTAGTAATTGCTTCACAGGTTTGAGGGGCAGGTATGTTGACAGTCCCTCTTTGAGGTGATGAAGGTTCCCCTATTTTAATAAAATTTCCACCTAAAACAAACAATGTGTTTTGCTCTGAAAAAAAGGTGTGTATATGTGTGTGTGTGTGTGAGAGAGAGAGAGACAGAGAGAGACAGAGAGAGAGAGAGAGATGTATTTGTGTGTACATGTATCTGTGGTGTATATATGGTACACACAGATGTGTGTGCATGTGCACATGTGTGTATGCATACATGCAGAGGCTAAAGTACTTTCCTTAATTGTTGACACTTAAGAAAAACAGGATTTCTTATTAAACCCAGAGATCAGTGATTCAACTAGACTGGCTGGCCAATGAGCTGCAAGGATGTCCCTGCCTCAGCTTCTCCAGCACCGGGAATAGGAATGGAAACTTGACATGGGATCTGGGGATCAGATCCTTGTTCTTGCTAAGTAAGTACTCTAGCCACTAAGTGACCTCCCCAGCCATTCTGGAGAAATCTGTTAGGCTGCCATGCCAGCTTAGCTAGCAGTGTCAGCCAAGGGAGCTGGTAAGACTCCTGGTTTACCTGTCATTAAATCTCATTAATGTCATTAATGGGACTAGCATTTCAACCTGCTTTCTTTCCTGCCCCATAGTTCCCATTTCCCCAAATACTGCTGCTGCTCTTTAGGCCTTGGCTTGAAGAAGCTGCTAGAAAGCTGTTCTCAGGTTCAGATTTGCTGCCTCTGCTGATCCTCAGGCCTCCCACTGAGGCAGGCCAGCAGGGCTTCCTTTGCAGAGGCCACTCTGAAAAATGCCTCTTTTGTGCACCTTTGGCAGCTGCCCTCTCCCTGGTGCCCATGAGCTTGGCATTTCAGGAACTGTTTTGTGTAGTGTCTGGATTTGTAGGTATGGACCCCACGATGCTAAGAAAAGTTTATTCTCAGGCAGCTACTTCCTTCCCTAAATCTTTTTGCTCTTCCTTGTTAAATCTCAGGGCTCCTGTGTCTGGCTGAGGACCTGACTCTGCTGTCTGACTGGATGATTGGATGAGCTAGACCTGGAGCATGTCACATTTCCTTTAGGTGTGTGTGTGTGTGTGTGTGTGTGTGTGTGTGTGTGTGTGTGTGTGTGTGTCTGTGAATGCCTGAGTGTTTGGGTAAAGGGCCCAATATTAGGGGTCTAGAGAGAGAGGGGGTAAGGACTGTATCTCTAGTGCTGAGGAGTTGGAGAAGCCTTGGCATAGGTCATGTCCATATCTTCACTGGCAAAGAAGGAGGGTGGTCTCCTGTGGATTTGAGTGGACTGAAGAAAGTGGAGGTGGTAGGGGATATACAGCATCAGTCTAGCTACTGCTAAGACAGGCTCTCCCATATAAGGAAATGAAGGTTTCATGTCTGCCTCATGTTAAGCTAGAGCTATAGTAGATAACTGTCTACCAAGCTTGTGGGTCTTAAATGTGTGTACTTGAGGGTTTTTTTTTTATTATTATTATTGCCATCAGATACCTGTGTGGACACAGTGAGGCCACTGCCTCTTTAGTAAGAAGGCTGTGGGACGGGCTGTAGAGATGGCTCATCTGTTAAAAGATGCATAGTGATGCAGAAGACCCAAACTGGGTTCCCAGTACCCACATTGGGTAGCTCATTGGGAAGCCTCTGACTTCATCTCCAAAGGACCCAACACTTCCTTCTGGCCCCTATGTGTACATACCCACATGTTTACATACCCCCAAAACACATATAAAAATATACATACACATCATTGCACATAAAATAAGCCTGTTTGTTTGTTTTTTTTTTAATTTAACTCTATGTGTGTAACCATGTGAGTGTTTACCACATGTGTACAGGTCCCTATAGAGACCAGAAGAGGGAGTCAAATCCCCTAGCTGGGGTTACAGGCAACTGTGAACCACTTGACATGGGTGCTGGAAATTCAGGTCCTTTGTAAGAACAGTACATACTCTTAGCCACTGACCCATCTCTTCAGCCCCTGATTAAAATCCAATAAATCTGCCTTTTAATACCGTGCAAGGGAAATGACCTGACATTATGGCATCTGTCTTTACCACATGTTAACTTCATGTCAAGTTCAATGCTTACTTGTGACATTACCATAAGTGAAAGTCTGCCTAAGTGAAAGTGCGCCAACTGAGGGAGCTATCGTTTGCCATCTGACCCTGGAGGAAATTGCTGCTGCTTTATCCTTGCATGTGAATGTATACTACATATACATGTGCACGCAGATACACTAGAGAACAATCCTGAAGCATGTGAGTATGCTTTATCCCCAGAGGTTTGTGCACTGCAGGATAGTACTGAAAGACAGCAGAATCTTTAAGAGTAGTGGTCCCTGGGTGGAAACGGGGGGAGCATTGATTGGGGCAAGGTGGGTACCACCCTCAGAAAGGATCAATACGCACCAAGAGATGATGGGTTAGGTTTCACAACAATGGGTGGCTTAGTGTGAGGATGGACCATTGTTAGACAAACTCCACTTTCTCTGTTCTTTCTTTTGCTTGCACTCTTACTTTGGCACCTCTTCCTTCCACACCCAATAGTGGCTCCTGTAGTTGCTGCACTGTGCAGAGCTAACAATCATGCTGGAACACAGCCAGAGGGCCCATGGCAGAAGCTAAACAGGACTTCCTTCCTCCAATGTTGAGCATCCAGCCACAGTAATTTTGTTACATAATACAAAATAGACTAAGGCAGTGCTTATCAAAATGACTTCCTCTCATCCTGTAACCATGAAGGCAAAATGTACTTGCAATGCTTTAGGGATTATTATTACTATCCCTCTACTAATCTTAATGAATACCACACAAAATACAAACATCAGCCCTGATTCGGGAAGTTTTTGAAATCAAAACTCAACTCTGTGAAACAGAGATGAATGACTACCAGGCAATGCACCAGTGACTGCTGAAGTTTCTAATGAGCTGATGGCAAGTTGCACAAGGAATTCTATTTTGACTGCCTTGTTTAGTTGTAGTTATTGTGTTACTGGTTTTTGTTGTTGTTATTTTGAGATAGGGTCTCACTAAGTAGCCTTGGCTACCCTGGAACTTGCTATGTAGACCAGGCTGGCCTTGAACTCATAGAAATCAACCTGCCTCTGTTGGCATAAAAGGCATGTATCACCATACCCAGAAACTACTTTGTTAAAGAAGGTGTTGTCCTAAAGAAATACCATGAAGGGTAGAAGAACTTCAAATCAATTAGAAACCAACAGGACTCTGTAGGTCCTTGACCTAGAAGGTACACTGAGAGCAAGCTGAAGACAGCCTGCAAGAAAAAAAGTCACGATTAAGACAACAGTAACAACAAAAACACTGTCTTGAGACTTGTGTTTTTATCCAAGATAGGACAACAAACAAATTCACTTTTATACATAAAAATTTTTAAAGAGAAAGGAAAAATATATAAGAAGCAACCATTTTTCAGACACTGGACATCAGAGAATTAGGACAGGAAACAGCCAGGAAAGCTTGATGGCCACTGCAGCTGACAGCCAATGGAGAACTTACAGCCACTATTATCCCACCACAGAGAGGTCTGAGGTGAAAACTGCAGAGCTAAGTAGAGACAAAGCTGAGTCTTGGAGACCACTGCAGCTAGCAAATTGAGGAGCAGGTATTAGACAGAAAAAGCTACAATGGAAACCCCTGGAAACATGCAGAAGGACTGAGGGCAGTGACCAAGTACTGATCAAAGTAGCTGGATAAGAAAGCTACCCCAGCCATGGGACAAACCACCCATAGGGATTAGTGTCCAATGCTTTCATAGTGATGGGGATAGTGTCCATTCCTTGAGCCACAGTGGAGAACCATGCCCCACATCTCTGGGTATACAGGACTCAATAGGGGCCTGTCTTAATAACAGAAAACAATCCTACTGAGCCTGTTCTGAACTCAGCTAATAATTCATTAAGAAGATCTTAGAAGAATGGCTCAGCAGTTAAGAATGCATGCTGCTCTAACAAAAGACCCAAAGCAGCTCCCAGTATCTATATTGGGTGACTCAAAACCACCTATAACTCTAGTTCCAGGGGATCTGATGGTCTCTTCTCACCTGTGAAGTCACTAGACACACACACACACATACACACACACACAGTGCCTAAAAATAAATGCAGGCATTCACACATCACATAAAATATAAATTTCAAAAACTAAAAGAACTAAATGAATTCCCTGTAATGTACCTGACCCTCAACGTGAATAGGAATAAAAAAATATTTAATATCCAACGAAGTGAATATCTCAACATTTTAATACATCTTAAACTAAAACACACTTCCCCTTTCCCTTCCCCCCTCATCACTCCTCCCATGTCCTCTCCCTCCAATTATCTCTCTCTCTCTCTCTCTCTCTCTCTCTCTCCTGTGTGTGTGTCTATGTGCGCAAAATCATAAATACAACCTGCTGAGTCCATTTATGCTCTGTATGTATGATTTCAGGATTTCAGGGTGACCAATTATACTGGGTAATCAATTGGGGGGCTCATTCCCAGAAAGGGCTAATTCATTCATATATTTTCCCCTCTCTCTCTAATCATTGGTTGCCTATAGTTCTTTGTCTAAGGGTAGATCCCATGAGATTTCCCCCCATCTGTGCACATCACAGCCATTTCCAGGAGAGACAGTCTCAAAGAGACTTCCTGGTATTCTGGCTCTTACCATCTTTCTTCCTCTTCTGTGAAATTCTGTGAGCCATAGATGGAGAAGCTGAGCTACTCGTTAGTCCCAAAAAAGTGTTCATTAGTGAGAACTACCTAGAAGAACCCCACAATATAGAATTTTCAAGAATAATCATAAACATCATCAAAGAATCCAAGGAATTTAAAGACACAAATACTTCAGTGAACTCCAAGAAGACAGTAATAAATGCCTGACTGATAACCAAAAAAAAAAAAAAAAAAAAAAATACAAACACACATCTGAATGATATGATGACAATAATTTGAAATGTCAGGACTTGAAAGCTGAATTCAATATGGAGGTAGAAAAACTGAAAAGAACAGGAGTTGAAATGAAGGTGGAACTGAAAACCTCAATATCCCAATGAGAAAACTCAGGGAAAGCCTTACAAGTACAGTGAATTAAATAAAAGATAAAATATAAGACTCAAAGATAAAGTAGGTCCATACCAAATAAGCAAGAATATGAAAAAAAAATGTAAAGCACAAGAAAGGAAAATGCAAGGAATGCAGGACACCATCAAAAGACTAAACCTTTGAATTATAAGCATAGAAGAGGGAGAATAACCCCAGGTCAACAGCACAGACCAGATCTTTAACAAGATCATACAACAAAAGTTCCCCAAACAGAGGAAAGATATGTCCATACAGATACAAAAAGCTCACCGAACAAATAGACAATACCAGGAAAAAAAATCCCCATGGCATACCATGGTTAAAACATAAAATAAGCAGAACAAAAAAAAAGTGTATTGAAAACTGCAAGAGAAAAAAATACAAGTCACATATAAAGGAAAACCCTTCAGAATAACAGCTTATTTCACCAGAATCCCCTAGAGCAATGCACTCCAAGTCCTCACAGACAAAGACTGCAAGCCTACACTATTGTACCCAGCAAAACTATACCACAGCTGAAGGCCGGGGGTGGGGTGGGGGGTAGATATGGATTCCATGATTAGCATTTTTAACCCTCAAATGACCAAAGGATGCAGTGAAAGCAGGCTCATGACTTTCAAATCATGGGATTCCTTTCAGCCACCACACAGGAGTTCACATGACTTTGGTGGTACTACCATCCAGAGACAGAAGTCATGTCACAGTCACACCAAATAAATAGTTGCCACTTTTATCCAACTATGCTGAAGGATTACATATGAGA
Source organism: Arvicanthis niloticus (assembly GCF_011762505.2). Lineage (NCBI taxonomy): Eukaryota > Metazoa > Chordata > Mammalia > Rodentia > Muridae > Arvicanthis > Arvicanthis niloticus. The sequence continues at coordinate 114,621,856 of NC_047659.1, read as the reverse complement.
AGTGGGACAGTGGTGCTTTTCTTGTAGCACCCAGGCTACTGACAAATCTTAGCAATGCAGCAGTTGCTAAGGCTGCTGCAATTAAGCAAAATTAAAGTATCTTCCTTTTACATCTTATAAAGCTTATTTTTTTTTTACCAAAATTCTCTTTCCTGTGACACAGTTTTATGAGAAATATCATTCTTATAATGATAAATCAATTATTAAAGATTCGGGTGGCATTTGTCAATTTCTGGGATAATTTCAAACAAGTGGCTTATTTTTTTACATAAATTCACAGCAAAATCAGCAAGGGCCAAATCTTCAAATGCTGTCCATACAGAAAAAAAAGTCTGATATCTAACAGATTCTCAATATATTTTTTCTGTGTTCTATCAAAATTGTATTATTTTATGAAGTGACCTTCATAAAGACTTCCTTCACAAGTCTGAACTTGCCAATTTTGATAGAAAAGTTCCTCACTATATGATACAGTATTCACTCTCTCAGTTCCATCAAAGGTAATGATTTGAAGATGAATAACCCAAAGTGATCCTCAAAATTAGGGTAACTATATGCTCTTGTGTGTGCAGGACAACATTTACATTTATCGTCCTTTTCATACTCAAAGTGTCTCAAGTTGGACACTATAGAACTGCCCCTTTCATAATGAAAGTGAAATATTATACCCATAAAAGTGATCAAATTAGGTCCATGATACCCGCTTATACCCAACAGCCTGCATGCCCTCCCAGGAGGTTTGCAGTAAACAAAGACACAGGTGAGAATCTCATCCAAATACCCAAATACCCACACCAACTGGTGTTGTTCGATGTGTGGCTCATGACAGACCACACCAGGCCAAACAGTTCTATATGAGGTTTATTTTAGGAGATAAGGGCAAAGGTGGTGGCAAGAAGGTGGGGGGGGGAGGGAGAGAAGTCAGGGGTCTGTCTATTTATATGGATAGTGATGTAGCCTCTCCCAGGTAAAGGTGGGAGGTGAGCCGAGTGGATTCTGGGAATGTGTGGCAGTTGCCTTGGCAACGATGTGGGGGTCACCTAGATGTGATGTCACTGGGTTTGGAGCTGATCCTGATACCAACAGCTAGGACCTACCCTCTCTCCTGAGCTCTACCTTTCTTCCAGTCTGCTTCCCCACCCAGATGATCTGGCTGGATACCCTCCCACACCCTAGAGCCTGTCTGCCTCCCAGGGTGTCTGCACTAACCAGGGACACAGGAAGCCTGCTCTAACCAGAGACACAGGAGGACCACCCTAACCAGAGACAGCACTGCCTGACTCCAAGGAGACGACTCTAACCCAGGTCACTGAGCTCTACCTGCCTCCAAGGAGGCCAGGTCCAGTCAGAGACACCCAGGCCAGTTAACACCAGAGATAACCAGATGGTGATAGGCAAGTGCTAGATCATAAGCAACAGAACCCAGTGCACTTCGGCACCATCAGAACACAGTTCTCCCACCACAGAAAGCCCTGGATGCCCTAACATGCCTGAAAAGCAAGATAATGACCTAAAATCCCATCTCATGAAGATGATAGAGGCCTATATGGAGGATATAAATAACTCCCTTAAAGAAATACAGGAAAACACAGGCAAACTAATCCATCCCTACAGAAGATACTACATCCAACAGAGGGCTAATATCCAAAATATATAAAGAACTCAAGAAGTTAACATCCAAAAACCAAATAACCCAATTAAAAAATAGGACACAAAGCTAAACAGAGAATTCACAACAGAGGACTCTTGAATGGCTGAGAAGCACTTAAAGAAATGATCAAAGTCTTTAGTCATCAGTGAAATACAAATCAAAATGACCCTGAGATTCTACCTCACACCAGTCAGAATGGCTAAGATCAAAAACTCAGTTGACAGCAGATGCTGGTGAGGATGTGGAGAAAAGAGGAACACTCCTCCATTGCTAGTGGGAGTGCAAACTGGTACAACCACTCTGGAAATCAATCTGGCACTTCCTCATAAAATTGGAAATAGTTCTACATGAAGACCCAGATATACCATTCTTGGGCATATAACCAAAAGATATGCCACAATATTACAAAGACACATGCCCCACTATGTTCATAGCAATCTGATTTGTAATAGCCAGAAGCTGGAAACAATTCAGGTGCCACTCAACTGATGAATGGATACAGAAAATGTGGTTCATTTTCACAATGGAATACTATTCAGCTATTAAAAATAAGGACATCATGAAGTTTGCAGGCAAATGGATGGAACTCTAAAATATCCTGAGTGAGATAGCTCAGACACAAATGGACATGCATGGTGTGTACTCACTGGTAAGCAGTTATTAGCCAAAAAGTACAGAATACCTAAGATACAACTCACAAACCATAAGAAGTGTAACAGGCAGAAATGTCCAAGAAAGGATGCTTCAATTCCACCTACAAGGGGGAAGAGAATAATCACAGGAGGCACAGGGAGTGAGGAATCTGGGTAGGAGAGGAGAGAGGGAGGGGAAAAGGGGAACAGGATCAGGTATGGGGTGGAAGGACAGGAGAGAAACCCAGAAGGCCAGGAGAATGAATGGAAATATACAGCCTCTGGGGATAGGAGGTAAGAAGACTCTCTAGAAAGTACCAGAAACTCAGAAGGTGAAAGATTCTCAATACTCAATGACCTTAGCCAAAATGCCCGACACTAGGGAAAGGGTACTTGAAGAGCCCACCTCTAGTAGATAGACATGGGCTCAAATGGAGGGACTGGGTTACTAACCCACAGTCAAAATTTCTGACCGAGAATTGTTCCTGTCTAAAAAAAACTACAGGGACCAAAAATAGAGACGAGACTGAAGGAAAGGCATCCAATGATCAGGCCAACTTGGGATTCATCTCATGGTGGCAGGGGGCACCAAGGCCTGACACTATTACTGATGCTATGGTGTGCTTACAGACAAGAGTCTAGTATGGCTGTCCTCTGAGAGGCCCTACCAGCAGCTGACTGAGACCAAGCAGATACTTATACCCAACCATTGGTCTGAAGTCAAGGACCCCTATGGTTGAATTAGGGGAAGGATTGAAGAAGCTGAAAGGGAGGATGACCCCATAGGAAGACCAGCAATCCAAATTAACCCAAACCCCAGGGAGCTCTCAGAAACTAAGCCACCAACCAGGAGCATACACAGGCCAGCCCAAGGCCCCTGGCGCATAGATAGCAGAGGTCGGCCTCAGTGGGAAAAGATGAACTTAATCTTTAAGAGACTTGAGGTCCCAGGGAAGGGGGGAGACCTGGTGGAGGGGAAACATCCTCTTGGAGGCAAGGGGGAGGAGAAATGGGATGAGGAGGTATAGGAGGGGAACAGGGAGGGAGGCAACATTTGTCATGTAAATAAATAAAATAATTTTTTTTAAAAAAAGTTTAACCAGAAAAAAAATGATCATCAAATCTTCAAAATGAGTAATCAGCCTAAAACAACCTAGAATCAAAACTCCTATCAAGGCTGAAGAATTCTCAACTGTCCACTTCCTATACTGTTCCCCAGCATTAAGAACACATATTCACACATGCACATGAAAGCACTGCCCTCCCTGCCCTGGGTCCTGGTGTGAAGGCAGCTTGTTAAATCCTCTCCAGCTGCTTCAGCCCCTTTGTCAACAGTCAGGTTCCCCAGGGAAACTTTTATAGCAAATGCACACCAGTATTATAAATTGGATCGGGTACATGAGGTAAACAGAGATGGAAACTGGCTAGAAGGAAAATGTTTTCTTTTTCAAACTTACTGGACAGCAGGGGGGTTGTTGATTTGTTCTTAAAGTAGCTTAAGTAAGTCCATTTTCACATGATGGCTGAAGAAGGTTTGGGGTGCCCTTTTAAAGGAAGGCTAGCTTCTTTCAGAGACCAGAAATATCCTTGGGCAAATGGGCATTGTATTTACTGTGAATAAATTCTTCAAAGAGTTATTCTATAATGGAGGCTGAGAAATAGCCTACTCTGCACATTAGTGTTCCTTGCAAAACATGTGAAGACCAAAGCCTAGAGGCAGGTGGGCAGGGATGGCTCCAGAAGCACTATAAATGAGTGACCCGGAGGTGTCACTGTCCCGTTAGTTAGGGGTGGAGTTAGGGTGCAGGGCAGCTAGCATGGAGCTGCACTTGCCATGCAAACATATCCCTTTTGTTTAGGTATACCACATGCAGAGAGTGGAAGGCTACTATCATAACTACTCCTGATGCCACCTCAAGGGCAGGCAGGAGGGCCAAGAAAAGACAGCCCTCTAGGTCCCAAACTGCAGCTGCAGCTCTGTAAACAGTGAGTGTCAAGAGAGACAAAAATCTATGAGTCATACTTTTATTCTATCATCAAGAGAATTATAGCCTTTTAAGAAAAAAAAATTAATCTCTACTTGTTACCCAAAGACTCTGTATGGTATAAGGAAATGCATTTAAAGATCTCAGGAGTAACTAACTGATTCCTAAGGTACTTAGGGAGCAGACCAAGTAGAGCCTGCCAGCTCCCTTGAGTGAAATGTTTTATATACTTATTATTGCTGCATTTGGTACATGAGTTTATTCTAAGTGAGGGTAACTAGACATCAAATATAGAGTTTTACTGGGTAAATTATGTGCCATTCTCTAGCAATTGATAGAAACAATTTCCTTTCGTTTTATCTTGAGGTAGAGTCTTGCTTTGTAGCCTAGGCTACCCGAGAACTTTCTTTAAGGCCAGGCTAGCCTCAGACTTACTGAAATCCTCCCACTTAAGCTTCCCCATTGATAGGATTGTAGGCATGAACCACCAATCCTTGCTTGAAAAACATTGTTTGTTGTTTGAAGTCTGTCCATATATCTTATTTGAGATCTGTGCATACAGTTCCTAACTCAAAACCTGGTAGAAGTGGACACAAATGTTTTAAATGGATGAATAAATAAATAGAATGAATTTTTAAAAAGTGCCAAGAGAGAAACATTTAAAGTTGGTCCCACCAATTTGATTGCTGTGTATTTTAACCATTGACCAAGGAAACCCAGCAACTAAACAAGTTTGAGAAAGCAGGCCTTCCCCATGAAGAGTCTGGCAAGCAGCACACCGAGTGTCCCATCTGGTCCACTTAGCTCTGTCAGGCAGGCTAGGTTAGTGGGCCGGTCTACTCTGGTCTGAAAGGAGTGGGAGGATGGAGCACGGAAGATGGGAAATAACAGCAGCCTCAGGTGCTGCTTTAAAGGCCCCAGAGAGTACGAGAGAAGGGAAACTCCTGGAAATACTCACCTGCACGTGTGCACGCATGCACACATGCACACACACTCACACACACACACACACACACACGTACATATGCATGCACACACAAGCACTCACTCATGCACACATGCACACACAGGAAGATGGGCCTCTTCTACAAGGAATAGCAGCCAGGAAACAGAAATGAGGTCCTAGGGAAGCCAAAGGGAGCATGGTCAGGCAAGCCAACCTGGTCTGAAGAGATCCCTTTGTGACTATTACTGCTGATTAGGCCCTGTCAGATTGGATGTTGAAAGACTGGGAATGAGCAAATGACTCCTCTGGAAACAGAAAAATCCTAAAGTCTGCAGGCTAAGTGCAATTAACCAACTGTGTTGGTGTGTGCAGCTTTGGAAAGCATTCTTGGTGCACACACTCACCCGTGATGAGGCTCACACTCCATCCCAGCCTCTCTGACCTGCTCACATTTGAGCAATCAATCATCAGTGTCTTCTCACTACTCTTTTGCATGGCAGTTAGGTTTTATCTTTCTCAAAAGTGAAATTTGGCCATTAATATGAAACACTGCTCTCCTTACTGACTGCTCCACTCTGGGTAGCAACCTACACCACTGACCCCAGCAGTGGCACAGAACTATTGGAACAGAGACTACAGTCACTTCCCACAGATATGAAGAGCATCATTTGGGAGAATCCCACAGCAAACTGCTCTCTTTAAACTGAATAATAAGCTAGTCATCAGTGATATTACTTCCTGTATATAAAAAAAAAATGTTTATTTAAACAGGATTTTTATTTCAACAATAAATGCACTTTCTCTCCTGAGATCAAGACATTTTATTACAGCTATTAATTCTCACAGTTTTCTCATAATACACTCTAATGAGATAAAGAGAAACAGAAAGAGTAAAGTCTACAGTTTAAAATTTTAGTCATTGTCATTTCAAATACCAGGTAAGGTCCACATTCCTGTGCCTACATGAGCACATATTTACACGAAGGCACATGTGCTTGCTCTCACCGCTTCCTTGATTTTATTGTAACCTCCTTTGTAAGGGTGCCTGGAGAAAATTTCCCTTTTATTGAGGACTAGAGGCTAGCATATCTAGCTTTGTCTCAAAAAGTATTTTGTTCACTAGCCTGTCCCAGACGGCAGTCGACCTTAGACCAACAGCTCAATGGACATAGAAGACAAACTACAAACGGAGTCTTAAGTCTGCCAGTAGCACACTGAGAGAAACCAAAAAGGTGAAATGTTACAAACGTTATATGAAAATTAACAATAAGCTACTTTCCCTGATGAGGTAGAGAGATGTGTGCATGGTTTCAAGGCTGACGACTCTACAGTGAACAACCGAAGAGGGGACTCATTCCTGAGAGAGAACAATCTCCTTCTCCACACCGCCAATGAGGATGGACTCAGCACATGGTATTGTTTGTGCACATGCATACTCATATGTGTGCATATGTAAAATAATAAAGAAAAAGAGTCTATCAACTTGAGGAGGGACATCAGAGGGGTTCAGGGGAGGCTAGCTGGGAGGGGCTGAAAGGAGGAAGGGAAAAAGTAAAATAATTCTATTACACTTAGAAACATTTAAAAAAAAAAAAAAAAAAGGTAGAGAAATAGCCCTACTGTCCCAGGTCCATGGAGCACACAACTCCAAGCCCTGCTCATGCACACTCAACGTGAGGCACACTGGCTAGGCCTACAATGGCGCCCCTGTACAGAAGTCCAAGTCACTCAGAAGGGAGGCCTCTGACCTGCAAGGCCCATGGATCAATGGGATAAATACAAACAGACTGTAGCAGTTCTGTCTCAGCACTGGCAGGACCCCAGCTTTCTGAGACAAGCAGATGCAGGAGGAGGAGCCAGGCAGGGCTCTGTGAAGCCATACCTTTCTCTCCATCTCTGTCAGGCCCCTTCTACTCTGCTCCTCAGCCAACGTGAGAAAGAAAGAAGGCAGAATGAAGGTACATGTGTGTGCACATGTGTGTGTTTGTATCATGTTTATGGCAAAGGCCACTCATCCACGGAGAGAAAAAACAATGTTCTGATGTTTGGGGAGACTTTCCTAGGAAGAACTAGCCTGGCTTGAAAGGAGTCACTAAGCCTGAGTCCTGGTCTGTACAGGACATGTAGCTAAGGGAGCTGGTGTGTTTCAGAGACATCTACCACTAGAGCTTGGTTCATCACGCTTCAACAACTGCCATGTCAGGAAGTTTGGTAAGGTAGAGCAGGTCAAGACCCGGAGACTTGGTGGGCACACACCTGAGTCTTAAGTGACTCCCAGCTCCCTGCCAGACTCCTGACTTGGAACACATGCCATGCTTCTCACATAAAAGAGACATAATCCATGGTCATGTAGGCTCAAGACAGAGTTCTCCATGTTAATGAGGTACCTAGAGGCCCAGAGGGTGTTGCCAATAAGCTTCCCTTCCCAGACATTCCTCCCTACAAAAGGTATTTAATCTCAGGCCCACCCTGAGAAGTGGGGTATGGTTTTTCGCATCCATTTTCCCTCATGACAATAAACTGTTTGGAACCATGGACTGGCTCTTTTCACTGAAGTCCACCGTGGGGAACCATGAGGAAGGCCTTTGCCTACAGAACTGAAGCCTAATCTCCCATAGAAGGCCTCTCAGTGCCCCCAGCCACAACCACCACCAAGCCAACCACAGCCAAGCTAAGGACAATCATCCCCACTGGGACAAGCTCTCCCCCCCACCCCCCCGCCTCACAAGCTTTCTCACCCCACCCACCAGCAGTGTCTCGATACTCCCCCTACAGCCCAGCACCCAGCCCAGGGGCTGTGTGGAATGTGTGGAATAAGCATTCTGTATCCCCAAGCCTGTGGACCTATGGGAGGAAAGGAGAGGAAGGGGAAGAGAGAGGTTTACAATGAAAATGAATTGTACTAGTGTATAAAATTCTCAAAATAAAACATATTTGAAAAGCTTACAACTTGTAAAATTCTATATAAATTTTGTTATAATTGTACTGGTTTGCTTTTACATAAAGGTATTCATGCCTATTTCATAGAATTTCTCTTTAGTCAAACATTAAACTTTATCAGAATATACATACCCCATTAGGTATTACAATTATGAAAAGCTAATATTGATCTAGATGTCCAACAATTAAAGAAAAGATCACAAGTTGTGGGGAGCCAACAGAAGGCGGCTATCATCCTTGCAGCCATCTTGAGCCATATTCCCTGACAAGAGACTTGATTACAATAGCCTATAATAGCTGAGCACACTCTGGTAACATCTTGTTGTAGATACCCAGGATTTTCCCTTGGGTGTGTGAGACTTAAAGGTGTGTGACTTAAGGGCATGACTTAGAGATCAGATTTAGAGACAAGACCTAAGGGCATGACTTAAAGGCGTGGCTTAGAGGTGAGACATATAAAAGGTGAGAGGCAGACAAAAGAAATAATTTTTATTGATTTCATTTTAAATTTCAAAGTTTGTAGTGAGTTAAAATGTCCTTCAACATAATTATAGGTCATATTTATTTTCATATTGTAAAATGCAAGTTAATCTGTTGAACATTTTTTTAAAAATGGATTCCTTTTTGAGAATTTCATATATGAGCACTGGATTTACATAATTTTTTTCTTTCTCTCCTTCCTCCCACTCTTTCCAACCCCAAATACTGTTCAAATACATCTTATTTAATTATTGTTCATATATGTATGTATATATGTATACATGTATAAGTATGTATGTATATACAAATACTGACAAATAAAGTGTTTTGGGGAAAAAAAGAAATTATTATTAAGTATTAGGTACTTGGAGTAGGCACTTGAGACTCAGACTAGAACTTGGAACTTGAAACTTGGAACTTGGAGGCACTAGGGACTAGGAACTAGGGACTAGGAACTCAAGACTTGGGACTTGGAGAGAAGAAGAGAGACTGAAGAATAAACAGGATTGAATCACACTCTGTCTAGTCTCCATTCTTCACGTTCATCCTCACTCTCTCTCTTGCTGAACCCCGACCCACAGACCGGAGCAGCTTGGGGCAGTGCGGGTTCTAATAATTTAGCCCCCAAGTCTTTTGGCAGTGGGGGTTCCAACACTGATAGAACGATCCCCGACATTTTGGCCCCCAAACGTGGGCTAGTGAGGTCCTCGACATTTTTGGCACCAAAGGTGGGGCAGCTTGGGCCACAACAAGAAGTCATGGTAGACAGAATTCATTGCATGCATATATACATATAACTATATACAAATTAAGTTCACCCTAAGAGAAAATGTCTTTTAAAAAGTTTTAAGTCAAAAAGTTAGGACAAATATATGGGTGTTTATAAAATACTATAAACAAGAAATTAAAATAGTTGTATTAAAGATGAGTGAAATAATTGTTTAAGTGTATTTTTTCCTTTGTGAGTGCACTCTCAGGGTCTTGATTATGATAGGCAAGTACTCTACCACTGAGCTACAAAACTAAGCTTGGATTCAGTGCTTTAGTGAATAATATTCTAATCACTTTTAAGAGATTTACACAACCTAGAATATAAGATTCTTCTCTAGTTTTTCAGGGTTTTTTTTTTTTTCATGAAAAGAAAAAAAATTACAGTTTGCCACAAGCCAAGCACAGTAACTCTTTCATAGACTCTGCTGGACATGCTGGCTAATCCCGTGGCTTTGTTTTCATGACACACACCAGTATCTCAAGTCAGGGTTGTGGGGACTTCCAATCAGGATGACCTGGATAGGGAGGGGAACCCAAGAACCCATGAGAGACGTGGAAAGCTTGACATCTTTTGTTGTCTTGACAAGACTGTGCTCATCTGTTTTAACCTATAGAAAATGGAACGAGTCATGTGACTTGATTTGCTCAAGACTTACCTTCCAAGAGGTAGGGGATATACATGTTCAGGCAGGGGATGAGCAAGCATCCCACACACTTTTCCTTCCTGAAGAATGTTCAGAAAGAGATGTGCCCTGTCCTTGGAGGACAGTGGGGCCTTGGTACATAGCACTACAGCCATGAGAATAGGGCCAGTGGGCAATGTGTATCATCTACAATAAAGATCCTCCTGAGTACAAAATGATGGGAAATACTATCATTTCTCAGACAGGCTAGATCAGCTGCTCAGGGACCTACCTGGTTGCTCCATCCCTAGGAAGGACTACCATCCACTGCCTCCAGCTGAAGCTGCTCTTTAGCTTCCAAACCATTTTATAATTCAAAGGCTGGGGTAATAATAGCCTCATGTTATTTAATGCTGAGTGAGGAGCAGGGATTTGAAGTATTTTTCTTTTAAACCTTGCAACTTCTGTGTAAGCAGACACTAAAAGCCCAGCCACAAGAGTGTCAGGACAGGAGGCTCAGAGAGGTCAAGGGATGGAACACAGGGCATGCATTAGTCATATGTCACACTATTTAGTCTGTCCTTTGGAAAATGGATTGCTGAATTTGCTTTCTTCTCTGCTGAGAAAAAGGAATGTCCCAGGGATCAGCATGCACAGAAAGTTGTTCCTGCTTGAGGATTTGTACATTAGCTTCTTACAGCATTCCTCAAGGGATAGTAGCTCCAAGAGTGCCTGCCATGCCTTTCAGGTTCCTCATTGTCCTTGTGATCACAACAGATTCCAACAAGATCTCAACAGGACCAAATAACTAACGTTCACTTTGAAAGAATTCATATTCTGCTTAGTCTCTGCTACCTAGCACTATAGCCACTAGACATACATAGTACATGATAGCCAATAGACACATGTAGAGCATGATAGCCACTAGGTACATGTAGCACATGATAGACACACTAGGTACATGTAGCATATGATAGCCAATAGACACATGTAGAGCATGATAGCCACTAGGTACATGTAGCACATGATAGACACACTAGGTACATGTAGCATATGATAGCCACTAGACACATGTAGCACATGATAGCCACTAGGTACATGTAGCACATGATAGACACTAGACACATGTAGCATATGATAGCCACTAGACACATGTAGTACATGATAGACACTAGACACATGTAGCATATGATAGCCACTAGACACATGTAGCATACAACAGCCACTAGACACATGTAGCACATGATAGCCACTAGACACATGTGACACATGACAGACACTAGATACATGTAGTGATGGAGCACTTGAAACATAGCTACTGTTACTAAGCAGAATTTTAAGTCTTTTTAATGCTTATAAATTTAAATTTCCCTGCCTTCATGGTACTGGGGATGACCATTTTGGTCAGCATGACCCTACTTTCAATTGCCAGGACTCCAGCCTTTATTCTGGCATGTGTTCACTTCTGTAATTACACTAGCTTTGGACACACTGTGGGGGTCAGAGGTGCTGCTCCCAAGGTGATCAGTTAAGCAGAAGGAGAAGCCAAATGAATGTCTGTTGAGCATGATCCATGGGAAGGCACAATTTTTATTATAACAGAGCTATGCAAAATAAACTATCAATGACATGATTCTTCAGTGCAATGACTCATGACAGTCAGCCTCTCCATCCCACCCCCATGCTCTTCCTGTTTTCCTCCAACCCCACGATAAAGAATAATAAAAAGTCAGAAAAAAAAATCAAAAAAGTATACCAGTATGTCAGCTAGTTTTCAGCTTGAGGTGACAAAATAACTGATAAAAGCAAGTTAAAAAAGAGAAAACTAGGCTGAGTAGTGGTGGAGCATGCTTTTAATCCCAGCACTCAGGAAGCTGGGACAGCAGATCTCTCAGTTAGAGGCTAGCCTGGTCTAGGAAGCAAGTTCCCAGGACAGCTGGGGCTACACAGGGAATCTCTTTCTCGGGAGGGAGGGAAGGACAGAGGGAAGGAGGAAGTAAAGGAGGGAGGGAAGGAGGAAGAGAGAAAGGAAAGGAAGGAGGGGGAAGAAAAGGAGGGAGAGGAGGAGGGAGGGAGGGGGAAGGAAAAGAAGGAAGGGAAGGAAGGAGGGAAGGAAATTACTTTTCCATCACAGTGGGAAAGTTATGCATCAGGAATATGAAGCAGCTGGTCACACCAAACACATAATTAGGAAACCCACAGTGAAGGATGCTAACTCACTTTCCCCTTTTCATTCAGTGGATGTCCCAGCCCATGGTATAGTGCTGCCTACATTCAGGGTGAGACTTCCCACTTCATTAATTCAATCTACAAACTCCTTTATACATATATGCCAATTTGACAACCATTATTGATAACTTATCAAAAACTTGAGTCGAGGCTGAAAAGATGGCTCAGCAGGTAAGAATGCTGGCTGCTCTTGCAGAAGACCTAGGTTACATTCCCAGTACCTATCATGGTAGCTCATAGCATCTGTAACTACAGTTCCAGGAATTCTAACACCCTCTATTGGCATCCATGGACATTGTACATCAAATATGCAGGCAAAAACTCATTTACATAAAACACATACATAAGTGTTTACCTATTTACATTTACATAAAAACAAAAATATTTTAATATGAGTCTTGGTTACTCAGATGTTAATTCAAACTAGAAAGGGGAATTAACCCCGTTTCTAGAAAATATACAAATGTATGTATACACATATGTACATATTTGATTGATTTCAACATATGACATATCTTAAGAAGGAATAATGTTGATTAATAATTCATGGATAGCTTGTCAGGAAGACTGTTGGGTGAGTTTATATAAGTAAACTCAAGTTCAAGGCAGTGGTGTTGATGGTTAAGAACACAATGCTCTTCCCAGTGTCCAGCAAACCATCTCCTGGCACTGATGGCTGACAACACAGCTGGTCCTGCTTAAGCCACTGATAGCAGGTACCACTGAGCTGCTTACTACAGAAATGAAATTAACAGTGGGGCAGAACACTCGTCCTAATGTCAGCTAATGGTCAGCTTTGAGCAAGTCAGGCTGAGAAGATGACTACTTCTCCCATAGTTTGCCCCAATGCCACTGATGAAAAGCAGTCCTTAGTAAAGTACCAAAGAAGGCAATGAGGCCATTTGCAACTGATATAAATCATCACATCTGTATGCCAGAGGCTTTTCCCTTACAGTGAAAAAAACATATTACTTCTGTCACTCACAAAGCATCAAACCTACAGCCCCCAGCCTTGATGAACATAGTGGTACATGCACATAAACCCAGCACTCGGGTGTTAGAGAAAGAATTTTGAGTTCCAAGCTAATCTGGGCTTCATAGTAAAACCCTATCTCATTTTAAGAAGGAAGGAAAGAGAGGAGGAAAAAAAACTCCTTGTCTTAAGTACCATGTTGTTTTTTGATTTATACAAAACCAAGGAAAACCTTGAGCTACTCCTTGTCTTAGCTAAGGAGCAGGCAGACAGCATAATAAAATACAGGAGAAGACAGTTTGGGGATTTCTCATATACCTTTGGCAAATAACACATGGCACTTCTATACATTTACCACTTTGCCTTACATAGTGAGCAGTGGACAATTACAGTCCACAGGCAGCAAGAACAGGCTGCTTATCCAGCTCAACACTGGCCAAGATGGTAGCCACTAGGCCACGGTGACTACTTAAATTCAAACAGTGAAATTCAATTCTAAGACCCCAGTATTGTTAAATGCATATAACAGCCCACTAGTCACAAGAGGCTAGTGACTAAGACACTGGATCATGATGGCTTAAAGTATATTCAACACTGTGGAAATTACACTGGATAGCAATGGTTTTGATAGTTTAAAAACAATAAAGAAATTGACTCAAAAACATTCTGGTTTGTACTGTCAATATGTATTGGTAATTCTAGGCAATATTAGTGACCAATGACTCTTCTCTGTGCAGCTTTTCCTTTGTACATGCCCTGTCTGTCCAAAAAAATCTGCCTAGAGACACAGGATACCATTTCTGCAGGTGCATATTCACATCCCAGTTGTATCTAACAGAGTTCATTCTTTGAAAATTTGGGGGAGGAGGAGGAAGAGGAGAAGAAGAAGGAGGAGGAGGAAGAGAAGGAAGAGGAGGAGGAGGAGGAGGAAGAGAAGGAAGAGGAGGAGGAAGAGGAGGAAGAGAAGGAAGAGGAGGAGGAGGAGGAGGAGGAGGAGGAGGAGGAGGAGGAAGAGGAGGAGGAGGAGGAGGAGGAGGAGGAGGAGGAAGAGAAGGAGGAGGAGGAGAAGAAGAAGGAGAAGAAGGAGGAGAAGAAGGAGGAGAAGGAGGAGGAGAAGGAGGAGGAGAAGAAAGAGAGGAGGAGGGAGAAGAAGAGTGAGGAGTAAGAGGAGGAGGAGGAGGAGGAAAAGGAGAAGGAAGAGGAAAAGGAGGAAGAGGAAGATGATGATGATGAAGCAGCAGCAGCATCTCCAAATGCTGAACTGCAAGCAATCACTGGGTATTTAACACAACATACAAAAGAGTAGGCCCAGTGACAGTGAATGAACATTCTCCCCCAGTGCTAGCAATGGACTGTGACACAGACATGCTAGGCAAGTGCTCTTCCAGCAAGCCATACCTCTGGCACCTCACATTCTCCTGATGCACTTCACAAAGAATGGGAAGGCATCTCTGACTTTAGGGCTCTCACTCCCAGTAACACCCACTTCCCAAAGACAAGCCTAAAATAGAACCCAACTTCATCTAAAGAAGACTGGGAAAATGGGACCATGGAGAGCTGCTCGGCCCTCAATTACAGTCCATACATTAAACATTAACATGGCTACAGTCCTTTTCCTACCAGAAATATTAAAAATGCATACAATGTTTCTAATTTCAATTCCCATAATGGTCTGTAATGTTTTCAGAGGGTTCTGAATTTTTGATTTCTCATTCCGTCATCCTGTCCTAGTGTCTCTTGGCTCCACCTGCTACACATTACGCTTCCCCACCCCCACCGATCCCAGAGCTCTACCCCCAGTCAACAGCAAAGAAGGGTAAGGCCTTACTGTCTCCACTGGATCCTTGCTTTGTGACATCTCCTCCCAGAAAAGGCACTATCACTAAGAAGGAAACCCCTGCTCAGATCATCTCCATGAATGCTTCCTAGCTAAAAGAACAAGCACTAAACGATAAAATGAGAGCAGACAATGAAAAGAACATTGTGGTATCTAGAATAACAGAGTAGAGGGTTCCAGGTAGGGGAACACACAAAGGGTCACTGTTCATATCCTAAAGTGTACCTAACTGTGTCTTAAGATCATCATTTATTCTGACATTCTGTAAAACTGCCCTGGAATGATCCTGGTCTACTATCAGAACCTCTATTGTTCCTTTTCCCCCAAGAAGGTCCTGAGATTCCTCCCCTCACTGACCACTTTACACTTCACACCATGTATCACACACTAGAACACTTTTTGAAGAATCATTTGCAGAGTGTGACCCAGCCTCAGGTGTACAGGCACAGTAGGGAGGGGTCTATGTCAATCTGATCATCACCGTATTAGGTACAGCAAGTAAGAATTCATACTATCCAATGGGTGGAGAGATGAATTCCTGAATGAAAATGTTCCTGAACAGAGAACATGTATATAAACTTTAGCTCAGAGTAAACAACCAGAGCAGAGATTTGACTAATTCAGAGATATGGGCCATCTTGGGTTTCTTTTCTTTGAAACCAGCCCTCTGTCAGACTGCCCTTCTGATAAATGGTGAAGGCAGAAAACACTAACTGAACACCTCACTTAAAGCCTGAGACAGATGTTCAGCCTGTCTTCTGCAAAAAAGCTTTCTCAAATTGCAGGGGTCCATTTGCTCCATTACTGTGAAAAGACCATGTACCCCGCTATTAACAAAACAAGAAAACAGAAAGAAAGAAAGAAAGAAAGAAAGAAAGAAAGAAAGAAAGAAAGAAAGAAAGAAAGACAGGCAGGCAGGCAGGCAGGCAGGCAGGCAGGCAGGCAGGCAGGCAGGAAGGCAGGAAGGCAGGAAGGCAGGAAGGCAGGAAGGCAGGAAGGCAGGAAGGCAGGAAGGCAGGAAGGCAGGAAGGCAGGAAGGCAGGAAGGCAGGAAGGCAGGAAGGCAGGAAGGCAGGAAGGCAGGAAGGCAGGAAGGCAGGAAGGCAGGAAGGCAGGAAGGCAGGAAGGCAGGAAGGCAGGAAGGCAGGAAGGCAGGAAGGCAGGAAGGCAGGAAGGCAGGAAGGCAGGAAGGCAGGAAGGCAGGAAGGCAGGAAGGCAGGAAGGCAGGAAGGCAGGAAGGCAGGAAGGAAGGCAGGAAGGCAGGAAGGCAGGAAGGCAGGAAGGCAGGAAGGCAGGAAGGAGGCAGGAAGGCAGGAAGAAGGCAGGAAGGCAGGAAGAAGGCAGGAAGGCAGGAAGGAGGCAGGAAGGCAGGAAGAAGGCAGGAAGGCAGGAAGAAGGCAGGAAGGCAGGAAGGCAGGAAGAAGGCAGGAAGGCAGGAAGGCAGGAAGAAGAAGGCAGGAAGAAGGCAGGAAGGCAGGAAGAAGGCAGGAAGGCAGGAAGGCAGGAAGAAGGCAGGAAGGCAGGAAGGCAGGAAGGCAGGAAGGCAGGAAGGCAGGAAGGCAGGAAGGCAGGAAGGCAGGAAGGCAGGCAGGCAGGCAGGCAGGCAGGCAGGCAGGCAGGCAGGCAGGCAGGCAGGCAGACTTTCAGTTGGACTGGCGGCTCAGGGACACAGCACATACTCAGCAGGCACAAGGCCCTCAGTTTAATCTCCATCACACACACATGGGAACAGACAACAACCTTCCAGCCATGGATGAGAAGCACAATGCTATGTAGCCATTGCCCTCTTTCTATCTCACTGACATAGCCTGCAGTTGGAAGTGCTTGCCCCTTCATCAGAAGATTGTGCTGCAATCACCATTTGTGAGCAAGTGCTCATTGCTCCTAAACTGTTATCTCCAAAGCAGTTAGGACTTGAAGCTATGTGCTCTGGCCCTAGCATCCCTCCCAACCCTTCTATACCAATGCTGCCACCCCTGTGTCCTGCATGCCACTCACAGTTCCTCAGACTCACCTAGAAATCTCCCTGAAGGCCCCACCCGGACCCTTCCATCTGTAGCGCTCTTCACAAGCACTACCTGGCTTGACCTCCTCTCCCTCAGCTCTAATGAGTCCTGAGAAATGCAGCCACTGTCCTCTTGCCCAGTTCTCTCCATCATTTCACTACCAACTGACATTCTGTCTCTGTATCATTTCCCACAGCTCCACTCAGTCCCCAACACCATGAGGAGGAGCTCCACAGGGAGAATTGTGTGTTCACTTCTGAATCCAAGTGTCAAGAAAGTGCCTGGCAGAAAGTAACTGCTGAAGAGCTGTATGAAGACTGAGTCAGCATGGTGACAGCACAGTTCCTAATGAGATCTCAGCCCAAAGACACTAGCCTCTAATGTGGCTCTGGTAGGAATAAAGCCATGACATGCTGAGAGAGAAAGAGACAGAGACAGCAAGAGACAGAGACAGAGACAGAGAGAGAGAGAGAGAGAGAGAGAGAGAATGAACCAGGTAGTGGTAGTGCATGCCTTTAGTCTAATTCCCAGCATTTGGAAGACAGAGGCAGGCAAATCTCTTTTTGAGGTCAGCCTACCTGGTCTACAGAGCTAGTTCTGGACAGCTAAGGGCTACACAGAAACCCCTGGGAAAAAAACAAAAAACAAACAAACAAACAAAAAAACCAAAAACCCAAGATATAAAACTTAAACCAATTTTAAAAAAACAAACAAACAAGATATAAGACATAAACCAATTTAAAAAAAAAAAAAAAAACCTCACTCTCAGTCATAGTGAAAGTGTCTCATTTTGTAAATTGTCACTGGCAACTTCCTCAGGAACCTTAATTAAAACCAGCTGCAAGCTGGAGAGCTGGCTCAGCAATTAAAACCACTAGCTGCTTTTCCAGAGGACCTCAGTTTGATTCCCAGCAACCACATGGCAGCTCACGACCATCTGTAGCTCCAGCTCCAGGGTATCTGATGTCCTCTTCTGGCTTCCCAGGGCATCCACATGGAGCTAAGACATATACATGCAAGCAAAAGACCCTCATCTGAGTTTGGTTCCTAGCATGTCATGTGGCTCACAACTACCTATAACTCTAACTGTAGAGAATCTGATGCCTTCTGGCCTCTGAGGGGACCAACACTCACACATGGACATACCCATGCCTACACACACACATAATTAAAAACTAATCTTTTTAATGAGAACAAACTATACCCCTCAAAAAAGTACTCAAGTTCTAGACTACTAGAATATGAAAGACATGAGTGGTGAATTAAAATCACTAGCATAGTGTGCAGTTGTTCCATAGGTCCTCAGACTAAAGAGATGGACTAGACAAGTACTTTCCAACAGAACCTTTGGCCATACTGAACAAACAGGTACCTGATGCTTTTGTTAATACTGATGCCCAACACTAACCACGAGCATCATTCCCATAGCAACAGTTACCAGGCCAACAGATCTTTTCTGATCCAATCAAAGAAAATGTAAATCAAGAAATGCTTTTACAACTCAAAAGAATGATCTTGGAAAACCAAAAATAAGCCCATGGCTCATTCAAAGCCCTAGATAAGAAGATGGTTCACTGTGGGTTTAAGTCTGAATACCAAGGAAACGAAAAAACTCACCATCACAGAGTACTCACTGACATAAAGCCTCTGGTCCCACTAGCTTTTCCTGCTATTCCTCCTAAGCTGATAGACAAACAAGCAGGAAAAGCAGCAGCCCACCTACACCCACCGCATGCCATGCCAAGACACATACACACTGCATGAAAGCACTATAGGGTAACAAGAAAAAGACGGAAAATCACAAGCCCCAAACAGACTGAAAAGATAAATTCTCTATCTAGAATTTGGGAGACACTGGCAGTGCCAAAGAAGGCAGGGCAAAGGGTGGGGCAAAAGATGGGCCTGGACAGACACAGGGAAGTGGAGGGAAACTGAAATGGGGAGACCACAAAGGGAAAACCCTACCTTTCTGGGGGATAAACAGGGAACCAAGACAATTTCATTCACCCCTGAACATGTGGATAATATCCATTTCAAATCCTAAAAGCTTATTTCTGAAATACAATTCTGATTTTTAAAAAAAAAAATAGTTATAATATGATCTCACTGCAATCAACTTTCTAAATCCTAACTTCTTACAAGAGTCTAGAATGAATTTCTATCAGATGGGCAAATGTGGCATCTCAGAAGATGGACATCCCCTGCAGGGTGCAGGGAAAATGAAACACTGGGTTCATGTAGAGTTGCATGATTCAAAAAAAGATCCAACTTGTGGACAAAGAGGAATTGCAATGCTGCAAACTGCCCATCGGAAGCTGGGAAACCGCTCCAGCTGCTACCAGGTAATGATCTCCTGCATCAGGAGACAGTCGAGAGATGGCCCCAAGCCCTACGAAGGTGCTGAATGTTAACTCAGGCTGTCCTCATCCGGTCCCTCAGCTGCCACACAGTCCCACCTACCCCCACTGGCTTTGAATTAACTTCAAATTGTTTTCCAGGTTGTCCTTTCATGTCTCCACTCCTAAGTGGGCATGTGAGCATGCCCAGAAAGCCTCAGGAAAAGCTGCATTTGCACTTCATTCTGTGCTAGCAGAGGACCACGGCTCGCGCTTTAGAAGCATCTCGCTTGCATTTTCTGATGTTCCCTTTAACGACACTCGAGGCTTAATTTTTTTTTTTTTTTTTTTTTTTTTTTTTTTTTTTGTAAGCAACTGCTTCTCTCATGTTACTACATGAAACAAGTAGAGTGGGTGCACTTGAGTTTTTTGTCTTTGTAGATGCATTTTAGTAACAATTTGGTCATGTCCCAGACAGAGAAAAAGAAAAAAAAGAAAGAAAAGCAGAATTTGGGCCCAGTTCTCACATTCCTCAGCCTCAATGCCCTCCAACCTCCCCATCAGCAAAAGTAAACAGGTCACCTCTGAGGCTTGAGGAGAGTTCAACAGAGCTAGAAATTTATAAAGCCTGGACACCGGAAAGCAGGAGGCCTCATTAAGCACTGTCTGCTGAACACTAGAGCATGAGGTAAGGACTTTGTACAGCATGCAGCTATGACACAGGCTAGCTAGCATTCCAATATGGTGGCCAGTTTCCTGCCCACCCCAAATCCTGTGCCTAACACTCTTAAATGACAAGACAAAACAAGACAGACAAAAAAAAACCCAAAACAAACAAACAAACAAACAAACAAACAAAAAAACAAAAAAACCTTCTAGGAGGAGAAAAGCTAAACCAGGAATGGCTCTTCCTGGAAATGGTCCCTAAATAACTACAACCACACAATAAACCATATGGGTTCCAAAGCACCAAGTTTAACAGATAAGGTTCTAGAACATGCACACACACACACACACCATCATCACATACACACATGCATGCACACAGGCATGCACACATACACACACATTATCAATTACTCACGGAGAAAGCGTGTGTGTGTGTGTGTGTGTGTGTGTGTGTGTGTGTGTGTGTGTGTGTTCTGTGAAACACAGAAACAGTGTAACAAAAGGTCAGACCATTTAATACGCTCACGGCTGTGAAGAGCTATGAATGGTTGTAAAGGTCTTAATCCAGGCCAAGAAAACAAAAACCCAGATGAGAAAATAATGAGTTACTCATAAGGTTCATACATAAGAGGAAGTTTTAGTAAAACAATGCACAGAAAAATAACACACAGCACAGCGTCTTGAAGGGGAAGCGACTGGGTTTCTGACTAAATTGTTAGGTGGCAGCAATTTTGTCTAGAGTGTTAAGCCCCACCCTACACAAACCACTCCCACTTAATCTCTAAGTGATTGGGAGTTAGTTGAATTTTTTGTTTTTGATTTTCATGTGTGTTGGTGTTTTGCCTGCATGTATGTCTGTGAAGGTGTCAGATCCTCTAGAACTAGAGTTACAGACACTGTCATGTAGTTGCTGAGAATTGAATCTGGGTCCTCTGGAAAAGCAGCTGGTGCTCTTAACCACTATGCCATCCCTCGGGCCCCATTAGTTTTTTTGTTTTAATTTTTTATTATATTTTCTTTTAATTTTTGAGATTATGATAGAATTACATTTATTTTCTCAAAGCCCTCCCATGTACTCCTCCCACTGTCCTTCAAATTTATGGCTGCTTCTTCCATTGTTACTGTATGCTTATTATATGTATATAATATACATATAAGCATATTCATGTGTATGTATACATATATATTCCTAGATACATCCTGCTCGGTCTGTATAATGATATATGCATGTATGTTTTCAGGGCTGACCATCTGGTATTAGATAACCTGCCCTAGGAAAGACCACTCCCCCTACTCTCAGCTTTCCCCAGTTGCCTCTACTTCTTTATGTAGGGTTGAGACCTCATGGGCCACCCACTTTGGAATGTCCATGGTGCATTCCTCATTCATCTCAATCATCTCATGTTTGGGTAGCTATGTTGGTGAAACTTTATGAATGTAGCTTCTGATGTTACTAGAAAACAAAGTCTCACAGCAAACTTCCTGGTCCTCTAGATCTTATAATCTTTCCACCTTTTCTTCCACAATGTTCCCTGAGCCTTAGGTGTGGAATGTGCCATGAAGATCCATCTAGGTGCATATGGATTTGGCATACAAGAGAAAACAAACAATATTTGTCTTTCTATACACCACTAACCCCCTTTTTAACTTTGTATTGTGACAACACAGAGATAAGCAGGAAATAGGCACTGCCACACCATATAAAAAGTCATTATATATGATAGAAGCCAAGGTGGAGAGATCATCAAGTGTCTGAGCACAGTGGGAGCAACTTCAAAAGGCCGTATCTATAAAATAAAAAATTTTTAAATTTTTTTCAAAAACAAAAAACAAAGCATAGAAAATGTCTCGTCATGTAAGTTGCAGCTTTGGATCTGCAAGACTGGCCCTTTCACACACTCCAGCAGTTCATAGATAGGTGCTGGGTGTTGGGTAGGTGTTGGGGTGGGCCAACTCAAAGCCCTGGATCTGGGCCTGGGAAGTAGTTGTACTACTCAGCCTGACAGGTTTTCCAAACAACCAGGGCAAGTTCTCCAGCACTGCCCTGGCTAGCTCACCCAATGCTGAAGCCACCAAGGGGCAGGGCCAGCTCTCCCACGCTCATCTCAGGGCCAGCTCACACACATCTACCCCAGCCACGCCAGCTCTACTGTGCCACCCAGATGAAGTGCAGGGGCCAGAAGAGGTGGGGCCAGCCCTCCAGAATGCCATAAACTGTGAGAGGCAGGGCCATCTCTGCACAACCCTTGAACATTAATGTGGTCTTTGGCAGAGCCCAGATCAGGGATGTCCACATGGTCTTTAGTGATAACATGAGCCATAAACATTGGACATCGACAGACCCCTGCTGCTATATGGCTACTTACCCAGACATGGCCCTCAGAAGCAGCATGGGCTGGGATTTCACCAAGGCCTCAGGTGATAGGGCAGGCTATCTCCAGTTCCACCTCTCTTCATAATGCTCAAACTGCTCTGCTTCTCTTTCTCCCCCAAGTGTCTACCACCAACTTGCACATTGTAGTAGCTCCTCCTACAGGCCCCTGCAGCTGTTGGGCCTCTAGGTAACTTCTACCCACCTGCCCACTCAAGTGGCAGTAGGCAGATCTCTGGGTGTCCTCTACCTCAGCTGCGGAAAACTAACCTCTCTCTTGTCCTTCCACTTATACCCCTTTTCCCCTCATAGTACTCCCATTTGTGTGTCATGTATATTATATATTTTTGGTGTATTATATATGTATAAGTTATGTCTTAAAACATTTTATACTGCACTATCATTTATAATTATATAACATAATTTATTAATTTATTTATAATTTATGAATATATGATTTATAAATAACTATATTAATATGCATAAGGCATGAGACAAGTCAGTCCATCGTGAATTGATTTTTCTATGCAGTGAGAGAGGTAGATTTAGTTTTATTTTTCTACACATGGAGGATCTGGTATGGTCTCAGCCACACGGATAGTTTGAAGGTCACGGATAGTTTGAAGGTCACGGATAGTTTGAAGGTCACGGATAGTTTGAAGGTCACCATGCTATTAACCATATCTGCTCCCAGCCTTCTGGGTGGAAAACAAGATGTACTTCTGTTGGGGGCCATTTGAGAGGAACAGCAAGCAGCTTTGGAACTCATGGAGGATGGCCCACCGGTTACCATAACCATAACGGATGGGCCTCAAAGAAGCAAGGCCCCAAGGACTACATGTCCTGAGGACTTTGTGTTGCTATGGAGCATCGATCTGTTTGTTGCCCTCATGGTCACCAAATCCCTCATAATCTATGAGCTGTATGAAAACTCTAAAGGGGTTTCCAGCCCCTCTCTGGACAATGTCACTGGCACTTAAAATAATAGTGGTTGATCTTTTCCAAGCTGCTGGAGCAGATTAATGATTCAACTACCACCCTTAGAAAGAATGCAGAGATGTAGATTGTTAGTAAAGTTAGGTTAAGAAGTTTTTGTTAATGGCTTTGACAAAGAAAATCTTGGGGAACAACTGAAGTTTAGAAAGGCACACTTTCCATAGATAGTTGATTGAGGTCAGGGAACAAGAACAGAAACAGCCTGGTTATTACTAGCTGATGTGCCTTTCTTGCTAAAGATGTCTTGGTGCTCAAAGGTGATGACTAATTTCTTATACACATCTTTGCCCTCGCCTTCCTGGTATGATTTAGGTAAAAATTGTTGGTGACTAGATGTGCACTCTGAGGACTTAAAGTAAAAATGACTCATTTTTTATATATAAAAGTAGATTTGTGATGCTTTTAAGTTTTTTTGTAAGATTACTTTTTGAGATAAATAATAAAATGATTGATTCTTTCTCTGTAACAACAAAATGTAGCCTGCCAGTCAGAGAACTGGCTGAGAATAGCTTGCTTGCTTATACTTTTGTTAATTTATAACAAACTGCTTAGACATGAATGCATGTGAGTCCTTGGGAATAATTTGGTTTTCACCTGTAATCTGTAAAACGTTTAATCGTGTAAGGGTATTGGGGGAACATGATGTTTTCACTTGAACTCTTTGTAATCATTCACTAGAAGAAAAACAGGATGAAACCATTGCAATTTGTGTGTGTGTGTGTGTGTGTGTGTGTGTGTGTGTGTCCTTTTCACTAGGCACACAGAATTGAGTTTGCTCCCTCAGAGAGAGTCTGCTGGCTGCCAACTCCACACCTCTTCCTCAGTCTTCCTGTCCTGCTGAAGCTGGACTCTGGCAGACACCTCTCCCTTTGCAGAGACAACCCTATACGTTTGACATTCTTGGTTCCCATAATGCATTATCTAGGGCTTATCTATGAGCACAAGGGCTTCCATGTCTCCTATATGGCTATCTAATTTTCTTAGCAACACCTGAAGAGCCTGTCTTTTCTGCAATATATGTTTTGATATCTCTGTCAAAAACTGGGTGGCTATTGTGGCACAGGTCCGTTTCTGGGTCTTCTATCCTATCTCACTGGTCTACATGAGCGTCTCTGTGTCAGCACTGTGTCTAAAGATATGATTTTAAATATGGTATTGTGAGGCCTCCCACACTGCTCATTCTTCTCAGGACTATGTTGCTTACTTGAAGTCACTTGCTTATCCATATGAATGCTTAGGACTATTTTTCTTAGTTCTGTGAAGAGTGAGATTGGCATTTTGATGAGGACTGCATTGGATGAGAAGACTGATTTTAGTAGTTTAGGCATTTTCACAGTATTAATTCAGTCAATCCGTGAGCACGCAAGTATTCCCATCTTCGATTATCTTCTTGCAATTTCCTTCATCAGTGTTTTAAAGTCATAATTATACAGTTCTTTCATTTCCTTGGTTAGGTTTACTCCTCGACATCTTTTAAGCTATGGTGAATGGGATTACACCCCTACCTGACTTCTCTTTCAACAATTAAGCTCAAACTGTTTATTAGACTGGAGAGTTCTCTGGTGGGGTCTTTCAGGTTTATGTACAATCTTATATACCATCTACAGATACAGGTAATTCGTTTGTCTTTTTCCTTTTCTAAGTGTATACCTTTTATTTCTTTCCCATCTTATTGTCCTAGTTAACATTTCAAGCACTATATTGAAAAAAGTAAAAAAAAAAGGGGGGGGTCCTTATTCTTGATTTTACAGAAAATGTTTTTCAATTCTGACTGGTGTGAGGTGGTATCTCAGGGTTGTTTTGATTTGCATTTCCCTGATGACTAAGGATGTTGAGCATTTCTTAAGGTGATTCTTGGCCATTCAAGTTTCCTCAGTTGAGAATTCTTTGTTTAGCTCTGTACCCCATTTTTAATAGGGTTATTTGGTTGTCTGGAATATTATTTCTTGAGTTCTTTGTATATATTGGATATTAGCCCTCTAAAGGATGTAGGATTGGTAAAGATCTTTTCCCAATCTGTTGGTTGCTGTTTTGTTCTATTGACAATGTCCTTTGCCTTATAGAAGCTTTGCAATTTTATGAAGTCCTATTTGTCAATTCTTGATCTTAGAGCATAAGCCATTGGTGTTCTGTTCAGGAACTTTTTCCCTGTGCCCAAGTATTTGAGGCTCTTCCCCACCTTCTCTTCTATTAGTTTCAGTGTATCTGGTTTTATGTGAAGGTCCTTTATCCACTTGGACTTGAGCTTTGTACAAGGGGATAAGAATGGATTGATTTGCATTCTTCTACATGCTGACCTCCAGTAAAACCAGCACCATTTTTTGAAAATGCTGTTCTTTTTCCATCGGACAGTTTTAGCTCCTTTGTCAAAGATCAAGAGACCATAGTTGTGTGGGTTCATTTCTGGGTCTTCAATTCTATTCTATTGATCTTCCTGCCTGTCTCTGTACCAATATCATGCAGTTTTTATCACTATTGCTCTGTAGTACAGTTTGAGGTGGGGATTCCCCCAGAAGTTCTTTTATTGTTAAGAATAGTTTTAGCTATCCTGGGTTTTTTGTTATTCCAAATGAATTTGCAAATTGCTCTTTCTATCTCTATAAAGAATTGAGTTGGAATTTTGATGGGGATTGCATTGAAACTATAGATAGCTTTCGACAGGACAGCCATTTTTACTATATTAATTTTGCCAATCCACAAGCATGGGAGACTTTTCCATCTTCTGAGATCTTCTTCAATTTCTTTCTGCAGAGACTTGAAGTTCTTGTCATACAGATCTTTCACTTGTTTGTTAAGGTTCACACCAAGGCATTTTATATTATTTGTGACTATTGTGAAGGGTGTCATTTCCCTAATTTCTTTCTCAGTCTGTTTATCCTTTGAGTAGAGGAAAGTTACTGATTTGCTTTGAGTTGATTTTATATCCAGCCACTTTGCTAAAGTTGTTTATCAGATTTAGGAGTTCTCTGGTGGAAGTTTTGGGGTCACTTAAGTATACTATCATACTATCATATCATCTGCAACAACATTGAATAGAGTGAACAACACTCTATTCAATGATGACTTGGTCAAGGAAGAAATAAAGAAAGAAATTAAAGACTTTTTAGAATTTAATGAAAATGAGGACACATTATACCAAACCTTGTGGGACTCCATGAAAGCAGTACTAAGAGGAAAACTCATAGCTCTAAGTGTCTACAGAAAGAAACTGGAGAGAGCAGACACTAACAACTTGACAGCACACCTGAAAGCGTTAGAAAACCAAATTTACACAGTACCTTTCCACAAATTCTTTACAAATTTTCATATTGTTCCTTTGTTCTGTATTTGGGGCAACTTAAGTTGTTGTGAAGATGTTTTCTCTGGTCATGTCTATGTTGGATTCTGAATGCGTTTGAGTCTACTTCCACACAGCCTTAGTTTTGATTGACCCATTTCTCAGTTCTTCCTCTCCCTCCCCCTTCACCCTTGCCCCATAACTAAGCCTTTCACGCCCTTTGAGTTTCATATGTGTTCTATTTCTTCCTGTGGCCTTGTATAGGGGCTTTTTTCCTTCAGTCTGAAATATTCTATCAATCATCTTCTGCAGAGTTGGCTTAATGGTCATAAATGCTTTTAGCCAGTTTTTACCGTAGAAAGTTTTTATTTCTCCTTCAATTGTAACAAACAGCGTCATGTATATTGTAGCCTGGGTTGGCAGTTGTAGTTTTTCAGGACTTGAAATACATCTTTCCAGGCCTAGTCCAACAGTCTGATGTTTTTGCTTTTGTTTGGGGGAATGGACCTGCCTTTATATACCATTTGATGTTTCTCTTTTGCCACCCTTAATACACTTTGATTGTTTTGTATATTTGGTGTTTTCATTTTAATACGATGAGGGAATTATTTTCTGCTTGGTGTTCTATATGCTTTCTATGTCTGGATTAGCATCTCTTTTCCCAACTCTGGGAAATTTCCTGTTATGACTTCTTTTGGAAATGTTTTCTATGCCTTTAGGATGAAAGGCACAGAATAGCTCTCCTTCTATGCACAGAACCCATAGATTTGGTCCTTTCATAGTATCAAATGTATCCTGGAATTCCATTCGTGCCCTACTGCTTTATCTTTGTCCTTTTCAGATTGCTCTAGCTCAGATACTCTGTCCTCTCCTTGATTCATTGGTTTGCTTCAGAATTTCTGTCTCTTTGTTGAAGAGGTCCACGGGATGCTATTGGAGTACACAGGTTTTAGACACTATTAAAGCTCTGGAAGTTACAAGAAGTAAAAGAGGAGGAGATATGGAGGAGAGAGAAGAGGCAGGGATCAGAGTGAAGAGAGTCCATAAGGTGGAGATGGAAAGTGTAGAAAACAGTGCCATGGAGTCAGCTGGGTGGAGAAACACACTCATGACCCTAAAACCTGACTGAGCAATGTATAGAGACAAGCAAAGCCATCATGAGCCAAAAACACAAGAGTGGAGAAAATACCAGAAAGTAAAAAGATACTTATGAAGTGAACTGCTGGCACAGCTGTGCTGAGCTGGAAGGCAGATGTTTTCATCTGGAGGTATCTCTTAGTACAACAGGAGTGGGGAGGCAGACAGCACTGGCATCTGGACTGGTTGTCCAAGCCAACCAGTCTCGATACAGATCTGCTGGAGGGATGGGGCTACAGAAGTCAACTGTTCTGTGAAAACTCCAGAGTTCTCAGTCCCACAAGTAGTGAATCACAGCAAATGAGAGGCTCCAGAGAATGGACTCTGATGAGCTCAGGTTTATGGCAGAGATTCCACGTAGAATATTCTCAGGTAGAAGACTCTGCTCCTAGCCACCTAAGCTAGGGCCATCCCCCACCACACTCTTCTCTGCCCAGACTGAGTCTCCTCCTACCTGAATTCTTGATCTCCTACTCTCTAGAACTGCCTCCCAAGATTGTTTCCCCTGGGTTTGTGCAAGTGCACTCTAGACTCTAGATTGCTCACTGTTGTCAGATCCCAGAGGGGCTTAGTCTTAACCAGTAACTTATCTCCCAAGATGACTTACAACCACAACCCTCAGGAACAGAGTGACCATAAATGGAGTTAGGCATCCTCACCAGAATCCAAGACTTTCCAGACCTGTAATCTAGTACCACAGCCTCTTTTTATCGTGGCTGCCTGTCCTTGGATAAGACATTTGCTGTGTCCTGGAACCATGTGCTGCTTCTCCATTTTTTCTATTACCTTCTGCTTCTCCACACTTAGTGGCCCTGTCAGCCACAGTGTGGTTTCTGGTGCTCTTCTGATCTTTGCCTCCTTAAAACAAATTACTAACCCACAGAAACTGTGTGAAAAACACTAACTGTGGAGTTGAACTTTGGCTTAAGTTTGGGGGTAACTTGCTATGTAGCAGTTCAGTTGGTCTGCTTTCAAATGAAGGAACACAATGCCCAGGAGTAATGGCCACAGAGAAGGGGCAAGAGTCTGCATAAGAAGATGACTGGAGCGTCTGGGAGAAGAGGCAGCAGGTTTCTATCACCAAAGTGTAAGGCTCCTTGGTGACTCCTAGGACAGGGACAAGGCAAAGGAGACACCAAGTCTTTCCAGCTCAGGACTGGTCAGTGGAGGCACTGGAGGATAATTAGGGTCACAAGATCATATGTCCCCAAAATGAAACAACCCCACAGGACAAATTACCTTCCACAAAACAACTCTTAAACCCAGGCGTTCTGCCTCTGAGCCCTTCGGTGCATTTTTTGAGCTCCTTTGGATTTTTTTTTTTTTTTTTTTTTTTTGAGATTGTTCTTAAGGTCTTCTCCAGATGTAATTATTTTTAACTCTCACTATTATGGCCATATTTTAAATGACCTGGGTTAACGGCCTTCCCTCTGGAGCTGTTTGAAGCAGTTTGTAAGTCAAACAGCATTTTTCCACTCCCTGCTCTCTCCATTCCTTTGTTACTTTTTTTTTTTTTCCAAATCATAAACTTTTGGTAATGATTGCAGGGTTGTCAGTTACTTTAAACACGGCAAGCCACCACTGGAAATTAAGACAGCTGGGTTTCCAAGTCAATAAAACTATTACCGCTTAGAGTCGCAATGGCTCCTGGGTATATTTATATCCTCACATCAAGTTAGAGAACTGGGAAAAGTTACCCAAGCATCTTAGATATAAATCTACATGGAGTAAGTAAATTTAAAAATGCAATCACAAGGAAGAAATGTAAACCTGAGAAATTTAATTAGGTAATTTAAGAAGAAAAATTAAGCATCTTCTCCCCTTTATCACCAACATTTTGAAAAGGTGACCCTGAGACAGTTTCCATGAAAGCAGAATAAACATGATAGAGCTTTTAAACTGTGGAGTCTAAGTGGAAAAAAAAAATCTTAGTGTAGAATTTTATATCGTTTTACATACAAACTTGTTATTGTTTGTTCTGAGACTCTGTCTCCTGTAACTTAGTCTGGCCTAGATCTTGCTATAAATCTGAGAATAACCTTGAACTTCTGATCCTCCTGCCCCCATCTCTGGGATTAAGGATATGTATCTCTCTTCCTGAGTTGTATAGAGTGCTGAGGTTCAAATTCTACTGACTAAGCCATATCACCAGCCCAGTATATAAACATGGGCAAATCTAATCAAAGTCTACTGACAGTGACTTAGTAGGATGCTATGCTGAAAAGACTCTAGGCCAGTTCCAAAGTCATACTTTTATTTCCATAATCAACTGAAATAACTACAAAGGTCCAAAACCATAAGCTTGACAGAAAAACTCTCCATCACTCTAGACTGTTTCTTTCATGTTATAGAAGAGCAAACGCCTGGTAAGAATTAAGTCCCTCCCACCCACTCCTTCAGTGAAATGTAAAAATGCATAACAGACACAAAAGAGATATGATTCAGAGAAACATTCTGCCATGTGGTTTGATTTGTAGCATTTTTCATACCAGAAAAGGTTAAGTATCTTATTAACTGTACGGTGTCAGCTAAGTACAAAACAAGAGAAAATTAAAGATTGATAAATGGACCACAAATGGTTCAGGCTATCAGAGAAAAACAAATCACACTAATAGCCAAGCAAACCTTAAATCTTTAGGTTGGGACTTGAAGATCCTGAACAGACTGAAGAACTAGGCTATCAATTAACATTTACAGATAACAATGAGACCAAGGAAACCAGATGGCACTTCATCAATAAGCAGCTCCCTATGTATAAATGACATCTGGCCAGTTAACTCTTTCCAAAACTCAGTTTGATAGACAGTTACTGAGTGTTTGTTATACCCTCAAATGGCCCTCCTGCCCAGTACTCAAGGCAGCAGCAGCAACAAATCTCACTATAAATTTAATAGTATCTGTCCGACTCATAACTGATTATAACAAGAATTTGCTATACAATCATACTAGGACATCCCCCAAAGCAGCTCCTATAGCAACTTTTATAGTAACCTTTTGGACTTCTCGGGATTCAGCATGATCTTTTCTAAGTGGTGATGTTTTATCAATGTAGGAGGTAGCTGCTTTGTTTTAATCAAGAATCCAATCTCTATTCAGTTTTCCAAAAGGAGATAGAAAATTGTTCAAATAATATCAGAGGAAAGACCCCTTAAAAATAATCCTCTCATCCTTAGTGACTTCCTCTGAATCTAACTCTTCTGGTTGTTACAATATTATTTTGCAAGTATTGTTATAAGATAGCAATTTGGGGAATTTTTACATTGAAGCAAACCTATGTTTCTTAATTATTATGTGTAATGGTTAGTTTTTGTCAACTTGCCTTAACCAGAATCACCATTGAAAGGACTCTCAATTGAGGAAGTGTCTAGAACAGGTTGGACTGTGGGCACTTCTGTGGGAGACTGTCTTGATGGTAATTGACCTAGCCCATTGTGGGCAGCCCTATTTCCTACACAGGCCTTGAACTGGATGAGTGAAGAAAGCTAACTGAACATAGCCTGGATACATTAATTTCTCTTTGCTCTTGACTATGGATATCACATGACTAGCTACTTGAGTTACTTCCTTGACCTCCGATTAGTGATGAGCTGTAAATCAGAGTTGTGAGCTAAAACCTTTCCTCTCCTCAGTTGCTTTTGGTCATGATCTTAGCACAGCAACAGAAGTGGTATTAGAATGGCACTGATAAGCTTTGCTGTGAATGCCTAAACTCAGACTAAAGCTGATCATTTAAACTCACTAGGACACGAGGTGTGGCATGTGAAAGGAGCATCCAAGTCTGAAATCAATTCTTGGCTTTACAAAGGTAGATAGTAAAGGACCTTAATTGGTTCATATGCTCTCTCTAAACAGATTCACAGTTTTTCTTTTGGATTTTCCTTACTTTAAAACAATTGTAACTTGACTTTGACATAAACTTCTTAAGAGCAGTCTTTCAAGGCAGTTTGATATTTTAGTTGATGTTGAACATTTTATTGGCTATAAGCTAAGCTTAGCTTTTCAAGTTCAGGATACTGTGCCCAAACCTCCTCCCCAGCAACCTCATTGCCTCTTTCCAGGACAATGTAAAGGCCTGAGGACTACTCTGCTTCTACAGTGTTCAACTCTCTATTAAAGCTCTCTCTCTCTCTCTCTCTCTCTCTCTCTCTCTCTCTCTCTATCTGTGTGTGTGTGTCTGCCTTTCTGTCTCTGTCTCTGTCTCTGTCTCTCTGTCTCTCTCTCTCCCTCCCTCCCTCCCTCCCTCTCCCTCTCTTCCTCCCCCTCTCCCTCTCTCTTCCTCTCTCCCTCCTTCCCAGTCATCAAAAAGTAAGTAAATATAGAAATAAAGACAGGCCAAATAGTCCCTTTAAAACATCTTTCTAACAACAGCCAAATAAAGTAATGACAGTGACTATGAGAAGCAAAACAGATGACCAAACTGGTGCTGTTTTAATGCCTTGTGCAATAAAAAGCACAGGAATAAGTTATCCAGCTTATTCTGGCTTCAACTCTAGGTTACAAAGTCAATGCTGAAAGAAAGAAAGAAAGAAAGAAAGAAAGAAAGAAAGAAAGAAAGAAAGAAAGAAAAGAAAAGAAAAGAAAAGAAAAGAAAAGAAAAGAAAAGAAAAGAAAAGAAAAGAAAAGAAGCGAAGCATAATTCAGAGCACAACCAGCCAGGAACATCAAGCTGCTCTGTGCTTGTGGCTGGGGTAAGGGCCTTGAGAAATAATGAAAAAGAGGCCTTTGTTGGGGAATATACTGCTCATGATAGGGATCAATTAAAACCTCCGTGTGACCCCACATCATTTACAACCGCTATGTTTTCAACATTCTCTCATTGAGATGCTTTCAATTAAACAAGCTGCTATAGTGGGAGAACAAGTTTTAAATCAGTAATGAGCCATGGTCTCAGATGAGAATAAATGCAAGAGGGAAAGGGAGCCCTAGACTAAAACTGTCATAGGAAACAGTTGACTCTCTTGCCCCACTTCACCCCACCCAGCCCCACCCCCTCCCCCAGCCCCAATCCCTTACTGAGCAACACAAGCCCCTCTGCCTGACAGTTTCAAGTGCATTTACACAGGACAGACTGGCTGGAGTGTTGGCTGAGGAGTAACAAAGACCCTATCACTTCCCACCCCAACAAGGCTGTGACCCACAGTTCCATGGCCAGCACACCCACAAACCTACAAAACAATCCACATGACTATAAAAGACATGATGTGGAATTACCAAGAAAGCATAGCACTGCAGACACCTTTCCCATTAGACACAACACTGGTGGAGAGTCAGTGGCCCAATAGACAGAAGCCAGAAGAGGCTTTGCTCCACTAGCTTCTCTGTCCTGCTTCCTTAGTTCCCAGTGAGGCTCTTGTGGAGCCATGAAGCACGAGGTTAGAGCAGAGCATGTGAATTAGCCATACCATAGTCTCATGCCAACAAGGATGCTTCTTTCTCTCTCCTAATGACTTTCTTTACAACTGAAATGGAATGCAAATATTTGTCAGTGCCTGCTCTGTGCCTTGGGATGTTTATGTTCTGGCTGGCTCTGGTCTTAAGGAGTCCATCATTTAATTTCATAACAAGAGATGTACCCCCTGAGAATGCAAATAGAAATGACTACCTCTCAAGACAGGAGAGTGGTAGCAAACAGCTGTTTGTCAGCAGTTGACACATGTGGCCACAGCTGCCATTCCCATCCAAGGCTGCAACATACTCATGCCTGCAAAGGGAGGGCAGAGGAAGCCACACAACCGGGCAGGCAGGCAGGCGAAAAGCTGAAGGCACAGCCTCACGACAAGGACAAGCATGTATGTGCTGATGATGCCCTTGGGGAAGCAGCGGAGGATGCACTGGAGACACAGCCCCGGCGGGCTTACATTTGATATTTACCCCACAGGAAACCGATCCAGCAAGGACGTGCAGAGGAGACTACTGTGATGAAAGGAACTGAAGCTCATCAAGGAGCCTGCCGTATGCAGTGCAGGAGTCCTTGCATGAGGAGCCATGGAGGCAATTAGAATAACTGTTTTTGAAGTATCACCGGCTCACCCTGAACAGTAACACCAAAGACGGAGAATGTGGGTCATGTTCACATGCCATTTAGAGGCTCAGTGAGGGGTGAGCACAGCACTAAAGTGGAGCAAGGGCTCAACCAGCATTTACTTCTAACGCTGTATTTATAATTACTAAAATCTAGGCAAACGGGCCTTTGAGGAATGTGAAGGGAGCCAAGGAAGCAGAGCAGGCCTCAGAAGCCTGAGCCAATGGCAACTCTGAGGATAAGGAAAGAGAAACCCAGTTGAGGGACAGCAAGAGCACCTTAATTCTAAGCAGAGACAGCTGAACTGTAATTTAAAGCAAGCCCAGAGGGAGGACTGGGGGGGGGGGGCGGGGGCGGGGGCAGGGAGCCACTGGCTAGGAGGAGGGGGTAGTGAAATCCAGCAGTATGAGGCAGCACTGAGGACACCCCTTGACCAACATGCCTATGGATTCCTGATGCCAGAGACAAGGCCATTTGGTCACATTGTGACCAAGGGTTTCTCAGGGGTCTCTCTGGAGAAGCCGTCTTCTGCACATTCCCAGAGGCATTGCTCTGAGCCCCAGCACCACTGTCCCCAATCTCCACATCAAAGAGTGACTGCTGCTCACTGGCATCCAGATATAATTAGATGTCTACTGAGGGTCCCCTGCTGATACAGTTTAGAGTAAGTGCTCTGTGGAGTCCCCTTCCTTGACTGGAAGCTAAGCTTCCCACAGATGCACCAGGGGGAGGCAGCACCTCAGAGAGCTTGTTAGCCAGAACAAGGGGAAGCAGATACCTGAAAAACAAAGAGGCCACAGCTGCAAAAGTGTTCAATTCGATGGCATTAAAGCTACAAAGAAAACCTCCTAATGACCCCATATGCAGGCATAAAGATGGAGAAGGAGAACCTTCTGGAAAGGGCAGGTGTAGCTAAGTCTCCTCATAAGAGAGTAAGTAACTCTGCTCAGACTGTGGTCTGGGTGTCCTCTGCAAACTCCAAAGGGAAGGGTGACCACCCAGAGGATGGACCTCACCATAATCTCTGGAGGCCTCAACTTCTACCCCTGACCACTGACAGTGATGCCTGCTACAAGCCCACCTGATTGGACACTCAGGATTAAGCTTTCCCACAGGTGTGGCCTGCTGACATAATGGCAACAGGAGACTATATGTGACGCCCCCCACCCCACAAAAGCAACGGCAGAATTCAGCTGCCATTCGTCACAGTCACATTTAAACTCAAAGTCCTCCCACAAAACACAACTGCCTGCACTTTTCTAGAGCTGTCAGGAAGTAGCCTCACAGTTTACAGTAGCATACTTGACATACCACTGTCCCACAAACAGAAATTCAGGAAAATTCAAAATGCTTGCCAAACTATAGCCTATAACCAGGTAGCACTCAGCACTCATTTCTACAGCAGTATCCCAAGATGTGTTAAGCTTCAAAACATAATTCAAAAGCAGAGAATAAAAACTGGTACTATGGACATCTGGCATCTTAAAAGTCTAAACACACGGACAAACATGTTATTCTGTTCAAGAGCATTACAAGACCCAAACACAGACATGTATGACACCTCGGGAAGATGTGCTACAATCAGTTCTTCTTGTTTCTTATGGACAAGAACTGGCAACGCCATGCTTCACTGATTAACCAATCGTAGTAGGTGCAGCTACCGGAATGCACTGTCCTGGTCATCTCAGGCCTATGAGTGCTTCTCATTTGGGATAGGCAAGCATTCCAACCTGAGGTAGATATATGTTAATTCCCCACATATCTGACAAAGGCCACCTGCATATCAAGTGCTGTGTTGGCTACTGAAGATTTGGTAGCAAAAAGAGGGCAAAACAGAGGCAGAAGCCTGGGCAGAAAGGACAGCTCTAGGATTAAAAGGTGCCAGGCATGGGGGAGGGGCATACTGAGTGTGTCTGTGGAGACCAAGCATAGTCAGGCCCCAGGCCCCAGAGCTCAGAAAAACTGGCATAAGTTAAAAAGGACAAGTGACTGATGCCCTTAACACAGAAGGTTGGTGTGAGTGAGGTGGCCAGATCCAGCTGACAGACTCTAAGGATTGCCTGAACATGTCACATGACAGGAGAAAAAATGAATGCCCACACTGGAGCAACAAACTAATAAAATGCCTACTGCATGCAGTGGCGTGCCAGCTTCACCGCCTTCAGCATGTATCCTTTCCAGTGCTGCCCTTCCCTCACTTGAACTGAGAAGAACACAGCATCCATCTCTGCCTGGCCCGCTGAGCAGGTCCTCAAGCCATTCACCAGGAACCCTGTAGGAGGAATTGAGCCATCTTTGTGAGCCATCTTTGGAGCTCGGCAGTCACTTCTGCTGCCTGAACACCTGCTGGTGATGAAAAGCAGATTTGTCTGATTTGATGGGTACCAGCTGCTGAGAACAAAGCACCCAAGGTAATCATGACTGCAAAATTGCTGTTTAATGAAAAGCAATACTATTTGATGGGCTAGGTGCACTTCCAGGAAACCAGAGGTCGCTTTCCTTTTAAAAGCAAACTACATGGATCCCTTCAGCATTCCACCCACTCCCACAAGCCTTCTTCATTTCTATATCCACTTAGAATTCTCTCACACCTGCTAGCAGTCCGGGATCGTAAGCAATCGCAAGTGCCTTGCACTGCCAAGTTTGAGGGAATCCATCTGCTAGCTGCCACTGGAGCCTCTGGTGCTGCTTGAAGAGAACTCGGTGTCTCCTCATTGCCCCGCCCATAACCAGTGCCCAGAAATTCAGCACAAATCTCTTGTTTCCTTCAACTCTGGGTTTCATTTATGAGGCTGGAAACTAATGTGATTTTTGGCTCATGTAATGAGAAAAATCTTTTTGTTAAAACACACACAAACTAATTCCCTTTTCAAGCAAACAAAATTATTTTCCATGTTGCTTTAAAAGAAAATTAAGTAGACAAAGTACCATCACGGAAGCATACCAAACTCTGATAAAGGAAGACAGTAAGTGGGAAGGAGACACTACCAGGGAGATGATGAACTCAATGGTCATGGGGAAAAGAAGCATCTTTCTTACCGACACATTTCAAACAATCGGGATGGCCAGACATAACAGAATACAGGATGCCCGGTTAAATCTAAATTGTAATATTACAAGGAATATACACTTTAAAATTGTTCACTGTTGGGCTAGGGACTATATGATTCAGTGAGAGCAGCTACCTAGCTGATGAGAGGGTCTGGCGTTGTTTCCTAGGACCTCTCCCCTGAAAGGGATTAATCCTTGTTGATCTGAAAATCAAACTTATCAGGTATCCTGTAACCCAACAGATAATATATATGGGTACTTCTCCGAGAGGTAGGCATGTCCTCTGAATCTCTCTGAGAGTAGACTGTAGTTAGTAACGTGGTCTCAAAGACCAGAATAGGGAAAGGGTTCCAGCTGAATAACACGCAGAGCTATCAAGAAGAAATGAAGGGCACTTCATCTTGGAGTCCCTCTCCAAAGCCTAGAACCTTGTCTACTCATAAAAAGAAGAAAAAGAAAAAACCCTCAGACACTGCCCAGGGTGTCTGGCCACTACTCCCCTCTAGACTGGGGCACTGCCACAGACAATGAAATGTTCTGTGCTGGCCAAATGGGCCCCAGAGCAGAGAGGGGACATGATGGGAAAACTAGTGAGCTACAACTGGTTTTTAATGGCTAGTGATACGGCCACTGTCCACTGCTGAGCTCTATGCTGTAGACGTATAAGACGGTAACAATTACACAGAATGACGATGGGTGTGTAGGAACCCTTTGCACTGTTAGTAACATCCCCATAAATCTCAATTACTCAAAACAAAGCTTATCTTTAAAAAAGTCAAATGGACCCACCCACCTGACATTCTTTCATTCACTTCTGGCATAAGCTAATCTCAGTCAAAAAAGGAAACCTCACAACCTCCCTTCCTTCTGCCCTACAACTGCCACAGGTTACAAGTGGACTGTGAGTTCTGGTTCTTACAGAGGTGCTGTGGGTTTGTCCCCAAATAAACACCTGCCTAAGTAGTCAAATCAAATGTAAAGAGAGCAGAGGAGGGCAAGCAAGATGGCTCAGCACTTAAAGGAGCCTGCTGCACAAGACTAGCAACTTGTGTAAGAGTGGAAGTGGGGCCAGAGTGGTGGCTCAGTGGTTAAGAACACTGCCTGCTCCTCCAGAGGACAAAGGTTCAATCCCCACCATCCAAGTGGCAGCTCACAACATCTGTAACTCTAGTCCCAGAGGATCTGAAGCCTTCTTCTGGCTTCTGGGAGCACTATATGCATGTGGTACACAGACATACAAGCAGGCAAAATATTCATACACACAAAATAATAGAACCTTTTTTTTCTTTTAAGTAAAAGGGAGGAAAATGATTCCACAAGTTGTCCTCTGGCCTCCATACATGCATCATGGGATGCTTCTACACACAGATCATGTATGCACACGTATGCATACATGCATCAACACAAAGAATAACAAC
The DNA here is from genome assembly GCF_011762505.2 of Arvicanthis niloticus. Taxonomy (NCBI): domain Eukaryota; kingdom Metazoa; phylum Chordata; class Mammalia; order Rodentia; family Muridae; genus Arvicanthis; species Arvicanthis niloticus. The sequence continues at coordinate 114,583,507 of NC_047659.1, read as the reverse complement.
AATATAATTAAGGTAACTTAATACTAATCAAATAATTAAGTATAATTAAATGTGTAGTTGGTAACAATTAAAATTTAATAATAATAACAATAATAATAATTGGGGGAATTGCTTCAAACTTCCCTAGCAAAATGCAGGAGGAAGGCTGATGAAAAAGAAGGGTGGTGTGTCTGACTAAGGAGCACTTCTTTAAAAAGGACATGAGCAATGGCAGAGGACCATGACTAGAAACTGCACAGGGACTCTTTCAGGCCTGGCCAACTGCCTTCGCCTTCTGACCCAAGTAGGTCTTCTCCAGGGTAACCAACCATCTCAGTTTGTCTGAAACTATCTGGGTATCTTAGTTAGGATTTCTATTGCTATGAAGAGACACCACCGTGACCATAGCAAATCTTATAAAGGAAAATATTTAACTGGGGCTGGCTTACAGTTCAAAGGTTTAGTCCATTATCATCATGGCAGCAAGCACGACTGAATGCAGGCAGACATGGTGCAGGAGGGGTAGCTGAGCGTTCTACATCTGGATATACAGGCAACAGGAAGAGACAGTGAGCCACTAGGCCTGGCTTGAGCCTCTGACACCTCAAAACACATCCCCTAGTGACTTACTTCCTCCACCAAGGCCACACCTCCAAAAAATGCCACTCCCTGTGGGGTCATTTTCATCCAAACTACCACAGTGGGTTTTAGCACTGAAAGCTTCACATCCCAGAAAAAAAAAATCTCTCACCTAGGAAAACCTCATTCATATTCTTCTCTCTCTCTCTCTCTCTCTCTCTCTCTCTCTCTCTCTCTCTCTCTGTGTGTGTGTGTGTGTGTGTGTGTGTTGTGTGTATTTGTGTTAGGACAGGAGGACGTCCACACATATAAATACATACTGTGAATATGGAAGGGAATACTCAAAAGCCAGATCCAGTTCCAGAGTCCAGGAAAGTAATTGTGTTTACAGAAACTCTAGAGCAGCAGCCTGGGCTACAAAGAAAGCATCAAGCCAGTTCAGTCGTGGGGAGTAGTGACTGCACACTCTGTGTCACAGCCACCACCACTGCATATTTATACTCACTGTTGTTCCAAAAGGACAGGAACTCTTTGCCACTGTCTATGAAAACACAAATGCCATCTTTGTACCTAGCCTGAAATATATTTCTAGACCATTGCAAGGACCTACAAAAACAGCTGTCCGGAAGCAGTGAGGCCAGGCGAAGCAGCATATGTTACTGTGCACAAACTTGGACAGTTTGGGATCTGGGTTCTTACAAGCTCAACAGACATCTGAAAAAATGTGCATGAAAGCGCCCAGCCCCTGCTGCTGAGCATCCTAACCTGAAAACAGGTGCTCCCTGGATGTAGTCAGAGGGGCTTATCCCTCTGCACACCTGCACTGGGAAGCCTGAACTTAAGCAAACAAAGCCTTTACCCACAGATACCATGTAAGACATCCGTGTTGAATTCCTCTGTGGGAAAGGGCAGATGCTGTAGCACACCAATGTCCATACCTCAGGTGTCAGTGGAACATCAGAAGTGAGCATGGGCTTCGAAAGATTTATTGGCCATGCGTATAGCATCCCCTTACAGAGGAAGGAAAGAAACATATTTACAGAGGATTTCTACAAACTCAGATTTATACATTTTGAAAAATACCACACAAGGTCCAAAAAAGGAAAATCCCAAAGAGACATGACAAAAGCCTGGTTTGAATCCTGCAGCAGAAAGGGGGTATTAGCAAGACAACTGGGGTGATTTGAAGAAGGGTTAAAAACTAGGGCTGTTTGGACATGGTGGCACATGCTAATCCTAGCACTCAGGAGGCAGAGGCAGCCTGATGTACAGCAAGTCCCAGAACAGCCAGGGCTATACAGAGAAACCTTGTCTCAAAAAAACAAACCAAAACCAAATAACTAATTTCTTACTTTTGATAATTCAGCTATGCTCAGGAAAGAAATGATCTTTGCTCACATGGAAAATTCCTATTACTGGTTTTGCAACATTCCTATGTCTAAAATTATTATTTCAAAATAAATTTTTTTTAAAAGATTCACTTTGCAAGTAGCATGCAAAAGATTCTAAAACCACACCAACAGACCACAGGAATCTTTGTACAAAGACATCTCACAGTTACTGTGAAGGTTATGAAAACTGACATACCTCATTTTGTAAAATCTCAGACTCAAAGTAATCCTTGCAAATGAGGCCATAAAGGATGAGTGCTTCATCAAACATGACAGAAGCGGCTGTCCCAAATGCCAAGGACATGTCACACTATTATCCCAGCTACTTGTCGAGGTTTTAGCTCAGCCCAGCATTTGATAGAAATGTAACTGGGGTGGGTAGGCCAGGTTCTTCCTAGAACTCAGCCTGTTACCAGGGCTTGATGATCTAGTAAGAACATGGTAGTAAAGGCAACAGCAGGTACCTCCCCAGCCCCTGAAGTTCCTGCCTTGGGTACATCAGGGAGTTAGCCCTCTCCCTTGTATGTACAACCCTATTATATAACCCACAAAACAGGCAGAATCAGAGGCTTGTAACCAAAAGATGGCTGCTAGAGATGTCATGGTATTACAGTTTGGATCTGGGATATCCCCCAGAGGACCATTTGAATGCTTGGTCCCCAGCCCATTGTACAAATAGGAGGTGGTGGAACCTTCAGGAGATGGAGCCTAGTAGAACAAAGTTGAGTTGATGGGACTATGTCCTTGAAGGAAACATTGGGAGCCTGGCCCCTTTCTGGTTTTGTTTTCTTTTCTTTTCTTTCTTTCTTTTTTTTTTTTTTTTTCACTTCCTGACTACCATAAAGTACAAAGCTTCTCTGCCACATGCTCCATCATGATATGCCAGAGACAACTCACCATGAGCTGAAACTTCTGAAACTGTGAGCCAAAATAAACCTTTCCTCCTTATAACCTGGATATCCCAAGTATTTTGTCACAGTGATGGCAAGCTGGCTAGTGCTTGGGTCCTCCAGGGATGAGCTGGCCAGTTACAGAAGCAGACACTGAGCACAGCTGCCAAATGCCCCTACCCCAAGCATTCTCAGCACTGTATAAACTGAGTGGTGCCCCAGTTTATTGGTAAGAAGAGGTGTTCATGGTTCCAGTGATACACTTACTTATAAACAACATGTCTTCTATGGCATTTACACTTAATGATGTTAGCAAGTATATCTAAAACATAGACTTTTTAGGAAGTAAACAACATCTAAGGAGAGCTATCTACTCCCCATACTCTGATGGCTTTTTCCCACCAAAGCCCAGTCCCATGACTGCTAGCTTATTAAGTCCTTAGCACCATTCACTGTACCTTGGGTTTCCTTTGAGGGAAATGAAGGGTGGTAAGGGGGTATTTGAAGCACTAGGAGACTCTAGCTCACTCCAGTTGCTCAGGCTAAGTGGGGCTGCAAGCTTCTAAACAGACCCTACCCACAACCTTGTAGTCACACACCTGCCTCCCACTTTTTTGTGTTGAAAATGCAAAGTGAGTGTGCCATTTTCCTGTTTAAAATCCTTCCAGGGCTCCCCAAGACTATAAAGAGGAACAGGTTATATGTTGCCTGTCCCAGGGTCATCAGCCAGATCAATGCCCCAGTCATCCAGATCTGCTTGCAGACTCAGGACCACTCTATATAGTGGCTTCTGAGTGGGCCTTTTACTCCTAGTATCTGTGTGTTCGCACAGTCACCCTGCCTGACCACTATTCACAGTAATGGCCTAGACAGTCACAAGACACTACAGAAATGACAGCCTAGTCACTTCTGAGGCTACATCACAAGAGGCAGTGCAGCTTTCTCCTCATTCTCGCCATGGGGAAGTCCTGGAAGTTTGTCCTGGGATGCTCAGGCAGCCATGGGAAGGCTTCTGCTAACAGTGTCCATCTGTCAGTCAAGTGAATGGAAGAGGACACAGCAGCCCTAATTATGACTTCCAGTGACTGGGGCCCTGACTGACACCTTAATGGTAGCCACACCGAGACACAGATCCACAAATGCCCACCAGTTTGCTCTTCACACTCTGCAGTCAATAAGCTTAGGGGTATTTTGTTGCCTAGCAGTAGAGAAGAAAATGTAGTTGCCCTTTTTAGTTGCACAGTAAGTTCTCACCTTGGCCACACACACACATGTTCCCTCCTTCTCCCCAGTGTATATGAATATCTTTGTTTATACACACAGACATGCACACATAGTAGTTCCTTATCCATGGCTCTGGTTCCCTTGATTTGGTTACTCATGGTCAGCGGCAGTCCAAAAATAGCAAATGGAAAATTCCAGAAGTAAACAGTTCATAAGTTTGAAATTGTGTGATATTCTAGTGTTATATGATGAAATAAATCCCAGACTTCCCAGAGTGTGAATTATTCTTTTGCTAGCTATCATATTCACATTACACTGTATATAAGAAAAGTATGCACTACATAGAGCTTGATCTCATAGGGTTTTTTATTTTAGGGAATAGGATTTTGCTATGTAGCTCAGGCTGGCTTGAAATCAAATTCTCCTGCCCTTTGTCTCTTCCTTCTGCCTACCAAGTGCAAGGATTACAGGCATGTAGCACTCTGCCCAGCTAGGGCTCAGTGCTATGTCTGTTTTCAAGCATCTACTAGGAATGTTAGAATGTCCCTCTCATAGAAATGGGAGACTACTAACAAACACACAGGGAGGGGTAGGGATAGGGGGAGGGGGAGGGGGAGGGGGAAGGAGAGAGAGAGAGAGAGGGGGAGAGGGAGAGAACGCTTAAAACAAGCTAGAGGGTCTGTAGAGTGTAGCATGGTTATCCTTTACTTTATGGCTAATATCCACTTATAAGTAAGTACATGCCATATTTGTCTTTCTGGATTACCTAGGAAGGTTCAAGGGAAGATGTTTGAATTTCACTGAAAAGGGGAAATAAAAGATATCATGGGTAGATGGGAGAGGAGAAGGAATGGGGTGGGGGATAGGAGGGACTAGGTAGGGGCAGGAGAGGAGAAAGTATTGGGAGAGACAACTGGAATCAGGAGGTGGGCATCTCTGTCAATCAGGAATCTATAAGGGTGACTCTAGCTGAGACTCCTAGCAATGGGGGACATGGAGCCTGAGATGGCTATCTCCTGTAACCAGGAAAGATTCCCAGTGGAGGGAATGGGACACCAACCCAGCCACAAAACCTTCATCCTACAATTCTTCCTGCCTAGAAGACATGCAGGGCAAAGATGAAGCAGAAATTAGGGGACTAGCCAACCGATGACTGGTCTATCTTAAGACTCATGCCATGAAAGGGAGCCCAGCCCTGACACTCTGCTATACTTGCAGATAGGTGCCTAGCATAACTGTCATCTGAGAGACTTCACCTAGCAACTGATAAAAACAGACTCAGAGTCCCACGGCCAAACTTAGGCAGAGCTTGGGGAATCCCGCAGAAGAGGGGAAGGAGGGACTGTAGGAGACAGAGGGGTCAAATGACACCTCAAGAAAACCTATGGAATCAACTAATCTGGGCCCAACGGGGCCCACAGAAACTGAACCACCAACTAGAGAGCATGCATAAGCCGGGCATACGTGGCAGTTGTGCAGCTTGGTCTTCATGTAGGACTCCTAACAGCAAGAAGCAAGAGCTATCTCCGTCTCAGCTCCCTGCCTTTGGGACCCTTTCCCCTAACTGGGCTGCCTCGCTCAATAGATGTGTCTAGTCTACTGCAACTTGGAATGCCAAGGCCTGTGGATATCTATGGGAGGCCTCTCACTTTCTGAAGAGAAAGAAAGGAGGTGTCTAATGTCTCCTCTACTGGTTATTTCAGGAATGCTGGGCTGGGCACCCTTATATCAATAGCACATACTTCTAGAGGGATTTGCAAACATAAAACAGATCAGCTAGTGTGCTCTTTATCACATTAGCCAGTATTAACAACTACTTTCCAAAGAAGGCTTCACTGCTTGTCCTCACCAAGAATATCCCAAACAGTCTACTTCCTTGCATGTTTGTCAATAATATTTTTAAATTAATTTTAAATTACATATGTGTGTCTGTATGTGAGTATGTGCACATAAGTACAATGCCCAAGGACCCCCTGTTGCTGGAGTTACACACAGTTGTGAGCCACCTAAAATGAATGTTTAGAACCAAATTGAGCAGCAAGTACTCATAACCACTGAGCCATCCCTCTAAACCAAGCATCTTACGAATATTAATAGTTCTCAGTTTTCACCAATATAAACAAGCAAAACTATGGGAACTTCTAACTAGCATTTTCTGGGTCTTAAATAAAATTGAGCATCTTTTCAAATCTTTTTTTTCCTTAAAGCTTTTACTTTGAGTCAAGCATAGTGCCATATGCCTTTAATCCTAGAATTTGGGAGGCAGAGGCAGATGGATCTCTGTGAGTTCAAGGCCAGCCTGATCTACATAGTGAGTTCCAGGACAGCCAGAGTTGGTTGCATAGTGAAACTTTGTCTCAAAAAACAAACGACCAAAAAAAAAAAAAAAAAAAAAAAAAAAAAAAAAAAAACCTTTAACTTTGAGACACCATGGAAAACCTTTTCAGGTATACACAGAAAAAAAAAAAAAGACACAATCACAGAATGAATATAACCCAATCAGAAGACAATGATGCTGTCCACTAACACGGAGGCTGAAGTTGGAAAGTCTAACATGCTGCAGGGCTGGAAGGAGGGGGATATCAGAGTTCTGGTTAAAGGATGGATCCATGCCAAGATCTTTACTGTAGTACTATCTGTATTACAGCTTGCAAGATGCTTCCATTAAGGGAAAACGGACAAAGTTCTTCATTTTTTAATGTAGTGTTGGAGATGGAAGCCAGCAGTCCATGAATGCTAGGCAAGACAAGTGCTATACCACTGAGTCAAACCGCAGCCCTCAGCATAGTGTTTCATAAAAATTTACACAACCCTATACTTATTTCAATAAAAAAAAAAAAAAAAAACTAAAAATATCGCAATGCTGATCATGGTGGAAGACATCTGTAATCCTAAAACCTGAACTGCAGAGGCAAGAGGATCAGAAATTCAAGGTCATCCTTAACTATGCACTGAGTTCTAGGTCAGCCTGGGCTATGAGACCTGTTGTATGACACTGTTCCTGGGGAAACATAAAGAAAGTCTACTATCCCTGGATGGGAAACCAACAATAGATGAAAATAATGATGCCACCAACGTCCAACTCAGTGAAGCAATGAGTTTACTAAGACTATGTAGAGAGTGTAGGTCAGGCATTATTTACAGAAGCTGGGCAACTCAAAGGCAGCTGCATCACCAAAAGCTCAACCCAGCACAGGTGATGACTCTTGAAAACTGGGTCCTGGAGGTTTCTACACAACTTGCAGGTCAAAGGGTTTCTCAGCAGCCTGTACTTCTTATATATTGGGAGAGGAGGAAGGCCCTGTGCATCTGGTAAAGTCTCAGAGACTTCCTGAGATTTGTGAATTGTTTACTTCCTGAGTCTTAAGCACTCCTCCAAGATGGAAGGTTTCAACTTAGAGAACAAAGTTACACAACAAGACCCTGTCTCAAATTTCTAAATATCCAATTTTTAAAAATATTTTCTATTAGTCTAGTTGTTCTCCTCTAAGTTTCTTTAATGACAAAGCTGAGCTTATTTTTTATATACTTAAATTTATTTTCACTTTTATGTGCCTTATGTTCATGTGATTAATAATAGCACCCTGTCTTAAAAATCCTTTTACCATTCTTTTAAACTAACCATAACCTTATAAAAGATAAAAAAAAAAAAAAAAAAAAAAAAAAAAAAAAAAAAAAAAAAACCCTTTCCTTCCCATCCATCTGTGAGGGTTGCACGGCCAGCATCACCACCCCAGCTAGACAGAGGAAGCCTTAGGATCCTTTATGTTCACCTTATGTTCACCTGTAAAAAGCAGAGGTTGATACTGGAACCAAGCCCTAACTCAACTGCACTACAGAAGAATCACATTTTCATGTTGTTGTTGGGACATGGCTCAGGAATGGAATCATGAGGAAAATTCTGAGTGCTTGTGAGAACATGCCAAAAAAAGAAGACAAGAGCCTTGTTGCCTCCATTTCTTCAAAACACAGAATTGTTCTTGGAGTGGTTTTATGCTCCTCACAGGTGTAATGGATAGGGGTGAGTCTACTCCAGATTACTCCTTAGTGCATGCTGCTGTTCTTCAATTAAATATTTAAATTATGCTTATATGCTTTATGGAAAAACATGTCTTTGTCGAATGCAGTTTGTCCTTCTGATTGTATACAGCTTGAACTCATAAGAATTTCACTCATGTGACTTTTCTTAACCCTCAGAGTATAAAGTGTCTGCGGCTCTGAATAAAGCTGGCTATTGTATGACACTTCAGTCCCCCTCATTTACCGGCTCCATTCTCCCAAGTCCCACTGGCTCTACAGTGGTGACAACTTATTTTTATTAGTATATTTGAATTGCATTAGATAATGAGTTACTCCATGACATTTGCATGTGTGTATAGAGTGTGCTTTGATTACCACCCCATCACCCTCTCCAGTCCCCCATGTCTCATCCACAGGTCCCTTCTTATTCCTAAACTGTCTCCATCCTACCATCTTTTGATGGTTCTTGGTTTGGTTTTCCTACTAGGCCTCAAACCACCTCAATGCCCACAAGAAACACACCTCCTCTGCTATAGAATTTTAATTAATGCTGTGGTTTCTTTTCTTTTCCGCCTTACAGCATCAGACATGGAAGCCAGGACTTTGCACATCCTAGGCAAGCACTCTACTGCTAAGCAACATCCCCATCCCTTTAATCTTTTCAACAAATGGAAGGTTCAGTGTCCAGGGCCTTCTCCCAACTGCTCTAGCCTCCCTCCAAAATGGCTCCCAAGTGCCATCACTTTCTAACATTCAGGCCTGTGTAGTCCCATCCAATACTGAATGACCTTGACCTATGCAACCAATAAGACACATATGTGACTTGTGAGGTACAGCCTGAAGGCACTGTGGCTTCCACCTTGTCTCTTGAGCCATGTGAAGCCTCTCTGTGCAGAGACATGAAGCTTTCTGTCAATGACCAGCCACAAACTGTGAAGCACAGGAACAAGGTACCTGAGAGATGAAGCCTCCAGCCCCATCAAACCATCAGAGAATGGTGGCCTCATTAAGAGCAGAGAGCTTCACTGCATCCTCACAAAACCTACCCTGTGCGGCCCAGTCCTAGAAAGCCCAAGTAGAGCCTCTCCTGAATTTCTCCATACAGAATCTGTATGAGATAGTACATATTTATTGTTCTAAGTCAATACACTTAGAATTTGTTACACAGTAATGATGGCAAAGCATACCCTTATCTTTCTAGGTCTTCCAGAGCTCTGTGGATAATCAGTGCTTGTTAATCTGAATGAGGCAATAGCAAAATAACTTCTGACTCATCTAGATACTCTAATCTATTTTTTGTGACAAAGACACTATATATGTAACTCAGTAAGGTTAGAGGTATTGTCTGTGGACATATACATTTTGAGAATATTTTGGATAAATAAAAGTCAAAGTAGAATTGTAAATCTACTGGGGAGTCTATGTCTATTTCCTAGCAAATAAGAAAGGCTGGTTTTGGTCCCCCTCCTTCCCACTTTGCATTCACTTTGTTTGGTGTGGTTTCTGCCAACAGCCATGCTTTGCTGTAGCCTCCTATACAGAGGCTCAGTACTAGGCTGCAGTTATAAGGTGCACAGGTCCCAGAGGGCAATGCTCTGAGGGAATCTCAGTGTGGCCTGTGCGTTTACTCAAGAGTAATGCAGAACACAAACAGGAACCTAACCATGACCTTAGTTATGAAAGGATTAGCTGTGACAACATTTCTGAAAGTTCTGTGGTTATCAGAGCCATGCTAATTCCCTACTTTGGATCATTATACTACAACTGTCGGACAAGCAGCAGAAACTGCAGTGTGTGAATAGTCTATGTGCTAGTTTTATAATTTTTTGTACTAGTTATTTGGTTTTTTGTTTGTTTTTTATTTTGGAGGGTTGGGTTTTTTGTTTTGTTTGTTTGTTAAGACAGGGTTTCCCTGTTTAGCCCTGGCTGTCTTGTAAATCACTTGGTAGACCAGACTAGCCTTGAACTCACATAGAACCACCTGCCTCTGTCTCCTGAGTGCTGGGACTATAGGAGTATGCCATCACACCCAGCTTATAACTAGTTATTTTGAAACTGAAAAGTTTTAAAAACAAAATTCATCTTAAAGCAATAATAACAAAAATAATGCCATAAATTTAAATGACACTAAACTCTTCCTTGAAGGACTGTGGTATCAGTTTTCCAGAATGTACTTGGGAAGGCCTTTCTGACACAGCCACAGTTAAAGAAGGTGCTGAGATGTGGGGGTTCGGCTTGATTTCAAACCTCCCAATCTCTGCTGGCCAGGTGTGTGTTGTGTCATATATGGGAGTTGCACAGCTCAGAACACTGACAACTGGAGCAGAAAGCAGATACAGAGCCCCACCCAACAGCCAAGTACCTCTTCTCACTCAGTAAAGAGTCACAGGGGGGCATGAGCAGAGATGTCAATAAAAGCTGGTGAGGTGCTTCCAATCTCCTGGTGCCCTGGCAGGAAAGCTTGGCAATGCACTCAGAAGGAAGATGGATTCCTGAGTGAGAAGATGAAGGAGACTCCCACAAGTACATCCTGGAAAACTGCTACCAGAGCCCTGCAAGAGCAGCATTAATGCCATTTAAATTAAAACTAGCATGGGAGTTTTAACAACTCCCCTTCCAGTTGTTGGGTCATGGGAGACCAAGAGATTCCTGAAACAATATGGCTTATTGTCATTGCCTCACAGAACTTGAAGGTAAGACCCTATTGCTGAAGACACCATGCACTTGAGACACAAGAGTTGGAGGAATTGGACCTGGGTAGCCAGGTCCTGTGAGCATCATGCCTAAGTTTTTTTGTGACTATTGTGATACATATCTTACCCACAATTCTCCGTCTGTAAGGAAGACACACTGCGGTCTGTCGGAAACACAAAGAGAATGTGAAAGACTATTACCAGAAATGGATGGAAGAGCAGGCCCGGAGCCTGATTGACAAAACAGTGGCTGCATTTCAACAAGAAAAGATACCTCAGGCTCCATTCTCTGCTCCTCTGCCTGCAGGGGCCATGATCCCACCTCCCCCCAAGTCTCCAAGGTCCTCTTCTGTCTGGCATGATGCCTGCACCCCACATGGGAGGCCCATGATGCCAATGATGGGCCCCCCTCCTCCTGGGATGATACCTGTGGGACCAGCTCCTGGGATGAGACCACCCATGCGAGGCCACATGCCCATGATGCCCGGGCCTCCAATGATGAGACCTCCCACCTGCCCTACGATGGTGCCCACTTGGCCTGGCATGAGCCAGCCAGACAGATAAGAGCAGAAGCACTCTTTATTGTTTTGTATTTCTTGTTCTGTTTCACCAGGAGATCTTGGTGCTGAGCCTGAGTGTTTACTAGATGCATGGCAAGGAACTTCCTTTCTAACAGAGAGAATACTTTTGGAGGAAGAAGTGATACAAAAGGGGCCGTTTTCACCTACATTGTGAAATGTGAAAATAAAATGGTCAGCTGTTTTAGTTTAAAAAAAAAAAAAAAAAGAGTTAGAGGAATTGAACTGGAAATAAATGACCTGGAAACCTCCTTCCTGATGACTAACCCTCACCGTGTCTAAGGAGCTGTTCATGCTGCCAAGGGAGCAAAGCAATCAGTGGTCCTACCCAGCCCTAAAGACTACGCAGCACAATGACCAGCACGGCACAGCCCAGTGGTGCAGCAGTGGCACTTTAAGCTTGGGGGTAACAATCAGCCATCTAATTAAACTGACTCAACAGGAAAGATCGTCCCTAGCACTAGCAAGTTTGCCAACTATCTGGGTCTGAAGAGGTCACTGCTCCAAGAGAACCAACTACTTCTACTTCCCTAAATCAATATAATGTCTAACCACTATAAATAGTTATCCTTATTCCCACAGATAGTGTCAAAGAAGCTTCTTTCTGCAGCAGATGCAGAGTATTACAGAAATCTACAACTGGTCAAAATGCAGAGAATACGTGAGCATGGGGTACTCACCCCAGATGACACAGCTGTAACGCAGCCCCTACACCTAGGGCTCAGGAAAATCACAGAAGATGGTGTTAGCATTCTGTCTAAACTCCACCCCCACAGTTACCTGGCAATAGCCAGGCAGGCCTGACCCACTATAAAAGGGGCTGCCTGCCCCCTCCTCTCTTGCTCTTACTCTCTTGATCCCTCTGTCCTCTCCCCCCTTCTCCCTCCCCCCCCCCATGGCCAGTCTCTACTTCCCTTCCCTTCTCTTCTCTACTTTCCTCCCCTTCCCTTCCCGTCTCCTCCCCTCCACCCCCTCTCTCTGCCTCTCTCTGCCTCTACTGTCCTCTTAACTCCCCTCCCCACGCCCTGAATAAACTCTATTCTATACTATACCGTGTGTTGTGTGACTGGTCCCTGGGGGGGGGGTGAAGGATGCCTCCGCATGGGCCCACGGAGACATCCCCTTCCCCCATACCTTATCACACACACACCTCCATAGAACATACTTTCTCTTTATCTTTTTATAAACACATCAGACGGAGCAGGAGAAATTGGAAGAGCCAGAGGACCAGGGTACCTGCTGCAAGATAGTGTCTTCTATACATAGCAAGGAAGCTGCACCCATGGAATCTCAAGAACATGACTGCCTACGTAAGACCTGCATCACAACACCACCATATGTCAACATGAATGGGAGAAATTTCACAAAGTTCCACCCTTAACTTAAGAACTAAAGGCAGTCACAGCTGTAGAAGAGAGGAAGAATCTGTTTTCTCCAAGTCCCCTGACAGATTAACCAATCACAAATTAAATTAGAAATACAGTACTCATGTATGAAAGTCTCAAAAGAATCAAGTTTTTTTTTTTTTAATGTAAGGCAGGTCCCTGGTACTTTCCAGAGGGTCACCTACCTCCCATCCCCCCACCCTGAGGTTGCATATTTCCATTCATTCTGCTGGCCCTCAGGGCTTCTTCTCTCCTATCTCCCCATCCCCCATACTTGATCATGTTCCCCTTTTCCCCTCTCTCTCCCCTCCCTCTGCTTCTCAGGATTGTTTTCTTCTCTCTCCCGGGTGGGACTGAAGCATCCTCACTTTGGCTCTTCTGCTTCTTAACCTTGAGTTCTGTGGATTATGTCCTGGATATTCTGGGTTTTTTTGTTTGTTTGTTTGTTTGTTTGTTTGGCTAATATCCACTTATCAGTGACCCTTTTGGGTCTGAGTTACCTCACTCAGGACGATATTTTCTCATTCCATCCATTTGCCTCCAAAACTCATGATGTCTTAGTCCTTAATAGCTGAATATTATTCCATTCTGTAAATGAACCACATTTTCTGTATCCATTCTTCTGTTGTGCGATAGACTCTCAGGACTCAAATGGAGGGACCCTTAGACGAAATGCCCAAAAGTGGGGAGAGAGAACTTGTACAGTCCACCTCCAGTAGGGAGACGGGGCATCAAGTGGAGGGATGGGATTGCAATCCCACAGTCAAAAATTCTGACCCAGAATTGTTCCTGTTTAAAAGAACTGCAGGAACAAAAATAGAGAAGGGCCTGAGGGAAATGCTGTCCAGTGACCAGCCCAACTTGGGATCCATCTCAAGGGGAGGCTTCAATGTCTGACACTATTACTGATGCTATGTTGTGTTTACAGACAGAAGCCTAGCCAGGCTGTCCTCTGAGAGGCCCAACAAGCAGCTGACTGAGACAGAAGCTGCTGACCCCTGTGGTTGAATCAGGGAGAGGCTGGAAGAAGCTGAGAAGGAGAGCGACCCTATAGGAGGACCAGCAGTCTCAACTAATCTGACCCCAGAGATCTCTCAGACACTGAGCCACCAACCAGGCAGCATACAGGAGCTGGTCCAAGCCACCCCCTCCCAGTGCCCCCTCACCACACAGAGGGGTTCTGCCTGGTCTGGTCTCAATGGGAGATGTGCCTAACCCTCTAGAGATTTGAGGCCTCAGGGAGTGGGGAAACCTGGGGGGAAGGGGGGAACCTCCTCTTGGAGACAGGGGCAGGAGGAACAGAATGAGGAACTGTGGAAGGGCAGACCAAAAGAGGAACAACAGTTGAACTGTAAAAAAAAATAAATAAATAAAAATAAAAGTAATTTGTAAAAATGTAAGGCAAGTGGTATCTTGGTGAGATGAACTTTCATTGTGTTACATCAGTGAGATCTCCAGGTTTATCAGCTGTAACAGCTAACATTTCTAACATAATCCCAATAAAAGTATATCCATTCAGCAAACCATTAATTTTGAACTTCTAAGACAAAGTTCTATTTGGCAAGTTACCAGACTATAATAAAATCTTCCTGGGAGACTGAAAGTATCCAGGCCTCCCTAATTTGTAGATGTTTCCTTTTCTAGACTAGAACATACAAATAAGTAATATTTACGGACAAGAATATCCACTGAGATAAACTAAATGCCATCAAATATGGGAAATAGTCACTGAAATTCTATCTCAAGGTCCCTCCCACTCCCCTACCATGGATTCTGACCATGCTTCTTCTAACTGGGCTTCAGTCATAATGTTTATAACCCTGCCACACACAGAAAACAGAACATCTAAAATGTGCATTTTTGATCAACTGATAATCACTGAATCAAGGATGACAATCTGTTACATTATTCTCTCTACTTATGTGCGTTTCATGGCTTCTATAGTACAAAGTTAGAAAGATAAGTACTCAGAAAAATTGCTATAATTAAAACAGACTAACCCTGTGATAAACAGAAATTATTGCGCTCACTACAAGAAGCAAGAAAACTAATTCAGACAGAGAAAGCAATGGGGCTAAAGCATCAGAGGTTGGAGTAGTCTGCTAATGGATTAGCTCATTAGTCTACTATCACCACTCACATAAACTCTGTGGTAATCCAAGCTATTTGTATCTAGATTAATTTACCAGAGTTCATGACCTTGTTTGAAAAACAGGCACACCAAATTGGAAACATTCACATTAGATGCTTATTCCTTGGACTATTATCGACCCTAAAATTCTGGATTCTTGTTTTATCATTACAGAAATTATGCTGAAAGAGGCTTATCATAGCATAGCAAACATTCTTATAACCAAAGCACCCTTAAAAATAAGTTGCTATTTTAAATTACACATTAAAATGAAAGGCAGAAATATCAGCCATAAACACTCATTTTTTAAGTCATGGTTACTTTTTTAAATAATACTGTAACCTCACCAAAAGAATCACGTTAATACTGATTAATGCTCAAAAAAGGGGTTCTTTTAATACCAGGAAAAGCTTTTGTTTGTACATGTATAAAGCTGAAGGCTTTAATTTATTTAACCTTTCCCTTAACCATTTCTCCAACCTGTCAAATGCAGGCAGTATCGTCAGCAGTGTGGTGTATGGGTGCTAGGGGCCAGCCAGTGTGACTCTTGGGACTCTGGCCCAGAGGACCACAGCAAAGATGTGAGTGCTAAAGACGGTTCTGCAGGCAGATGCTGAGGGACTCTCTTAGCTTCACCCAGCCTTTGCAGAAAAAGGCCACACAGAGTCCTGGCCACCTTCTGCACCTTGCAGGGAAGTCAACTATTCACATAACCAAACAGCAAGCACATGGAAACACCATGGAGCAGCTGACCCCTGGGGGTTCAAGTGCCACTTGCTGGCCTGAGCAATGACAAGATGCTAGTGTTTAAACAGACCAGCTTCAAACTGTGAAAGGGACAAGCTGAAGAAATCTGAGCCAATGCGGCATGAACAATGTCTTCCATTACAGACCATCTCTCTTACCTAATAGCTATGCCGTGTGACCTAGACTTAGTCATTGACCAGGATAATCAAAAGCCTCCCTTTCATGGTGCCTGTGCAGGTCTGCTGTGTGGCTATGAAGCTATGAATCCTTTAAGTTGTTAGTTCTCCAATCCCACTCATTAATAGCCATGCTCTTTAACAATGCCCTCCTCCTTCGGTCATAATTACTTCATTTAAAAAAAAAAAAAAAAGCTTAATTTTAAAGTTATAAATTTCTCCAAAACAGCTCCCTAACATTTGACTTAAAAACAGAAAGGAAATTTGGGGAGGAACGCCAGAGCCATTATCCAGAGAGAGAAAGCTAATTAGCATTTTATGAGTAAGCCCTCAGTTTTAAAGCAAGCCATT
The DNA here is from genome assembly GCF_011762505.2 of Arvicanthis niloticus. NCBI lineage: Eukaryota > Metazoa > Chordata > Mammalia > Rodentia > Muridae > Arvicanthis > Arvicanthis niloticus. The sequence goes on along the minus strand of NC_047659.1, from coordinate 114,567,363 downwards.
TGTTTGCAGCTTATGCTCCTCCTACGGTAATTATAAGCCACTAATAAGTAAAATTATTTGAATTTCAAAAGCTGCTTTAATTCTTGAAGTATTCCTATTTCATACTCTGAAGTCAAACTCAACAACTATTTTCATATATTAATATGCTTTAAATTAACAATTAAGTTCAAAGAAAGCTAATTTATGAATCTTCTAATTATTCTTCAACTCATTAAGTAGGGTGATTTCTAGCTACAGTCTGCTTAGTAAGAGCCCCAGACATAGATGGTGCACCATTCTTGCTTAAAGAAGTCTCAGACATGCTAGCACAGTATTTCTTTAAGAATGCCAGTCCATTTGTGTTCCCAAGCACCTCCATGTTCTAAACCATGAGGTCAGCTAGTCCTAAGGCACATGGGACAGCCTTCACAACTCTTTTCTAAATTTCATCCAAGTTGGCTAGGAGTTGGTTCAGCTGGGAGAGGTGTTTGCCACTCAAGTCTAAGTTCCATCCCTGAACCATGAGAAGGTGAAAGGAAAGAAGCAACTCCACAAAGTTGTCCTCTGATCTCCACATGCATGAAACACACACAGACACACAGACACACACACACACACACACACACACACACACACAGAGCATGTGAGCACACACCATCATTATCATAACAATAGTAATAATTTGCTTCTAGAAAAGAAGCCTACCATCTCCCTTGTCAGTTTCAATGATATCCAGCATAGTGACAGACTTCTGCAGTCTACAAAATGCTTTTTCCTTTTGTGTCCTCATTTCTTCTGCTGTGGTTCCTCACAGCCAAAGCTAAAGCTCCTCACATCCTCAAATTCAAGTTAAGTGCAGTCCCCCTTGCTCAGGGCTCCACCGAGCAGGAAACATCAGGCCTGGCTCTTTTATGTGGATGTTGCATTTTGGATCATGAATGTCCATGTGTTGAAAGCATGGTCTCTAGTGTGTGTTGCTACCTGAAGCTGATGGAGCTTTTAGGATATGGAACCTATGGGAAGAAGTTAGGTCACTGGAGAATGCCCATGAAAGAGATATTACCCTAGCCCCCCTTCTTCCTCTTTCTTGGTTTCCTCTGCCTCACACTCCCATCATGCTATGCTACTTCATTAGAGGTCCAAGAGCAACAAACCAACTAACAATGACTGTGAGCCTAGTCAACCTTTCCTCCTTATAAAGTGATTTGCCCAGGAATTTTGTCACAGTAACAGAACACTGGTAACAGAGTAGGCATCTATTATGGTCTGCTGTGAAACATCTCCCATAGATTCACACATTTGCACAGCTGGGGATGGGCTGGCAGTAGGGCTTGCTTGAGAAACTGGGGCACTTGTTCACTGAGGGCAGGCCTTGAGTGTCTTTGCCTGTGGCCATCCTCTGTCCTCTCTTTGCAGACACAATGGAACCAGCTGCCTCACTCTGCTGCTGACAGGCTTTCCTCACCACCACAGACTGCACCTCTTCTTAAACTGTAACCAAAAGAAACCCTTGCTTCTGAAGCTGCTCCTCAGCAGGTATTGGGTCACAGCCCCGAGAAGAGGGTTTGCAGCTGTCATAAGCATGGACTTTACAGGCCTTTTAGAAAGGTTTGTGGTGTTTTGAAGGGGAACAAGGAATCTGTTGGGAACTGAGCTAAAGACCACTTGCATTCGTGGCATATTCTGACAAAGAACCTGGCTTTGCTCTACCTACATCCTAAGAAGTTAAGTGAGATGGACTAAACAGAAAGGGCTTCAGGGCTGGAGAGACAGCTCTGCAGTAAAGAGCACTGGCTGCTCATCCACAGTGGACCCAAATGCAATCCCCAGCCTACATAGTGGCTTATAGCTATCTGTAACTCCAGCTCCAGGGGGCCCAAAGCCTTCTTCCATCTTCCGCAAGTACCAGGCTCAGACTTGGTACATATGCATGCACCAAGACACCAGTACATGTAAAATAAAATTTTAAAAATTTAAGTAATAGGCTGTTTGCCAGAGGAAATTACAAGACAGGATTTCATCCAGACTTTGTCATGAATACCACACACTGATTTGGGTTTGTTTTTTTTTTTTTTTTTTTTTTTTTTTTTTTTTTTTTTTTTTTTTTTTTAGGTTTTGCTTCTTTTATTAATTTTTTTTTTCAAGACAAAGTTTCATGTAGCCCAGGCTTGCTCAAACTTGTTATGTATCCAGAGAAGGCTTTGAACTTCTCATCCTCCTGCCAACTACCTCCAAGGTACTGAGATTCTATGCACCCAGTTTTATGTGACACTGGAAATCAAACCTAGGGCTTTGTGTATGAAAGTCAAACACTCTAGCAAATGACCTGCATCAACAGCCTCTGCTCATTAACTACAAAAAGACAGACAACAAACAAAGCAGAAAGATGTAAGAAGGGTCTGGTTTGGTGAGGAAAATACTATGCGTGAATTTGAAGTTACAGGGTAGATACAGAAAGTAAGATGATGGCTTTATAGAAAAGCAGTGTTCTGACTGGGACTGAGGTTCCATCCTGTAAAACATGCAAACTATTTGAAAGGAAAGAGTATAAACTGGAAATATTGCCAAAGGGGTTGGCCGCTCAAAAGGCATACAAAAGCCACCACCATTGTAGCCAGTAATAGTGGTACTTGATAATATTCACGAAGCTCTACTTTTACATGCATGGAATAACCAAGAGTAAGTGAGTGGGTTGAGGAGGCTTGCATCAATGAGGCCAAATAATATGTAGTAGCATTGAATTTCCTTCCAGGATGCCTAGAAGGGCCATTGCGTGAAATTGTGATGATAAAGTGTACACTATAAGGACTCCATGATCCTGGAGATGTCAGGACCAGGAGTTATCCACGAAGAAAAACTGTAAGCTTAGAACAGAGTCAGCCCCAGAGAGATGCTATATGTTCTGCAGGCAGCAGATCTGGGATAGGGTGGGTGGCAGTTACCCAAACCCTTTGGAGCTCAGAAGGTGTCATCACAAGCCCCAGATGCTAGATGGACACAGAGCGACAAGACTTGGTGTCTGCCTCCTACAGCTCCTTTGACACCCTATACATGATATGTTTGGAACGTATAGTTTCTACTTGTTTAAAACAAAATGCAAAAGACCTGAGTTAGATTCTCAGCACCCATAGGGTGACATGCAACTCTCCAGCAGGCACACACAGTGCACATACATACATACATACATACATACATACAAAACATTCATATACTGTAAAACAAAATAAACATCTAAAAGTTTTTATTTAAAACCAACAAACAAACAGGGGCTTACAAGGAAGAAGCTGCCTTGAGTATCCAAAGAAACTTTGAAGCACTCTCTTAGAAGTCTTAAAAACTACAAGGACTTTTAAATTTGTAATGAATATACTTTGTTATAGGAGATGACCAAGACTCCATGAAACCAGAATGCTGTGGTTTGAAATGTGAACGTTCCACATAGGCCCATGGGTTTGAACATCTGAACCCCAGCTGAGGGGATCCCTGTGGTGGACCTATCTGGAAAAAGTGGATCCCTTGGAGTAAGCATGGAGTTTTCTGAGCTTGCCCATCTCATGTCCTTTCTCTGTTTCTTGACTCCATGTCTTCTCTGCCATCATGGACAATTATCGCTTCTTAAACTAGAACTAAACAAACCCTTCTTCCTTTAAGCTATTCTTGTCAAGTAGTTGGTGGCAGTGTTGAGAAACAACTAATACACAGCATCCCTCACATCCTGCTCCTCAAAGCTTCACTCAGGAGGAATGAGGTCCACATCAGCAGTACTTACTCACGGGGGCTGAAGCAGAAGGCTCATTTGAGCCTAGGACTTTAAGGACAGCCTAGTAAACACACGATTCCCTATCTAAAAGAGAAAAGGATAAAGCAGCCCAACCAGCTTCATAAACTGGAGCCAGAGAGCTGTTGCTTGCTTCCCTGGACTCCTGCTCCAGTCCTGAGGACCTTGGGCTATACACAGCTTGGACCAAAACCTAGAGGGGCTTCTCTGAACAGCCTGATAGTTCCTCAGCAGGAGCAGGTAAGAACGCAGAAAGAAAAGGATTTAACAGCTTACTGCTCCAAGGAGCTACTCCACCAGGCAGAAAACAGAAAGGGGCCATTTCTCTCACAACTTTAAAATTTATTTATACAACCAGTATTTTCCGGTTGATATTTACTGAGAACCCTCCAAAGGGCCTAAAAGAGCACCAAATTTTAAAAATTAGGTGCAAATTGCACGTAAATATTGATATGTTTGTACTTTGGAGCCTACAGCCTGTCCCCTGTATCACAGCCACCTCAGACAGCTCCATGTCTATGCTCCCTGGTCACTCATCTTTTTGCCACAAGACTTTCTCAGAAGCCATGGAAACCATGAGGACAGGAATCAGTGGCTAGGCTTCATCTCCAATCCTCTAGAAGACAACTGGCAGACACTCTGCAGCCCAGTACAAAATTTAAAGGGTGGGGGCTGTAGTTTGATGCCTTAAGCCCCTTAAATGGTTTTCTTCATCTAGATCTTGAGGTTTAGATGCCAGATGAATAAAGCCATGGTTCTCAGCTTTAGCTATGCACGCAGTCACAAGGTACACACTGCAAAGTCTATGACACTGTCCTGTCAGGGTGCTGTTCAGCTTCCCTTTACAGGACCTGGGAATTCTAACACTGACCAGGAGTACAGCAACAGAGCTCTACAGGAAGGCCATAAACTTCAGTACAGCAACTCTTCAGGGGATGAGCATGAGGGTTTACGATGAACCCTCTCCTTGCTGGGCATTGTGCGACACACTTGTAACCCTAGCACTCAGACACATAGGCAGTAGAATCCCTAGTTTGTGGGCAGCCTGTGCCACATACTAAAACTGTATCTCAAAAAAGAGAGTAGAATAAACACCCTCTTTAGCAGAACGTGTTAGACACAAGGGATCCACAATAGTGGGAGACAGCCAGACTGATTATGTACCAACAGATGGTTTCAGTTTTGACATAAATAACATTGCACTACATACATCCTTTAGAGATATGCTTACTTTATATAATGGTATATCTACTGCATTTCCCTACTATTCACTCAACTTTTAAAAATAGTTGAATATATGTTCTTTTCTGAAAATCCAGCCCTGGCCACTGACCAGAAAGAATCACTGCCCTTATGAGAGCCCAGATCTCCATAAGGAATGGGATTCTCTTTCAGGTCTTTCATCTAGTTTCTAACAGCTTTCTCCTCCACACTGGCAGCACCATCTGCTTTCATTACTACAGTGGCATAATACATTTTGATATTTAGGAAGGCCAGGACCCTCTGTGAGATTCTTTTAAATTACATTTATCTCTTTAACTCCATTGAAATGTATTCTAAGGGGTGACATAAACTAAGGATCTGAAATGATTAATTTTCCATAATTGCCAACCAGTTGCCCAGTTACCACTTCCTGAGAAATCTGCCATCTGCCATAAATGTAAGATGCCTATTTTGTCACACAATGCAAACTTCTGTGGTGAAGGGCATACATTTCATTCTGAACTGCCTCTTGTCTACACCCATGGGTTGAGATCCTCACTCTCGGGGAACAGACATTCTAGACAACAAATTTCAAAGGTAAAATAAACACAATTTTACAGGTAATAAATCTGACAAAATAATAGGGGAGCAGTAGGAGACCCTGGGGATGAAGCAGCCCAGGATGGAGTGACAAACCGAGAAAGTGGAAGACCAGGAGGATGGGGAGAGAGACTGCTAGGAGAGAGGGGGCAGGTCTGAGTTTACAGGTGTGTGAACTGAACAAACACATAGCCCCCACATTCATAAAGGTCTGCATTTATTTAATGCTTTGCCACTGCCATCCTGAAATTCTTAATAAGTTTACCCAGGAATCTGCTTTTCATTGGTGAAGTCTCATGGAAGCCATGACATATGCTCATGCACAAAGGAGACATACACAGTATGGGCATCTTCTGTCTTCCCCGCTGCCAGTCAACACAGTCTCAGGGTGCTTCACAAGCACAGGATTCCCACGGGCTCACACACCTGGGGGCCCAGTGATACCGAAAGCAAGTATAGTATAAAAGAGTCAAGTCCATGACTGAGAGAGCAAGGCTGGGAGCCCCAGGGCCTCAGTTCCCCTCTGAATCACAACCGCCTTGAACACAGAGAAGGCAACAGGGCTCTAAGGCACCCAAACCCCAAAAAAGCCTCATCACTCTCCTGTCAGTCTCAATTACTACCCACCTTGGACTCCATAACATAGAAGGAAAACAGGGTGCCGCCAGCCCCTTTGCTGGCTCCTTTTCTTTCATTAGTCCTCAGTAAATGGAGGGAGGTACTGGCAGAATGTGTGTGAACAATGAACAAAATCAGATAAGTCAATCCCTACCATTCTTGTCGAGATGAACTGTACAAATAAGACCCACATGCATGAACTACAAAATATAAATGGCATCATTTTGGTAATTTACATGCAAGTCAAGTGTGTTTGAAACTGGCACTGCATACTCTAAATGGTAAAAGCCATGCTAATATTATCTATGTCTTATTCTTCCTTTGCTAGAATGTCATTAATAGGAAAGGCATCATGACAAATAGTGAGGGGTTCATGAAGAAAAATATTGGCATTTAAGCGCCCTTATGGGGACTATTACCACCATAACCCCATGCTTTCTAATCAAGGAATCTGGTTTTTTTAATTCTTCACTGAATCCCAAAAAAGACCCATCCAACCCTATCAAGGCACAGAGTTAGAATATCAACCTGTCCTCACAATCCCTCCTTGTCTAGTCCAGCTCTGTGATCGCCAACTTTATTTCTGAGTGGAACCACCTGTGGCCCCTTTCCTCCAAAGGATTTGCTGACACTGGTCTAGGGTACAGTCCAGGCAATGGGTGACTAGACACTCAGTTTTAAAATGTGCAGCTTAAACAGAAGCTACCAAGCACCAAGCACCGTGCATATGGGCTCACAGGTGGCCCTTCTAGCAATCAGAGGAGAAAATGACCAGCTTCCTACAGCCATAATCTGATCCTTTAACCATACCAAAGGTGTACTGGTTAGTTTTTGTCAACTTGACACAAACTGGAGTCATCTGGGAAGAGGGAACCTCAACTGAGAAAATGTCTCCATCAGATTAGACTGTAGGTAACTCTTTGGTGCATTTTTTTAATGATTGCTGTAGGAGGGAGCAGCCCACTGTGAGTAGAGCCAGCCCTGGGCAGGTAGTCCTGATTGTATAAGGTAGCTGAATGTGAGCTAGCAAGCCAGCCAATAAGAAGCATTCCTCCATGGTCTAAGCTTCAGTTCCTATCTCCAGTCCCTGCCTTGAATGCCCATGATGAACTATAAGCAACTGTAAGCTGTAAACCAAACAAACGCTTTCCTCCCAAAGTTGTTGTTTTTTTTTTTTTTTTTTTTTTTTTTTTTTTTTTTTTTTTTTTTTTTGTCATGGTGTTCATCATAACAATGGAAAACAAAACAAAGCTAAGGAACCAGGGCCAATGGTCACTCGGTGAGTCAGCCTTCTATCTCTGAGACAAAGCCCCAGTGGGCAGCTAACAGGAAGGAAAGGATCACGTTGACTCACAGGCTCAGGTGTTTTAGGCCAAAGTAATTTGGTCCCACTGCTTTGAGCTGAGCTTGTGAGGCAGCAAAGCATGGCAAGGAGTATATGGCTTGCTCACCTTCTGGTGGCCAGAAAGCAAACAGAGATGGGAAAGGGCTGGAATCCCAATATCCCATGCAATAGTATACCACCAACTTCCCTCCAACAAACATCATCTCCTAAAGGTCTCCACCTAACATTTATGCCACAGGTATCGAGGGAGCAAATCTTGAACATATGGAGGGGTGGCATTTTCTATCCAGCAGACCTCAGGGAGGAAATTATCAAAGCAAACAGAAAGGGTGCAGTTGAAATACAGCATGATGTAGTGGCCAGCCTACTTGGCACCCTGTGCTGGTTCACCACACTCCTAAAATCAGAACACTGAATTCTGAAGTAGTGTGAGAAGCCAGTGTTGGCCCACAGATGAGTGAGTGTGCACTCTCCATATCTCCTTAATGTTCTACTTCCACATAGAGATCCTAGTGGCATGACTGTTTACTATCTCTCCCAAGGTGATGTGCCAACATTTAGTCAAAAAAAGAAACTCAAATCAGGTCAGGAACTTGGAGACAGAAGCTGATGCAGAGGCCATGGAGGGGTGCTGCTTATCGGCTTGCTTCCCCTGGCTTAATCAGCTTGCTTTCTTATAGAACCCAGGATCATTAGCCAAAGATGGAAACACCTACAATAGTCTTAGCTCTCCCACATCAACCACTAATTAAGAAAATGTCTTATAGCTGTATCTTTTTTTTTTTTTGCTTTTCGAGACAGGGTTTCTCTGTGTAGTCCTGACTGTCCTGGAACTCACTCTGTAGAGCAGGCTGGCCTCAAACTCAGAAATCCACCTGCCTCTGCCTCCCAAGTGCTAGGATTAAAGGCATACACCACCACTGCCCAGCATAGCTGTATCTTATAGAGGCATCTTCTCAATTGGGGTTCCTTTCAGATAACTCTAGTATTTGTGTCAAGTTGACCTAAGACTAGCCAGCACACCTGGCTACTTCTCACCCAGATGTCTACTGGGTGCTCATCTGTCCTAACAACCATGCCTCGATGCAGGCTCTGTATACCCCACTTGCTCCCTAAGCCCAAAGAGCATGCTCTAAGAACCACTGCAATATGACTTCTGTCCCACTGAAGGGGGAGTCTCTTGAAGAAAAGCTTTGCCTTATTCCTCTTTCCATGATAACAAATCTGACATATAAAGAGCTGTCAAGAAGTATTTATGAAAAGGAACCAAATGCAGGCAACTGTGCCAATTTTTATATATATGGTTGTGGGTCAAATATAGAAGTTAGACTCCCACTCAAAGCCAATGAAAACACTGATCTATTCTGGAAAACATGTATTCAGAATACAAACATGAAGTTATTTGCATTTTTTATTTCTGAAATACTTGGCCTTTGAGAGTTTTGGGTTGACTGATTAGAAGAGCAAAGAAAGTGGGAATTCCATTCCCCCCACACCACTGTCAGACTTTCACTTTGTTCTGTTGAGCTCGAGGTAACGCCAAATGTAAGTGGTTCATCTCCGAAGGTCAGGGCTAATGAGTCTGAAATGCAATCAGGCCCATATGGCTCGTTAACATGCATGCCCCTCTCTTCTGACATCTGATTTCCATCAAGGTATAGAGACTAAAGCTTGCAAAGCTGCAAGAGTCCCCAGTGGAGGTTTCCAAGCCATTCTGGGCTGTCCGTTTTCTTCTTGAGAACAAAGGCCCAAGGAAAGAGCATCAGCCAAAAGCCACAGAGGGCAGCTAAGTAACTGAGACGTGTTCCCTGAGGCTAAGGATCAACACCATAGACAGGCAGGTCTCTAAACAATACAAACGCAAACTCCTAACCTGATGCCAAGACAAGGAACCCAACAGGTCCATGACAGGGCCATGTGGCCTGAAATTCCCAGGAGGCTAGCCACCAGCCTTGCTTTGATCTAGTTGTCTACTCTCAGCTCCCCAATGATGTTTATGAAAGCAGATAAAAGAAGAAGATACACTGGGCACTGTGTGCATTCCCCCAGCTTAAAAAAAAAAAAAAAGAGGGAAATGGGATAAATGGTGTACTCAACCCACAAGAAGGGATTCTGCACCAACATGCTGACCACAAACAAGGTCTGGGCATCCCAGTGTGTTTTACAGCATGGAAAAGGTTCTTTGTTTCAAGTCCAAAATGACTTTTTATTTACAGTACACTTTAGCCTTTTATAAGGGAAATCAGTACATAGAAGAGGCAAATATAGCCCTGTGTTTACTTATATAACAATAAAAATCAGCATCACTGTCCTTCAACAGAAAATGGATTAACAAATGTGGTATAAATACATATACACAAGGGAATATCATTCAGCTATTAATGAAGGAACTGTGGTTTGTTGCAACATGGAAGGAACTGAAGGGCATTATGCGAAGTTAAATGAATCAGGCACAGGAAGGCAAACACTTCATGTTCTTCCTTCCATGCAGAAGACAGTAAGAGGAAGAGAGAACTGTGGCTACCATTGTCTCAGAGACATGCTGGGGAGAGGTCAGCAGGTGCTAGGTGCCAACAGAACCTCAATGTTCAACAGCACAGTCCAGCAGCTATGATTGGCAATGGCTAACTGTAGAGTCCTAAGCAGCCAGTGGGAAGGGTTCTGAATGCTCCCAACACAAAGAAATGACAAATGCTGAAGGGAATAGATAGCTATGCCAGTTACCTTGATCTAATCATTACATATAGTATACATTTAAATGTCACGGTGTATGGGATAGAGGGTATGTGGCATTCATGAGGTTAAAGCAGTAGGTTTACAAGTTCAAGGCAAACCTGGGATTCACTCACATCTCTGTCCTTTCATATTCCTCTGTGAGTGTGTGTGTCTGTCTGTCTGTCTGTCACATTGTACTTTATAGATACGTATGATCACCACATCTCAAAATTAGCAATTTAAAGTCCTCTACTAAAGCAGGTATGGAGATTTTGTTCTAGATATTGAGATCACATCTCCAAAGCTGGCTAGAGCCGGTCTCTAAATGATGGTGACCCTTTTCCAGAGCTTCGGGAGCATGATGCCCTTGGAGCCATGTGTTTGCTGTAGGAATCCAGAAACTGTGGCCACAGGCCCTTCTTCCCACAGGCGTGTGAATTAGAAAGCAAGACCTTCCTTCAGCTCAGTAAAACTCCTTACACTGCTACTGCCATTTCTCTAAATCCCAGATCAATTCATTAATTTTCTTATCTCCAGAGGATTCCGTTCCCCATGGTTTGGCAAAGTAAGCTGAAAGTCAGTCTGGCTCCTGCCCTCCTTCCCCTGGCTTGCCTGTTGTCACTCATGGTGACAACACTGATTTACCACAAGTCTGTCCTGGGCCTGTTCAGAATGCTTTCCTGTGTGTGTCTCACCTCACCAACACCTGAGCCCAGCAAGGGTCCATCATGTGGAATGACACCAGGCAGGTTCCAAGCAATTCTCCCAGGCCTATTATTCTTAACCTTTGATGATTCCTCCTCCTGTCTCTTTTTTATTAAATCCTATTAAGATAGACATGAAAGAAATATAAAAGAAAAGTTGGCTGAGCCTACCTGATATTATATTCACAGGTCATATCTGGGAGGTAAGCCCACATTTCTGGCTAAAAAAAAAAAAAAAAAACTCTAACTTCCCCAAAATATCTTTCTTTTGAAAAGGCCATATACTTTTGAGGCAATCTTATGACTAATAACAATTCTCACTCAGTAAGACACTAACTTAAAATAAGCCTCAGAAAAACTCCTTGGTTCATCCTTTATTGAATGGGATGATAATTTAACAGCTTAAAGATTCCAGAACCAATACTAACGTTTTATACAGCTAGGTGTTGTCATATTATTCTAGGTACTTTTAGAAAGTTTTGAATATCTTGATTTTTTAAGTAACAAATATTACAAAGAAACAATTTCCTATTACCTTGAAAATCCAGATCTATGAAAGGAAATATCTACAATAATTTTTGCATCACTTTAATAAAAGCAGAAACTTTCCAATGACTCCATAAATCCATCAAAAGGAAAATAGCTAAACAAAGCGCAGTCTATTCATAAAATGAAACCCTGTTTTGCAGTTAAGATGAGTGAACCAGCATGTGTGAAAACAACCCACGTGATACTGCAGGATGGGTGAGAGCAAGTTTCAGAACAATGTTGTTTATGGTACTGAGCCACTTAGGCCAAGGGCTTCTACACTACATCTAACCCTAGAAGAGCATCATACAAACCAAACTGAAAGACAGTCTTCAAATCAATGCCAGTACTATTCCAAATCAGGGTCAGGACCAAAGATTTCACTAACTTAGAATGAAGGCTACTGAAACTACCTGACAACTCAAAGCATGGTTCTGAACTGGACCCATCACTATAAAAGACTTTACTGGTAATGGTAGTAGAATATGAATGGCATCTGAGGGTTGGATGCTAGTAAAATAACCGTCATGTTCTGATTTCTGTGGGAGTTTGGAGTTTCTATGAGAGAATGTCCTTATTTTCAAGAAACATATTAATGAGTGTAGGGGAGCATCAGATCAATAACTTATTCTTTTTTGTATAGTTTATTTTTATTTTATGAACATTGATTGGTGTTTTACCTACATGTATGTCTGTGTGAGGGTATCAGGTCCCCTGGAATTGGAGTTACAGATGGTTGTAAGATGTCATGTGAGTGTTGGGAATTGAACCCAGGTCCTCCAGAAGTGCAGCCAACATTCTTAAACTGCTGAGCCAACTCTCCAGCCCTCCAAACCTACTCTTAAATGGTTCCACAAAAAAAAAAAAAAAAAAAAAAAAAAAAAAAAAGAAGCTCTCAGCAATGCTCTGTCAACTTGTCTCTTGTCTATAAGTAGAAAAGTATGAATAGCTTACAACACATATGAACGTTAACTCAAATGGCCATAATGGCTAAACAAAATACAAAATATATGTACAGTGGACTGTTATGATGCTATTAAATTTTGAGCCATGAGCAAGGTTTGACATGGATGAACCCTGAAGACATCATGATAAACCAAGCCAGATACAAAATAATGTGCACTCTTTGTCACTTAGAAAATGTACACAGCAGCCAAATTCAGAGACATCATCACGGCTAAGGCCAGAGGGGAGAGATAAAATTATTAGTTAATGAGTCTAGTGTCAGTTCTGAAGATACCAGCACTCTGTGACGGACAGCTGTAATAACAGCTGCAGACAACATGGGTGTGCTACTGCCACTGAACTGTGTGCTCAAAATGGGTAAATGGTAAGTTCTGTGTCATGTGTGTGCCACCACAGCACATAAAACTGCTGCCTAGTCTCCATGAACAGAAAACTAAACCTGTTTTCTTAAGACTGGAAAGAAATCAATGGCACTCACTCATCAATAGTGCTGCCTCAGAGAATAAAAGATGAGAATCAATGGTTCTGGTATATCTTAAACTCCTTAATTTTTCAAAGAATATTGATTTTATGTATTATATGTAACAAAACAACTGATATAAAATGTTGTCTTCTGGCCTCATAAGAAAAATAAATGACAGGGAAAGAATTGTTTCTATAAAAATACCTTTCTACCCGGGGATACTATTAAAAGCTCACTGTTAAAAATAACTTTTTCCAAATTGGTATGTTCCATTCATTACATGCTTGCTTATTTCGAATTTTAAAATAATAATAATTAAAATAATAAGAGACTCATCCCAGGAAAAATGAATGGGACAAAGGGACAACATGAAACTGGGGGGGGGGGGGGGGGGGCAGAAAACTCACACAGGGACCCAGTCTGGAGTTTGAATGAAATTCTAAAGAAATTGTATTTATCCCCTGAAGGTTTCGTGACCCAACAATGACACCAACAGTTAATAAAAGCCTTTGTCTTCCCTCTGCAGTCTAACAGCGATGCCATTTCTGAATGGAGCCACTGCCCGGGGGATATGATGTGGGTATCGTGTTCCTCACAGAGGAGGAGGGCTGGGAAATGGAAACAAGGCCACAAAGTTAGATCTTTCCATTACACAGAAATTGATGCTTCCGGGCTTCACTTTCATGATTAAAAATAGAAAAAGAAATTGACTTCACATTTTATGGAAAATAGTCAAAGGAATAAATTTCATGTGAAGAACCTTCATAGAAGTGTAATGCTTTTGTGTTCCACACTGACAAAAAAAAAAATCACTGAGGCTCGGAGGCAGTGGGGTGTGAAGAGGCTGTGGAGCTGAGACACTGGACCCACCACCGGCAGGAAGGCTTAGAGTCCACGGCAGGAGTGACCGCCTTCATCCTGGGCGTCTGCACTATAGCTCTAACTGTCACCTCCCTCTGACAATCATTTCTTGCAATTTCCAAGATCAATGAACACCAGGGAACACACTTTTCCAAAAATACATCTTTTTCTCCCTCTCTGACAAGCTCTAAAATCTTATATTCTGAAAGAAAAAAAATAGATTTTGACAATATCAGCCAAAATGGTGTACATAAATCGAATTCAATATAAATGTTGTTTCTTGGGCCTTTATAATACTCTGTATAATTCAAGGCTTTGTTTGCATTCTAGCGGAAGCTGGGCAACAGTGAAACATCTGGCTTCCTGCTGAACTTAAAGGAAGAGAACGTCCCAGGAACTGCTTGCTTCTCTTTTTGCAGCTACACTGCATCAAATGGGGTTCTGACTTTGTACCCAGCCCAGGCCCAAGGGCAAACATTACACCCTTGATTCCAAATGTATGAGCTTATCATAGATGCACAATGGACTCCCTCCACCAACCTGGCCATGAAAAATAAGGTCTTTCTTATAATGAGCTATGGAAGGTTAGACTTCACAGTTTGTCCTGATGTTCAGACCACAGTATGAAAGAAATCTAACATGAAACACTGGAGGAGAACAAAACAAACAAAACAAACCTCTGCTGTGGGAGGTAGACATCAGAGCACCTATCCACCTCCACCCAGAATCTCATTCACACACCCACCTGCTACTGCAACCTTTCAGCACTCTCCTCTGCACCCTGTCTATATACCCATCCATCCTAAATCCACAGATCACCCATCCATGGACAAGTGCAAGCCCTTGTTCTAGTGACTGTCCAGCCCACTCATACCACAACTAAAACTGCCCATGCTGCCTCACTTCCTACTGCCCCCATGGCACAGCCAAGCTCTGCCTACACTGGCCTATAGTCTGCATTTGCTTCTCCACATCCTTCCCCCAGCTTTTCCTCTCATGTAGCTCCCCCACCCTTAGCTCAATATCCCTCCTCTGCACCTGTGCTTGAGATGGCACCATTTTCTATATCTAATCCCATTTTTGTCCCTTACTATTGCTACAGTTTCAAGTCGTCCTTATTTTGTATGTTTCTCTGCTAGTACATGAGTCCCATGAGAACGTGCTTGAGGTTCAGTGCTGAACCTACATTCGGGACAAGCACTGAGTACAAACCTCAGCCGTTGGAAGACTATCTAAGTAAGTGGATAAATAAGTCAATGCACTGATACATGAGCAGACAGCTTGTTGGACACATGGGCAGACAAGTAAGTAGATAAGTCAACAAGTAAACTAAAGACTGAATACAGGTAGGCTTTTAACCAAGTGCAATTCCACTAGGGAATACAGTCCACACCACATACAAGAGAGGCAAAGCAAGAAGGGTGCATCTGGAGAAACTGGGGTAAGCGCCATGAATGAAACACTCTCTGAAATGGATTCGAAAAGACAGAAATACTGGGGCCTGCAAGATGGACTGCCTGATTTGGATCCCCAAAACCTATGTAAAAAGCCAAACGCATCTATAACCCAAGCACTTCAACAGTAAGGTGGGAAGCAGAGGGGAGTGGTCCCACAGCTCAGGAGCCAACGTGCCTAGAGCACAAGCACATCGAGGCAACTGACACTATCTCATGACACAGTAGGAGGAGGGAACTCTCAAAGGTTGTCCTCTGACCCCACACATGCACTGTGGTATGCTCCACACTCCCACACACACATATGAACAACATACACACACATACATATGCACACTCACACACATATGCAAATACACATATGCACACTTACACATACATGCACACTCACATATGCACACTCAAACACATATGCACACTAACACACATACACATGACACACAAACATGCACACTCACACATATATACACACTCACACACACATACTGATGATAGAAAAAGAAAAATGTCAACAGGCATACATAAAAGGAGTTCATTTCAGATAGATAAATAGAAATAAATACACAGGAGAAAAAAAATCAATGCTTATTTGTCAACCATCAAATAACTGCAGGAACCCAGTTTCCAATTGGCTAAAGGAAGCTTTTATTGTGAATTTCATAGGTAATAATACACTATAAAACAGGAACATTTAACAATGCCTAGTGTGAGTTTAAATGTAAATGATCACCAGCTGCCCAGGGGAACATCAGCATTCATGGATTTCAAGAAATTGCAATTTCCATGCAAGAATTAAGATGTGGATGATCCTGGGTTTTATTTGAGTCCCATTAATATGTCAACAGAGAGTGAGGCTGTCCATGTGCAGTATACAAAAGAGAAAGAGAGGGAGGGAGGGAGGGAGGGAGGGAGGGAGGGAGGAAGGGAAAGAGGGAAGAAGAGAACTATGGATCACTTTTTGAAAAACAGAAAGTGTATGGCCATTGAACAGTACCCATGTTGAGCTCACCCCTTTCAAGGAACAGGCGATGCTGCCAGAACATGCCTCAGTGTCACTCAGCAGAGTGGCAGTCATCAGTCACTAACACTAATGTATTAGGTTGCTACGCTCTACTGGCTTTTCCCTAACACATCTGTAGTGGTGTCAAGAAGGCACCATACTTGGGGACATTTGTATCACTGCATCTATAGGAATGGGTTAGGAGACTGAGGGAGTATTGATAAATAAAACCAGCTTCACGTGTGACCTCAATAATCCAGACCAGCCATCTTGCTCCCCAGCAGCTGCACAGACACAGGTTGCAGAGTACTGTTAGATACCATGCAGCTGGGAGGGAGGAGGGGTTAGGCTGGAGGAAACCAACACCTGAACCAGATGGAAAGGGCAATGTCAGATTTCCTGTGGTCCAGCTGCTCTCAAATGTCCGTGTGCTTGTGGAGAACATGATTAGAAATGGAAATCTCCCTGTCTTCTGCATCCCTCGCCCAGACATACCCAGAGCTCTGCATTTTAGCAAGTATCCCAGTACGTGTATGGCCTGAGTCCTAAGGCCACCCCTGGAGGAATGCTAGCACCAGCTCACAATGATTTTAATGGAGAAACACACAGCAGCCCCCAGTCCAGAAACGACACAGACACAGACACAGACACGGTCACAGACACAGACACAAACACACACAGACACACACAGACACCCCATAAGGCTGAGCTCAAAACAGTTTGTGAACCCGCAAAAGCCCACCTGAGCCAATTAAGACCCCACTCGTCCAATTTAACCTTCTCTTAGAGACTGGTTAGATAACAGCAAAAGTAAACTAGCAAATGCCTGTTCAATCATTACACTGCCCCCCTAAAACATATTCTCTTGGCAAAGTCTTCATGTAGTTAGGTGTTTTGTGTATTAAGCACATCCTTGAAGCAATCACAGCTAACACTGCATTTCTATCACTTCCAGAGCATTCTTCACATTCCAATGCTGAGATATTTAACACCATTCCCACAAAACACAACTGAATGAATGAACGTTTTTTGTAATTACCTAGGATTCCTGATAAATCACTTAAAAACTTAAGGATTCACAACTAAAATCTTGAGCCTCTGTGATGAAATTATTGCTATGTCCAAAATAAAAGCCCAAGGGAAAACAGACTTGACCAAACCTTAGAAACAAAAATGATGATGTAATCTTTAACAGGTCATGTAAGCAAGGTGAGAGGTCATTGTTCATCCACCACAAATGAGACCAGTGGCTAAAATAATGAAAACTCTGCCCAAGTACAAAGTAAAAATTCCCTCCAGATCTTCCTGACGCCACAAAGGCGTCAGAAATGAATGAAGTGCTTCAAGTTTAAGTCACTAATCCATTTGTGCCCAGGTAGACTGGGTTAGATTAAAATAGATGCTTTGTCTTGGTGCAATTAGAAATGGTGTGTGTCAGAAACAGGACTGTGGATCATGGTTTCCAAACTGCCATCCCAATTCCCATCACAAGGAACAACTCTTCAATTTCTAAAATTTTGTTAATGCAGGCTACAGATTCGAGACAGTAAGATGAAAGTCAATTGATCCAACCATCGATCAATGGGTTCTCAAGCAGAGAGGCACAGTCACATGTGTCTGTGCCTTAAGAATATGACTTCTTAAGACTACAATGTACTGACTCATGACAACTGTCCACATGGAAATAACTTAAAGGACTGAAAGAAAAGGGGTCCCTGGCAAGTCCCCACTAGAAGGGAGAGCCTGCTTGCAGACATGTAATGGGCTCCAGCCTTTCCATTCATGGGCTACGCATTCTGCCAGGTGCAGAAGAGACCTGGGACACACCTGACTGCTGCTAGTAATGGGAGGAGCTGAGGAAGGTCAGAAGCCCCACCCACTCACTCTTCGAGCCACTCCCCACAGGGCTGATATTATTTCATAACTCAGAAAAGCAGATGTCCAAACAAAAAGAGCCAGAAACCAGGCAGGATTCCACATGTGGAGAGAGATCTGGACAAATCCCTGACTCAACCTGGTGGGAAGCCTTCAACACAGGCTGGATCCCAGAGACCAGTGTCACCAGAAACCAGTGTCACCAGAACAATGACCATGACAACAGCACAAACTGTGTATTGGAGGAGCAACTGAAGCAGAAATAAAACAAACTCAGCCAGTATTTCTTCAGCACATTAATGTGACAGAACAGACTACTACAGTGTGAGTATGTGATAAGACCCAAGTTCCATGTTGGCAACCAGACCTGCAAATGTCCTCCTGAGACAAGCAAAGTACCAGAGCCTGCTAGAACTGGCCGGTGTCAGGGGATTCTAATCTAGAGGCCAAGCATAAAAAGTAGTGGAAAGGAGAGCGTCTGCATTTCTTCCGTAAAAAGGACAGCATCCACGGTGACTCTTCCTTCTGATAGAGCTTCTCACTGGATAGGTCCCTCATCTGCAGCTCCACAAATAGCAGGCCAACTGGACACCTGCATCCGGCTGTCTGTCTGGACACCTGCATCAGGCTGTCTGGACAACTGTACCTGCATCAGGCTGTCTGTCTGGACACCTGCATTTGCATCAGGCTGTCTGTCTGGACACCTGCATTTGCATCAGGCTGTCTGTCTGGACACCTGTATCAGGGTGTCTGGCAGAAGCTATATGTGTATATCTGTCTGTCCTCTGTATCACCTGAATTCCATAGCACTGATTAAAGGATAATGGACTTCTTTTCCATTCTCTGATGCACCCTACAAATTCCCTCCAGATCCTCCTGATTCCATGAATGTGTCTGTTTCCACACTCCACGGTCCAGGCACAGTGATAGACACTGGTTGATGAGTACAGAGAGGAAGTTATAGCTAAAGCAACAGCAGTACTCAAGCACAGAATTAAAAAGCTTCATAAGTTAAAGGCACCATTCTGCACTAGTCAGTTCCTTCCAGTGATCTGTCAATAAACACATGCGTTAGTGCAAATATGTGTGTTAGAGGTTCATTTTTCTAGCTTCTTCTAGTGTTTCTACTGAGTCAGGCTTTCAATCACAGTAAATAAATGAAAACATAAGTAATTCATAGCCATATTCTGGGGCTCCGAACCCCAGAGAAGAACCCTTCAATTACCCAATGCCTTGCCTCACTAGGAGAAATGCCCATCTGCTCTTACATAATGTCACTTCATCCATGTGTCAGGGAAGTAGAAAAAGTTTCTACCTCAGGGATGCTGGGCTAGGGTGCTGCTCTCCCATCATCTAGGCGTCTACAGGCATCATGCACAGGTAACCATCAGGATGCTCCAGAATCCCGTTCTGCCACAACACACAGGAAAGCATGTTCTCCCACAAGAGAGAAGCAGCTCCCACCCAGCTTGCATAGCCTGAGACCTTGGCAAATGCCCTACAAAGGAAAGATGGATGGGTGCTCTTCTTCCAGCCTCTTCTCTCGTCTCAGTGCATCAGGTGCCCAACTGCAGCCTACGAAATAGTCAGGCAAGCTGCTGATGGGACTGTAGGAAAGACCCAGATGCTGCACTGCCCAGTCCCAGAAGTAGGCAGAGTTCTGGCTTAGGCAAGTCAACCACTGGCTACCTTTACCAGCTCAGTCTCCATCCATTCAATGTTTGTTAATGAAGCACTAGAACCTCTGAAGACAAGAATCTGCCTGCACTTGAAGAGCAAGTTTGAAAACAACCAAGAATCCCTTCTCTCTCCATCAGGGAGATCAGCTGAGCCCTCCTGTTCCCTGAGAGACTGGCTCAGCTCAGCAGCAGTAGTAACAGCAGCCTTTTTAGAACCAGGACAACTGGTGGGGAGGGGTTCATAAGGCCCTATGCCCCACTGAGGGAAAATGGACAGGTGGACAATTTCTGAGAAAGGAGTGCGTGTCATTTCTAGTCAGAATAAGTTGTCCATGCTCTAGTAAATAATGCCTCACTCATGCCTGTGCAAGCAGCCTTGAGGAAATTCAGTACATTTCAGTACACATACATATGCACACGCACACACGTGCATGTGTACACAGACAAATAACAATAATCAAATTAGGCAAGAAGCTTGTTGGAAAAAGGAATGGCTTCACTGGGGGAAGAAAATGGATAAAAGAAGATAACAGGATAAAAAATAACCAATACTCAATATATGAGCATATAAAATTGTCAAAGAATTTTTTTAAAAACTTTATATTTGAGCTATGTATTCAATGTAATAAATGTTTCTATTAATTTAGAAAATAAATAGATAAAGACTTCATGATTCTCACAGACAGCATAGCCCACAGCCTCCAAGGTGCCAATCCTGTTCAAATGACACACCTCTGGGCACACTTCTTATAGCAGCAGAGCAGTGAAGACGACACAGAGTGTACATCTTAGGAGTGGTGAAGAAGGGGGCTAAACAGAGAAGCAAGAAGACAGTGACAAATAGCACAGTGTGACAGTGCCTAAGGCACCACTGCCCTGAAAGGTAGAGAAAAGCCCCTCCTCTGAGAACCAGGAAGGTCTGGCTGGCTTCTTCTTGGGTTGGAGAGAGAACATGCCTGAGTACTGCACCAAGGAATCTCGCAAGAGCGTGCAAAGTGGATGGGATTGCCATAGAGATATAGCCCTCTAGCCTTAGTGACAGAAAATCTTACATGCCTTGGAAAGGCCCCAAAGGGTCTAAGCCATGTGGCTGTCACATTCCCTGTGTTCTATGCTGACTGGACCTCTTTCTTGGTCTCTGACCTTCCTGGTTTCTATTGCTCTAGATCCATGTCTGAGAGCAAGGATCGGGTGGCAGGCAGCACGTCTATCCCTCCTCACACCCTCATACACACACAGGCACTCACAGGCTTGCATGCAAACACACCTTGTTCGTCTGCGCAGATGGCTTGCTGGGTTGATATTTCTTTAAAAAAAAAAAAAAAAAAAAAAAAAAAAAAAAAACTAGCCAAAAGAACCATTTTTCTGTAACGCAGAAACTTGCCAAATGAATGGTTTTTCCATAATACAACTGTAGAATTTGGAATATAGTAAGGAAATAAAACACTTAGAATTAAAAGCTTACTTGACAGAAACACATGTTTTTCTATCAGTAAAACAAATTTGGCTGCGCTCTTCTTATCCACACAAAAGCAAGCCAAGACTCTGTCTGCTGTAAGAGAAGCCCCTCTAGCTGAAAGCGAAAGGCAAAGAGAGGCCACAGCAGAGGAAAGCGCCATGGTCACCTTGGCCCTCCTGTGCCCACTGGCTGCCACCTGCTGGAGAGCCAGCAGATGGACACCTGCATGAATATCAGGGTCAGGAAAAGCTACAGATGTAAAACTGGACAACATAGGAATTTAAACAGCAAAGACCTTTAGGATTCCATAAAGTCTTCTTTAACCTAATAAACTAATATATAACTTCCTCCAATGTTTAAAGAACACTGTTTGAGGCTCACCAGGGTTCTTTGGTTTTATGGGATATATTACAGGTGTAAAACATGCCATTTTAAAACAGTTTAGACTGAACAAAAAAGCCAACCTAAAATTCTCCCAAAATACAGTTAAAGCAGAATAATTCCACAAAACTACAGGACAGCAATCACATAAAACAAAAGGGAACAGCAGGAGCAGAAAGAAAAGCCAGAGAGACTGCCACCCTGCAAGCTATGGCTCTGGTGGCTTCTGGGACCAAGCAGACTACCATGGCAGCAATGGCCAGAAGGACAAGGGAAGGGGACATGAAAGCTGTCATGTAGTGGGACAACCAAGAGGTCACTGGGGACCTTGAGCCCCTGAGGGAAGAGAGAAGGAAGATGCTAAGGCATTCCCTCACTGTAGATCTCAGAGCACAGATCTCGGAGCCCATGGAGGACCAAGAATGACTCAGTGTACAACACTTGCCTAGCATGCATGAGACGGTGGGATCAATTCCTAGCATCAGGAGGGGAAGGCCAGGAAGAGGAAGATGATGAGTAAACGTGGCAGGGAGAGCTAAGCAAGGCTGCTTAGAGCCTGGAAAGGGAGCAGTCAAAGCCAGGCCAGAGTGGCTGGGCAGGATGTGACCTCTACTACCACAAAGGGTCTATATTCAAGAAGCCTTTACTCTGTCACCACCTGGAAATTTGTTTTCTTTTTTGAACATATTGCCTGGAAGTAGGGAGCAGGGAGCAGCAGGGTTGATGCCATCTGCTGACCTCTTTCTCTGAAAAGAGAACTGTCTGCCATGTCTAGAAGAAAGACAGGTTGGGGAGGAATAAGGATCTTGCAAAGGATAAAGAAATCTGGTAGACTCTACCTTAACCAGGAGGCAAGGTTAGCATGACCATGGTGAGACAAATAGGTGTCACATACTGCCTAATGATGCACTAAGAAGAGAACAAGAGTGCTTCTGAACAAGCTGCTGTTCCCACCACAACACAGTGCCTTGCTCTAACCACAGAAATGAAACTGAGAAAAGGTCTACAAAACAGCACTCCAGAACACGAGGAAAGTGTCAAGGTCATGAAACACAGGAAAGACTAAAGAACTGCTCAGGTTGGACAAAACAATGGAGAAATGACAATTGTAATTAAACGGAATTTGGAATGTTGCACAGCTAAAACAAAAACAAGTAAAACTATATGGCATGGTGCCTTCCTGTAAGATGTAGCCAAGCAGCAGAGGCAGCAGCCACAGCAACTATAACCCTGGCTTTTAGAAGACCAGGGAAAGAGACTGACAGAGTTCAAGACCAGCCTGGACTACAAGGTAATACCTTATGTAAGAAAAAGGAAGGAGCCCTTCTGCCCCTCACCTGGACCTTATGGCTGGAGCAGACACCCAGCTAGTCTGCTCCTGTGTAGACACCATATCCCCGAGAAATCCTAGAGAGGCCACTGAACTCAGAGAGGCAGGCAAGAACAAGTTGCCCACTGCCCTATGCCCCAAAACTACAACTGGGAGCAAGGGGCACTCAGGACCCACCAGGCACCCAAACCCCGCCCCTACGGAATACCACTCCCCTTACGCCCATCGCCTGGGCCTTGTGGCTGGAGCAGACACCCAGCTGGTCTGCTCCCGTGAAGACACTATAGCCCAAGACATCCTAGAGGAGCCACTGAACTCAGAGCAGCAGGCACCCATATCCTGAGACACCCTAGAGGAGCCACTACACTCAGAGCAGCGGACACCTAGCTGGTCTGCTACCATGGAGACACCATATCCTGAGACATCCTAGAGGAGCCACTGTACTCAGAGCAGCTGGAACACAGGATCACAGGATCACAGAGACATCTGGACCCTGAGGAGTTCTGACACAAGCAAGATAACTGGAAAGGCAGGCTCCAGTCAGAGACAGTGAGTGTAGGTAGCACTAGAGTTAACCAGATAGCAAAAGGCAAGTGCAAGAACATAAGCAACAGAAACCAAAGTTACTTGGCATCATCAGAACCCAGTTCTCCCACCATAGCAAGCCCTGAACACCCCATCACACCAGAAAAGCAAGATTCAGATTTAAAATCACTTCTCATGATGATGATAGAGGACTTTAAGAAGGACATAAACAACACTCTCAAAGAATTTGAGAACACAGGTAAACAGGTAGAAGCCCTTCAAGAGGAAACACAAAAATCCTTTAAAGAATTGCAAGAAAACACAACCAAACAGGTGAAGGAATTAAACAAAACCGTCCAGAATCTAAAAATGAAAGTAAAAACAATAAAGAAATCTCAAAGGGAGACTACCCTGGAGATAGAAAACCAAGGAAATCAGGAGTCATAAATGTAAGCATCACCAACAGAATATAAGCGATAGAAGAGAGAATCTCAGGTGCAGAAGATATCATGGAAAACATTGACACAACTGTCAAAGAAAATGCAAAATGCAAAAAGCTCCTAACCCAAAACATCCAGGAAATCCAGGACACAATGAGAAGGCCACACCTAAGGATAATAGGTATAGATGAGGGTGAAGACTCTGAACTTAAAGGGCCAGTAAATATATTCAACAAAATTATAGAGGAAAACGTTCCTAACCTACAGAAAGAAATGTCCATAAATATACAAGAAGCCTACAGAACTCCAAATAGACTAGACCAGAAAAGAAATATCTCCTGTCACATAATAATCAAAACATCAAATGTACAAAACAAAGAAAAAGTACTAAAAGCAGTAAGGGAAAAAGGTAAATTAACATATAAAGGCAGACATATAAGAATTACACCAGACTTCTCACCAGAGACTATAAAAGCCAGAAGATCCTGGACTGATATCATACAGACCCTAAGAGAACACAAATGCCAGCCCAGACTACTATACCCAGCAAAACTCTCAATCACTATTGATGGAGAAACCAAGATATTCCAGGACAAAACCAAATTTATACAATATCTTCCCACAAATCCAGCACTTCAAAGGATAGTGAATGGAAAACTCCAACACAAGGAGGGAAACTACAACCAAGAAACAGCAAGAAAGAAGTCTTCCAACAATCCCAAAAGAAGATAGCTACACAAACATAATTCCACCTCTAATAACAAAAATAACAGGAAGCAACAATCATTTTCCCTAATATCTCTTAATATCAATGGACTCAATTCTCCAATAAAAAGACATAGACTATCAGACTAGATACATAAACAGGACCCAGAATTTTGCTGCATACAGGAAATGCACCTCTGTAACAAAGACAGACACTAACTACCTCAGAGTAAAAGGATGCAAAACAATCTTCCAAGCAAATGGTCCCAAGAAACAAGTTGGAGTAGTGATTCTAATATCAAACTAAATCGATTTTCAACCAAAAGTATTCAAAAAAGATAAGGAAGGACACTTCATACTCATCAAAAAAAAAAATCTACCAAGATGAACTCTCAATTCTGAACATCTATGCCCCAAATGCAAGGGCACCCACATACATAAAAGAAACTTTACTAAAGGTCAAAGCATACATTGCACCTCACACAATAATAGTGGGGGATTTCAACAGCCCACTCTCAGCAATGGACAAATCATGGAAACAAAAACTAAACAGAGACACAATGAAACTAACAAAAGTTATGACCAAATGGATTTAACTGATATATATATAGAATATTTCATCCGAAAACAAAAGAATATACCTTTTTCTCAGCACCTTGTGGCACCTTCTCCAAAATAGACCATATAAGGTCACAAAACAGGCCTCAACAGATACAAAAAGATTGACATAATCCCTTGTACCCTATCAGACCACCATGGACTAAGGCTGGTCTTTAATAATGACAAAAACAATGGAAAGCCCACATACACATGGAAACTGAACAACACTCTACTCAATGATGACTTGGTCAAGGAAGAAATAAAGAAAGAAATTAAAGACTTTTTAGAATTTAATGAAAATGAGGATCCATCATACCAAACCTTGTGGGACTCCATGAAAGCAGTACTAAGAGGAAAACTCATAGCTCTAAGTGTCTACAGAAAGAAACTGGAGAGAGCATACACTAACAACTTGACAGCACACCTGAAAGCGTCAGAGCAAAAAGAAGCAAATACACCCAAGAGGAGTAGACAGTAGGAAATAATCAAACTTGGGGCTGAAATCAACCAAGTAGAAACAGAAAGAACTATACAAAATATAAACAAAACCAGGAGCTGGATCTTTGAGAAAATCAACAAGATAGATAAACCCTTAGCCAGACTAACCAAAGGACACAGAGACAGTATCCAAATTAATAAAATCAGAACTGAAAAGGGAGACACAACAACAGAAACTGAGGAAATTAAAAAAATCATCAGATCCTACTACAAAGGCCTATACTCAACCAAATTAGAAAATCTGGATTAAATGGACAATTTTCTAGACATATCAGATACCAAAATTAAATCAGGAGCAGATAAAACATCGAAACAGTCCCATAACCCCTAAAAAAATAGAAGCAGTCATTAAAAGTCTCCCCACCAAAAAAAAAATAAATAAATAAAAATAAAAAAAAAATAAAATAAAATCCGGGACCAGATGGTTTTAGTGCAGAATTCTATCCAGACCTTCAAGGAAGACCTAATACCAATTCTCTTCAAACTATTCCACAGAATAGAAACAGAAGGAACACTACCCAATTCGTTTTATGAAGCTACAATTACGCTCATACCTAAACCTCACAAAGACCCAACAAAAAAAGAGAACTACAGACCAATCTGTCTTATGAATATTTATGCAAAAATACTCAATAAAATTCTCGCAAATTGAATCCAAGAATACATCAAAACAATTATCCATCAAGATCTAGTAGGCTTTATCCCAGGAATGCAGGGATGGTTCAATATTCAGAAATCCATCAATGTAATCTACTACATAAACACACTCAAGGAAAAAAACCACATGATCATCTCACTAGATGCTGAGAAAGCATTTGACAAAATTCAACGTCTCTTCATGTTAAAAGTCTTGGAAAGATCAGGAATTCAAGGCCCATACCTAAACATAGTAAAAGCAATATGCAGCAAGCCAGTAGCCAACATCATGTTAAATGGAGAGAAACTTGAAGCTATCCACTAAAATCAGGGACTAGACAAAGCTGCCCACTCTCACCCTACCTATTCAGTATAGTACTGGAAGTCCTAGCCAGAGTGATTAGACAACAAAAGGAAGTCAAGGGGATAGAAATAGGAAAGGAAGAAGTCAAAATTTCACTATTTGCAGATGATATGATAGTATACTTAAGTGACCCTAAAACTTCCGCCAGAGAACTCCTAAACCTGATAAACAACTTTAGCAATGTGGCTGGATATAAAATCAACTCAAACAAATCAGTAACCTTCCTCTACTCAAAGGCTAAACAGGCTGAGAAAGAAATTAGGGAAATGACACCCTTCACAATAGTCACAAATAATATAAAATATCTTGGAGTGAATCTAACCAAGCAAGTAAAAGATCTGTAAGACAAGAACTTCAAGTCTCTGAAGAAGGAAATCAAAGAAGATCTCAGAAGATGGAAAGATCTCCCATGCTCCTGGATTGGCAGGATTAATTACAGATTCAACGCAATCCCCATCAAAATTCCAAATCAATTCTTCATAGAGATAGAAAGAGCAATTTGCAAATTCATTTTGAATAATAAAAAAGCCCAGGATAGCAAGAACTATTCTCAACAATAAAAGAACTTCTGGGGGAATCCCCACCTCAAACTGTACTACAGAGCAATAGTGATAACAACTGCATGGTATTGGTACAGAGACAGGCAGGATGATCAATGCAATAGAATTAAAGATCCAGAAATGAACCCACACACCTATGGTCACTTGATCTTTGACAAAGGAGCTAAAACCATCCAGTGGAAAAAACACCATTTTCAACAAATGGTGCTGGTTCAACTGGAGGTCAGCATGTAGAAGAATGCAAATCACTCCATTCTTACCTCCTTGTACAAAGCTCAAGTCCAAGTGGATAAAGGACCTTCACATAAAACCAGATACACTGAAACTAATAGAAAAGAAGGTGGGGAAGACCCTCGAATACCTAGGCACAGGGGGAAAGTTCCTGAACAGAACACCAACAGCTTATGTTCTAAGATCAAGAATTGACAAATGGAACCTCATAAAATTGCAAAGCTTCTGTAAGGCAAAGGACACTGTCAATAAGAGAAAACAGCAACCAACAGATTGGGAAAAGATCTTTACCAATCCTACATCCTTTAGAGGGCTAATGTCGAATATATATACAAAGAACTCAAGAAATAATATTCCAGACAACCAAATAACCCTATTAAAAATGGGGTACGGAGCTAAACAAAGCATTCTCAACTGAGGAAATTCGAATGGCCGAGAAGCACCTTAAGAAATGCTCAACATCCTTAGTCATCAGGGAAATGCAAATCAAAACAACCCTGAGATAGTACCTCACACCAGTCAGAATGGCTAAGATCAAAAACTCAGGTGATAGTAGATGCTGGTGAGGATGTGGAGAAAGAGGAACACTCCTCCTTTGTTGGTGGGATTGCAAGCTGGTACAACCACTCTGGAAATCAGTCTGGCAGTTCCTTAGAAAAATGGGACATAGCATTACCTGAGGATCCAGCTATACCACTCCTGGACATATACCCAGAAGATACTTCAACATATAACAAGGACATATGCTCCACTATGTTCATAACAGCCTTATTTATAATAGCCAGAAGCTGGAAAGAACCCAGATGTCCTTCAACAGAAGAATGGATACAAAAAATGTGGTACATTTACACAATGGAGTATTACTCAGCTATTAAAAATAATGAATTCGAGAAATTCTTCGAAAAATAGATGGAACTAGAAAATATCATCCTGAGTGAGGTAACCCAATCACAAAAGAACACACATGGTATTTATTCACTGATAAGTGGATATTAGCCCAAAAGCTTGAAATACCCAAGATTCAACTCACAGACCACATGAAGCTCATGAAGAAGGAAGACCAAGTGTGGATGCCTCCGTCCTACTTAGAAGGAGTAACAAAATACTCAAGGGAGCAAATATGGAGACAAAGTGTGGGACAGAGGAGGTGCCGTCTGGAGACCATTCCACCTGGGTATCCATCCCATGTACAGTCACCAAAGGTAGACACTGATGTGGATGTCAGGAAGTGCATGCTGACAAGAGCCTGATATAGCTGTCTCCTTAGAGGTCTGCTAGAGTCTGACATATTCAGAGGCAGACGCTCACAGCTAACCACTGATCTGATCAAGGGTTTCCCAATGGAGAAGTTAGAAGACTGAAGGAGCTGAAAGGGTTGGTGGCCCCATGAGGATAGTAACAATACCAACCAACCAGAGCTCCCAGGGTCTAAACCACCAGCCTGGGAGCACACAGGAAGAGACCCATGATTCCATCTGTACATGTACATGCTTGTCGGGCATAGGTGGGAGAGGAGATCCTTGGTCCCATGAAGGCTAAACACCGAGTGGAGAGGGGGGATTTGAGGTTGGGGAGGTGGGAGTGGGGGGGGGTGGGGGGAGCACATCCTCATAGAAGCATGAAGAAGGGGAGATGGGATAGGAGATTCCTGGGTGGTGGGGAGAATGGGGTAAGGGGATAAAATCTAAAATGTAAATATAATATCCAATAAAAAGAAATAAAAGTTTTCCTTCACTTGGGAAAAAAAAGAAAAAGGAAGGAAAGGAAAATAGGAGGGGGTATAGAAGAAGGGAGAGAGGAAGAAGGGAGGAAAGAAGGAAGGAGTGCCAGTGAGTTCAAATAAGGCTTGTAATGTAGCTAATAGTGTTGTATCAGGGTTAACATATCAAAACTAGGGAAGCCAGGGAAAGACTGTAGTAGGGTTCTGTTGGGCTTTCCTGTAAGGCTCAAATTATCTCAAAGCTTACAGTTTCCTGTAGATTTTTTTTTTGTTTGTGATTTTTAAAATGTTATCAGTAGGGGTTGGAGAGGTGGCTCAGAAGGTTGGAGCACAGGCTGATCTTCCAAAGATCCTGAGTTCAATTCCCAGCAACCACATGATGGCCATCTATAGTAGGATCCAAAGCCCTCTTCTGGTGTACAGATGTACATGTAGACAGAGTACTCAGACAGACAGACAGACAGACAGGGATGGATGGATGGATAGGTGGATGGATGGATGGATGGATGAAAGAAATGTGTCGGTAATAGCAACACCTCAGTTCCACTTTTGAAGCTTAATGCCATGGCAGACATGGCCCTACTTCTCAGCCAATGCAAAGTGTCAATGACAGAAGAAAACCATGGCTCCACACCAGTCACTTGGCCTCATTTCCATCCTACATCCCCCATGTGAGCTCACTGTCCCACTTTGCAGCATCCTAGGAAGGGAAAGATGCTAGGAAGGAAGAGCGGGAACAGACCTAGTTCCACAGCCTGCCATGCCTCATGTCTCTATCAAGTGGATTAATTAAAGCTTTTAGAAATGCTAAACACAATGGGACAGCATAAGTTTGCAAGACTATTACACATCTCCTTTCTCTATTTTAATTACATTCTTCCTGAATGCTTGTAGAGCTGGCAGTAAATCCAGGTCAGATGTTGCTTTAGAAAAATGAAGACTTATAAAGAATCCTGAGTGGCTCATCTACCACCCACACCTTGGACAAAACCCAATCCAGGTAAACCACTCAGTGGGTACACTGGCCAGGGCCGCTGCTCTGCTGCCACCCAGTGGCAATTGGGTGTCATGACACCTAGTCCAAGAACAACTCGTAGGAAGAACCAGACTCTTCTAAGAACACTTTCTGGGCATGGTCGAGCCTGCAACATGCTCAGGAATGACAGGGTAAACATGTATTCTTGAGAAGAGAGAAAGTAAAATAAATGTGAGGCTGCAGCCATGAAGTGTTTCCTCCACCCCAGGATGAGGACTACTCCAGAGACTGGGATTAGACCAAGGCACAATACTTACACCCTTAAGACTGATGCAGTCTCCAGGCTCCAGGCTTACCTGCTTTGGATCAGAGCTAGCAGCTCCAGGAGCAGGGGACTCCAATTCTATAGTCACAGGCCCATCGTTCTGAATGTGCACCTGCATGTAGGCACCAAACTTGCCATCTGAAAGAACAATTCAAACAAAATCAGGAGTTGGAGACCTCAGGTTCACCTGCCCAAAGACCACTGGACAACAATGTAATAGAAAAACACCCTGGGCAGTGGGGCCTGCCAGCCAACACAGAACAAATGGCCAGCCCCATGAAGGATTTAGGAAGAGGAGGCAACTAAACAGCACAGAGGTCACAGGCTGACTGAGAGAACTGGCAAGAAAGACCTGGTAACACCAAGTAGGGCACACAGCATGAATAGAATGCCCTGTGGGTGGCAGGAAGGCACACTAGCCCAGCCACTGAGCGACATCATTTTGGTCCCATGTCCAGTAAGGCTCTTCACATCAATCCCCATTGGTTGGCCTTCTGGGCTTAAGGCAGCCAGCCTTGTGACTCCAGTACAGAACCTTTCTCCAGGAGCCATGGCTTCCACCACATCAGTTTTCCCCTCTGATTCTTCCCACTCCGTTTACTTCCTCCTCGATCTCACGAGGATTTAAAAAGACAGACAGACACACTAGCATTAGTTTTCCTCAGTACACAGACAGTAACACTGGAGACATAATAAAAGCACCCAAGCTGTCCACCATCTTTATAGGCAAGATAATCTGGTTCCCAGTGGGGAACCAAGTGTGCCCAAATAATGGTGGCTTTCTGTGATCTCTTATGATTAAAGTGGCCATTCAAATCAACAGATCCTTTGTTTTATCTGTGTCATACTAGCTAAAAAGACATCAGCTGGGAAGGAAATCATGTGTTTAATTGCATGCTAAAATTATGGCTACAATTAGTAGCAAATTTCACCATCTTCGCTCCTCAGGGAAGCTGCAGGCAGACTCAGGAGGAAGAAAATTATTTTCAACCTTAAATTTCTGTTGGCAGGATATACGGCACATGCTTCGCCATGGTTCTCACTCCAAGTAGTGAGAAATTATTTTTCTTTTCCTGTTTTTCTTCAGTTGGGAACAGAACTATTATCTGAATTTCCATTTGTACACATAATAAATCCAAAGACAGGTTTTAAGAGGTCTTAAAATGGTAACATTTTTTTCCAGTCCAGATCAAAGGGTGAAGTCCCCAAGAAAAATTATACTGGCCAGGGAAAATAAATACACTTTTAAAAATAAAAGACAAGAACATATCTACAGAATTACATCTGGTTTCATGTGGTGATAGAATCAAGTTGTTCTTAAATATAAGTCTCAGGGTTCCACCCAGGGCTGCAGGACAAGCACGTGTCAAACATGTTTGTGCCACATGTTTCAGACACGAAAACTCCCAGCTGGGGCCCAGCATCTACACAGTGGCCTCTGGCAGCAGCTGCTCGAGGCCCCTCCTAATAGGCTGGAAGGTGAACCACACATCAGGATTCACTAATGACCTGAGGCTGGTGTTCACACCTCCCTAGATAATGCTCAACCGACTCTCACCACATACCGACATCGTGCAGGCAATGGAAGTGTAAAAGGCCTTGGCCCCTGTTACTAACATGCCTATCATTGGCCATCATAGCATATGGTCAATCTGAGGGACAGCCCAGACAGTTGACCAGGAAACACAACAACAAATGTTATTGAAGGAAAAATGGAGTGACCAAGAGGCATGTGCTATTGTTTCTTGGCCTAGTTAAATGAAAGCTCTACCATCCAGAGCACAGCCACAATCCGCTGGGATGTGGCCGCTCTGAAGACTGTCGGAGGACATGGCACTAGACAAGCGCCATGGACAAGCGTAAGCCAAGCCCGTCTCCTACAGGCAGTTCCCTTCCACCCAGGAAGTGTTCTTACCACCCAGACTTCTTTTCTGTTCCACTTTTGACTGGTTCAGAGCCCAGGCAGGGAAGGAGGAGTCGCTCCTGGAAACTCCAATACTGGGTGCACAGGCCGGAGACATGAAAAGGCCATGGCCACTGTCCAAGCGACAGGGCTTTAATCTGAATCCCCAGGACTGTGTAGGATGCTCATGGGGGTAGCACTGGCAAGCTACTGGCATCTGTTGCAGCTCTAGCCTCATGTGCAGAGCCTGCTTCCATGGAGACAGCAGTGTTTCTCAACATGCCCACCTCCTCCAAGGACATGGCCACACCAGTGCACCACACTGGGTCAATGACTGAAACATAGCAATGAATGCCTAGATCCAGGCAAACTGCCTGCCAGTGGTAAGGGGTCTAGGAGCATGCAGTAGAAACCAGGATCTCCAGGAAAGACACCTACACAGACTTTCCTGGGAAGACAGCTGCTTGTCAGCACATGGGGACAGTGTGGGTAACTGAGCTTCTCAGAGTACGAACAGTCAAGCCTGAGTATAGAACGCTATTCTATACTGGAAGCCATGAAGGGATCAAGAGGGGCAAGCCCTAGACCACTGGAGATTCTCCCAGGCCCAGAATCCTCTTCTGAAAGTGTTCTCTGAGTAAAATACGTCTGTGCACTGAGGTAGCCCAGACCCAGGATTTCAAGACAAGGGTTACTAAAAAAAGGCAATATACCTATGGCCCAAGATCAAAAATGTCTAGTTATAGGAAGGGGCCACCCTCAAAAACAAATCATAGAGCCAAAAACATGGCTTGACAGTAAACAACCATTTGACTAGTAATAGTAAATATGTAGAACCAAAATTCACCTCAGCCGGCAGATATTCTAACTGAGCTTAGGTGCTAGGATCATGGATTCACAGCAATTAGGGAAGCTCATCTTGTCTAACACAGAAATTCTAAGCAATGTCTCAGACCATAGGGCTTTGCTCAGACATCTTTGTGTTCTGCAGTACCTAGAAACATTCTGCCTAGATAACTTTATAGGAAGTAGAAATCCACCTCATCTCCTAAAGGAGGCACACAGGAGCCTATGTGAGAAGATTGCAATGTTTTAGGCCCTGATGGACCCACAGGGACAACTTTGTAACACAGGTATGCAAATATGTTGGACATGGCTGCTAAGTGGACCGATGTCAGACTGGCCAAAGACACCCCTCTACTGAGAGCAACTGCCTAGGAAACCAGCCAGGGTCTTCTGAGCTTAGACTTCTATTTCTTTGAACTTGAATATGATATATTTTTAATCTTTGTCTCTCCTGAGCTATGAGAAAGGTAGGAGGTTACATTAAAATTCTGGGCATGTCCACATTGCTAAAAGTGACGTTGATTCCCACTTGATTCTTAAATACATGATAGATATGTACTCTAGTCAGACAGTCCTTTAACCTCATAGCAGAACTTCTGCCAGACTGGTGAAGATGGTTGGCTGCAGTATACGAAACAACGTGAACAAATCTTTCCCCTTGGGAACATGGTGGCCTCAGAGGGGCTTCACAGCAAGGTTCTCATCCAGGTAGAACTTTAGGGGACAAAGGATGCACCACAGGATGAGCCTCAGAGGCTCAAAGGTGGACCCAAAGGACTAGAGCTATGACCATCTGCCAAGCAGGGAGCCACCATGATCAGAGAGTATCTCTGCTCAAAATTACCTTCCATTGGTTCTTGTCCCTCCAGAAGAGAAAAATAGTCCTCAAGAAGGCCTAATGCTCTTTCCTCCCCTAGCCTCTGCACATGAACTCAAACACACAGACACACATACAAACAAACTTGTAATTATTGCTGAGAAGTCAGCATGATCCTTAAAAGCTTTCCCAACCTAAACATCTACAAGAAAAGGCTAAAACTGTCATAAATACTACCTAAAGGAGACCCAGCTGGAGGCAAGAGGGAGAAGTTGTCAGGGTTACCATGTTAAGATGGTAGACTCTGATGTCTTGGACATAGAGTAGCTGGTGCAAGAAGTGGCATCCTGTTTCATGCAAATGTCAACAGAGTAGCTTGGAAATTTTCCTAAGGGATCAGCTGTGGTAAAAGAAGAAGCATACCAAATTCTGACATTTTTAGACCATAAATTTATTATTTAGGAAAACTAAAAAAAAAAATGAAATAAGGAAGCAAGAAAATAGACAATAGACCGCACAACAAAAAGTAAAGAGGAAATTAAAAGACTGAAGATTAATGTAAAACAATGAAATAAAAATGAACTAGGTCAATTAAGAGGTAGTTCTCTAAAAAAAAGAAAAGACTAAAAATAATCTAAAAACTGTTCAACTACTCTCTGAACATTAAAACCACAATGATTACCACACAGAAAATTTTCTAGAAATTAAAATTATACTCTGTTGACAAAGCAATGACAAAAGGATGGTGTCACCAACAGGGGGGAACAGCATCCTTCTGGCATGTCTGTCAATCCCATTTCTGAGAACCTGTCCCATGTCTATGCCTTTTACAAAGAGTAGTATATGTACAAATGTATTCTTTGCTTCACTCTGTGGGTTGTATTCTGGGGGGGGGGGGTGCATGAGTGCATGGCATGGAGGTCAAAGAACAATTTTCAGGAGTCAGTTCTTTCTTTCACCATGTTGAGTTCTGGGGATCAAACTCAAGTCACCAGGAGAGAACACTGGCACCCACTGACACAGGAGTCCACAGCAGCAGTGGCTATCTACACAAGACCTGTACAAGATCAAGCCAGTTCAAAGTTCTGGCAAGGAGGGAGAAGAGGATCCTGAGACCCTAGCCCTAGCTGATCAGCTTTTGGCAGTGATGGCTGCTGCGGAGAGGAGAATCTCTCTTCTTTAGGAGTGTGGCCACTGAGGGTTGCTTGCGCCCCAGTGGATGGCCCCATGAGCATGAGCAGCACTAGGGATTCAGGGGTTAATAGGTAAGTAAAGATAAGTAACTTGAGAGTGAGGACATAAAATTGGGAGGTGGTGTGATGGGTGTGGCCCTGGGAGGAGTTGTTATAAGGTGAGGATGGATGTGATTAAGATACGTGGCATACATATGTGACACTGCCAAAGAATAAAGGGGGAAAGACCCAAAACTTTAAAAATCCAATGATCCAACAGCAGAAGCACCACTGAGCCCCACCACATTCCAGCCATAAACACTACCTGGCTGCCACCTAAGAGATGTGATGACATCAGCTAAACCTGTGTGGGAAGACTCTCCAGGACACATCAACATGGGGGACGAAAATGCCTTATCATGCCTTGTACACTAAAAGCCAAACATTCACATTTGCTTGCATTTACATATACAAGAGATAAACAGAAAAAGTAATAAAAGTTAGTTATATGTAGAAAGCTGGGGACACAAGGTTGGACAGGGATAAGAGGAGTAAAGGTTGCATCATGGGACTGTGCACGTTTGAACTTCAGCATCAAACTACCTATTCAAGCACTAATCAGAGGAACCAAAGAGGCTGGGCAGTGATGGCATTCCCAGCACTGACGGACGTTTCTCTGAGCTTGAGGCCAGCCTGGTCTACAGAGTGAACTCCAGGTCAGCCAGGATACACAGAGAAACCCTGTCTTAAAAATAACAAAAACAAAAAGAACAAAGAGGACTCAGATGTCCTAATTTCAAATCTTACTACAAATCAAAATGGTGTGGAACTTGGGGGCTGGAGAGATGGCTCAGCAGTTAAGAGCACTGGCTGCTCTTGCAGAGGACCCAAGTTCAATTCCCAGCACCCACAGGGCAGTTCACAACTGTCTGTAACTCCAGTTCCAGAGCATCCAACATCCTCACACAGACATAAGTGCAGGCAAATACCAATGCACATAAAATAAATTTTAAAATTCTAAAAAAGAAATATGGTGTGGTAGTGGCTTAAAGACACATCAGTGAAATAAAACTAGCAGTCCAGAAATGAATGCCCAAGCCAAAAACAAATACAAAACCCCTATGTGTAAGTTTAAAGTTAAGTATGTTCTTTTTGCAGTAGATAAAGACCACTAGAGAAAGCCAAAATTTGTCAACATGCAGAAAATAATTGACTGTGGGGCGCCCACTCCTAATTGACACATGTATAATGTAGCCCTACACCTCAGACTCAGGAAAATCACAGAAGATTGTAAGCACCAGAGGACCAGGGTGCCTACTGTGAGACAGAAATATTGGGCACCAAATAAAAAAAAAGTTATTACATAATACAATGTGCCAAGACTTTTATTTCTTCAGAAAGAACAATCGACAAGATTCTAGAATTGAAAATGATTATATAATATCAAATTAACTGCCACCAAAAACTGAGAGCATTGCCCCTTCAAGCAAAAGAGGTACTTAAGCCTACTCACTACATTTGTAAATACTTTACAATTCCTTATCTCTACTTCTCTGTTATTCATGCAGAGACTGGGCTCTCAATAACCGACAGCACCCTAAAAAAGTCTCCAAACTCTACCCACTTCAGCCCCAGGAAACAGTGAGCAGTGTCTTTTCCATAGACCCATTGTAAAAAGAACTGTTTGTCTGAATGAGCTGCTTCACTGAAGATTAAATGGATTGTTAACATTTTATCACAAAACAACCATTTTTCATTGTTACTGATTTTAATGGAAACAATGTTCTTAACATCATTGCCTACAAGTAATGACCTTTAAAAATAATGTATTTTGTGAGATGGTATCTTCTACACATGAAATCTCAACACTATAGCTACCTAAACAGGACCTGCATAATGATAACATCAGGTGACATGGCAGTGTGGAAAGGGAAATTACACAAGGTCCCACCCCTAGATACAATCTATTGGCAACTGACAGGACAGGAGTCTGTTTAGCCCAGAGACAGGCCTCCTACAGGTTATCCAGTCTCAAGCGGTCAGCCCCAGACACATGTACACACAAGCAACACTGAACAGACTCAGTAGGCTGTTTGTGGGCATACTGAGATAGAAATAAATGATGTGACATTTAACTCAGAGGATGGGCAACGGGATCCATAAATGGAAGTATTCCCTCAGACACAGCAAAGGGAAGGATGATAAAAAAAAAAAGTGTACTTCATTTCCTCAGTAAGGCATAGGTGTGAAGAAGATACAAAGTCAACCAATTCATCAATATTTCTGTACTCCCGGGCCCTGGATCCCTGGTTTTGACTGCTGCTGAGAGAGTGGGACTTCTTTCTCACCCCAAGTCCATGCAGTACTTGGTTGGACAGTGCAATGATAAACAGGAGTTTCTTCCCACCTATGAATGCTTTATCTTTTAAAATCTGTCCTTACTTCTTCAAAGAAAAAGCTGGGCCAGCCATTCATGATCAGAAGTGTGGAGGGAGCTCAGGATATGAGACTTTAAAAAATACAAAAGAAAAGAAAAAGAAAAAAATGAAGGAAAATAAGGGCAGGCAGGTAGTGAAGCCAAGAGAGGCAGTGTGTTCCTCGGGCATCTGTTACTGGAACAAAACACCTGAGATATTCGCCTTCTAAGGAGAACAGTTTGTTCTGAGTCTTAGATTCAGTTTTCCCCGCCCATGGTCTCTAATTCCTATCACTCTGAGCCTGTGGCAAGACAAAGCATCAGGATAGAGAGCACATGCTAGAATAAAGCTGTTTATCCCCACAGAGAACAGGAAGCCGTGGGATGGGAGACATAGGGAAGCAAAGATGGTAGCACTTCCCATTTTTGTTTTTTTTGTTTTTTTCCCCAGAGGACTTGAGCTTGGTTTCCAATATCAAATCACCTGTAACCCCAGCTCCAGGGGCTCCAACACCTCTCTTGGCCTCCAAGGGCACTCATACATACAAATCACACACACACACACACACACACACACACACACACACCCCTAAAATAAAATATTCTTTAAAAAGAGAGAAACAGAAGACAGGGTGGAGAGAGCTTAAGTTCCAGAATCCCCTTCAAAGGCATTGCAGAGCTCTAGCAGGCCCAAGCAGGGAAAACATGACGCTGACAAGTTTGCCTTTTACCCTTCTCCGCCATTCCCTCTACCTCATTAAACCATTAGATTACATCCCTAAAGTTAGTCCCCATGGTCCATTCCCTTATTTGCCGACTTTCTCCTCCTGAGGCTGACTATAAAGGTCCATTTATCAAAGTATTGAAGTCCAGCAATCAAAACCCCGCTTTGGCTCACCTAATTAACCCACCCAATCAAAATTAGCCAACTCATCCTAACACAGGCTCACCCCCTTTTCCTTTTTTTTCTTTTCTTTCTTTTTTTTTTGTTTTTTGTTTTTGTTTTTGTTTTGCTTTGGGGGTTGTTTTTTGTTTTGGGTTTTTTTTTTTTGTTGTTGTTGTTTTTTTTTTTTTTTTTTTTTTTAGTTTTGTTTTGTTGGGGTTTTTTGGTTGGTTGGCTGGCTGGCTGGTTGGTTGGCTGGTTTTGGAACTAGTTCTGTAGAGCAGGCTGGCCTCGAGCTCAGAAATTGACCTGCCTCTGCCTCCTGACTACTGGGATTAAAGTTGTGTGTCACCACTGCCTGGCTCCCCCTTTTCCTTTATAAACCATCATTTGCTATGGGCCACATCTGTCTCCATTCTAGAGGCAGTCATTTGTCCCTCGGAGCAAACATCCCTTCCCCACTCCCTTGATCCTTTTCTCTTCTCCCTCATCCTCTATTTCCTGTCTTTGTCTCATATTCACTGCCCTTTGTCCTTCTGAGGCAAATAAATCTCCTTTGTGCTGAGAACTTGGTCTTGTTTTGTGTGAACACCTGAACATTAAAGGCCAGATCCACACTGTAATTTCCTAAATTTATATTGAGAACAATGACTTCGTCTCACAGTCCTTGCCGAAGTCAGCATCTGCTAAATGTTCACTCATGCTACAAAAATGATTTAAGTAGTAAAAAGAGTAGGAAATTAAATGAATCCATAGGCATCAACCACAAAGCAAAAACTAGATGTGGTCCTCCAGATCCCAGCACGTCTCCTGGCCTGATGAAGCTGCAGGAGACTGGACATAAGGGACGTTCCATGCAGGGCACAGAGCTGGGCAATCATAAGCTGCAACCTGCCTGGGTGCTTGTCCACATTTCTCTAGTTCTTTGCCCACAACAGATGAGACCCTACAGAGGATGCATAGGGAGTTCTCCTTAATACTACAGTAACTCTGATCTGCCTGTAAGCCTTCTTAGGTCCTGTTATACACAGCTCAGTGCTGGAACTAGAAGCTTGAAAGGGTGGATACCCTCTCAACACTTCATGTTAGTATAACATTTATTTTTCCATGACTGTAAAAGCAATGTCTGTTTAGCACTCTTAACATTGAAAGTGTTCCATGCTCCCTGCCAAATGTGCTTTCGACATTCATCCCAAGCTGGAGGTCCCTGGCTGACAGCAGAAGCCACCACTGTCTCTGGTTCCAGGAGCCACTCAGTCAGTCTGGAGCTGTGGTTCTCAACCTTCTAATGCTTAACACAGCTCCTCATGTTGTGATGACTCCCAGCCATAGCATTATCTTTGTTGCTATTTCATAACTGTAATTTTGCTACTGTTATGAATTATAAATATAAAGTGCATGTTTTCTGATGGTCTTTGGTGACATCTGTGAAAGGGTCATTCGTCCTCCAAAGAGGTCATGAGCCACAGATTGAGAACCACTTGTCTAGAGCTTCAGGAAAATACCATCAATGCTAGCTCATTCTAAAACAGAGGAGGAAGATCATCAAATTTGTATACTAGGATTCTCCCTTAAAGCAGTCATCCAAAGAAGAGGCAAGCAGTGATAAAGGGTCATAAGTTGTGAAAGGAAAGAGGTGGTCCTAAACATACTGGCATTACTTCCTGCAGCAAGGTCTAGCTTCGCTTCAGATGTCCCTCCCCAGTGGGAGACTGCCAGGACCAAGTGTCCATGGCAAAAGTGAGACTGTACCACTTTGCAGGCCTGCCATTTCTTTTTCCTGTCTTAGGGCACCTGATCTCAGAATCCTTGCTCCAAAGGAAACCAGCACCACATTAGAACCCCAAGTCCACTGGCAGTACCTGCTTCTGAGATGCTCTGGTAATACAGGACATCCCAAGAGGATGGGGTCAGGGATGTCCAGGAGGAGGAAATGAGGCAAGCATGACCACAGGAGAAGAGACAGTAGACAACTGTACACAATGCCATCTTAGCAAGAAGTCTGGCAGGGAGCAGGGAGGGAGGAGAAAAGCATGCATACAGAAAGACACACCAGAAACCTCTCAACAGGTCACACAAACACACACTCTGAGAGCATAGTTTGCGTTTTCCCTTACCCTCTGGTCTGAGCTTAAATGTCCTGGCTGCTAACACATACAGAAGCTAAGTTGCCATATTCCCAACAGCATGTTTCAGCGCTGCAGTCTCTTCTGCTCTTCTATCTACAGCTGTCTCTGAACCTCTTTACCCTTTAGGCCAGTCACACAAGTGCCAGCATGACTTGCCTGTACTGTTCCTGGAGACATGAACATGAGCTCTGTGGTTCCTTCAGCAGAGCTACACCACCATTCTTCCTGCTCTGCTCTACATTCCTAACCCTTACCTCAGTTCCAAGAGGAGTGAGTGCATACGCCCATGCTGCCCTAAGGGTATCACCTGGCCCAGGGTCCACCAAGCAAGGGGTCACCAACCATCCCAGTTAGCCTAGTGATTCCAGAAATGTGGGACCTGGAGAGCCCTGGAAAAACCTAAGTCTGCTCTGAGGCTGACCTGTCCAGTGCCCTGAATCATTACAGCACATGAAGAGACCCACCGAGTTTGGAGAAGAGACAGGGAATATAGTTCCAATTTATGCACATGGTGAGCTAGTAGCCCAGAATGCCCATGTTCAAACATGTAATGTAGCGCACTGAGTCAAGAAGGCCTAACAAATGAGCTGAACACAGAGAGCATCAGGAATCAACCACAAGAACATGGCCAGACCTCTTTAACACCTACACGTGATTAAGGCATGAGCACTGGTCATTACAGGAGGCTCCCATGACAATGGTTTCTAGAGTGAGAATTTCCTCACACTTAATGATAAATAATAAGAGTACAGAAGCCAGATGTGGAGGCACCCATCTAGAATTCCAGAACTTGGGAAAAGGAGGCTGAGAAAGTAAGATCTTAAGTTTGAGGCCAGCCTAAGCTACACTGCAAAACCACATCTATAAATAAGTACATACATACACACACACACATACACACACACACACACACACACACATACACACACACGTTTACCACACCAGCTACATCAGAGCAGGTGAGTTTCTTAGACAAGGAGGCAACAGAGCAAGAACAAAATAACACCTCCAACAGAAAGGAGAAAGCCCTCAGCTCCAACAGAAGTTCTCAGTGTATTTTATGAAAATGACAAGAAAGTAACCCCTGTATGCCAGAGGAGTCATGGGTCCTCAGGAGTTTACTTCTTACCCCATTTTTCCCATGAGCACTGGGAGTTTCAGCAACTCAGCAGAACATGAGGCTTCTAGAACAGGTACCACGGTGAGGACTAGCCCCAGTCACTCGGCATCTCTCTTCCACACAGGCTATAAGCTCCTTTAGCAACACAGTCTCC
This sequence comes from Arvicanthis niloticus, assembly GCF_011762505.2. Classification (NCBI taxonomy): domain Eukaryota; kingdom Metazoa; phylum Chordata; class Mammalia; order Rodentia; family Muridae; genus Arvicanthis; species Arvicanthis niloticus. Next base: position 114,525,405 of record NC_047659.1, on the reverse strand, counting down.
TTCCTGCTGTGCTCTGCAGCCAGCCCAGTAGCAGGCCCACTGGACCACACCTCACTGAGAGAGAAATCACCACAGCTACCTGAGTGGAAGCAGCATAAAAACTTAAAACTCTGGGTAAACATCACTGTCAGTTAAACTGGCACATTGCTCTCTTACAAAACCTTCATGGGGTTCAAAACCTGTCACTGAATTCCCTGAGCAGAGGGAAGAATGGTCCCCATAAATGAAGGCAGAAGGATAGGAGAGAGGACCAGGGAGGCCAGGTGTCCATTTCATAGTGAACTGATCACATCAGTGACATCAGCCTCTAGGGATGGAGGCTCACTTGATCCCAGGCTCTGTCATTCATAGGTTACCCTGATACACCTCAGCTTCCTCATCTGTAAAATGAAGGTGATGTCTTGCCTGAGAAGGTCACTGTGGAAATAAAAGCAGATAATCAACGGGAAGCTCTTATTCCACACAGGATCGAAAGCCCCTAATAAGAGATGTGGTTTGGGCATGCTATGTACTGACAATAATAAAGTAGAGGCAACAACTAGCTTGCCAGTGGGGGGTGGGAGGGGTGGTTGCCCTGTTCTAAGTAGATCCAGGAAAAGAGCTTGAGGTCACATCACCAAAAGGTCACAAACAATGGGAAATGAAACAACAGACAACTGCCTAGCACGGGAACCACTGCTGGTCTGAGTGGGAGGGGCTACCGACTGTCAAGAAAATGTATGGGGTTCAAAGGACGCTTGTTGGGAATTAATTAGAAACGTAAAATAAATATTAAACCATGGGAAAAGAAGCTAAAGAAATGTCAAAACTAGCTGAACTACTTTCCATTTTAGAGTTGCTGAAACGGCCCCGAGGAACGAGGAACGCTGACACAGAGGATGGGTTCGGCAGTTCGTCTGCATCCCCACATCTCTTCAGCTCAAGGGCTTCCCACAAGCTGGAAGCCAAATTCTCAAAAATAATTAAAGGCAGTAAACATGGAAGACACAGTGCATGCACTCTGTTCCCCCCGAAGGCTGGAGAAGAACTGAGTCCAGAAGAGAGTGCAGCTCTGTTCACAAAAAGTCCAAAAGTTGCAGAGATAGATTTCAGTAAAAACACTGTAGTTTTTGGTTAAGACTTCATGTCATGTTTCATTAAAGTAATTAGATGGATCATATCCCTTGAGTTTAAATTCTAATCCATTATAAGATGATATTGTTTACAGGACACTACTTCAGGCCCTTCATATAACGTTTGGGATAAAATGCATACCGCTTCAAAACTAAAAGCATCTAATAATATGTGAAGCCCTCCTGTCTGAGGACTCGGATGAAAGCTGTGCTACATTCAGTCAAGCATTTCATAGATAAGAGTCAATGCTCCCCCGTTGAGCATGCCCCCTGAAGTACATCAGAGATCTCTCGGAAATAGAATGACTCCATGAACATCCAGCAGCAGGGACAATAATGCTGACAGTTCTCAATCCTTGGCTCTGCAAAGAAGCAATTGCTCAGAGGACCTGACTTAATCACTCACTCTATGAAGAAGTGTATTTCCAGCGAAGATGGGTGAGAGGTCCTGAGAGATGTATCCATGAACCAACTAAAAAACAGAGTTCTAAATGAGGCCATTTCCAGAAGAGACAGAGCTGTGTTCCTCTATCAGAACCCAAGCAAAGGCTAGTATTTAATTTACAGCAGAAAGATGCCACATGGCATCTTCATGGCAAACAGACACATTTTATAAGGAAGAGAATTAAAAGAAACATCCACAGACATGTTGATAAAGAAATAAAGGTCTAGGGCTAGAGAGGGGGCCCAGCACTCAGGAGAGACGGATCTGAGCCGTAAGCCTGGCAGATCGAAACAACAGCTTGAAGGCTTTGACTACCACCAGCAGCCCTTACTGATGGACTGGAGGGACAAGTTCAAGGCCCGCTCAGGACATGACACGCAACAGTTCCAGGCCTATCATCTATCCTAGCTTTCTTCAATTGACCACCCCTAAATTAGGGGAGGAAAGTCCTCAGAGTCTTTAATATCAGCACTACCCCAGAGCAAAGGGTCTTCTTCGCCATGTGCCGGCTGAATGTGCATGGTTCCTCACCCCAATAAACACCTTTCTCCAGCTGCTGAGTCCGTCTGTGGTGCTTAAGGTTTCCCTGTTGCTATCTGTTGCACTTCAGATTTTCCTGCCTTTTACTTCTTTTATTGGCAGAGAAAATGAACGGAATCAAGAGCCCTAAACTGACTGTATCGTGACCATATTCACCTTCTTTATGTGGGTGCTGAGACAAAGCTTAGATCCCCCAGCTCTCATGTCAGCAGGCACTCTCACCCACTGAGCTTTCTCCAAGCCTCAGGATTCTGCTACTCTTAAAAAAAAAAAAAAAAAAAAAAAGCCTTTTTACATACATGTGCATGGGCACACACACATGTAAAACCTATATATATGTTGGAGGGTAAACTGGCTCACACAACACTTTCACTTTCTTCATCATGTACTACGTATCTGTTATGTTCTTGGACCAGTATTTCCCACTCACCTCCTCAAAACACACAGATTAAATATATATACACGCACGTGCGTGCTCGTGCACGCATGTGTGTGTGTGTGTGTGTGTGTGTGTGTGTGTGTGTGTAACTAGATCCTATCTCAAAACTCTTTGTACTGATTACCTTCCTAATAATATTTTACATATAGTAAACCAAATAAAAATTATATCTACAGGAGTAGAGAAATAGCTCAGTGCTTAAGAGCTCTCGCTGCTCTTGCAAAGAACTGGAGTTCAGCTCCCAGCATCCATGTTAGGCAACTCACAACTGGCTGTAACTCCTGCTTCAAGGGATCTGGCGCACTTCTGACCTGTGTGCACAACTGTGCACACATGCACACACCTACATAGACACACACAAACATGCATAATTTTAAAACAAACCTTTAAAAACATTTTTATAACTAATTTTGCTTGTTTCTTTTATTTGAAGAGGGGGTACTGTTTGGTTCTGGAGCACTGAACCCAGGACCTTGTTTACTCTTGTCTTTCTTTCAGGGAGCCCTGGGCCTCACATAGCTTATTAGGTATCCTGCCACTGGGCCGACTGAGCCCCGCCTACCTCTGATAAGCTCTGGCCTGTAGCTCTTGCGAAGCTGCTCCAGGAAGCTGTTGTAGAAGCTCTCAGCCTGCTCTGTGGGCATGGCCAGGTGGAAGTCAGGCTTGTTCCCCTTGAGGGCGCACTGGAGAGTGAACTGGCTGACACACAGCACCTCGTACTCCTTATCCATCACGCTCTTGGACCAGTGCTTCCCACTCTCGTCCTCAAACACACGCAGATTCAAAATCTTTCGAACCCTGTGGGGAAAGAGCAGTAAGAGCTACCTGAAGAATCACAAGGGCCCCACCCAACACACGCCATATTTCCAAAGGCAGACACACAGCTGGCTCCAGCACTCAAAGAAGCTGTGACACAGGCACGTCAGTGAGCTATGCCTCACTTCCTTACCTTCTTGGTCGTTACAGCCCTGCTCAAAAGAGCTGTTCTGTGATTCTCTTTTGAGTCCTCTAATTCATAGCCATCATCGGTGGACTTAAGATTATAGCCACCAAACTTGTTAAGGAACCAGTAGAAATTGCAAGAGAGGTGTTGCTCCTCGAACACACTGGACCTTCAGGCTCAGAAGAGGTCAAGGTAGAGTATGTGGCTCAGGAAAGGAGGTACACACAGGTGTCCATGTACACACACACACACACACACACACCGCATAAGCACATGGAACACAGAAACTACGGACAACAACATTCTTCTTTATCCCTCCCTGACACGGTACACCCTACTATATAGCCAGAGAGATCTGAGAATTTCACCTTCAACACAGCTCAACACAGCTATGCCAGCAACTCACTCTATAGGCATCTTTTATTCCTTACTTTCTAGGATTTAGTCTTCACTCTTACATTTACGGCTCATGATGGCTTTGCTTGTTTCTATACATTGCTCGGTCTGGTTTTAGGGTCGTGTGCATGTTTCTCCACCCCACTGACTGCATGGCAGTGTCTTCTATACGTTCCACCCTCACCTCATGTACTCTCTTCCCTCTGATTCCTGCCTCTTCTCTCCCTCATCCTTATTCCTTCTCCTCTATTCCTTAATTACAACCTTCCACCACTCTAACGGCTGATCGCTAGAACCTGTGGGCTTCAACAGCACTCCAATTAAATCCTCTCTTAGCTCCTGGCGCGCCTTGATTTCTCTCTTATTTCAAAATCAGTCTAATACTCACCCCATCCTTACCTACTCTGCTTCCCTAAGCTTACTAAACCCCAGTGCACTCTGGACTGTCCTTGGTCGTTTATCCTCCAACAGTTACTGGACTCAGAAGAGCCACTCTTGTTAACTGGCTAGTACAAGTAGCACAGTGGTAATACCCAGCAGCTGCGGTTGTTCTCACAGTTACTGCTCTACTGGTGGAATGATACAGACTGTGGACCAAGCATCCTGAACACCTCGATTGAGGAACTGTCTCCTAAGTTACATTTAACCCTGCCCTGTCCAACCACGTCCCACCCGAACACTGCAAGTACTTCAACTGAAAGAATATAGCTGGTTTTTTAAAGCAAAGAAATAAGACCAAATGCATAAACCTCAATACAATAACAAGAAAGACAAAGAGCCAAGACAACATAACTCTCTAAAAATTACTAACTCTCCAATAATGCCATCTAGTGAGTTGGTAAAATGAGATTTGAGACGGCAAACTCAAAGTAACGATGATGAGTATGTGCAGGGACCAAACAGCTAGACAAGGAAGGTGGCACGAATGAGGGAGTCAGCAGAAAGGCAGAAATACTGAAGAAGAGCCAGGCGGTGGTGGCACACGCCTTTAATCCCAGCACTTGGGAGGCAGAGGCAGGCTAATTTCTGAGTTCAAGGCCAGCCTGGTCTACAGAGTGAGTAGGCTATACAGAGAAACCCTGTCTCGAAAACAAAACAAAACAAAATAAAAAAAAAAAAAAAAAAAAAAAAAAAAGGAAAAAAAAAAAAGAAATACTGAAGAAAAGCCACTCTGAAATTCTGGAAATAAAGACTCTGTGGGAAGTCTCAGCAATCCAGTGACCCAAGGAGAGACTAGAACATGAGTTTGAAGATTAGATAGGGGAACTAGAACAATCAACAAAAAAATAACAACAAGGTACCACATTACAGTCCATCTCAACAACAGCAAAAATATCTAACTAGGGGCTGGAGAGATGGCTCAGCAGTTAAGAGCACTGGCTGCTCTTCTAGAGGACCCTGGTTTGATTCCCAGAACCTACATGGAAGCTCACAACTGTTGGTAACTCCAGTTCCAGGATATCTGACACCCTCACACAACTATGCATGCAGTCAAAACACCAATGCACATAAAATAAAAATAGATAAATTATAAAAAAAAAAAAATCTGAACCAAACAGCATCATAGCTCAAATGGACAGCCATCTTCTACAGAATATGCCAATCAAGCACTGTAAAACACACATTCTTTTTCTTAGCAGCCCATGGAATTTTCTCCAAAACATATCATATATTAGGAAACAAAGCTAGACTCAAAAAATACAATTAAAATCTGAAAATTTCAGAAAGTCTTTGTATCCTATCTGATCACAATGAAGTACAGCTAAAAATGACAAGAAAAGCTCTAGAACACAGGCTCATGGCGATCAAACAGAACTCTATTTGATCAATGAATGTGTCCAAGAAGGAATCAAGAAGGAAATAAAAAAACATTACTAAAATCTAATGAAAATTAAAATAGAACATACTAAAATCTATGGGATACAGTAAAAGCAGCCTTAAGAGGGGTGTTTGTTGCTCTAAGCACCTGCATTTAAAGTTGAGAAACAAGAATACATAACTTAATGGTATACAAAGCTCTGGGGAAAGAAAAACAAATCAAACTCTAAATATGTAGGTGGAGGAAATCATTAAGATCAGGATGAAAATTAAAATAATGACAAGAAAATAGAATCAATAAAACTAAGAGTTAGTTCTTCCAGAAAATAAACAAAATAGACCAAAGCTTATCTAAACTAATCAAAAGAAAGAGAAGATACAACTTAATGATTTTAGAGATAAAAGGGCATCATTACAACAGATACTAATAAAATTAAGAAAATCATTAGGGCCGGGCCGTGGTGGCGCACACCTTTAATTCCAGCGCTTGGGAGGCAGAGGCAGGAGGATTTCTGAGTTCGAGGCCAGCCTGGTCTACAAAGTGAGTTCCAGGACAGCCAGGGCTACACAGAGAAACCCTGTCTCAAAAAAACCAAAAGAAAGAAAGAAAGAAAGAAAGAAAAGAAAAGAAAAGAAAAGAAAATCATTAGGTCTTACCTAAAAATCATGTACTGTAATAAAATTTTAAAATCTAAAAAAGGGGGGATAAATTTATAGATGCATATGGCCTGCCAAATTAAACTAAAATAAGATAAGCAATTTAAACAGATCTATAAGCAGTGAAGTTGAAACAGAAAATTTTAAATCCCAAAAAATATCCACATCCAGACAGATTCAGTGACGAATTTATAGGACCATCAAAGAAGAACTAACACCGATGTTTCTCGAATTATTCTGTAAAATAGATAAGGGAAGAAATACTTCTGTTGTGATTTCAATGAGAACTGTCCCTCTATGCGGGACATATATTAGAACACTTGGTCTCCAGTTGATAGTGTTGTATAGGGCAGAAGCTCAAAGAGGAGGAGCCTTGCTGAAGGAAGTGTGTCCCTGGAGGAAGCAGGGTTTGAGAGCCTGCAGTCTTCCCACACTCTGTACAGTCTCTCTGCGTCCTGGGTCAAGCTTCCTTCTCCATCCACTATGCCTGTTCCACCATTATGACTGTGAGCCGGTAAACCCTCTCTTCCTTAAGTTACTTTTGGTCATGATATCTTATCATAGTCACAGAGAACTAATATAATCACCAAACTCCTTCTATGAAGCTAGTATTAACCTGATACCAAAATCAAATAAAAAATATTATATAAAAACATAAAAGAATATCACATAAAAAGAATATTATAGACCAAACTCCCTGGTGAACACAGATTCAAAAATCCTCAACAAAATATTTGTAAACAAATTCAAGAATACATCAAAAAGATTATTCATCTTGATCAAGTGTCTTTATTTCAGATATGCAGGGATAGTTCAATATATGTAAATCAATAAATGTTATAAATAAATCGTCTCAAGAACAGAAATCACATGGTCCTCTTGGTAGACTAAAAAGACTTTTGACTCATCCGCCATGAGGGAGCCTACACCTGAGGCTGGTGGAAGAGCCCTGGGGTCATGAGAACAGGAGAGCTGAACCTGCCCTCACTGGCTGCAGCACTCCAGAGAGCAAAACCTGCACTTCACCTGGGCCCAGAAGGAGTAAATGCAGGACAGCTGGCCCTGACCCTTGCTGGCTGCAGCCTTGGATGAGTTAGCTGGGGAGTGCAGGAGAGCTGGCAGGCTGACCAACTCAGCTATCACCAGGACCAGATCCTGGGGTTTGATTTGGCCCACCCCAACCTCTACCTCATCTATGAGCTTCTGAAGCGTGCGAAGGCGCAGGTCCTGAGAATCCAAAACTGCAGGATCTCCATGACACAGGGCAACAGTAGAATATCCAACAGGAGTCCTGGTGAGGATCCAGTAGACAGTGTAGCAGAAGCCGGAGGCCTCGAGCCAGACCAGTGACTCACTGCAACGAACACTTGCAAGTAAACATGTGGAGGAAAAGGGTGTGCTGTGGACACACTGCGACATGCTACAGCTTCCACAAATGCTTTCTGGTTTGTTTTGTTTTGTTTTGTTCATTTTTGGTTGGTTGGTTGGTTGGTTGGTTGGTTGTTTTTGGTGGGGAGGTTGCAGGGCAGAGGGCAGATACAAAGAGACAGGGAAATGAGAGGGATTGGGGTGCATGATGTGAAACTCACAAAGAACCAATAAAAATTACAAAAAAAAAAAAAAAAAAACCAAAAAAAAAAAAAAAAAACCAAAAAAGCCAGGCAATGTGGCACTCGCCTTTAATCCCAGCACTTGGAAGGCAGATACTGGAGAATCTCTGAGTTTGAGGACAGTCTGGTCTACAGAGTGAGTTCCAGGACAGCCAGAGCTGTAGAGAAACCTTGTCTCGAAAAAAAAAAAAAAAAAAAAAAATCCTGAAGTAACTCAGAAGAACCATACGTCAACATAAAGGCTACAGTCAACATTATATTAAGTGAGGAAAAACTTTCCACTGAAACCATAAAGAGGACAAAGGAGTCAACCATCTCTGTCTCCACTCCTAGTCAATACAACACTGGAAGGTTTGTCTAGAGCAGTAAGACAAGTGAAGGAAATGAAGGCTTACAAGTAGGAAAGAACAATGTCAAAGAATCTACTTGCAGATGATATGACTCTGTACAAAAGAGACATTAAATATTTCACCAGAAAACATTTAGAATAGATACTTTCAACAAAGTGACAAGATACAAAATTGGCATATAAAAATCAGCAGCCTTTCCTATACAAGCATATTGAAAAAGAAATCAGCAAAATAATCTCATTCATAATAGCCTGAAAGATAGATAGATGATAGATAGATAGATAGATAGATAGATAGTCATAGCATCTCTTCTCAGCAACAGAACACTGACTAAGATACCAAGCACATGGAACACCTCCGTGATGAAACTTAAAACACTGAAGAATTCATGAAGATGGTAGAAGATGAAAAGGTGTCTTAGGTTCATGGATTAGTAGGAGTAATGTTGTAAAAATGGCCATCATATCAAAAACAATCTACAGAACCAATACGATCTCAATCAAAAATGCAGAGATATTTTTCACTGAAATAGAAATAAAATACATTAAAATTCATGTGGAAGCAAAGAAAACAAAAAACAAAATTCCCAGACAGCCAAAGAAATCCTACGCAAACCAACCCTGCTCCACAGCCGCTTTCAGACAACCCAAAGTTAAAATACAGATCTACAAACTTGAAACTAGTATTCAAGTATTAGGAAACAACATTCAACATTTGTATTTCCGAGCCTAGGTCATCTCACTTAGTATTTCCCAGTTCCATCCATTTTCTGCACTTTTTCTTAATAGCTGAATAAAATTCCATCATGTCTATAGAGGTCAGGAAGCTAGAAATGGCCCATGAGAGGTGACAGGGAAAAGATCTTAATGGGGCAAGGAATAGAACACATTTGATGTGAAAGAAAAAGGATGAAAATACTACAGGTTAAAGGTTAAGTGAAGGGGGCAGAGGAGAAGGACAAGGGGAAGTTGATTAACAAAACTAAAGATAACTGAAAAAGCCTTATGGAAGCCTATTACTTTATAAGCCAAGTAAAAATATAATTAAGGGGCTGGAGAGATGGTCAAGCAGTTAAGAGTATTTGCTGTTCTTCCAGAAAATCTGAGTTCAGTTCCAAGCACCCACATCAGGCAGTTCATAACTCTAACTCTTCAAATGTCAACTCTAGTTGTCCCGATCCCAAGACACAAATAGCCAGGCCAAAACCTAGTACCCTGTTATAACAAGCGATTAGGAAAGCACTTTAGTTGAGGCATAACACAAGGACTCAAGATAGCAATGATGACTATGTTCAGACACCGTGGGGGCTATGAATAAATGCCTTAATGAAGACTGTGCAGATCTAAAGAAACAGTTGCAGGAAATACCGAAAAAAATTCAAGACAACAAAGAAATTAAATCACTAAAGAAAACACAATCTGAAATAAACCTGGAAAGGAAAGATTCAGTACATCAAACAAAAGCCTCAGAGGTAAGCCTCACCAGCAGATTAAAAGACACAGAAAAAAGAATTTCAAATCTCGAAGACAAGGTAGAAGATATGGATAGTTCAGTCAAAGAAAATGTTAAATCTTAAAATAACCCAGGCAAAAAACATCCAGGAAATCTGAGGCATTATTAATGTTATACCTACTTATAGAGAAAAAAGAAGAAATATAGGTCAAAATCACAGAAAATAATTTTTTAATCATAGAAGGAAATTTCCCCCATCTAAAGAAAGAGCTATCTATCAAGGTACAGACCCACACCTAGACAACGTACAGAAAGTGAGAGACTTTACAGGACTCAGTCCTAAAATGGATGTCTTTATCAAACCCTTCCCCTCAAGGCTACAGAAGAGAAGGCAGAAAGGTTTTAAGAGTTACCTCCAAGAAACACAGCAGGACTGATGTACATATGAACTCAGAGACTGTGACAGCATGCACAGGGCCTGCATGGGTTCAAACACAACAAAGTCCCAGCATGGAGAAGGGAAAGTGAACAAGTGGTCCCGCCCCTATTCAAGAGGCTATTTCCAATTGATATCTGCTGGGAAAGGAAAAATCTTATCTTCTCTAATTGGGTATATCAACTACATTCCAGGAAGTAGTTGGCAATACAAAATAGGCATATTCACACACATGCATGTGCACACACACACATGCGCACATGCACATATATATATATATATATATATATATATAGAGAGAGAGAGAGAGAGAGAGAGAGAGAGAGAGAGAGAGGTTCTTACATACTTACAGATGACAGAAGGCAACACTTTGGCAAGGAAGTGGACCAGGTAATGGTTGTAAGCCCAACTTAAGAGCCACAAAAGAACCACCTGTATGAAAACTCAAATTTCCAATTCTAAGAGTCACCCTTTGATGCTGAAGGCAAAAACAATGTCATCCGGTGACTAATTACATGGGTGTCTTCGGTGAAGGATGCTGGTCATTACCCCTGCTTCAAGAACAAGGTTTGTTTTATGATGAGTTCTATCCCTTAATCATCAGCAGTAGGTCACAGTCAAATTGTCAATTTGATCACCGCTGCAACCAAATGCCTAACAGAACAAACCTGCACAGAGGAAAAGTTTCCGAAGGCTCAGAGTTTCGGGCATTTCAGTCTCCTATGTCATGGAGAGCATGGCAGAGCATGGTAGGTCCTAACATGGCTAGAGTGTTCTCTTATTCCATCTGCACCCCAGCCTATGGGATGCTGCTATCTGTATTTACTAAGAGGCCTTTCCCTTACTTAGTCATCTCTGGAAAAGACCTCACACACATACCCAGAAGTGAGCCTTATTAATCTCCTATGAACATCTCAATCCAAATAAATAGATGATCAAGATTAGTCATCACAGCACTAAAGAGATCCAGACCCAGAACCAAGTACTACCTACTTTCCCACTTGACTCCATTTGAGCTCCTAAGGGACTCACTCCATCAATACCAGCATCCCTAAAGTGGTATCAAACTGCCTTGATTAGTCATCAGCACCTTAGCAAGAATTAGATTCTGGGTTTGACTTTGAATGTAATAACTATACTGGGGCTCTGGGCATCAAGGGGCAACGTCTGAACTGAATATAGCAAGTACTACGGGAGAAGCAGGGGCAGGTGAAGATTCATTCCATTAAGACAGCCTGCCTGGAAAAAAGCAGCAGCCCAGGGTACCCTGCTAGATTCTAATTCAGGGTCAGGTTTTCACTGAGTGAGCACATCCATAGCCTGGAGCAAGGAAATGGGCCTCTCTGAGCTCCAGATCCTCACATGACTGATGAACAACTTGGCATTTTGCTTAAACAGTACTCAAGTCACAATGCCCCATTTTAAAGAGAAATCAGACAGAAGATGCCCAACACTGTTTACAGAGCTGATGGCACATGGGCATAAGGTAAACTGGGGTCCTACTCCACTGCTGACAGGAACTGAGGCTGGGCACATTGCTCTTGTTTTGTCTTATCTGCATGAACAACGCTTGAAGGTGACACAGGCTCAGTTTATAAGCACAAAATATTACAGAAGCTGACAGAACGGCCAGCACATAGCCCATGACTTAGCAGCGACTTTAGAATCCAGATCTTACATGTGCTCCAGTTCCTTCTGTGAGTCTTCCATGGAAATACCCAGCAAGACACAGATGCCCCGTCCGATGGCGCTTATCTGCTCTCCACCAACTACAAGGAACCAAAGTAGAGGAAAGACTTAGAATCAGGCATCATGAGGTATCTTTTCAGTCACTCTATGACCATCCTTAGCATCACATTCCTTCTTACCACTGGTTTGGCTACAGTTGGTGAGTGTGTGAGCCAATAACACCCATCCACACTGGTTTCCTATGTGAAACCCATGGGTGCTATAAGGTGAATAGTCACTAAGCTGGACATTAGCACCAGAACTTATTTGCAACTTTGGGTACATTGCCTGGATCTTTCCACAGTCCCATATATGCATCTGAATACCAGAGACTCCAGCTCAGCAAGATTAATTCTCAGAAAGGAGATCCCTGCTTTTCTTGTAAATCAGCAAATCTAGTAACTGAAAACATAGACGGCATAGAATGGAAAATGTTGATGGCATAAAAACAAATATGTTTTTCCTGCTTACTACAAAGGCAAATTCATTACCCACAAACACTATGACTTATGTAATAAGCCTCACCTCAGAAACTGCTGGCATCTCCCAGCGTATTTCTAAAGTGACATTCTAAGCCAACAGCGTCTAAATCTTTTTGAATCGTGCAGTGTGTCCATAAAAAAACAAAAAATCTCTAAGAACATCATGCTAATATCTGTGTATGTATTTATAGTCAAATGTACTCCCTTCTTCTTTTAGCCAGTATCTCAAATTTTTGGCACAGTATTTAGACTAAAATTCATCATTATGGTGGTGAAGTTAAACTCATATTTTAAGTGGCAACCTTGGTAATTTCTCCCTTTTGCCCAGTCTCATTATATTACTAGTGTTGTTTTTCTTTTTTTATTTCATTTTGTATTGACCTAATGTTCCAGGCAGGAACCAAAGAATAAGGTCTGTCATTGAGTGTGTGTTGGGGGGGGGGGGTGCTTCTGCTGTGCACTGATATCTGCAAATACTCCTACCAAGGGAGCACACACTAAGCCCCAGCTTCCTCAACTTTCTATTGTAATTATATATGGAATCACATGACCAAAGACAAGGGTTGCAAGAAAAAAAAATTGGCAAAAATAAAAGGTGTCTGAGTATGCAAACACCAAAACTTAAGGCAAACCCAAACACATAATGTGTCCAAGGTGCTCTGGCAGTGCTCACTCAGGATGCTTCACAATGCCACTTCAGTGTAGCCTTGGTTCTGAACACAGAACATACACACATGCCACACAACACCAACAAACACTGCCCGAAATAACTCGACTCAGATCTGACACTCTCCCATGTCTCAATTGCAATGTTTTCATAGCGCACACCAAGTTTTACGCTCTTTATGCTCAGAAACATCATGGCTTATAAAAAAAAATGGCTTTTAATATTTCCTACTATTATTCTTCAGCACATAAGTATCAACGTAATGAGGCAGGCAAGCATAGGGAACAGTTTAGCAAACTGGGACTCCACTTGGTTTGGACTTTGCATTCTTCTCTGAGCATTGAGAGTTGACCTAGCAACCTCCTAGCAGCCTAGGGCCCCACCTGCATACACTGCATGTACACCTGGGTCTCATTTACATTCTCATTTACATTAGCAGCCTAGGGCCCCACCTGCATACACTGCATGTACACCTGGGTCTCATTTACATTCTTTGCCATTACATTAATTAGGGTTATTTATTTACATTATCACACTTGACTGAATTTTTATGTCCGTTCATCTACTCATGTGACGTGGATGTGTGCATATACTTGTGCCACCACATGTGGAGGTCAGAGGACAACTTGTAGGAGCTGGTTCTCTCTTCAGGTCCTCAGGCTTGGTGGCAAATGCTTTTAACCGGCTAAGCCATCACATAGGCCCTGTATAATTGCTTCAATCAATGGAAATAAGTTGTTCCCCTTGGCAACTTCTTGATAATGCCCCACTATTACTCAAACACATCCTGGCACACATCTGGAAACTGCAGGCAATGGCCCATCCACTCTAGACACTTGACCGTCACTCAGGTCACTCCCTCACTCTTACCCTGATCTGCCCCATAAGCTTAAGCTCAAGTATGATCAAAGGGCTCCCTAGGGAAATCCCAAGACTGTTAGACACTTCATGGAAGCACCAGCCCAGGGCCGCGCACATGCCAAGCCTTGGTTTGGCAGGACAGGGTTTTACTATGTGGCTTCAGTCTGCCCTTCAACTCACCAGGTACCCAATGCTGGACTCAAACTAGAGAACTCCTACTTCTGCCCCCAGGGTGCTGGGATGAAAGGAATAGGCCACCATCTACAACCAAAGGTGCATTTTCCAAACTCCAGATCAGCAGGATACAGGGCTTAAAGAACCGAAGCTCAAAAGTTAACTCTGTTGGTGATAACCACATCAAGATTCTCCCCACAAAAAGCAAATCCATCTTTCATCAGTGAGTTTTCCCAGATTTCATGTGCTCAATATTTACTGAAATGTGATTAGAGTCCCATAAACTCCAGTCCAATTCTGCTCCTTATTAATCCAGGATGATTTCTAAAACCAAAGTTAACTGAACAGCTTGCAAATCACTAAGCAGGATTAGAAGGTGGACTCTTGGGTCTAAATTGGCTACTAAGTTGGGGAGTCGTCTTGGGTCTAGACTTAAAAACATGTATTTGGTCTAAAATGGCTTGAAGAAAAAGATATCCATATTACTTGAACTGAAACTTTGACAGGGAGGGTGTCATAGGGTCTTCTTTTGTTGTTCAATCTGCTTTGAATTCCTAGGCTCAACAGATCTTTTTCCCCAGGCCCCAAAGTGGCTATGACCACATGTTCTCACAATGGCATCTGACCTAAAAATGCAGGTCTCCCAATATAAACTTAAAACACAGCTGGGCAGTGGTAGCAGACACCTTAATCCCAGCACTTGGGAGGCAGAAGCAGGTGGATCTGTAAATCCAAGGCCAGCCTGGTCTACAGAGTAAATTCCAGGCCAGACAAGGCTACACAGAGAAACCCTGTCTCAAAGAAACAAAACAAAACAAAAAATCCACTAGATGGACTAGATGGGTGATGGCTCAGGAGGTGAAGGCACTTGCTGCCAGGCCTAATGCCCTGAGTTGAATCCCAAGGACCCATCTGAATTGGTGACACATCTAAATTGGTCTCTGGCCTGGACACCAGTGTCTTGTTACACACAGAAACACACACACATACACCAAATAAATAAATGTATTTATTTTTTTAACTTAAAAAAATAAAAGAATGGCACCCGTTGTTTCTATTTTTTAACACTTTTCAAATAATTACAGTAGCTGGATCCTGAATATTTCAGCTAGACTCCCACATTCAACTGATGGCTAATGGCTGAACATCCTGGTTCGTCTTAATTAATGGGAAAGAGAAACATGTCATCTTGAATCCCGTGGTTCTGACCCGTGGCAGAAGGTTCAGAGACCGACATTCAGATGCAAGGGATGTTCTGCACCTAGTTAGGATGCCTGCACATATTTGCTCACAGCTGTCAGCACTCAAACAATTAGCAATCATTCATCTGTGCATTCTATCAGGAGCCAAGTTCCATTTAAAAAAGAAAAGATATGCAAAAGGAAGGTGTTAAAATGCAACATTTCAGACAGAGCGGTGGAATACGAGGGGGTCCGCTCCGGAAATGCTCCCTATGTGTTGTTTGTGCAACAGTGCATTCAACAACGGGCCCTGGGGATGCTCACAGGTTCGGGCACCTTGTCTGTGGGGAGAGAACACACACACACACACACACACACACACACACACACACACACACACACAAAGATGATGATGATTATAATGGTGATGACGACGGAGATGAGGTTTTATGTAGCAACGAAAGCGCGGAGCCTGAACCCGTGAGCGGCCAGGCACGTGCCGGATCTTCTCGGCCACAGCGCTGCCCCGGCCAACTCGGGGCTGCGGAGAACCCTCACATGGAACAGCGGGTCGCGGGGGTCAGAGGCTGCTCCTCCCAGGCCCGCCCGACTGACCTGTGACGCTAGCCCGGGTGACGCGCTGCACCACGGCCTTCATGGCGGCGGCTGTAGCGACTGGGACTCGCCGTGTGGTCAGACCTTGCGACTCCGCCAGTGGCTCCTCGGCCGGCGCCCTCTACCGGCAACACCGGAAATGCTCCTCGAGGACCCATTCCACAGAGCTGCGTCCCGCCCACGTCGGCCACACCTATCCACCAATTGGCCCCGCCCATGTCAATCACGCTCACCTGTCACCTATCCATAACCTAGCCCATCCGTGGTAGGCCCTGCCCTATCCACCCGAGCTCCTCCTTAAGCACTATAGTCTGAAACTGCCAGCCTAGACTCCACTATGTGCAGATACACATAAATTTCTGCTCCAGTTTCTTTCTCTTTCAGTTTTACCCCTAGTCTTTTTCCTGCTTTTCTCCCTCTTTTCCAATCCTCCGACACAGATTTTCCAAAATCGTCCCTTGTTCTATAGCATCAGCAGCAAGCCTGTTGCTAAACACAAAAGGGCCTGCTGCTGAAATAGCCTTTGAAATACATAACTATTGATTTACCTTAGACATATCACGATAGTAAATAGGTATATCAGTCTAGGATTCTAATTCCTTCCTAATACAAATCTGATACTTAGCCCCATTATAGGGTTGTTGGGAACTTTGAATGGGCTGCAAGAATGCTTAGAAGGTTACAAAGAACTGTATAGCTACTACTGTAGCCAGTTTTCACCACTAAAAAATAACATCTTCGTAGCGTAGTGCATGTGTTTATAATTAAAACAATAAAGAAAAGGAAGGAGGGAGTGGGGGAGACTGACCCAGCTACTTGAGATGAAGCAGGAAGATGTTTTAAGTCCATGAGTTCAAGACCACCAATTCGGGCAATGTAATGAAACTTTCCCTTTAAAAAAAAAAAAAAAAAAAAAAAAAAGAGTATCAGAAAAAGTTCACCCATTACAGAATGTCTTTGCTTTGAAAGCCTGTTCCAGGATTAGCAGACTCAGAAAAGCATTTGATAGAAAACAATTTGACAGAGCTGTTATTTGGTCCGACTACTCCAAGGAATGGTGGTCTCACATCTGTGATCCAAGCATTCTGGAGGCTGCAGGATGAGGATCACTCCGAAGTTCAAGGCCAGCATGAGATAGAGTAAGACATTTATCTCAAAAAAAAAGGGGGGGGCTAGAAATGTGTGTTGTTGTGGGGTATCCACCACAGCAGACTACTCAGAGAGGCGTTTAAGCCAGTACAAAGTCTTTATTAGCCAGCTGGCAACTACACTGGGTGTTCAGGATGCCATTATAACCCATGCTTCTTCAGAGTGAGCATTTAAGCAAAAAAAAAAAAAAAAAAAAAAAAAAAAAAAAAAAAAAAAAAAAAACAACCCACCACATCCTCAGTTGACATATTTCAGTTATCTAGCAGTTAGGCAATACCAGAATTACAGAAGTCAAAAACCAAGGTTAGTACATTTAAGGACTTTTCTAGAACTATGGAATTTGATGGATTGGGTCTTCCTTTTCATTTTGGCAAGCAGTTCTATCTACATGTTGAGTTTTATGGCCTGAATGGTACTTCTACCATGGAGTCAGTTGGGTTAAGGTCTGGGAGCCTCTTACATTAGCTTTAAATAGTGATGGCAAAATTGCATGAGTTAAATTGTCCAAGATACCAGCAGCAGCAGCAGCAGCAATAAAATTAATGGACTTCACATGCCTCCAGTCATTGAAGGACACAGTGGTAATTCTGCAACAACAAAACTTAACCTGAAGTATAGTTCAGTAGATATAGTACTTACCTACTATGTAGGAAGCCCTAGGTTCAATCCTCAGTATCATATAAACCAGGGATGGCAATGCTTACCTGGAATCCCAGCACTCAGGAGGTAGAGAGGCAGGAGGATCAATTCAACATTGGAACTATACAATTGAAATGCGGGCTGAACTGCATGAGACTCTCTGTGTCTAACTGTTTTTGTTTTTGTTTTGTTTGTTTGGTGGTGGTGGTGTTTTTGGTTTTTTGGGATTTTGGTTTTTTTGGGTTTTTTGTTTTTTTTTTTTTTTTTTTTTTTTTTTTTTTTGGTTTTTCGAGACAGAGTTTTTCTATGTAGCCCTGGCTGTCCTGGAACTCACTCTGCAGACCAGGCTGGCCTCGAACTCAGAAATCCGTCTGCCTCTGCCTCCCAAGTGCTGGGATTAAAGGCGTGTGCCACCATTGCCCAGCCTAATTGTTTTTTTTTAAAAATCTAAATTAGGAACATTCTATCAAGTAGTCAGAATTTCACATTCAGGGAAAAACAGTGATTCTTATCCTACCATCCACCCCTATGCCTTGCAGGGTCTCAAATAGCTATGAGTAAAAACCACTACCCAGGAGCCCGGGTGTGGTGGCACATGCCTTTAATCCCAGCATTTAGAAGAGAGGCAAGCATAGCTATTTGAAGCCAGCCTGATTTACATACATATAAAGTTCCAGGATAGCCAGGGCTACATAGGGAAGACTCTATCTCAAAGACACCAAAAAACAAAACATAACAAAAAACAAACTAGCAAAAACATTACACAAGGGTAGAGAGATGGTTCAGTGGTTCAGAGGTTCAAAGGTTCAATTCCCAGCACTCACAGGGCAGCTCACAGCTGTCTGATTCCAGTTCCAGAGGATTTGACAGCCACTTCTGACCTCTTTGGACACCAGTCAATCATGGAGAGCACATACATACTTGTTCAGGCCAAAGTCCCAAAGAACAGGTGAAGTCTATCTAACTTATAAGTTGTATTCTAATTTATAAGTTATCCAGTACCTACTGGTGTCCGGTAGAGGGCTACTTTGGATTTGAATGCCACATGAGACTGTACTCAATCTAACCTTAGTGGGACAAATAAGTACTGTCTAATAGTAGCATGAAAAATAAGTCACATAAACTATTTGCCAAAAATATAACTTATAGAAGCTGAATATAATTTTCACTATCAGGGCCAGAGAGATCATTCAGTAAGTCACTGTGTTTGATGTTTGACAACATGAGTTTGGATCCCACATAAAGAGTCTGATGCAGAGGCATGTATTAATCCCAGCATTCCTACAGCAGAGACAAAGGGAATCTCCTGAAAGCTTGCAGTACAACTAGCCTGGGGTACACAGGACAGCAACAAAGAGAGATCCTCTTTCAAACAAGGTGGAAGGTTAAGACCAGGACTAACATTTAAAGTTGTCCTCTGACCTCAACACCCAAGCATGGCATGTGCCTACCCTCAGGTACAAACATGTGCCCATAGTAATTTTTTTTTTTAAGATTTGTTTTTATTGTTTTAAATTATATTCAGGTGTAGACATCTTCAAGCAGAAACGTGCACTTGAGTGCAGGTGCCCACCAGGGCCAATGGCATCAGATCCCCTGGAACTAGAGTCTAGGAATGTGCTAGATGAGGGTGCCGAGAGCTGAACTCTGGTCCTCTGGAAGAGCAGCAAGTACTCTGAACTGCTGAGCTATTTTTCCAGCCCCATAAGTAGATTTTTAAAAACTGAAATTTCAGAGGCAGTGAGACGATTCAGCAGGTGCCCGATGACTTGAATTTGATCCACACAGTGGAAGGAGACAGTCAACTCCTGCAAATCGTCCTCTGACCTCCACGTGCACACACAACATGCATAGACATGCACACGAGTGTGCTCACACACTTTTTAAAAAAAATTTAATGGCTTTAGATCAACCTTTCAGCCATGGAAACATAGAGTATTACTCTTGAATTATGTGTTCAGTACCTTCAAGAAAACACTGTTGCACATTATTAATGCTTATATTTTATAAAATTAAATTAAATACAATCTTTCCACAAACATCAAATGGAAATCAAGGCCCCTCTCCAAATACTGAGCCAAATCCTTGTTTCCAGAATTCAGCAGCTGTTCATCCTTGACGGCCAGGCCCACCAGTCCATGACTTCAGATAGGCCAGGATCATTTGAGTGACTGAAACAGGACCTTCTGAATACTTTACAACTGTTTCCATATAAAACCTTTTAGCAGGCTCGGCCCTTTCCGTTGCTAAATCAGAGTCTTCACTTGTAGAAAGAGGTGTTTCATTCCTTGAGCCATTATGGTCTTCAAAGTCTTAAAGAAAAGAAAGGAACCTCAAATTATTAACTTAGACATCAGTCATTAAAGCCTTGTATGATTCTGCCATCAGATGTCTATTGTCATTATATGTCTCCAAAAAGAAAAGGCAGAGACAAAAAGGGCAACCATGATAACCGTGCGAATCACAAACCACCTTCATGATCAAGAATTTCCAGCAGTTGTTACACAATGGCTTTATTGAGATACATCTAACATACCATTCAAACTCCTATTACAAGGCACAATTCAATGGTGTTTAGTCTATTTGGTTTGGGCAACTAGCACCGCATCGGATTTAAGAGGACTTTCAGCCACTCGGAGTTACCTTCCGTCCTCTCTACCACTCCGGTCTCAAGCGATTACACCAACTGACTTTCCGGTTCCTTCGATTTCCACCAAGTTATCTGAAGGATCAGGGAGCTTCACACAACTGGGATGGTTTCAATACTCCTTGGTTGCTGTTACGGCCTGAAACTGCTTCCTCGCCGCATGCAACAGAGTCTCAAGGAAATGAGCAGCACCCGGACTATTGTCCGAGCCTCTGGAATCCACCTGGCACTACACAGGTGAATTCACACGGGGATAGTCTTAATCAATAAATAAGGTCCAGATGATAATACTTATTATTAGCTCCTGGAGTTTTGTTCTTTGCAGATTCCATCACCGCAAATTATCTAAGTACCCGCTTGTAGCAGTTTTGTTTAGTACTCCGGGGTTCAAGTACAGAAGGTCGCTTCGGTGACTGGGGCAACCGGTGGGAAGCTTCGGCTACGAGGCCGATCTTGCCCGAGAACCCTACCTGATAGCGTCTGTTTCCGTGTAAAGATAAACAACGAGCCCAGCGTCGACCAGGCGCCGAGTGCGTAGAGAATGGACATCCGCCGATACCAGACCGTAGCGTGGTCAGCAGGCATGGCTCCATAGGAAAGCCCCAGGGTTCACGAGGAGGAAGTCTTTCCAGGTGCCCGCAGCGGCCACCAATTGGTCCTAAACCACTTCCTGCTCGGGCCGCGATGCATTTTGGGACTCGTAGTCCACGGTTAATCCTGGCTAGGGCGGAGATTTTAATCAAGGATACCATAGGTTAGGCTCTCAGCAAGCAGCTGGCAACTGCACTGTGTACTGTGTGATGGAGGGCAGATGGTGACTTGAAACTTCCTCACTTGCGAAGTTGTAATGCCTGACCTCCAAATGTCAAACAGTATTTGAAATGGTGTTTACAACTCGCTTCTTTCCTGTATACCTATCTGGAACTCTAGGTCCAATTCTTTGAGGCTTCCTTGGTCCTTTCCCAATTACACCTCGTAGCCCACCATTCCGGCTTATCACTCCATTGGCTTTTATTATCCCTCATACAAAGGTGCACGCATCTTTAAAAAACTAAAAGCCTTAGATTCCATCGACTGCTTGTCTTATTCATACACTCCTCAAAGAATAATTTGTCTACACATCAGTAAACTAAACAATCTGAGAGCAAGCCTGAGGTGTTTTTTAGGAGCGGGCTGGGTAACCTACTTTGACTATTTCAGCCTTCCTCAAACTTGACTTCTAAAGCAACTGACACTACTGACCCTGCATACTTCTCTGCTGGCTTCAAAACATTTTCTGTTATCTATATTTACCCTATAGAAATATATATATGTATGTATATGTTTGTGTGTGTGTATTCTCTATTATCTATATTTACCCTATAACTCAAAAGGGACTATGTGTTTAAATATAAAAGCAAAAATTATAAACCTAAAAGCAACCACACACACACTCATAAAAATCTTTACCATCTTGGAATGGACAAAGATTTCTTAGGATACAAGAAGCATGAACCATGTAATGAAAGCTGATTAACTGGACCTAAGAGTCACAGTTAAGGAAAATGAAAATGTTTGAAGTCAGAGGTTGACATCAGTTGTCCTCCTTCCTCACAGGCCACCTAATCTTATGACAGGATCTCTCACCTGTGTCTCACTGACTCAGTGAGACCCGCTGACCAGCAAGCAAGCCCCAGGGGTCCTCGTGTCTCCACCCCCAAGTACTGGGATTACAGGCACTCACCTCTGTGCCTGGTTTTCATGGGTGCTGGGGATCAGAGCTCAGGGCCTCCTATTTGTACATCAAGCACTTTATCTACTGAGCCATCTCCGCAGCTCAGCTGCGGCTGGAATTCTTACTGCTGAGATCATATGTTCTAGCCTCTTTAAAAGGTGGCAGGGTTTTTTGTTTGGTTTTTTTTTCAAGATTTTTCTTTTTATGTATATAGGTGTGTGAGACTGTATGCCACATATATGTGGGTGCATGTGGAGACCAGAAAAGGGCATCAGATCCCCTGGAGCTGGACTTACAGGTGGCTATGAGTATTCTGACATGGGTACTGGGATCTGAACCCCAGGTTCTGGAAGAACAGCAAGCACTCTTAACCTCTAAGCTCTTCCTCCAGCCCCTAAGGTTGAACATAGAACAATCTTACAATCTATTCCATTCTCCTCCACTCCTAGTTACTTCCTCAAGAAAAAGGAAAAGCTGCATCCAGGAGACCTGTGTACAGTGTTCAGATACATTTTATTCACAGTAACAAAAGGAGAAACCACTCAAATATTTGAGTAAAAAGTAGATTTAAAAGTAGCATACCACTTGGCAGTATGTATGAATCTCAGATGGATTAGGGTGAATGAAAAACAAACAAGACAAAAACCCTAAAAATAAATGAATATATTATATATATGGAAAAAGCTGGTCAGTAGTCTACAGCCAACACAGGTTTCGTCTAGCAAAACTGATTGGATTATATGCTTAACTGGGCGAAGATACTGCATGTAAAAATCTATCTCAATGAAGCTGTAAGGAGCAGAATAATTGTATTATTTCACACTTGCCTCTCTTCTACTCTCATCAACTGCTCGTTACCTTTAACAACCTTTTAGTCTCTCTGGAGTCTCTGCTGTATACAAATCCACTGTCAGCTTGCTCAGTACTTTTAGTGTGTTTGCATCACCCAAGTTCCTTAAAACGTACAGTATTGAACTTATAAATGCTACACTCAAGAAAACTTTCTCTTCCTGTTCCCTAATTAAGACAATGATTGCAAAACTACCCCCCCCACCCCCCAAAATACTGACCCATCCTCACTTGTCATTTCCGTACCACCTCTGAACACCCTGCTCTGGTTTAAGACTCACTTTTCTCTCCCATCCTTCCCGCCACTCAAGTCCTAGTTTTTCCCTCCAGAACTGATAGTTTAAACCCTGCCTGAGGTAAGTGAGAAGCGTGCCTTCATTTCAAACAGAGCTCAGAGTCTTCATGAGGTACACTGGGCTCAAAGGCACCCACTTAGCAAGCATTTAACTCTGCACCCCCACAGGAACCCAGAAGTGGGACTGTATGGCCACTGTCTGCTGTACCAGTCACTTGAAGGCGCTCTCACCTCATTTTACTGAGAGAATGCCTGGACAAGACAAGAGAGAACACCATATGCTTTCTTCTGTTAATTTGTAACAGATAGATAGGTCAAATGAGGAAACTTTAGTTCCAATCTATTTACAGTTTCATGTACTCCTCGATAAGGTGTGTCTCCCAATTGTAAATTACATTTAAAAAAATCCTCCAGAAAAGGGAAATATTCTATAAATTCTTGACATCTAAAATTTAACTGTTGCACAGTAAATGTTTCTACAGGAGAACAAATATGAACTCAAAAGGTGGACAACTATCATCAGTTCAGGCGGCCTGACATCCAATTCATAATTCTCTTTCAGGCTTAACTCAGAACTCCTTTTCTTCCCCTTGGGGCTGGTGAGACTGCTCAGTAGGTGAAGACACATGCCAAGTGTTCATGACCTGAGTTTTACTCCTGGGACCCACAACATGGAAGGAGAGGACAATCGTCAGCATGTTGTCCCTGACCTCCATGACATGAATGTGCATGCTCTCTCCTTCTCCCTCCACCTCACTCACTCACACACACACACAGAGACAAAGCCTGCACGAGTGTTGTTTTGGCCAATGGCATCCTCACCCAGATTTATTTCCTTTATGATCTTTAAGACTTAAACAAGCAGCCAAAATTACATAAACTCTGATTTTATAGACTCTAAAACATTAAGGTACAAAAAGTAAGTAAACATCTACAATTAGCAGAACATGTATGACATATAATTTCATGTATAGGAAAACAGGCAGAGAGAAATACAAATAAATTATAACCTGAAGACATAGTATAACCTGAAGACATACATATAAAAAAATTCCTTGGGTTATTTATTAGAATCTCCCAGAAAGGTGAATGTTGCTAGGACGTTATCAACAATGTGAGCACAATCTGACAGCACTGTCTTCCACTTCCAGGCTGTATTACCAGCTTAAGAGGCACTGGTCACAGCCAGCTTCTTCAAGTGATCCATGAACACCTGCAGGCTGACATCGTCTGTCAGGATGGGCGCTCCGGTTTCCTAAAATATAACCAGAAAGGCTTACTGACAAAGAACTCAACAGCCACTTAACGATTCCCAAAGCTGCTTAGTGCCTTCTGCCCAGAAACACTCATAGGTATCACCTTTGTCTTTCACCACCCTGTGCTATGCCTAGCTAACGCTATTCATCAGAAGCATGCTTTCCTTTAAACCCTTTCCTGAGACCTGGCCACTGCTGACAGGGTTAAGTATATAGCCCTCTATTTCATCCCTTCTCTGAGTCCTACAGACCTGTCTGAAATCAGCTGAAGCTCCTCTCCAGTTGTGAACCCCCTAAGCCTGTACACCAGCCCCTCATGGGGCACACCAAGGCCAGCACCACACCTATCTCTGAAGTGCTCTAACAGAAAGGTGTCACAGGCAACTGAATGATACACCATCAGATGTTATTTGTAATATCAGAACATGTTTATGAATTAATTAATGTTCCAAGGGAAAAGACTGGGAGAAATCACAGTTTGTAGCAAGATATCAAATTTGTAAAGAACTAACAAATGTACATGCCTAAACTATTTAGCTTGTGCCACCTAGAAGGTAGTAGAAGTAGTGGTACAGGTAATTTATCTTGTTCCTAAAATTCAGTGATCATGAGCACAAAAGTATGGTGACAGAAATAGGACAATTCCAAAGGTCCAAACCAATTACAGAGCCAAAGTCCCAGAACAGAAGAGCCACAGAACATATTTCTAAAAAGCAATGGCTTTATTAATGTCAGATAAGGTAGATGTTATTACAGAGAAAACTATTAGATACACAGAAGGACAACCCACTAAGAAAATATAATTCTAAGTATGTATACAGCAAACAGGGCTGCAAGGCATGTGAGGAAGGAACTAATGAAAGAACGGAGGAGGACATAAACGAAGAGCTGGGGCTGGAAAACCCATCCACACACTAGCAGAATGACAAATAGCTGGAAAGGATATATGAGAATGCAGCGATGCCACCAACTGTGACCAGACTGAATTACCATTGACAGAACATGCTAAATAGCTGCACAATACACATTCTTTTCAAGTAACTCTGGAATGTAAAGCAAAATGGATCATGTCCCCAGATCATAAAACAAACTTCAACAAACTTAAAAGAACTTAAATCAAACAAAGTATGTTTCCAACCAAAATGGAATCTACATAGAAATCAATAACAAGCAACAAGGAAAAATTCTGCATAGTTGGAAAGTAAGCAACACGGTAAGCGAGACACAGCAGCCGCAGTGCTGACAGGGAGCAGCAGAAACGAGAAGGGAGAAGAGCGGCACACTGACAGCCGCCTATTTATTCATTCACGAATCACCTACTTAGTTTGTTTATTTTCCGTGTATAGGTGTTTTACCGGCATGCATGTCTGTGTGCCTTGTGCATGCAGTGCCTTTGGAGGCCAGAAGAGGGCACTGGATCCCATAGGACTGGAGTTAAGGATGGTTGTGACCATCATATGGGTGCTGGGAACCAACTGGGATTCTCCTGAAGAGCAGCCAGTGAGTGCTCTTCACCACTGAGCCGTCTCTCCAGGCCCACACACCAACCATTTAAGCTCTATCACCAGAGGGAAAGAACTCTAAAGGAAACAGAAGAAAGCAGCAGAACAGAAGTCAGCTAGGCCGAAAACAGGGATGACGGAGAAAGTCAGGGAAATGACGCACTGGTACCTTTAAAGAAAAGCAAACTTCCAAACACTAGCCGGCCAGGGGAAGGAGGCGAAAGTGACCAATATAAGGAATGAAGCTGGATGTGACCACAGAGTCTATGAACAACGAAAGAATAGTGTGTGTGTGTGTGTGTGTGTGTGTGTGTGTGTGTGTGTTTGACAGACTAACAAGAATGATTCCTCAAAGCACACAACTGCCAAATTACTCAATATGGACAAGATAATTTGAAGGCCCTGTCACTATTACAGAAAGTGAATTAGGAATCTAAAAGACGTCTCTAAGTTTTGATGGTTTTACTGCAGAATTCTAGTAGATTTCTCAGGAGTTAGCCCTAGCACGATGGCACATGACTTTAACCACAGGAACACTGAGCAGATTACTCAGCGGCAAATGTTAAGATGTGGCAGGTAGCAATGGTTATGAAAGACAATATGAGAGATCACCAAAGTGACGAAAATGTCTACATCATTGATGATATCCTGACCATGATATTGAATTCTTATTTTTCAGAATGTAGCTATTAGTTTAAAAATTAGTTTCAGGGGGTCTCTATGTATAATTATGATTTGATTTTTTTTTTTTTTTTTTTTTTTTTTTTTTTTTTTTTTTTTTTTTTTTTTGAGACAGAGTCTCAGTTTGTAGCCTTGGCTGGCCTAGAACTCAGAGATCTACTTGCCCCTGCCTGCAGAGTGCTGGGATTAAAAGCATGTGCCAACCATGTTCAAGTTTTTGTATTATTTCTTGTAACTGCAGATAAAATTATAGTTATCTCAAAAGCCAAGTTTAATTTTAAAACATTTTAAAGATCATTGAAAACGAAAGAAATTTGGGGAGTAATTAAGGAATGGAGTCAGGCTGACTGTGAACAGAAGATAGATCATAGGGAGTAGGCGATGCCGCACAGACAGGAGATAGAACGTGAGGCCATGCTCCATGTGCACAAGGAGGGCTGCACAGAGGCCATGGCGGTGCATTCCACCCCTGGCACAGTAAGCTGCTTATACCCACATTGGTAGTACCCCAGTCACAACACAAGTATGTTACTTGCAGCCCAAATCCCTACAAAATCCCAAGTCATTCTGTCCCTGAACCAAAACAGGTCCAATTTATAGACTCAAACAGGCCTTAAAGAAAAGTAGATGGGCCCTCTCCCCAAATACCCAACAAGTCTTACCTGTCCCCAAGCATACAGGTTATTGTGTGTCTGAGATGGGTTAACTTTAGACAACAGGAATCGAGCCTTTAAAAAAAAATTTTTTTTTAATTAAAAATAATATTAGTGTTCAAAAAAGTCAAGATTTTATAACATTTCTTTATTTAAAGTCTGGCTGTTATGGTTTTTTTTTTTTTCTTTTTAGAAATCTATTGCTTCTATCTTAAGCCCAGGCTCCCCACCTACAAATGATCCAGAGATATTGATAATCTTAAACTTTTTTATTAGGACATTAATTTAACAAGTCATCACTAGGCATGGAAAGGCACATGTCAGAGGCAGAGGTATGAGGATCGCGGGTTTGAGACCAGCCTGTACTTCACAGGGAGCCTCGGGCCAGCCTGGAAGTGAAATAAACAGCTGAAACAAAACAAAACTCATAGCTGAAAGACAACCTGTATCAAAATATATCTCAACACATGAAACTGTAACCAGCCTATTTACATTAATAGCTATAAAATAGGTCATGAAACAACAAAAAAATCCATTAGAACTAGAACAGGCCTCACCCACCTGACTGCCACCATGCTCTGTGTTGATATAACGTGGCATTGGGAAGCGAGCTTGCAGGATTTCCTGGGCATCATCCAGTGGTGCCTGCAGAAGGTGCTTGAAGTTTTCATACTCAGGCATGTCCTGGTAGCCAGCTTTTCGCCACTGGGCTATGGTCTACATCAAAACAAACCAACCAAAATTGCTGTTGAGGCACTGAGAACAGACTTCACTAACACTTGAGACATTTTTTCCACTAGCACCATCCAAAGCAGGTGAAAAAGTCTATGACAGCTGGTGCTAACTGTCCACCTGACTAATTCTAGGATCGTCTAAAGACTGGCCTCTAGGCATCAAGCCTGATGACTGAAGTTGGACCCCAGGACTCAGTGGTGGATGAAGAAAACGGCCTGCTACAAGGTGTCCTCTGACCACACTCACATTGGAATGTAACTGCTCCAGGACCAAGATTGTGGAAAGACAGAAATGACTCCCCCAAGTTGTACCATAGTCATATAGATTCGCAAACATACACACACAATAAAATGAAGTAAATAACAGGAAAAAAATAATAAACTGATGACATCATCTTACCTCACCAAGGTAAATGACAATTTGGAAGAAAGTATCCATCAGCAGAATTCTGTCAGCTAGAATACTACTGCTGTCCAGGAGTACAGGCTATGGAAAAAGACAAACAGCACTGGTCTTCCCTCTACACAGCTGTTCCTCCAACCCCATGTGCACAAGCCTACAAACAGCTAGGAAGCCATTTGCAAATGGTCCAGCACAGGTTTCCCCTCTTCACACACTGCTACCTTCCACTCCCCAAACTGGTAACTGGTAGCTCTAAATCTCAGTTTTGTAAAAGAAACAAGCCCTACACTCCATCAACTGAGGATAGAAACTGATGCTATCTGTGGCCCAAAAACTAGAACATCATTCTGAGCTTTCTCTGTTTTGTGCAAGAACTACTCTTAACCATCTCTCAAGTTTCATGCAGCTACAGAGATGCCTATTTGAAACACAGAATTTAATGCAACTTTTTAAAGTTTACCACAGAACATATTTCATTATGATTTTTATTTCAATAATGAAAAGTAACTTGCACTCATTTCAGAAATTCTGTAGCTGAAACCAAGAAATGGTCATCTTTTGGTTCATTTCCATATTCTTTACTTTAATAGGCTTCTAGGATATATAGCTTAGAATTTACTGATGTTACCCTTTTTCAGTTTAAAACCTTTATTGGCTTTATTTGCAAGTTGGGCAACATTGCAGTCCATAAGGTTTAAGGTGTTTCTGTGGCCCACCTGCCTCACCCACAGCTCCGAGTGGAGCCCACTAGAGCCCGAGCAGTCCATCTCACCGTGTGCCAGCCACTCACCCCTCAGGCACCTTTTCACCTCCTCCTCTGTTATTGAACTCCACTCTACATGTCTCCCATGGTTTTACTTCTGCACAAACACTGCTCTGTTAGGTTTTAAGGCTGTTGTCTCTGTGACTGTTTGTCAGAGAGTATTCTTTACTATACTAAAGTTTCTTTTATTTTTTTTACCATGTAACATTTTAACATTTTACTGTTTTATCTAAGTTATGTGACTATTTCTTAGAATACTTAACTATGTTCCTTCTACTGAGGACGTGGATTGACACCGATTCTTTTTTTCTCCCAGTGCTAGAACCTGGGCCTCATGCATTCAAGGCCGGGTCTCTGCCGACCCTGAGTTCTCTTGTAGTAGTTCATTTTCTGTTTCTTCCCATAAAACTTTTTTTGTATTCATAGTCATATTTCTCTCAGATACTTCACATGGGTTAGAATTACTGGGCAAAGTATGCAAATTCATAACTGTGGTTTTTAAGGGTTTTTTTTGTTTTGATTGAGTTTGGTTTTGAGTTTATTTGAGTTTATTCTTACTTTCCACACATCCACACAAAAAGCTTTATCTTTTGACTTTCCTATTTTTTTAAATCTTCATAAACAATATAAAGTTACTATAAACTCAACATTTTGTTTACCGTTCTGCCCTAAGACTATATTTGATAAAGGAAAAATACAAAACCAAAACCCCTCATGATTAGGTCATGACATTCTGAGAAAAGTATGTATGTCTGGCCTTACCTCTGGTGGTCCATGGAAGGAGTAAGAATAGAGAATGGGCTGGATCATGATAAGGGACTGAGTCAGATCCTGCCGGGCAAAATGGTGTCTATAATAGGACGACTCATCAGGACTGTTGTTAAACACTTGAAGAAATGGAGATCTTCTCAGATGGAACATGAACTGCATTTGCAAAAACAAAAGAAAGAGTCAAATGAATACATCTATGATGCTGGACACTCAGAACCAATTCTATTCTGGAATTCTAAAACATGAGCCTGAACTCAGAAAAAAATCTGTGGCTTCACAGAGACACAAAGAAGGTGCAGCAGAGCTGGCAGAAGAGGAAAATAGAGAGTGCCTTTTACTGGACACACAATACAAGGTGGGTTTTGCTTGTTTTGTGACATAATGATCTTGTGTGTCTGGCCTCAAACCTGAGACCCGCCTGCCTCAGCCGTCCAAGTGTTGGAATTAAAAGTGTGTGTCACCACATTGGGCCCAGTGTTGGGATAATAATACTGTGCACTGTGTAAAGACTATCTTTGTATTATCCAAATGCTGACTTATGTGCCTTAGAGAGTTGAGTACAGAGTGGACTCTGTTACTGTTATTCATATGGCTAGATCATATTTTGTAAACACTCCCTCTCTCACCTTCTGATTGATTTAATAAAAAGCTGATGGCCCATAACAAAGGCAGGAAGTAGAAGGTGGGACTTCAGGTAAGAGAGGAACTCTGGGAGAGTCTGGCTTGGGAAGGGAGGATTCAAGGCAGACATAAGGAAGAAGTGGGCCTGGACTTAAGGAGAGCTAACTAAGGAGCCACATGGCAGACCTTAAACTAGAATAGAGGGGCTAAGTTATGTGAGCTAGCTGGGAACCAGCCTCGCTACAAGGCCTAGACATGCATAAATAAATATAAGTCTCCATGTCATTTGGGAGCTGACAGTCCCAACAAAGTCTCATTATAGGTCAGTTAGATAAAAAAAATTATAGAAATCTGGTGCACAAGAATGTGGATGTACTTAATACCACACAATTATATCTTTCAAATGGGTTAAGATGACAAATTTGAGGCTACAGAGTTGCTGCTCCTGCAAAGAATGTAAATTCTGCTCCCAGCACCCAAATCAGGGGGCTTATAACTACCCATAATTCCAGCTCCAGGAGATTCACTGCCCTCCCTGAAAGCACTGCACTCTTATGTCCATAACTACACATACAGTTCCACACACAAGTTAAATCTTTATTTTTAGTTATTTGTTATTTAATTTTATATATATTAGTACACTGTAGCTGTCTTCAGACACACCAGAAGAGGGCATCAGGTCCCATTATAGATGGTTGTGAACCATCACATGGTTACTAGGAATTGAACCCAGGACCTCTGGCAAAGAAGCCAGTGCTCTTAACTACTGAGCCAACTCTCCAGTCCCTAAATCTTTTTTTTTTTTTTTTTTTTAAGTAAGTTTTGGCCTGCAGGTGGTATATATACCCATATGTGTGGCTAAAAAAACTCAGAGGGAGATTCTCATTCAAGTCTCAGGATGGCGCCCACCCAAAAAACTCACGAGAAACCAGCTTGCTGTAAACACATGAGGCAGTGTAACATCAGAGCTCTGGGCCAGTCCATATCTCCATATCTCACATAGGGGATAGAGGGACTGACCCAGAGGCTCTAAAAATTAGGACTTTTATAGCCAAGGGGTGGGGGAATTGGGAGATTTTTACGTGGGTAGACATGATTGGTTGTTTTACATCAGCAGACTGTACTGGTCTAAGTTAGCATAGTATCTAGTTAAACTTAAATTGCAGTTTCTTGGACCTTGAAAAGACCTCAAGGGAAGGGGGAAAGGGTTTGGAGGAACACCAGATGGCCCATTACTCATTTGGACATATCTCTGTTCTTCTAAGAATGTCCTTGTATATTTTTTATCTTTCATGGTCAGTCAGTTTCTTTGGATGATTTAATAGGTCTCTGTCTTGTAACTTCACACTTTCTGTGGCTAATTAACTGGGCCCAAACCTGCTGACAGGCATTTTTAACTATTTAGGTTAGGAAAAGGAATCACAGGGCTCTGCTATTTTACTAGTTTGGGCCTATTTTAAAATTTTCTTTCATGGCCAAACAATTGTGTATGTGTACCTGTGTTATATAGATATGGAGATCTCAAGTTATGTCCTGTGTATTTCTCTGTTGGCACTCTCTGCTTTTACTTACTGAGGCAGGGTCTCTCATTTGAACCAAGAACTTACCAACAGGCTACCCTAGTTAGCCAGCTTGTCCTGGAGATCCTGTCTCTGACTCTGGAGCACTGAGATTTCTTTTTGTTTTTAATTTTTTTTTTTTTTTTTTTTTTTTTTTTTTTATTTCATGTGCACTGGTTGGTATTTTGCCTGCATGTTTGTTGTCAGGGAGTCAGATCTCCTGGAACTGGAGATACAGACAGGGTGTCATGTCGATGCTAGGAACTGAATCTGGGTCCTCTGAAAGAGCAGTCAGTACTTTTAACTGCTCAGCCATCTCTTCAACCCCTTGAAGATATGGATTTGACTAGGAGAGCAGGGGAATGATCATGAGAATACAGGTGCACTCAGAGGCCAGGTGTCATGTCTCCTGAAGCTGGAGTTACCTGTAATTGTGAGCAACCTGGCACAGTCCTGAGAACTGAACTCAGATCCTCTGCAAAGAATAGTATAACAGTATATACTCTTAACAGCTGAGCCAGCTCCCTAGCCCTTCCAGGTAAGGGTTTTTTTCTTTGTTTTGTTTTTTAAGACAGTTTTTTGTGTGTGTAGTCTTGGCTGTTCTAGAACTAGCTCTATAGACCAGGCTGGCTTCAAATTCACAGAGATCTGCCTGCCTCTTCTTCCCAAAGCAGAAACAAGAAGGATCAAAGTCGTACCACCAACCCCTGGCCCAGATAGAATTTTTAAGATTTATTTATTTTATTTTATGTGTGTGTGCCTGTGTGATTGTATGTCACATGTGGGCACACAATTAGGCCACAATAAGATGTTGGGTCTCTCTTTTTTTTTCTTTCTTTTTTTTTTTTCTTTTTTTTTTTGGTTTTTCGAGACAGGGTTTCTCTGTGTACTCCTGGCTGTCCTGGAACTCACTCTGTAGACCAGGCTGGCTGGCCTTGAACTCAGAAATCCACCTGCCTCTGCCTCCCAAGTGCTGGGATTAAAGGTGTGCACCACCACCGCCCGGCAAGATGTTGGGTCTTAGAGCTAAAGCTACAAGTGGTTTTGAGCCACTAAATATAGGTGCTGGGAACCCAATTTAGGTCCTTGAAAGAGCAGCAACCACTCTATGTCTGAGCCATTTGCCCAACCCCAGCTAAAATTCTTTTGTTTGTGTTTGGTTTGGTTTTAAAAGAGCTCCCACACGAAGGAGCACAGTCTGGAAGACGCTGGCTGTGAAGGCTTTTACAACTTCGTCTAAGGTAGCAGTCAGGAGCCAGAGAGCCTAGGTCAGTCAGTCAGCAGTGGAGATGACTTTGGAGAAGCTACCTACTTTTTGGTGCTTCAGTTTCATTACCTGTAAACTATAGAGTTAGGTTTATTCTCAAGTGCTTATTCTGCAAATGGGAATGGCTGTCACAGTTATTATTAAGAACCTTAATTTAATATTTGGAATCTTAGGATGCGTCTATTTCTAGAGACATTTTAGAGTTGTCTGCCCTGCCATCAGGGTCATCACTGCTGTCCTCTCTGCAGATCTGACCCTTATTCTACCCTGCAAGCTGTATCCTGAGCTCTCTCACAGACAGGCCTGCTGCTCCTGTTCTCCTTCTCCTGTGGTCCTCTTGTCTCTCAAACCTCACAGTTTCATTGTCCTCCCCAAACACAGTGGGACTCCCTTACGCTGTGGCTCAAACCTCAAAGCCTCAACTGTGCTTTTTTTTTTCCCCAGACCTATTTTCTTTGGGAACAGATATTCTTTCTCTTGAGTAAGTCCCTGGAGAGTACAGGACCTTTCCAACACTAGGACCCTGGAGGGTGGAGGCTCTGGTTGAATCCAGTGGATCCAGGTGGTAGAAATACCCAGAGAAGCTTCAGATAGATCTGCCTGCTTTTCAGATTGGCTTTTGAGGGAGAGTAGTCCACAGAAGGAAAGGATTTCACAGCTTTAAAGAAATTTCAAATCACTACTCTAGACCAACTCTTCCCTTCTAAAGATGAGGTAACAAAGACTCACAGAGGTCTCAGACGTCACCTAAGAGCAGCAGCAGCAGCAGCAAAGCAGCAAAGCCCATGCTGACTCTCCACCCTGACTCTCCAGAGCTCTCCCACACTAATCACCAACTGCCCAGATACAGGCATCTGAAAGTCCCGGGATCCAGATATTGGCTGGTTATACATACAAAGCATTATTCAAGTGCCTTACACTTGGCTGGCATCAACAGAGGTTCAGAGAGATGGGATAGCCTGTTTCTATACTCAGCCTCAAACCATAAGTCTTCCTTTTCTACCTAACATGAAAAGTTAAGTTTCAATGTTTCATTCTTCTGTAATTATCTTTAAAAGCATATTTCTTACCTGAGGATACAGAGAAAAGGAGTCTGACAATCTGAAAGATGTGGGGTCTTCTTTGTTATACTGCCCAAACTTCTGACACTGTTGAAAGAAAAGAGAGAAAGAGTCACCTAGAAAAGTCCCAGACCAGGGCTGGAGAAATGGCTCAGAGGTTAAGAGCACTGACTGCTCTTCCAGCAGACCTAGGTTCAATTCCCAGCACCCACATGGCAGCTCACAACTGTCTGTAACTTCAGTTCCAAGGGATCTAACATCACACAAACATACATGCAGGTAAAACACAGATGCAAATAAAATAAATAAACTATAAGAAAAGAAAAGTCCCAGACAAAGGAGTTATGTAGTATGCTACGTCTCATGAATTCTAGACTAGCTCTCAAGCACAGAGTAGACATCTCACCAGGTCTTGTTAAAACAGATTTTGCATGCTCAAGGCCCTGGTCTTATCCCCAGAGTATGAAGGGGAAGTGCTTCTCTGGGTGTGCCTACCACCTGGATCCACTGGATTCCACCTGGAACTGAACTCAGGTCCCCAGGAAGACCAATACACACTCCTAGCTACTGCACAATCTCTCCCATCAGACTTTTTGATTTTGATTTTATATATTTGTTTCATAGGGTTTCAGCAGTTCTTTCAGCTCTTTCTTTCCTTCTTCCAAAATGGTCACTCCATTCCTATTGGCACTGCCCTGTCTCAGCTACTGCAATCATGCTAGAAACCTTTCCCCTGTAATTCTCCTTACACAGTGATGCTACTTGCAAACTCAAGCGCCATGCCTATCTTATTCCCTTCTTAAGGATTACATGCAAGGAGCTCAAGAGACAGTGCAGGAGTTAAGGGCACCCATTGCTCTTGCAGACGACCAGGGTTCAGTTCCTAGTATGCACAAGGTGGCTGACAATCATTCACTAAATCTAGTTTCGTGAAATCCAACCCTTCTGATGTCCACAGGCACAGGCACACATGTGGTGGAAATAGTCATACATACAAATCTAAAAGAAAAAGGTTTAAGAAAAGAGAATTACATATAAGTCTCTCTCCTTAAAGTTAAGGGAGAAATAATCAAGGTTCTCCTCCCTGCCTCTGCTCCCAGCCCCCAGCCTGCTCTCCTGTGATGGCACCTTCCTCTCAACCATGGCTGAAGGGCAGAGCTGCTGCCACCTCCACAAGCTGCCTCATGCTGGGCCCTACTGACCAGACTGCCTTCTCTCCTATTACAGCATTTATAAAAGGATCTGATTCAAGACCAACTTCCCACATGAAGCCTTTGCCAGCCCTTAAAACTCTGGTCATCTGAGAATACACTGTTTGAAACACTGACACTCCCAGATTAGTAAGTTTGTAAGATGCAGATAAGGGCAAATGTGGAACTGAGACACTTCACACACCTCCTTCCCAGGCTTTGGATAACAAACACAGGCTGAGACTATGCAAGAAGGTAAGGTTACATGGTGTGTCAGTTAGCTATTTATTGCCCATATGGCTCTAACTCGCCCTTTGTCTATGACATGGATATAGCCCTTAAACTGCTTGGCCAGCTACTGTGATACGAAGCTTTGTCAACAGAGGACAATGGAGTTAAGGTGAGCTGCAGGGTCCTAGTGTGCTCATGGCTTCCATGGGGCTGAGGTGCTAGAGCACACCCAGGCTATTGAGATCCCAGCCCTTGTATGCTTCAGGTGAAAATTTTCCTTGGGAGCAGCCTTTCCGAACTCCCAAGATGGTAAATTTCATCTAATTCTAATGAGTTTCTAGCACGTTCCTTGGGTACAACACCATTACAATTTGTCAAAGACTCACTGAGCTATAGCTATGTTCTTCTACCTAGGATTGATCAGCCCTGTGGGAGACGGCCTCTTCCTTTTGTTCTCTGTCTCAGCCCTAGAAGTAGAAGCCATGTCTTCTATTTGCTAGTTATCTATGTAGCTCTGGCTGTCCTGGAACTTGCTTTGTAGACCAGGCTAGCCTCGAACTCACAGAGCTCTGGCTGCCTCTGCCTCCTGAGTGGTGGGACTAACAGCATGCGCTACCACAGCCAGTACTCCTCACTTGACAATCAATCCTTCTTCAGCCAACAGCCTGCCTGCCTTTCCTGGAACCCAGGGCTTTACATTTGCTAGACAAGCCCCACACCACTGATCTGGACCCTCAAGTCCTGTGGGTTTTAATATAAAGTTTTCCCTTTTAAATTATTATTTGTGCTTACTTGGGTTATTGTTTTGTTTTTCAGACTCAACAAGGTCTCAATATGTAGCTCATACTGGTCTCAAGCTAGTAGCCGTTCCTGCCTCTACCTCCCCAGTTCAGAGATTGTAGCCCTACACAACCACACCTGGCTTCTTCTGTCTGTTTTCTCTTTCCAAATCAGACCTGGACAAATACATAAAGTATTTCCCTGACCTCCGTGTGCCTGGACTCGATCTCCTAGAATACAGGGACATAGCAACCAGCAGCAACCTCTATTAGCTGTTAGCACACAGATTTGTGTCACTCCCCAAACGTCCACATTGTTTCTTACACGCTGTAGTCAGCCCTCAAATAAAAATATACTCTCACACATCTTTCATAACTACTGTTTGGCCTAAAGTGAGCAATTGTTACATTCTTGCTGTTTGGCTCCATAAAGTAATAGGGTTTGGACTAGAAAGAGGTCTCAGTGGTTAAGAGCACTTGCAGAAGCCTGAGTGCATTTCCCAGCACCAACACAGAGGTCACAACCTCCCAAAACTTCAGTTCCAAGGGGATCCAACCCTCTTCTTACTTCCACAGGTCCATACACACACTTGGCGCTCACACATACACTCTGTCATGCACACACACAAGTAAGTAAATAAATACTTGTAAAATGTAAACTGTAATAGGTTTAAGTGCGAGTCTTCTTTTCAAAGGTAGAAGAGATGCAGACTAAACTCAATGCATCGTTCCCATCTTACCAGTCTGATGAGCTGTCGGTCCAGCCACCGGAGCACATCAGGTCCCTCCTCTGACTCTGCGCGAAACACTCCAAGCCGTGCCATCAAGACTGCTGCAGCCTCCTGGTCAAATGCTGCTTCTATGTGCCTCAGCTGACTCTGTGCATCTGCCCAACTGACAACCAGAGTTAGCACCACACTTCTGACTGGGAACTACCAAGGCGAGACTTCCGCTCAGAGATCCCATTCCACTGTCCAGGACAAGGTTGCCCTGCATTTTTGTTAAGGAAGTCTGAAAGTCATTTCACCCACAGGTGCTGGCTGAAAGCTAAAAGCACAACAGAAGAACTTTCCCATAATCCACCAGATGCAACAGTAGACACCCAAAGGGTAAGTCTTAAATCAGACAGCCTTCTTCCAGGCCAATCCTTATGAAAAGCTAAGCATTTACAACTTTACAAAATTACTTCCTAATATCCATCTCCTTGGAAAAAATGAATTAAGACCATGTATAGAAGTTTTTCAGGTGAATAAAAATGGAAAGAACTAAAAGATCATCAGGGAAGAAAAGCAGATTCAAACTATGTAATTATTCTGCAAGCCATTGAAGAAAAGTGCTGTCACTTTATATATCTAGACATGGAGGCACATGCATGTAAACCCAGAACTTTCCAGGTAGAGGCAGAAAGATAAGGAGTTCCAGGTCATACCCAGCTACACAGTGAGTTCAAGGTCAGCCTAAGGAGAGGTTTAGGGGAAGAGGGTGAAGAGAGAGGGAGGGAGGGAGGGAGGGAGGGAGGAAAAAGAAAGAAAGGGTTTTTATAAACAACAGCAAAGACTCTGAGATCAGCCCCGTCAACCTGACACACTAGAATCAGCTAGGAAGAAAGTATCATCCAGAAACTGCTTACAGCAGGCTGGCATGCTGAAGGCATCCATGCTATAAGGGATTTTTAAAAATATCTTTCCTCCTTTTTCTTTTCTTAAAGATTTATTATGTTTATGTGTGTGTGTGCAAGTGTCCTTTCAGATTCAGAAAAGGGAATTGGGTGTCTGAAACTGTAACAGGCAGTTGTGAAGCATGCAGCATGGGTGTTAGGAACCCAACTCCCGCCCTCTGCAAGAGGCAAGTGGGATAAACTACAGAGTATCTCTCAGCTATCTCATCTCTCTAAGCTACATTTTTTTGTCTTCACTGGGTGGAAAGGCCCAGGCCACTGTGGGTGATATCATTCCTTGGGTTTTGGTCCCAGACTGTGGAAGAGTGAAAGACATGGTTGAATAGTAGGCACATATTTATTCTCACTCTAGGATTGACTGCAGATGTGATCAGCTCTCTCAAGCTTCTAACACCAAGACTGCCCCTCTATAATGAACTATAACCTGGACTTGTAAGCTAAAATAAACCCTTTCTCCCCTACACTGCTTTTAGTAGGGGTACTTTATCACAGTCCAAGAAATAAACCAGAACAGGCTCAATCCTGTGACAGCATGGAATATCAACTCATTGATAAATGAGGAAATTTAAATGAAAATTAGATATTATTATTTGTATTTAAATATTAATATCATCCACTATTAATGAGGTAGCAGGTATTCTCCTTACCATACTGAGAAGAAAACAAATCTCTTAGGAGAACAGTTTTGCAGTATCTAAAATTTCAACTCTATATAACAACTGACAAGAAATATGTTTGAGGCTGAAGCTATAGCTCTGTGGTAAAGTGAGAGAGCATGAGAGATGGGCCCTGGTTCAGTCTCTAGTAATGTGGAAGATAATATCACCAGAGAAGGGGCTGGGTAGATTTGCATGTACAAATACCTAAAAATAACATACAAAAAGCAGCACTACTGGAGAAGCACCTGCAGTCCCTTTAACAACAGCAGCAGCTCCTGTAAACTGTGCAA
This sequence comes from Arvicanthis niloticus, assembly GCF_011762505.2. Taxonomy (NCBI): domain Eukaryota; kingdom Metazoa; phylum Chordata; class Mammalia; order Rodentia; family Muridae; genus Arvicanthis; species Arvicanthis niloticus. Next base: position 114,486,108 of record NC_047659.1, on the reverse strand, counting down.
TAGTATGTGACCCCTAAAATAAACAAGATAAAGCACACACACCAGAGATAAACACACACAGATATAAGTACATAGACATAAGAAATAAGCTGCCATACATATATGGTAGAAGCAACACAGACATGGGGTTGTGTAGTTAAATTTACATAAATTTAACTCTGGGAAGAGTAAGTAAAGACACACATAAGTAAGTAGTTATTTCCCACTATCTACTGGGGACAGATTCCAGGACCACCCTTCCTCAGATATAATGTCACTGATATAAAATGGCATAGTTCACCTGGGCATCGTAGAGCATGTCTTTAGTCCCACCACTCAGGAGGCAGAGACAGGCAGATTTCTGTAATTTCAAGGCTAGCTTGGTCTACATAGTAAGTTCCAGGCCAGCCAGGGTTACATAGTGAGATCCTATCTCCAAAATTAAATAAATATAGATATAATGTCATGGTATTTGTAAACATCTCAATAGACTGTCCTACATACACTCACTCATCTCTACATTACCACTGACAATGTAAATGCTTTATAAATAGCTATTATACCATATTGTTTATGGAATTTTTTAAAAAGTCCCTACATTTTCAATACAGATGTAATGTCAAACAGTATTTTCCATTCCAGTTTGGCTAAACAGATGGACACAGAGGGGCAACTGCACTTATGTTCTGTTTACATCTTTAACAAGATGCATGATTTATTTATATAGCAAATAAAATAAAAAATAATATTTAATGAACTATATTCCTACTGAAAGCTGATTCTTCTTGATAAGTGTGTAAAGGTTCACTTGGGTTAACTAAGAATGGCTGATCAATGAGTGAATGAGGTACTGGAAGAACCATCTAAGGAACCCGATAACCTCAAAGTAGTCAAAATGCTCACAAGAAACCCATCAGCCTTGGTCAAGAAGAAAGAGACAAGATACTCACTTGCGGGCAATGGTGGTCACCCGGATGCGCTTCTGAGTGCTGGAATGCTGATACTGTGTGACAAACTGGATGGCACCTCTGCCTCCCTGGGGAATCGGGGCATTGTGCTGCAGGGTGAGAGGCCACACATCTGATTACTGTCTGAGGCATGACTTAAACATGGTCTACCTTCTAAAGCACTGAGGTAAGGTTCTCGGTACATTTTCAAAGGTACACTTAGGACCTGAATGTCCTATGGTATCATTGTATATAATAATTCTTATCTAAAAGGCAGAGGGGAGGGGGAGGAGAAGGAATATTAGCACATTCAAATGAAATGGAGCTGGGTATGTAGCTCGGGGATAGATCATGTGCATATAATATATGAGGCCTTGGGTTCAGTCCCAGTATCAGAAGGAATAATAGTATACTCCAGTTGAACTGCTGAACTATTTAGAGGTGAAAACTACAGATGATTGCAAGTTTCTCTAAAACATCAAAAATAAGCACACCTGTGATCCTATCAGAAGCTCAAAGCCACCCTGGTCTACAAGACACCCTGTCTCATCTCCCCTGCACCCACAAAAGCATACAAAATAAAATGGAGATATTTAATAACATGACTATAGAAAAATAGATTATAGAATCTAAATAGTAGTTATACAGGTGTTAAGTGTACAAGTCTATCAACTATTCTGTATATTTGTAATTTTTCATAACAAAATATTGGGAAAAGACTGATTCCCTCAAAAATTCATGAGTTATGATGGCTAAGAAAAGCCAGTAGTCATCTCAGGACCTGGTCACATCAACAATAAAGAAACACAGTAATTTGCTGCTTGATTCTAACTAAATGCTGGAGGGAATTTTAAAAGAGCATACATACCAAATGAACACAACACCTAACAGGACAGCAAAGGTGTACCAGGACGGGGAGAAAGTACCTCCTAACAAACCAGAAGAGATTCTAACATGAAGACAATTGCTACGGACCTGATTGACAACTTCAAAATAGATGCCAAGAGTAGATGAGGGATCCAGGCCACAGATCTTCCACTGACTTGTGCCACCAACACCAAGCTCCTAGGATGAGACGGGGATTTTAAAAAGACACATATAAAAATAAACCCTGAGGGAAACCAGGATTTCAAAGCACCAATAAGCAGGGTAGGTCACATTTGAACATTTGGTCCAAGCTAAAACTTTAAATTCTAATAAAAACATCTAGAAAAATGTGTAATTACCAGAAGGAATCTGAATGTTTACATTTACAGTACTTTTAAAATTAACCTTTTTACACTGACACTCTAAGTCATTTTAATACATCATACATATAACATATATCAGCATATAATACTGAAATCAATAAAAAATTATGTCAATGTTGGGAAAGAATACTGGGAAAGAATTGGTTTGAAAGCTGCATTTGCTTTCTCCATCACTATTAGAATAAAAAACAGAGAGCCGCAGATCAACTGGAAACCATATGGACAGACCGAAGCTTTAAGCAGATTCTGGTTTTATCTTTAAACCTAACTTCCATTCAACCAAGCACAGGGAGGAGAGTAACAGCTTAAATACCACTGTGCAGAAGCAGATGCCCCAAGACCGTGGATTCCTCTAGAGAAGATATTCAGCACTGCCTTCAACATCAGTGTCTGGAAACATAAAAGCAAAGAAACAGAAAGAAGAGACCAAAAGGTGAGGGCAAGGCTAGGGTTTGAGAAATGAAGGCTGTGGAACTCAAAGCGATGCTGGTGGGATTGGCAACAGCCACAGAGAGCAGTTAGGAACCAACTGGGGAGAAAACGCAGGCTAAGTGTAATATTTTCTCAGGTTTCACAATGAGGAAATGGTATAACATCCTTATTTTTAGGACACACACACTATATTACTTAAGAGCCGAATGTCATGACATCTGAAAATTATTTCTAAAGGTTTCTGTAAATAATGTTGGTAAAGCAAACATGCTAGGAGATCTTAACTACAGCTGTGGAATGCTGCAAGTTCCACCCAGTGGTGCTAGAGGGTGGGTACACAGGAACACACTGTCCTCTTCCTAAGACCATTGTATGTTTGAAACTGTGCTTTCCTTAACCCTGAAAGCATCCTCACCCTCCAACCAAAACTTTCAATGCTAAATTCAAATGGAAGACTAATCAGTGTGGTGTAATTTTTTAAAGTATCTTTGTAAAACTACTGCAGGAAGCTTCGTCAGAGAGACTCTCAAGCTCACAGAAAGTATCCTACATGGGGCAGCCTTCCAAAGCCCTCCCATGCAAACAGGAGTAGTGGTGCAAGTCACTGCACAGTGAGACCGCTAACTGTCAGATGGGCTTTGGGGCAGAAACTGCCCCATCCAAGGACTACAGAGGCATGTATACAAATAGTAACCCCCTGCCAAGCTAGGCAAAACTTTTATTTATATAGTCCCTGTCAATGTCTGCTCTGACATACAAGAGATAATGAACAACTTGTATAGGGCTCCAGTGTGTCCTTGTCCTAAGTGTGTCACCTAACCAACCTCATTTAATCCTAATATTATGAAGTAAGTACTGCTATTTTCCCATTTTCTAAAAGCACTGAATTACAGAACATTAAGAATTGTACCCAGAGTCGGGCGGTGGTGGCGCACGCCTTTAATCCCAGCACTTGGGAGGCAGAGGCAGGTGGGTTTTTGAGTTCAAGGCCAGCCTGGTCTACAGAGCGAGTTCCAGGACAGCCAGAGCTATACAGAGAAACCCTGTCTCGAAAAACAAAAACAAAAACAAAAACAAAAACAAAAACAAAAAGAATTGTACCCAGGCCACTCAGTTAGCAAGTGGTGGCTATGCACCCTAAATCCACAATAGCTATGTCCACCCTTCCGGACGATAAGAAGGCAGGGGCATGACTGTGTAACTACATCCCAGGATACCTCAGAGGCTGCACTTGATACAATTTTATGGGGGAAAATAAAGCTCTTACAGTAAAAGGACTGAACTTTTACTGGACCTCACAGCCAAATAAACCTCTTGATCACAGGCTATCCTACTGTGTAATCAGTCTGTTGAAGTACAACCTTAAAATAACAATATAACAATTAACCTTACTTGCCTTGGCTAGCCCATGAATCAGCTTTTAGAACTGATAACATTTTAGTTAGTGCATAGATTTAATCTTAAGTTATATACTCTACTCTTCCATGCCCTGGCCCAGAGTAATTTATATATGTGTGTGTGTATATATATATATGTATATGTATTACTATGTATATATATATGTGTGTGTGTGTATGTATGTGTGTGTGTGTATATATACATATGTATACATGTTGCTAACAACAGCCAGCATGTTGGAAACAACTTTATACAACAAATATTCACCATACATCTTAGAAACAACATATAGACATAGCTTGTCTGCAGTACTGAGTGCTTCTGTGTTACTTGGGGTCAGTAAAATGATCTCTCCCCCTGGTAAAACTGTTAGTGATTTCTGTAAAGAAACCCCATTCCTTTTCCACAGGATCCTTTCTGTGTTGTTCAATAAATACAGAACAGAGACAGACAAAGGGAAAGTGAGACACTAGATAGCATTCAGACAGGCAGACACAGACATGGAGATTACAGATAGGCCAGTAACTATGGACAGACAGAAGACAGAGAGAGAAGTGAAGAACTCAAACTTTAGTTGGCTCTGGGTCAAATTAATCAAAGAGGAAGTCTGTGATTTCATCCCTTGATGCAACACTCACTTTTCATACTCTGTTATACTTAGTGCGTGTAACCAATGCAAAAGAGACCTCATAAATCAGATGCTGTGTCTGTTGGCAGCTAAAGTATACTCACAGCATATGGGCCATCAGCAAAGCCAGTATGCCAAAGGGATGCCTGCACTTTGCTCTCATATACTAACAATACATATGTATCTGTATCATCCACTGTCTGACCAACTAAGTGGTCCCTTGTCCTAAGCTCATTATCAGCTGAGTGAGACACGGTACCAACTCTAAGTTATGAAGTACACAGGTTACTCTGGAAGAATCCTGAATGTCTGCCTTTGCTGTACGGAATTGCTTTTTGCTCTCAGCGAGATAGCATCCACGTATCAGATGTAGTGGGTGGATCAGATCTGGGTCCTCTGGATCAGCTTCAACCCTGAGCAAGGGTTAACTTTACCTTCCTGACTCCACATTTCCTTCTCTGGACAAAGACAGATCAATGGGCAGAAGGACAGATGATACTACCTCTTGGAGTTGTCATCAGTGAGGGTCAGAGCTCCTCTCATCCAAGTGCACCTCCCAGAGAACACAAAGCAAGATCACCAGGGTTTGTCTTAGCTAATGAGTTTACTCAGGGCAAGTGAGGAGGTGGCTTTTCCTTACATTCTCCGACACGCATGGTCCTTTCACATTCAGAGACACACATGGACCGATGGCTCCTGCGATCTTCAGCTCCCGAGAAGTCTAAAACAAATCACACAATAAGTTAAAGTGGAGCCAGCCTGCTGCCACCACAATGACAATAAAAGCTCAGAGGAAAATTCCCACAGAGAAAATCGCTAATGGATTGCACTATCTACACACCCTCTCAGGCTTTTCCAAGAACACTAGTTGCTGATTAAAGTTTCAACAAAATCCACCTTAGAAAATACATCAAGAAGACCAGGTATAATGGTACAACGGTAATACTTAGCAGGCTGAGGCAAAAGCTGAAGAGTTCAAGCCAGCCTCACCGTATTTGTGGCCACCTCGAGTTCATGAGACTGTCTCAAAATTAAAACAAAAAAGACAAAATTCATTTGTTTGATTTGAAGCAGGATCCCCAAGAAGAAGCTGAGACTAACCTGGAAATCCATAGATAGCCCAAGTGAACTTGTGCTCACGATCCTCCTACCTCTGCTTAAATGCTGGGATACAGATTGGCACCACCATACCTGGCCAGATGGCATTTTCAATTCTATTCATTTTCAACCTCTGAAACTATTATATATATGAAAGGCAACAACTCTCACAAACTGTAACATAATGATAAGATCAATGGAGATCTTTTTTCTTTTCTCTTTTTTTTCCTTTTCTTTTGAGGCAGGGTATCTATCTCTATGTAGTCCTGGCTGTTCTGGAACTCCCTACATAGACCAGGCTGGCCTTGAACTCACAGATTCTTCTGCCTCTGGATTTTTTTTTTTTTTTTTTTTTAAAAACAGATGAATATTTTGAAATCTGAGTTCATTTCAATAGAATAAATTCAATCCATACCTCTTTTTCTTTTGGGGCGGGTGTAGTTTGAGACAGGGTTTCTTTGTGTAGCCCGAACTGTCCTAGAACTTGCTGTGTAGATCAGGCTGATCTCAAACTCAGATATCCACCTGCCTCTGCCTCCATAGTGCTAGGATTAAAGGTGTGTGCTCAGTCCATTCCTCTTCCGCTTTACACAAATGCTGGGGTACTAACTCAAGGCCTGCATGCTTACACACAGGCACTACATCCACTGAGCCAGCTTCCTATCCCTTTTATAACAACCTCCAACTCTGCTAAATAAGCAATCAAGCAAACTCCGTAAACATGTAAAAATGCTATTCAAAGCTATCCTAGATAATTTAATGCTTTTCTCTAATTCTCTAATGATGTTTCTAACAGCCCCTTTTAATGATTTCTAAATGACTTAAGAGTTAGCTGTCTAGGACTCTGATTTCCTACACAGTATTAGAACACCTGGATTCTTCTTAAATATAAACCCCACTTTGAGCAGTGACTCACATCGATGGATGGATACTGACCATGTGTGACTTGCCTGTTATCAAGCCTCAGTATAGCAACCAACACCCACCCCAAACCCCACTGACTCTGCCTATGCTAAACCAGGGTGCAACAGAGCAGGGCCTGAGAGGAAAGAGAAACTTCCCATTTAGAACTCTAATAAACACATGGGTAATCCTCAAGAAGCAAAGGAATACGGTGGGCAAATACTTTGTGATAACCATCTTGTTGGATCCTTTTAACTGGTCATTAAAGCTTATGTCTAGTGGCGGAGGCTGCAGTGTCTAAACTGAAACACACTAATCCCAGTAAAGTTTCAAAAGTCTGTAATATGGCTGAGTACAGTGCCGCACACAGGAGGGAGAGGCAAGCCTGGTCTATATAGTGAGTTCCAAGACAGCTGGGGATACACACAGTGAGACCCTGCCTCAGATAAATAATAAATAATTAAATATTTATCATGTACATATGAAAATTCTATAAGCTAATTATATAAGATAATTTAAAATAAAACTTTTCTAAAAGCCTACTGCACCTTTACTTCCAATGTAGCACCAAACGCCATTCTGAAATCTCCATTGAAGTCTTTACTAAAAATTCTTTGGAATGTCTGCTTGAAAAGAGAAGTGTTGAAAGAATCTCCCATCACCATGTGGCCTCTAGATAAGAAAGAAGGAAAGCATACATTTAAAAAGATTGGAAGCCATTTGGTTGTTCCCTTAAGATTCACAAACAATTTACACCTCCTTTTGTTGTCTAATCGCTCTGGCTTGGACTTCGAGTACTATACTGAATAGGTAGGGAGAGAGTGGGCAGCCTTGTCTAGTCCCTGATTTTAGTGGGTTGCTTCAAGTTTCTCTCCATTTAGTTTGATGTTGGTTCCTGGTTTGCTGTATATTGCTTTTACTATGTTTAGTTATGGGCCTTGAATTCCTGATCTTCCCAGGACTTTTACCATGAAGGGGTGTTGAATTTTGTCAAATGCTTTCTCGGCATCTAGTGAGATGATCATATGGGTTTTTTCTTTTAGTTTGTTTATATAGTGAATTACATTGATGGGTTTTTATATATTGAACCATCCCTGCATTTCTGGGATAAAGACTACTTGATCATGATGGACAGTTGTTTTGATGTGTTCTTGGAGAAAGAGGAACACTTCTCCATTGTTGGTGGGATTGCAAGCTGATACAACCAATCTGGAAATCAGTCTGGCAGTTCCTCAAAAAATTGGACATAGTATTACCTGAGGACTCAGCTATACCACTCCTGGGCATACACCCAAAAGATGCTCCAACATATAACAAGGACATATACTTCACTACATTTGTAGCAGCCTTATTTATAATAGCCAGAAACTGGAAAGAACCCAGATGTCCTTCTACAGAGGAATGGATACAGAAAATGTGGTACATTTACACAATGGAGTATTATCAGCTATTACAAACAATGAAATCATGACATTCTTAGGCAAATGGATGGAACTAGAAAATATCCTGAGTGAGGTAACCCAATCACAGAAGAACACACATGGGATGCACTCACTGATAACTGGATATTAGCCCAAAAGCTCGCAATACCCAAGATACAACTCAGAGACCACATAAAGCTCATGAAGAAGAAAGACCAAAGTGTGGGTGCTTCAGTCCTTCTTAGAAGGAGTAACAAAGTACTCACAGGAGCAAATATGGAGTGTGGAGCAGAGACTGCCCCACCTGGGGATCCATCCCATGTGCAGTCACCAAAGGCAGACACAGTTGTAGATGTCAGAAAGTGCATGCTGACAGGAGCCTGATATAGCTGTCTCCTGAGAGGCTCTGCCACAGCCTGATATATTCAGAGGTGGATGCTCACAGCTAACCATTGAACTGATTACTGGGTTCCCAATGGAGAAGTTAGAGAGAAGACTGAAGAAGCTGAAGAGGTTTGCTGCCTCATGAGGAGAGCAACAATACCAACCAACCAGAGCTCTCAGGGTCTAAACCGCCAGCCTGGGAGCACACAGGAAGAGACCCATGGCTCCAGCTCTATATGTAGGGAAGGATGGCCTTGTCCGGCATCAGTGGGAAGTGGTAAAGGAGGTCCTTGGTTCCATGAAGGCTGGATGCCCCAGTGTATGGGGAATTCGAGGAATGAGAGTGGGTGAATGGGTGGGGACACACCCTCATAGAAGCAGGAGGAGGGGGAATGGATAGTGGGTTTTGGTGGGGAGGGAAATGGGGGAAAGGGGATAACATCTGAAACGCGCACGCGCACGTGCACGCGCACACGCACACGCACACGCACACGCACACACACATACCAACAAATAAACAAACAAATAAATAAATGTTAAGTTAAAGAGAAAAGAGATGCAGACCTCCAGCCCCACACACAGCTCTCTGTAGATGCTGCTCCTCAGAATGTGCCATGTGTTCAATGGGATCTCGGGCAAATATAGGTAGGTTCTGACACAGCAGCAAGTGGGAATGAGGTCTGAGGCTGCACTTCTAATGAGCTCCCAGAGAAACCAAGGCAGTGTGTGCTCAAACTTTGTTCTATTTTAGAATCACAGGAAGGAACCTGAAGAATGCTGATACCTAAGCCATGCCCTGTGTTCTTTATATTAGGCTGTTGGGGACTAGGGATGGGGAAGGTGACAAAGCAGCTTGTTTTGTTGTCCTTTGACTAGAGTCTTTAAAGTTCCCTAAGCGACACTGATGTGCATCTGAGCTTCAGATTCAGTGCTCCACCTCAGTGCCCCTTGCACTTTCATGACCGCTGCTCCCCAAGAGCTTCTGTTGCACAAGGTCTGAGGAAAGCCAAAGAACATTCCTAATCGGTTCCCATAACCCCCTAAGGTTCCTGGTCCAACCATCACTGCAAGCTGAGAATCCAGTCTACATTTTCACTTGAGGACAACATGACTTAGTAGCAAGTGTACCCCATAAGGTGACAGTGTGACTGGCATTAGTCGCAGAATCATTAGCCTGGTCAAGTTTCTTCTAATTACTTGACACTGACACTCAGATGGCATTTACTCACTATCACAAGAATGTCTACTACTGAAGGCCAGGTACTCCACACTAGCTCGATGGCCCAGTCTGCAGACAAGTCTAACAACTCCAAAGAAGAAACAAAGTTACTCGGATGCCACTTGTTCCCAGTGAAATCCTGAGACCATTTCTAAGTACTGCTTCTTCCTCCACAGGGCCTACAGTCCCTTTCCAGCCAACGAATCCAAACCTTGGAGCGACCTGAAAACTCCAAAGCTGGCCTCACTCACCCCTGTAACTCCATCATTCATTCCTTCTCTTATTTCCCAGGTGTTCAATGTCAACATACCCTGTAAGATTTGGACAACACCTCATCTCCAGAAGTCCAGTTTGATCAAGGGCACAAGCATAAATATCAATGCAGTGACCATTAGTAGCAGTTCGATTAGCAAGCATCTCATAATGCTGTAAAGAAAGAAAACTATTAGGAGACACAAGCATAGCTTCCAAGGCACGTCTTACCACACCTAAGGATGTAATCAACAACAGAAGCATGGAGTTCACTGCCTATAATACAGCCGTGTAAAATCAAAATGCAGCTTTAGAGTCAAAACTCCTTAAACAATCTAAAGCCATTCACTCTAACTAGCCAGGTGGGCTCCGAAAGCTCAAAGGAGGCAAGGTCTGGAAGAGTGTCACTACACAAGCTGACATCAGCAGGTGGCCATCATTGACCCGGCGCAGGCCACATGTGGTGTCTGACTTATTAAGCTGGAATCCCAGGGCACCTACCTTGGTTGCCTTTTTCATAAACCGAGCATTATCTTTCTCAATATCGTGCCAGGAACGAATGGGAGTCTTCAATTCATCTCCAACCACCATGCCAGGTCCTTGGGTCGGGGGCCCACCAGTGAACAGCATGATCCTGGCTCCAGTATTTGGGAAAGTACCCTAAAATTAGAGTTAAAGACTGTGGCAGAAACATACAGTTCCACCTCTGAGCAGGTTGCGGTTTCTATATTCAAGTCCAAGTCCTGGCCGCTTCACAGCTTCTTGACCCTAGTGCTGCTGCAGAGTAACACACATAACGGGAGAGGAGCAGCTCTTACCCTCTCCCAACCAGACGGTTTGGACTTGTATTACATCAGTGAAAGCACTCGCCACTGCTCCAATTCCCTTAGTTTTTCATAAAAACTTCTTGGTATTTGTAAAATACTGAGGTCCTCCTCAATGTAAATAATAATAACCAAGACATTTTCTGATACATAAACAAAGGGCTGAATTAAGGCACAAGAAATTTTCCAACAAAGCTAACAAGAACAGCTTGTATGGCTGGACAGGTCTCTATAAAAATGTGAATTACCTCCAACAAGCCAACAGCAATGGACAAAGCAACACCAGTGGATCGCAGTGGTCTCTTCCCCTGAGTTACTGGCCATGGGTCCCTCTGCAGCTCCCCAAGAAGATCTGTGAGGTTCATGTCAATCTTGTGAATGGGCTGTAGAAATCTGTATGATTTCAAAAGGGAATATCAGCTGTGATTTAATAAAGTATACTTTCAGCCCTAGGTCACACAATTAACCACTCTTTAAAACAATTATCCAATAGGAAAAACTCAAAACTTTTTCCTTCAAAATTATCTCTATAAATACAGAATCAATTCCAAGCAATTTTACTGTGAAATATGCCATAAAATCTAATACTCATACATTAAGCATGTATCATAAAAAAAATTGAAAAGGGAAAAAAAAAAGTAAGTTTAATTAACTTTTAAGCAGCAAGGAAACCCTAATGATAAGCCTAGTGTGGTTCCGGTTTGTTTGAGGCTCGTTTATGTGAACAGTCTTCGTCAGGCTGAAGTTTCTGCCTGCATGCCCCTTGAGACTTAGAAGCTACGTAGAAAGCAACACTCTGGTTTCTGAAGACAGCAGAGGCTGTCTCCAGCACCAGAAGCTTTCAATACACTGAAGGAAGTGAATGCCTCCTCACAGGCTTATTTAAAAATAACTAAAGAAGTGTTTTATGTTTTGTCAGTTTTACTTAAAGATCAAAGATAACAGCCAATGAGGAGGAGACGGGATAAATCGTGTCAAAACGTTTCTCTGAGACACTGAATATCTACTGGCTTAGTCTGTAATTTTTTTTCTCTTAGAACTATGGACCCAGAAGCCCTAAGCTTGCTCTTCCTAGTCTGGGCTGTTAGACATGGCCACCGAAGAGCACGTGACACTGTATACTGGTGTCTCACCTGCTGGAAACAAAGGGCTGCTCCTGAGGTTGAACAGGTCTGGTTTGCTGCACAGGCATAGCTGACTTGGTCAGGCCCAGCATCTCCTGAAAGGGAAAAACAGAAAGATTCAATTTTCATTAACACTAAAAGTAAATAATAGCATTGCAGAGCCACCCTTGCTCCTGCTTCTTTATAAGGCACTAACCTGAATCTGCTTTGCAGTTAAATCCTTGGTCCCTCGGAAGACATAGCTCTTGGAGATTCCTTCACAGCTTAGTTCGTGAACCTGCACCATCCTCCCAAAAGTGATAAGACCAACCAGGGCATCTGGAGGAAGGAGACTCAGAGACATCTGCAGGGACTCTTTGAGGGCTTGAAGGTCATCTTCCTCCAAACATGTGTCAACCACATAGAGAAAGATCAGAGGGGACCTAGCACCTCTCTTTGAGATAAAAAAAAAAAAAAAAAAAAAAGTGTGATGATCAGTATACACATAGACATAACCAGGGAGCACAGAAAGATCCAATTTCCATAATTTTCATTAGCACAAAAAGTAAATAATAAACATCTTCACAAGGGACAAGCCTGCATTCCACAGGACAAATCAGGTACAATACACTAAGTCGCTATGCCTGTAAATATCTAGGGGAATAAGGGCTATGTATGTAAGAATCTACATCAGCGTGACCTCATCAACTGACTGATCATCACATCATCAAATGATGAGGACCCAAAGTCTATCAAAACAAACAGTAATCTAAAAATGTATCCAATATTAAATACCTACTATGTGCCAGACGTTACTGAAAACCCTGGGATGCATCACTGAACAGAAGGAACAAAGATTCCTGCCAGTCAAATTACATGGAATTAGACATGACAGAGGCAGGCCGCCAGAAGACTAGATTCCAGAATTCAAACAAAAAATTATCTTGATACTAAAATTTTGTTTTGAGAACTGTATATTGCAGAATATACAGCCTTGGTGTATCTACTCATCAAGCAAGCTGAGCAGACCTGCTCGAACCTCTGATGTCCTGGAATTCCAGCTGGATGCAGTGAAGACACAGCATCAGAGGATTATCAATTTACTCTTCCCCCAGTCCCTCTTCTAATATCTCAATAATATCTAATATCCCTCTTCTAATATCTCAAGAAATTGAGCATCTTTGGAGTTACTCCAGTTGTGGTGAGACAGCCACTAGGCAAGAATTGCCTCTTTCCATCTACAGACAAATTACTGTCCAGAAAAGGACACACTTGCAGAATAGTCGACTGATTATATTGGCCAAGACAGAGTAATCAGCTCTTAATTCTGCATCACTAGGTCTGTCAGATGATCCTGGGCCAGAAGACTGAAGATCAGATGCTCCAACGTTTTGTAGTATAGGGACTGTCCAGGGGTTCAGCAGTCTCTATAAATTGGCTAAGTTTTAGAAGCTATGCTTTGTGCTTCCCATAATTTCAGTTAACTCAGTCATTCTGGATTTCTGACAGGGTTGAAGACTTATAGTCTCATAGCCAATCCTGGCTATTTACTTTGAGAGAAAAGATTTGAGAGGATGGTTTTCAGCTGACATTCATTCTAAAGCCAAGAAAAAAGCCAGGTTCAGAACTAAGTATTTTAGTTAGAAGAAATGACAGAGGTTCTGGTTAGTCAACAAAATGATGGACTGGGTATTAGGTCTATCTTGTACCTTACTGACACAAATTGGTACAGTTATGCTCTAATTGTATTTTGAGAGAAAAGTTTTATTTTAACAGGAAGAGTGATATGTAGGAGGAGCTAAGGTGGGAGGAGCTAAGGAGAGGAAGAAGAAGAGGAAGAACAGGAGGAGGAGAAGGAGAGGAGGAGCTAGGAGATGAGAGAGGGGGGGTGGGCATGGAGCGGGATGTTCTTCTGTCTCCACCAGTCAAAGATAGTTAATATATCTAGGTTTGGTATTGGGTCACACTTCTGATTGTATGGGCATCTTGTTATTGAGCATTACCAAACTTACAAAGCCTTTTATCAACATTTTAAAAAATTGTATAAAAGCAAAAAAGAGGAGGGGGATGGGATAGGGGGTTTCTAGGGAGAGGAAATGAAAAAAGGGGATGGCATCTGAAATGTAAATAAAATATTCAAAAATAAATAAATAAATAAACAAACAAACAAAAGGAACAAACCTGGGGAGGAAGCCAGGGAGCAGCAATAGTTAAGATGGAGGACGGTGCCAGGTCCCTTTGTTAAACAGAGATCATGGCTGGGGATGCTGGCCCATGACTTTGGAGGAAGAGGCAGATGGATCTGTGTGAGTTTGAGGTCAGCCTGGTCTATATACTGAGTCCTAGGACAGCTAGAGCTATATAGTGAGACCATGTCTCAGAAAGTCATTAAATGCCAGGTGGTTGTGACACACGCCTTTAATCCCAGCACTTGAGAGGCAAAGGCAGGCGGATCTCTGAGTTCGAGGCTAGCCTGGTCTATAGAGTTAGTTCCAGGACAGCCAGGGCTATACAGAGAACTTTGTCTCGGGGAAAAAAAAAAACAAAAAACAAAAAACATAAAACAAAAAGCAAAAAAAAAAAAAACAAGCAAACAAAAAAGTCAATAAATAAAAAATAGAGAGAGATGAAGGTAGCTTCCTTAAGAAGGTAAAAGCTGTGGTGACAAGATATCTCGGCAGATAAAGGCCAAACCAAGCCTGATGACCTACACTCAATCCCCAGGACCCAAAAAATAAGTATTGGCTCCACAAACTGTCCTCTGACCTCACACACACATACACACACTCTTACACAAGTATATGCATGCATGCACCCATGCACCCATGCACAAACACATATAGATACTCAAACACACATACATGCACATGCACACATGAGCATGCATGCACACACACACAAATACACATGCTCACATACATGCACAAAACACATAAGCACACTCACATACACATGCGCACATACATGTATGCAAACACGCATGCATACATACACACAAACACATAAACAAATCATGGTTGTGGGGAGGAGGGAGGGATGCGGAGCAATGCACAGCAAAAAGAGCCCCAACCTGAGAGAAAGATAAATCAAACACCCTCCTGCAGGTGTGACACCTGAGGGGTCAAGAAGGCCTATGGAACTAAACAAGGACACTAGTGGGAGATAAGACACGGGGCCTTGAAGACTATGTTTTGCTTTGGGTAGAGAGAGGCCAATTTAGTCCATCAGTGACTGGACATATGTCTCTACAGAGTTACACTGGCTGTTGGGTTAAGAATAAAACATAAACAAAGAAAATTGAGGGAGATCAACTAAAAGACTATCAATGTATCTCATGAGAGGAGGCTCATGGCCCAGGATGGCTAGGGTTGGGAGAGGAGTGGTGGGTGGAGACTAGGTATGTTCTGAATAGTATGTCAAAGAATGTTCTATCCAAGTGAGACAGGGGATATAGAAGAAAGAGGTCACTCTTAAGAGAAAGGGGTGGGTCTGACCTTTCTAGTCCAGGCTAGTCCCCACCACTGTTCATCTCTTCAGCTGCATTTAGTTGTTGATTTCACTGAAATCATGTTCAAGAAAGGAAGATCAACAGGAAGGGTGGGTGAGGGACCTACATCCCAGAATGCTTAGGGAGAAACAGAGGTAGCAGCTAAGAGCAGGTAGGTAGGAAAGGAAACAGACTGCAGGATTTAATTGCAAACCTATCTCTCCTTCTAGCATACACAGACCAGTGGCAGGAAGGGAGGGAGACACTACTTTTTAAGCTGACCACCTAGAATATGAAGCATCTTCAGGTGAGATGTGGAAGGCTGTGGAGGATAGGCTTTAAATCTGATCAGGTCCATCCTTTTTGAAGCCTGGGTCAAGACCTGAAAACAATGTCAGTAACACAAATATTCTAGAATATACCATCTAGAATCCTGCTCCCATGGACACCAGTTTTACCTCTTGAGGGCAGGTGAGAGACTCAGAACTCCAAGTATTTCAAAGGACACTCAATTTAACAATATTCATTAAATACATGACAAAATTACCTGGACCATATATTCAATTGTGGAAAACTGGGGCATCAATTCAGCAGGCTGATTCACCTCAGATATGCCTGTATATGCTGGGGGGAACTGACAAGAAGAAAGAAGAACAACATTTACTTAGGGCTAAAAGTGACTGGAGTTCTACGGTTTCCTCTGACTGGGGATTAAGCCTAGGCATATATATCCTTGTTAGGAAAGTACACCACCTCTGAGCTCCAGCTCCAGCTATACGTGGACACGTATGGTACACTTATTTTCCATTTATAAAACTGGTTCATGACCGTGTTAATTTTGAAAGCACAAAATATAAAACATGTTGCTAAAACATAAATATAAGCACTTAAAGCTTCTCTCTTACATGTCTATGATTTTAAAACCTTAAAAAATATTTAGTATTTAGAAAAGGCCTGTTCACCCATCCATACAGGCAAGTTCATATGCTTTAAAATATACTACTCAAAAAATCGGGAGAGATAGCTCAGTGATTAAGAGCACTGGCTGCTTTTCCAGAGGACCTGGGTTCAATTCCCAGTACCCACATGGCAGCTTACAATTGTCTGTAACTCCAGTTCTAGGGCATCTGACACCCTCATAGGGACATGCAGGCAAAACATCAATGCACATGAAATAAAAATAAATAAATCATTAAAAAAAAAAAAGAAAGATACACTGCTTAAGCTTTGCCCTGCAAATTATATTGTGAAGTGTCTTCAATAGTCTGTAAAAAGCTGAAGACATACTTCAGTGGTACAGGACTTCCCCAGCACACACAAGGCTCTTAGCTCTAGGAGGGGAAAAAAGCATATATAGATATAAAGCCTTTATTTAGGTTTGTTATCAATAGAATAATACAGTGTGGTGGTTTGAATAGTTATAGCCCTATAGACTCATATGTCTGCATGCTTGGCCCATAGGGAGTGGCACTATTAGGAGCTCTGGCCTTGTTAGAGTAGGTGTGCTCTTGTTAGAGGAAGTGTGTCACTATGGGGGGTGCTTTGAGATCTTATATATATGCTAATCTCCTCCTGGCTACCTTCAGATGGAGATATACAACTCTAGGCTCTTCCGACACCATCTGCCTGTGGGCTGCCATGCTTCCTTCCATGATGATAGTGGACAAAACCTCTAAAATTGTAAGCCAGCTTCAATTAAATGCTTGCCTTTATAAGAGTTGCACGGTCCTAGTATCTCTTCACAGCAGTAGAACCCTAACTAAGATATACATGCTCTATGAAGAAAAACTCACAAGCTCAGGAAAGTGAAAACAGTTACTGACTGTATATTGTTTATACTGTGCCTGTCATCCTTAGACCTAGTATGTGCTATATCTGAAAATGAAATTAATCATAGTTATGATTAGTAAATACGTGTTCTTAATACCTTAGGAACTGTCTGAATTCTTTATACCTTGTTGAATATAATTAGTGTTATCAACTTTATTTAGGTATGCATAGTTTATATATCATAAAAGTCACCCATTTTAAGTGCATAGTTCCATGAGTTTTAAGAAGTCATGCAGTAATTACTACAATCCAGTTTTAGAACAATTTTACCCTACGGCAGTTACTTTTAAAAGGAGGTCTTAGCTGTGGGTATTGTTCAGTTAGTATGCACAGGTAAGACATTTGATCTAAACACCAAAAAAAAAAAAAAAAAAAAAAAAAAAAAAAAAAAAAAAAAAAAAAGAAAAGAAAGAAAGAAAGAAAGAAAGAGAACACTCCATTGGCATTCAACTTTCTTTTAGTTTAGTAGTTAACACTTCAGCTGTTGGGCATAGCAGCGCACACCTTTAATCCCAGTACTTGGAAGGCAGAGGCAGGCAGATCTCTGAGTTCCAGGACAGCCAGGGCTACACAGAGAGACACAAAAGAAAACAACAAACTTTTACAGCAGAAGAAGCTCAATACTGACACTGGAAAATGAAAATTTAATGTCGTCCAGTAAAATAAGAACAGATCTATTTTCTTTAGGTAACATATTCACTTCCTATCGAAACCTGAAGAAAGGACAATGCTGCATCCTCTACTATTCAACACTAACGTGCCTCACAAAAGCTATTGACATGAGAGCACCAAAGACTGCTAACTGCAAGTACAGATAGAAATTTAAATTCATGTAATCCTTCCCAGAGCAGTCAACAAAAACAAATATAACTTTAAATTACATACCTGATTTCTTTGAAAACAGAAATTGCAGGCCCAAAGTTTTGCTCGGTAATCCACTTGACTGCAAGATAGATAAATAAATATTACAAACAGATATCATACGTATTGTCAAACTAGAAAGCAAGCAAATGTGGACTTAAAGTTCCATAAATTAAACAGTCGTATGTTTCTGAGTGTGCACATACAGAAGGATTCGTGGAACTGCACTGCAGGGAAAACTGGCTATCAAGTACATCAAGAGGTTCCCACAAATATTTGCACTTAGTAAACTCTGTTTTGTCTTCTCCGATTCCAAGTTCCTGTTTTAAAATTTCTTCACTCATATAAACTTAAGTTCTTTCCTTTTGCCTTCTATTTTAATCTGGTTGTAATGATTTCTCCAACATTTTTATTGTTCAACAATGTAAAACTTTTTTTAAAAGATGTTTAGTTTTATTTCTGTGCATGTGAATTTTGCCAGTATGTACACACATGCCTAACAGAGGTCAGAAGGGGGCAAAGAATCCTCTAGTTCCGGAGTTGAGCTAACACCTAGGTGCTGGGACCATGACCCTGGGTCTCAGCTGGAGCAACAAGTACTCTTAACCACTGAACCACCAATTTCCAGCCCCTATGTCAAACCTCTTAATTTCAATAATGAAAGCACATTTCACACTTGGGCCATTGGTAAACATGGAAGAAATGGTCCAAGATAAAGCATCTATTGCTGCCTCTCCCTTTCTGTACCTAGGATATTAATAGCCAACAGCTATCATTTTACAAGCAGAGCTGAGACATTCCTAACATGGGCTTGATAAATAAAAAAAAAAGGGAAATAAAGGAAAGTGCTCCAACATACTAAAATCTCAACACTTCCAACTTGTTTCAAAATTCCTTCAGCCACGCACGGTGGTGCCGTCTTATATCCTCCCCACGATGCTGGAGGGTCACACAGAACTGGAATGTGAGACCCAATTACACAGCACAGACACTCTATCTCAAAAACGATGGATAAAAGTAATTTCTAATAGTGTCCAAATATACTAATAGAGTCTCAGATAAAAAAAAATTACACTCAACAATAAAACTGTTAAAAGTTAAAATTTCTTCTGCCAAGGCTAAAAAGATGCCTCCATGGCTAACAGCACTTGCAGTTCTTCCAGAGGGACAGAGTTTAGTTCCTGGCATCTATGCCAGGCAGCCCACAGCACCTGTAACTTTAGCGCCAAGAAGTTCTTCTCTTTCTTCTGCCTCCACAGGCACCCACAATAAATGATATGCACATATGCATGTGCACTTGTGCAAGCACGTATGTACACGTATACACACACACACACACACACACAAATAATCTTTACCAAAAAAAAAAAAAAATTCTTCTGCCTAGTACTTCTTCTAGACATACTATATCAGCATTAATGTACATACAAAAATAGCAAAGTTTTTAGATTCTTTTTAATGCTTCAAAGGACACCCCTTTAAGTCTACAATCAATCCAGAAGCAAACTGATAGTCTGAGACGGGGGGAGAAAGGAAGGAGAAAAGAAAAGGACCAGCTGGGTCACCATAGTAAGTTCCAGGACAGCCAGGGCTACACAGGGCTACATGCCTCATTAAAAAAAAAAAAAAAAAAAAAAAAAAAAAAAGAGAGAGAGAGAGAGAGATTCCAATTTTGACCAGGGCATCTGCAAAGGAAGTTTCATCCTCTAAGAATCTCACCATTTACTTCTCATCTCAAACTGGAAACTCTCCTGTAGGAAGCAAGTGACTTTCACCAGGAAGGGATGGTATGGAGGTGGAGGGAATGGCGCATGCCTTTAATCCCAGCACTTGGGATACAGAGGTAGGCAGATCTCTATGAGTTCAAGAGGTCTACAGGGTGAGTCCCAGAACAGCCAGGGCTACACACACACACACACACACACACACACACACAAAACCTGTCTCAAAAAACAAAACACAAAAAAGGAAAAAAAAAAAACAAACCTCAAGTGACTTTCATAAGACTTGCATAAAGACAACAATTTACTATATTCATCATTTTTACCAGTTTTTAAAAAGAATTCATACCAAAGTGGATTGAGAATAGCTTTGCAGGTGGGCCTACTGCAAAGCACAGGCTCATACTGTACAGGAGGTAAGTCTGGGCGCTCTTTTAAAGGAGTGAGGAGACAAGCCAAGGGAACAACCATTCTTGTGGCTTCGAGGCGGCTAGAAGGCCACACGTTCCAACTGAAACGCACACCATCTCTTTCTTCATTCTGCTGAATGAATTCCAGATACGTTGCCATGGTCTAAAAGGAAACTAAAGATAAAGTTTTAATTATGTGCAAAATTCTCAGCTCATCTTCAAAAAAAAAAAAAAAAAAAAAAAAAAAAAAGTTGGTTCCAAGCCAGGCGCAGTGGTTCACACCAGAAATCCCAGTGCTCAGTCCTAAAGAGATGGTATTATAACATGCTACTTCACAAATACCCAGTCTAGAAAAGCCTGTCACTACAGGATAAAGGTAGCTACCTTCTCTCAGACCCCCAAAGTTGATTACTCTTCCTTCCTGCCTTAGTTTTCTACCGATATGATAAAGACCGTGACCAAGAGCAACGTGAGGAGAAAAGGGTTTATTTTAACTTACACCACACCACCCCCATGGTGCCCAAGTGCTTCTGTGTAGTGTGCATCATCTTCCAGGAAAGGCAGAGCAGGAACTAACACAGGGGCCATGGAAGAACACTGTGTACTGGCTCATTCCTCAAGACATGCTCAGCCTGCTCTCTTATACAATTCAGGACCACCTGCCTTGGGGTAGCACTGCCCAAAGTGGGCTGGACCCTCATATATCAATCAAGAAAATGCCCCTCAGGCCTGTCTGATAGGGACATTTTCTCACCTGAGGTTCCCTCTTCTCAAATGACCATGGCTTGTGTCAAGTTGGCAAAAAATAAAATAATCAGGCTACTTTTCTCAAACCATCTCTGTAGTACTTGAAAAAAATTAATCAAAAAGGTTAGAGGTTGAACATTTGTTAACTGTGTGTAGTTGGACATTACTAGTAATTATTTATTTGTGATGCTAAGGGTCAAATCCAGGACCTTGTGCTAGGCAAGCACTCAAACACTGAGCTAAATTTCTCAGACAAGCCAGTTTTAACCATGTATCCAAAGGTAAGTCTCAAATTCTGTTTCATGATCCAACAATTTTCCTAATTCCCTTTCTTTATCAATCAAAGTAAATATTGTATGAAATGTCACATTCCAAGTAACCTTGATTTTTGTATGTCCGTCATCGTGTTGCGTCCCCCCGCCACCCCCACCACTTCGCTTACTGAGAAGAAGAGAACTGTATGCTGATCTGAGAATCTGGTTATTAACAGGAAGCAGCTTGGCACTGAAGCATTTCTAATGGGCATACCAAAACTATGGAAGGAAGTTTGCTTTTGTATTAAGTGGCAATGTGTTCTCCTTCCTTACCATGTCGGCTTATGCTCATCCTTGAAAGACTCTGACTCTTTAACAGTTAGTCTTTCAGACTAAGCTTTCAGACTCAGATAACCCAATGTTGTTAAGCAAATGCATCCTATTTGTGATCTAAAATACATTGATACACAAGTGACTAAAGGTCAACTGAACAAGCCAATCAGGAAAACAAAAAGAACTAGCAAGATGGCCCAGTGAGTAAAGTGCTTGCCAGGTAAGTCTGAAACCTGAGTGAGATCCTCAGATCCCATGAAAAGATGGAAGGAAGGGCCCAATATCACAAAAGTTGCCTCTGACCCCAAGATGAGTGGCTTGACAGGTGCACACACACACAAAGCACATGTTCAAGCAAGTAAACAAAAAACAAAAAACAAAAAACAAAAAAAACCCCAGAACCTATGAAATAAGAATGGAAGCATAGTCTTGTAATTTCCATATTTGGGAGGCTGAGGCAGAAGAACCAACAGAGTTCAAAGCCTCCTGGGTTACATAGGGAGATCCTATCAAAAATAATTTATATATATATATTTGGAGAGAGATAGATAGATAGATAGATAGATAGATATCCTACAAATAATTTGGATGAGGGCAATTGGGCAATTTTACATACCCAGAAAAGCAAATTAATTATTCTACCATACAGAATCTATACAACAAAGTCCCAAATGTCTGTTCCTACTGAAACTTTAACACATGTACTAGTTAGTTCTGGCAATCACAGGAAGATGAAACCCTGACTACACAGAAAGCACTTAGGCACCTGGGTGGGGGACTAGTAAATAAATCACAGCACATTCTAACATCAGCATCTACAGCAGTTACTTCAGCAAACCCCATTCTATAACGGTATCCCTCTATAAAGTTCTTTACTTAAATGTACAAGTCCCCAAGTATCTACATATTAACATCCACTCCCTATTTCCCATTGCCTCCTTCCCTCGACTTTCTAAACCAGTTTCTTAATGCTGGACACGTAATCCACAGAGGATTTCAGTGAATTCATGAATCCTCTAAAGTTCTATGTATTTTTATTAAATTCTATGTGCTGAGAAAAATGTGCATTTTCCACAGCTCCCATCAAATTCTCAACGAGTAAGGGTATCTGAAAAGGTAAATAGCCGAATGGATGAATAAATGAGAGAATGATGAGAGGGTGAGTGAATGAGTGGATAAATAAAAGGCCTAGAAAGGCATCCATCCAGTAAAATAACTTAGCCATTATAATCTCTCCAGGACATAACTTTCCAGGACTTAGTAACCATCTGTAGGCACAGTTAAATATCTAATCCTGTACTGAAGATCTGGTTTCTGGTTTCACTTATCACAAAATAAAACTCAAGATTTTCTAGAAGATTCAGTCCTTCCGGATGTTCAAGCCACCACCAACACTCCAATTCCGAGGGCTAAAGAGTCAGAAACCGGCTGTCTGCTATCAGGCATGACGCGGACCAGTCACTCTCAGCCGGCTTCTGGGTCATCAAATTCCCTCTGATTCCTCCCACAAGCAAGCCCACCTTGCCCTGGCATCTCCGGCTTCAGCCCTCCTCCTAAGCGCCCATTCACCACGGCAGAGCCAGCCGCTCACCTGTCCGGAGCCACTCACCTAGACAGAGCCTTCCGCGCCCCACGGACACCAGAGCTCGGCTCCAGCTTCCACCGCCAAGTCCACCTCAGCTCACAGTCAATTGGTCAGTGCTCCAAAACGTCATTTCTCAGCGCCATGCTCTAGCCAATCAGAGAGCGCTACTCTGGCTGACATGAGAAAGTGAAACAGTCAGGAAAGCTGCGCCTCCATCTTTGAATAGGGCAAGGCTGTACTTTCTCACCTTAAAAACTTTAGAATGTGGAGTTCCTTAGGATACATACTTTCTCGAATATATCCTTAAAATTTCCTCCTACGCAGAACCTCGGCTCCTACGGAACCGTCATCCAAACGCATCCAGAACTCCTCAGGGGACCACCCCGACACAACACGGTGTCTGTTTGCCTCAGATGGAAGTCCCTCTCATCACCTAGCTACCGGGAAGCGAGAAGAGTGACGCGTAGCCCCAGAGGAACCCGAAGTTGTCCGGAAGAGGCCCTCAGCCTGCGGGAGGGGGTTAGGTGGTGACAGAGTCTCTGCAGCTAGTTGGTGTTCTTTTTGAGCTCAGCAGGTGCAGTTACTCTCTTCGCGTTACAAAACTTTTCCTTTCTCATTGCTGCTATGGTTTTTGCGCTCAATAGAAACTGTTTCTGGTGAGCATCCTCCTGCCATTCACCAGCAAGGAAATGAGTAATTGGGAACGATCTTAGTCAAGCATTTAAGGAAACTAACAGAGTCCGTTTTGATGGGTAACACAACTTTTGTGACCGCCGCAGTCATTTTATACTTTCTTACAAGAGGCAAAAACAAACAAATAAACAAATAAGCAAATTCAGCGTGTGTGTGGTGCTTGCGGAAGCCAGAAGACATGAGATCCCATGGAGCTAGAGTTACCCTCTGTTGTGTAACCCCTAACGTGGGTGCTGGGGACTGAGCTCTAGTAGTATACGTTCAACCACTCAACCAACTCTTCATCCCCCAAACTCTAAAATCTTACATTTATGCTAAGACATGTTTAGACATTCAAAAGGTATCCATTAAATAACCCAATTTATTATTAATGCAAACTTTTCTTTAAAACAGAGCCTAACTCTGTAGGTTTGGCTGGCCTGGAACTCACAGAGTTGTGCTTTCCTCTGTCTTACTATGCTTCCTGAATGCTGGGATTAAAAGCACAGGCCATCACACCCAGATAAATTAAACTTTTTGAAGTCTACAAGTAATAGCACTTAATTTGAATAGATGTTACACTTAATTTGAATAGATGAAATATTACTATTTGCATTAAAACATTTTTTTAAATAAATACATTTTTCATCATTTAAATGTTATGTCATTAATGGCATATTTAAAACCTTAAATATGTTTGGGAAAGGCAGTTATCTCTTCCTAAGGAAAAATGTCCAAGTAAAATAAAATATACATGTTTGTTATATCTAACACTGAGAAAAAGAAGTAGTTTTTTAAATAACAAGTATTAATGTGATTTTATTTGTCAAGGATTTCCCTTTCAATTTTTGAACCTGGGTTATTTCTGCACTAGTAATTTCTGTAGAGAGAATTTTTTTAATTGAATGTTCAAAGTATAAAAGATTGAATGTCCTTACTTGGAATGTTTGAAGTATTTTATTTATATAAGAGTATATTTGCAGGGCAGTAGCAGTGCATGCCTTTAATGACAACACTCAGGAGGCAGAGTCAAGGAGATGTCTGTGAGTTCAAGGCCAGTATGGTCTACAGAGTTAGTTCCAGCACAGCCAGGGTTACACAGAGAAACCTTGTCATGAAAAGCAAAACAAACAAAGGTACTTGTTTCTGTAACACAGGTCTTTTAATTGGAGAAATATAACAACTTAATGTGGCTCAACAAGGGTGGCAAGATGGCGTGTTCTCTCACAGGAATGGATGTCTTTTTTTTTTTTTTCATTCTACCCCAGGCAGACATATTAACATATAAAGAACATACAGCTTTAGTTCTACAGTCTCAGCCCCAGGTCAAAAAGAAATTCAGAAAGATAAAAGTTTGGCACACAAGAGGCGATGACACTGTTCTTTCCCATTGGTGGCAGTCTTATAGAATGACAGAGTCAGAGAGCACTATAAACTAGATTTGCTGCCATCTCTTACCTAGGAGAGTACCTCTGTAAACCTTAGTTCCCTTAAAGGGAGTACC
The DNA here is from genome assembly GCF_011762505.2 of Arvicanthis niloticus. Taxonomy (NCBI): domain Eukaryota; kingdom Metazoa; phylum Chordata; class Mammalia; order Rodentia; family Muridae; genus Arvicanthis; species Arvicanthis niloticus. The sequence goes on along the minus strand of NC_047659.1, from coordinate 114,460,866 downwards.
GAATGGCTGGTAAAATGAAATTTCTGGTTGTTGTTACAATCAGTGGGAGAAGAGTAAACTAACCAGCCATGAGTCAATCAGAAAGAAGAACTGAAAATGATTAGAAAGCTAGAAGAGCAGCCCCTCTACTTAGCATTTGCCTTCTAGGACCCAGGGGAGAAAGAAACGGTGTAGCTTCAACAGCCTGCAATGAGCTCTTCAGTGATGTGAATCCAGGTCCTATCTGGAATCTTAGTGAAAATGTTAAGTGTAGACTGTGGCTAAAAGGCTCAGCAGATGAAGATGCTTGCCTATAAGCCTGTGGACCTGAGGACCATCCCTGGAACCGACATAACTATTGAAGAAGAGAACCATTTCCACAAAGTTGTCCTCTGATCCCAACACCCATGCACCCTCCACACAATTAATAATAATAATAAAATAATAATAATAATACAATAACGTTTTTTAAATAAATAATATTATACAAACAAGATATTCCAAATAATTTACTTAACTCACCTATTAATGAGGAGACCAATAGGGATGTTGAAATTGGTTTTTAAGAAAATCTCATTTATAAAAATGTATATTCTCTACCAGACAGTATTATATGCATTGTTATGGGCATCAGTTTTGTGTGTGTGTGTGTGTGTGTGTGTGTGTGTACCTATCAACTTTCTATAGTTAATCTCTGTCTCTATCAACTTGTATAGTAATGCAGTCAAGATATAAAAGTACACATCTCTCAGATGACACCAGTACATCCCATAAAATGCCAGCTAGTCCATGAAATGTAATTTCCTTTGTCTATTTCAAAATGTTTTACAAGACTCCCAGCATATTGTAATGGCTAATATTCTCAACTTAACTGGATTTTAGAACCACCTAGGAAACATCACTCTGGATGTATGTAAAAGAGCATTTCCAGACAGGATTAACTGAAGAAGGAAGATCCACCCTAAAATAGCTGGCACCATCTCCTATGGTGGGGGCCCAGACAGAATAAAGTGGGAAAAGGAAATGGCCAGGTGAGTATTGGTTTTCCCTTTCTCTGTGATTGACACTATAGTCTAAGCCATCCTGCCTCCATGTCTTTCCAGCATAATAGATTCAGAACTGTGAGCCCTTATGCCTTCCCACTACAATAGACTGTGCTTCTCTAAACTGAGAGCTAAAATATATCCTTTCTCCCCTAAGTTGCTTTTTGTCAGATGTTTCGTCACAACAACAATAAAAGTCTATACAGAACAGTACTGTACTGAGAACTGAGCTGGTTCTGTGAGGAACGTGATCAGTGTATGTCCTGGGCCTTTCTAAACTGTGTTTACAGAACAATGTTGTCGGATGGGAAGCTGTAGGCTGGAGATTTAGAGAGCTGTAAGCAGAGATGAATGGACCACCCGATGAGATTTTGGAAGATTGGAATGCCAATAGAAACACGAACACCAAAAGGTCTGCTCATGACGTTTCAGATGGGAGCAAAGACTGCTGAGAAATGAACCATTGGTGTGGCAGTCTGGCAAAGGCTATGACTGTGTTTTCACTATGTCCTGAAAACTCAACTGAACAAAATTCAATAGAGGCCATCTATTGGTCCCCAACACAACATGAACAATTAACACCAACTTCTGCTGCCACTCAGATGCAGGCAGATCCTAGTGAGCCACAGACGTCATGGCTTCTGCATGCCTTTGACACTGAAACTAGGCAGGCCCTGAAGTGTATAAGAGTGAAGGAAACCAGCCACAATCAGATTGGACAACCTGAGTTCAATGTCAGGGACCTTTGCATATACACTCATCTATGATCAAATATACACGCATCATGTGTACACACACATGATATACAATATCATATACACTCATCTATGATCAAATATACACACATCATGTGTACACACACATGAAAATTTAAAGCAATAATGGAGCTGGAGCGATGGCTCAGCCATTAAACATAGGGACTGCTCTTTCAGAAGACTGGAGTTCAATTCCTAACATTCGCATTTGGCCCAACGCCTGTAACTCCAGTTCCAGGAGACGCAACACCCTCCTCTGGATTCCTCAGGGACTCCCGCATATGTTACAAATATACACATAAATAATTCTTGCAGAATATGGTGACACTCCTTTAATGGCAGCACTCAGGAGACAAGGCAAGCAGATCTTTGTGAGTTCTAGGTTTACATAGTCTGGTTTACATAGACAGCTCCAGGCCAGTAAGGGCTGCATTATAAAATTGTCATAAACAAATTAATGAAAGTTCATTTGAAATAATAGTCCTTCCTTAAAGAACTATTGGTACAACTAATAAAAAGATAACGCATTCTGAGCACGCTGTTGCAAGTCCTTCACAAAGGATGTGGAGTATAAGAACACTGGAAAAGGGTAAATCAAAAGTTATTAATATTTGACAGTAACTCATAGGATTTGAGTGTTGGCTCCCTGTGCTCTAGCCAGAGAAGGCGTAGGCCTGCGAGTATCCAAGAACTACAATTCCCAGAAGGCTTCAGTGCGGGCTCTGGGCCGGATGTAGTCTTGGTTTGAGACTTGCTTGGCCAAGCTGGGCAAGGGTCTCCCACGTCTACATTCATGGCGTCCCCTAACAAGGCAGTGATTGTTCCCGGGAACGGAGGCGGGGATGTGGCCACCCACGGCTGGTACGGTTGGGTGAGAAAGGGGCTGGAGCAGGTAAGGAATGGTAGCCCGTGCTCTTCGATCAGCTTAGCTCGGAGTGAAGGGAGAAAGAATGAAGGGCGAGGCTCGAGCCCCGCAGATGTGGTCAGTATCCTTCCTGGCGAAGCAGCTAAAAAAGCTGAGGGCTCAGTTTTTGAGACTAAAAGGAAAACCTGTTGTACAACTGGAGAGAATGCCTTCTTCCCACCCCCACCTGCTGCCAGTTCAGATTCCAGACTTTCCAGATATTTTGTTTATACTCGTTACTTTAATTTTTTTAATTCACTGATTGATATTTGATATATACAAAGAATTGTATAACATACAATAAACTATCAAACTTGGATTTTTTTCTGTGCTGTCTAAACCCTAGGTGTCTTTGATTATGTGTCCTGTACAATTGAGCTACACTCGCTGCACAAACTAGACTCTAGAACCTTGCCAGTGACTTCTGAATAGTCTGCCCCCTGTCCCATCTGTATGACATTCTGAAGTTTATTTTGCTTCTCTTTAAATTATTTTGTGCAGGGGTCCTCTGGAGATCAGAAGACATTTTTGGAATCAGATCTTTCTACCTTTACATGGGCTCTGGGAATCGAAGTCCGGTCACCGGACTTGTACTGCAAGTGCCTTTGCCAGCTGGGCTGCTTTTCAGGCCTTTTTGCTACACCTTTTAAAACTTTAAAAGTATTTTTTTTACAACCACGTGTATAATCTCTAAACAACATATTGTTTATTTTGGCTTCTTTGTGAACTTTATAGAAACATCATTGCACCCTAGGTCGTCTTGTGTTTAACTTTTAATAAAAGAAAAAAAAAATCCCTCTTCCATAGCCCAGCAGTTAGTTTCCTACTTTGGCCTCTAGAATAGAATTTCAGGAGAAAATAAAAATCTGCTTGAAATAAAACTTCAGGGTTGTGGCTGAGAACTATGGGCAAAGCTACCTACCAACTCCCGGGGCAAGCTAGAAATGGCCAGTGGGACGGGATGCCCAGCTTTCTCAGTGGTGTCTCTGTAACTTTTGACTGTCTTTCTGGGACACAGCGCTCGGCTCAGGACATTCTGTCTCTAGCATATTGACTTAGGTATTCTCTATAGATACATTACTTGGAGATGAGCATAGATTCCAAGTGCAGAAACCAGTCTCCACAGAGTTCTACAAAGCTGGATAGAGAACTGTATATGACCATGTATTCATCTGAAGCCCTGTAACACTACTTAATCTATTTCACATCAGAATACTAGCAAATATTTTACTGAACTAAGTGAGGTCATATCAGGTGTCACATTTTTTAAGCTCTTTATCATAGCTTTTTCTTCTCCCTTATATCACAGATTCCTGGTTTCCAGTGTTTGGCTAAAAACATGCCTGACCCAAGTAAGTTTGGAATTTGTTTTTGAAAAGCCTTACCTGTTAGATTTTGAGCTCACGATTTGTAGGGTGGGGCTTGGGAGCAGGAATATCATAAAAAAAAGGACAAAAATACATATTCAATAAGAACAAATAAAGCAAGGAGCTCGAGGTGGTGGGTCCCTACACACACACAAACACACACACAAACACACACACACACACATACAGGGAGAACTTCAATAACAAGAAAAACACCTGGGAAATGATAAAATTTAACTTTTAACTTTGTAAGCTAGCAACTGTATTTTCTATGTGTAAGTATCCATAGACATTTTTAGGCAAAATTTAGGTGTTCTATTTGAAACAGGCAAAATAAAGCTTTACAGTATCTAGTTGAGTTCTTATGTATTTCAAATTATAAGATTGCCCGTTTTGTGGGGAGGGGTCCATCTGTGACTTGGTTCAGGAAAGAAGTAATATAAATCATATATGGGTTTTGGAATGTTGTTGAGTTTCTTTTTTTTTTAAGATTTATTTATTTTATGTATGAGTACACCATTGCTGTCTTTAGACACACCAGAAGAAGGCGTCAGACCCCATTGCAGATGGTTGTGAGCCACCATGTGGTTGCTGGGAATTGAACTAAGGACCATCTAGAAGAGCAGTCAGTGCTCTTAACCACTGAGCCATTTCTCCACCCCTGTTGTCGAGTTTCTTTTGTGCATTTTGTTTTTCTCGGTGCTGGGACTGAACCCAGGATCTCACACATCCTAGACAAGTGCTCTGCCCCTGAGCTGTACCTCCAGCTGGGTATTTGCCAAGTTTACATTTTCACATTAAAATATCAGAGTTGAGGCCAGTGATGATGCCTTTAATCCTGACACTTGGGAGCTCAAGGCAAGAGGGTTCTGGTGTGGGCTACACAGCAAATCCCACACTAGCTTATGCTGCACAGTGAGGAGGCTCTATCTCACAAAAGAAAAATGGGTGAGAGGGAGACTTCACTTCAGTTGTAATGTAACTTTTTTTAAGAACATAGTAGGTATAGAAGGGAGGGGCGGAGAGTGAAACTCTACTAACTCACAGGACAAATCTGCTAACTCAGCATCATTTACTTCAGCCTCCATTTAAAAGCTGTGAGCTGCTATTTACTTAGAGAGGTGGGACAGCATCAGATTTACAGACTGCCCCAGGTACCAGACTATTTTACCCTGACCACAGTTACAGCTCGAGAGAGCATCTGGCTGCCCTTCATGGAGACAGAGCTGCACTGTGATGAGAAGACTGTCATCATAGGCCACAGTTCCGGGGCCATCGCAGCCATGAGGTATGATCCTGTTGAACTGCTGCCCTGTGTGGGTTGTCCGCATGCTTGCCTGGGAAATAGTTGTTTCTTAAGTTTCCATTGCAGTGGAAGGAAACAGTCCTGACCTCAAAAGTGGTAACATAATCTGTCCTAATTTCTTCCTTGTTTGTTAAGGGATTGAAAGAAGCTGGTTGCTTTTACCAGGTGCAGTGATCCTTTAAAAGCTCCTGTGGCCCCAAAGAAGCTTCCCGTTTCTCAGCTCTCACCTCTTCTCTCCTCCTAACCAGGCACAGTGATGGCATTGTAGTTCCTGGAATATCCTGCTCAGCCTTCTAGTAGGGACATCATCTTACAAGCTGCCTGGCTTTCTCTGCATGAATGTCCTTTTTGGATGAGATCTATAATTTGTCCATATAAAAGAGCAGCCTTGCCCTACTGGCTCCAATCTCCTTTATCTTTTATTACCTACAGGGTTTTTTTGTGGTTTTTATTTGTTTACCTACATCATTTTATCATCCGACACACATTGATTTCTTCTCTGTCCCTATTAATAGAAGGGAAGCTCCATGAAGGTGGGACTTTGTTTAGTGACAAGGCATCACAGTGCCTAGGAAAAAGCCCAACATGCTCAACAAATACCTCTTGGACAAATAACTCCTAAAGTTAAGAGAGAGAGAGAGAAAAAAAAAAAGAAAGAAAGAAAAGAAAAGAAAAAACCTGAACTGTCAGTGTAAGGGTATGAAGAAAGAGGAAATTGATGAGGGCCAGCTAACTGACTTATTATTAAGGGATATTGAGTTGAGCCTTTTCAATAGAAAGTGCTAGAAACACTGCTTTCCCTACCGACCCACAGCCCTCTAATCCTTGGGGTTCACATGTACACCCATAAATAATGCTTCTATCAAAATCTCTTGTCTTCCCCATTAGCCTATTGAGTAAGGAGTTTGCTGCCTGCTGTTTAAGGTTGAGCTTTTTCCATAGTTCCTACCCTGGTAACAAAGGCTGTTCCGAGCACTCACTCAAGATACCATATGAATTGTATGTCATGGAATCTTGCCAGATTTTATAACCTTGTAGCTACACAGGTCAAGGAAATGGGGATAATATGTTTGAGTACAGATCCAGAAAATAATGGTGCAGTAATAGCAAAAGGGATGTTTACAAGTGTGCAGGGGGAACGATGCTGACCTCAAAAGTGGAAACATGATCTGTCCATTTCTTCCTTGTTTACCAGCTATTGGTGAAGCTGTAATATTTTTGTGTAAGTCTTCTGAATTCATTAGGACTGTCAACAACCTTCTAAGAATGGACTCCTAAAGTTAAGAGAGGAAAAAAAAAAAAAGAAAGAAAGAAAAGAAAAGACCTGAACTGTCAGTGTAAGGGTATGAAGAAAGAGGAAATTGATGGGGGCCAGCTAACTGACTTATTATTAAGGGATATTGAGTTGAGCCTTTTCAATAGAAAGTGCTAGAAACACCTTAACAAGCAATCAAACTTAGTATCACTGATAGTTCATGTGTCCCCAAAGTGACCGCAAGACTATCTTGGGGAAAATGTTTAATCTCAGTCTTATTGTGATAAAACTAGTTCAGTTTAGGGAACTGACCTAAACTCCTGTATGAGAATAGAGGCAGCGCTAAATGTATTGGGTGTGATAATGCCACTAAGGTTATTCATGGGAGATACACACTAAGTGTAAAGTGTGGTAGCCTTTACCACAATGAATCTGGGTGCTTTTCATATCTTCTGTGGGTTTGCTATTTCTGAGTAACCAGCTGTGGGGAAAGGTGTTGGGGTCCAGCCTCGACACAGGATTGGAGTTCTCAGCTGGAAGCAGGGATATCTGGAAGGCGCATAATAAATAGACACAGACAACTTTTCAGGTAAAACTGACAGGCATTTTTCAAGGTATTGTGCTTGACATCTCTCTCTCTCTCTCTCTCTCTCTCTCTCTCTCTCTCTCTCTCTTTCTCTCTCTCTCTTTCTTGTAGCTTGAGGCTACACACACTATATTCTCTTGTGCAATCTGCTTTTTTTCCTGTGCGCTTTTCTTTTCTCAAACTCCCACTCTTACACACCTCTGCATTCCCCTTTCACTCTCACTCACACTCTTCACACACACCTCACACACACCACATGCACTTTCCTTTCACTCACACACACTCCATACATTCTCCCCATGCTCTCTCTACTCACTCCACACATACCTCTCATTCTCTCTTAACTCACTCTTCACACACACACACTCTCTCTCTCTCTTTCTCTCTCTCTCTCTCTCACACACACACACTCTTCTACTCACACTCTCACATTCTCTCCACCCACTCTCCACTCACTTACATCAAGCATACCTCATGCACACCCCACTCACTATCCACTCACTCTCTCGCCATTCTCTTGCCCCAGTCTTTTTTTATTGTTATTCCAAAAGCAGGTAGGAAAAAAAGACATTTATAATCATTGCCAAGTCAAATTCAAAAGAATAACCACATCCCACAAAGAATTAAGAATTCCAATTATTCCCCAAAGTTTCAAGCTTCCCCTATTTCCAGGCCTGTTGCCAAAATAATAATTACAAACTTATCATTGTTTAAACTTTAACTTTTGACTTATTATACTTCAGAGATCAGAACTCCGAGGTCAACTACTTGCACTTTCCTGTAAAGCTAATGGCATGGGCAAAACTGCTGGGCAGTGGCTAGAAAGAATCAACTTAACCCTTAACTCAGTAGTTCCGCTAGCTTCCTGCTTCTTTACATTGCACACAATGACTCTCCTAGGAGTGCCAGTGTTTTGACTTAATTTTACTCGTATATAATTTTATGTATTCTATACTTGCTTATCCAGGAACCACTCAAATGTATAAAACTTACTTCGTAACTTCAATAGTTCCTTACTATTTCATTTTCTAATCATTTCTTCAAACTTTCTTTGTAAGTCAAGCATTAATCTGGAACTACCATTGTGCAGTTACTACTAGGCCTCGGGTTTTAACTGTTTAAGAATCCTTATATCAAGGAACATCTAGTTTCACAGAATTCACCAGGGCAGAAGGAGAAATAGGAAAATCAGATATAATAGAATAATTGTGCACACCGAGGCCAACTGAAAAGCAGTCACCACAAATGAGATCTCTACAGCCATTGTGCAGGGCTGAGGTTAAGAGAAATGGGGAACAACTGCTTTTTACAAAGAGCTGCCACAGGCTACTGAAATGTCTCCATCCCAGCCTGCTGCAAGCAGTCCCCGGTCATGGTATGCGGTCCCCAGCAGAAAAGTTTTATCAAGTCCTAAACATTTCATAGCACAAAAGCTTCTTCAAAGGTCTCACATCGTTCCTCAGCCTACTCTTGGCTGAGCAAGGACATCTGCAGATAGTGAGCTGGTGGTCTGTGTGTAGGGTGCTGTTCTAAACGCTCTTCCTGCCCTTAAGGGGCAATGATAGTTTGTCTGGGAGTGGGGCCAAACGGACTACAGCACCGATGAGAATGCATATGCAAGCACAGTACAAGTATTTTTCTGGCATTTCTTAAATTACAGTTCACAGATTACTTGCATTAATCAAATGAATTAGAGATTGCATGCTGTAAAATGCAGGATCCTGGGCCTTAGTCCCATTTCTCTCAATTACATGCTCTGGGGCTGAGCCCAGAATCAGCATGTTGACCACCCAAGTAATGCTGACACATATAAAGGTGGATAAATGCACGTCAGAGATAGTGATTGTGAAATTCTCTTAATGTTTTTCTGTGTTAATCTCAGTAGCATACACTAACTACCTTTCTGTGAACTTACATCAGGTGGGTTACTGTTTTTTTTTTTTCAGATTTAATAATTCCATGTATGATTGACACTATCTTTCTCATTCCAGGTATGCAGAGACACATCAGGTATATGCTCTCGTATTGGTGTCTGCATACACATCAGACTTGGGAGATGAAAATGAGCGTGCAAGTGGTAAGTCTTTAGGAAGAACCTCTAGAGAAGTCCCTCCCTAAACACAGCACAGACTGTTCAAGATACAAAATAATTATTCTCTCTCAACCCTAAAAATGTAAATAGCAAATGAGAGATTTTTTACTTACCTTTAGATATGAGGTAGATCCTTCCAACCTTAAGTCTAGAATGAGTCCCAGGACCTGGCTTTACTTTAGCCTTTTACTTTGTTAAGTCAGTATGGTATCAAGCCCTACAGAGACAAAAACCAAAGCACTTCTCTGAACTCGGGTCTCTGGTCCTTTGCATCTCTCTGTGATATTTTCCGATGTCAAGGCTGACAAGTCATGCACACTGATAGGCTTTTCCCTTCTACAGGGTACTTCAGCCGCCCCTGGCAGTGGGAGAAGATCAAGGCCAACTGCCCTCACATTGTACAGTTTGGCTCTACTGATGACCCCTTCCTTCCCTGGAAGGAACAACAAGAAGTGGCAGATAGGCTGGATGCCAAACTGTATAAATTCACTGACCGTGGTCACTTTCAGAACACAGAGTTCCATGAACTGATTAGTGTGGTGAAGTCTATGCTGAAAATACCAGAATAGTCAGGATGACTCCTGCTCTGTAACATGCCAGGATGGGGAAGAATAATAATAGCAACTATTCTCACACAGCACTAGACATGAAATGTACAGTTAGGTTACAAAAGTGCCTGAACAACAAACCCATGAACACTCACACTAAGAATTTAAATCTTCCTGAAAAGCTACTAACTCCAGCAGTATGCTTCCTGTTTGATAAGGGACACAGAGTTTGTTTAGCTGTCCTGTTGATGCAAAGAGAGTTAAGTCAGAAGAATCCAGAACTTGACATAGACATGGTGGTGTATCCCTGTAATCACAGCCCTTCAGAGAAAGCAGGGAATCAAGAGGAGAAGGCTAGCTTGACCCTGTCTCAGAAAACAAAGAGCAAGACGACAACCCAGGTCTCCTGAGTCTCATTCCAAATTATAATTCAATAGGTTTAGCAAGATGTGATCCACTTCTGAGACCCAGTACTTAGAAAGGGGAAGAAGGTGGATCTTGAGTTTGAGGCCTGTCTAGGCCTAATGAAGTAAAACCCTGTCTCAAAACAAAAGACAGGTTTTCATTCAAATTATATGAGGGATTATTCCTTTTTGATACAACTTTTTTCTCTTCCTGGGGAAAGCATGATTCAAGACCCAGAATGTTATCTTAGAACTCAAAGCTCTAGCTGCTCTTTCTCATTTGCTCAAGAGAGTAAACTTGGGTCTTCATCACTGAAATTCCTGACCTCACATCCCCAGGTCCTTCTGACAAATTGAGAGAGACTAACATAGATGGATGCTGAGTAAGGGAGCTGCAGGGGACAGATACCTGCATAGCCTGTCACCTGGATGTTAACTGTATTGGACTGGATTAGGTTGTGGGGAGTGCTGCAATATAGAAACATGACAAGTACTCATGTCCTTTTTTAAACTGGGGAAAGGTATATGTATGTATATGCAATCCCTACATGAATTATGGTAGCTGACAACAGCACTGTAATTAAAAGATTTGCAAATGCTATAAGACAACGACCAGGTTGGTTGTAAACATTTTTAGATTCTCTCTGAAGTTGAAGAAAAGCCTAAGATAACCAAAATGAACATAATACTAAAGGGTGGAAAACATGGGAACAATCTGTACTTTGTTATTAAGTTTTAAGTATCTTCAAAAGAACTTTTCTGGGGCTCGAGAGATGGCTCAGCAATTAAGAGCAGTGACTTTTTCCAGAAGTCTGGAGTTCAATTCCCAGAAACCACATGGCGGCTCACAACTATCTGTAATGGGTTCCAATGCCCTCTTCTGGTGTGTCTGAAGAGACAGTGTACTCACATATATAAAATAAATAAATATTTATTTAAAAAAAAAAAACAAAAACAAAAAACCTTTTCCACAATGCAATGAATTTTATAGAGTTCTCGTACAGAGCATGCAAACTGCCAATTTTTCTTACACTCACTCAAAAATAACCACTTTTTAAAACTATTTTTATATTGTATATATTTGATGTATAAAATTGTTTCAGAATTACATTTTTGCTGGTTTATAAAGTACTTTGACCATAGTAAAATAAAATGTTTATTTCCCAGTATCTTCTGAATGTTGTGGTGCCAAAGATCTCTAGTGCACTTACACCTGATGATACAGGACTGATGCAGAACTGTGATTCTCCACACTTTTACCTTAGAAGAGGTACAAAGGTGTTGTGTTAGCTTAAGATGATTTGGGGATTTCTAAAGTCAGTAACGACTTTAACTTTTAACAATAGGTATCTTTGGAGGATAGGAAGACAATCATATATATAGGTCTACTGTAAGTGTTCACATGGGAATGAATAATACCAGAAAGTTGTATATCAAATGAATATATTTTTATCTTGAAGCAGAAAACAAACTGCAAACATTTATATGTTAATTTTTTAAGAATCCAAAAAAGCAGAGTAAATACTAATCTCAAAATCAAGTAGACTCAAATTGGATTATAGGTTTGGTTATACATACGGGGTGGGGTGGGGAGAGAGAATAAAAACATTTACTTTTTTGAATTTTGAATTTTTTTCCTAACTTTAAAAATCTTAATTATAAACTGACACATTTCAGTGAGACTCAGTAATTCCCGGGGCGGGGAATATGCAAGAGAGCTCTCTGGTGAGCTGTGCTGTTTAATATAAACAGTATGCACAGGCAACTAAATAAAAACTTAGTTCTTAATCATTTGTGTAAAGAGCTGGCCAGCCATCTGGCTGAAGGTTACTAGACTAAACACCAAGTATAGACTTTCCATCACAGTACAAAATGCTATTTGTCCAGATATTGTGATGCATAACTATAAACCCAGAACAAGGTATAGGTAGGACTGAGTTCAAGATTCTGTCTTACTGGACCACACTGCTATGGAGCACATATTTTGTATTCATCTCTCACCTACTATATAGTAAATCTGAAACTTTTTCTCCCCTTCACTGTTGGGCTAATGGTTGGGCCAGAGGCCTCATACCAGGAATATTATTCTATCACTCTGTCCATCACAGAATTGAATTGTCTGACTACTTTGCTTAATTGATCACCACCAAAACCCTTATATAAAACTTATTTATTGCCAAATTGAAAGTTTTATGTGAGAGTCCACATTCATTAAAAACCACTAAATCATCTCATGGTGTCTCCTTTTTTTATGATCACTTTTAAACAAGGTCCTCAACAGAGAGTATGTGCGCTCCGGTGAACAAAATGCCTAGTTATAAGTGGGCAAGTATGAATATGGACTGCCTCTGCAGCTTGATTTTGTGACATTATGATTTTAGAGGTTCACAATTTCTTTTGATAGGTTATTTCTATAGAATTCACTTTATTTACAGAACAGTTGCTACATTTTCTTATATTTTTGGTTGTGAGCCTAGCCTTTAACGGCTGACCCATCTCTCCAGCCCTAGTTGCTACATTTTCAAACTTACCTATCCCTTTCAGTTAATACTCTGAGTAAAAAATACATTACAAGGCAAAATATTCAGAGTAAAAGATAATGCTAAGAAAAAATATTTAAGGTCTTTATTCTGGTAAGGGACATTTCTAGCCACTGAGTGCTGGTTTTAAAACTCAGTATCTAATTATCAAGACAATGCAAAGCCAGGCATGGCTGCTAAATGCATGCCTGTAATCCCAGCACTTGGGAAGCCAAAGCAGGACAAATTCAATGCCAACCTAGACCATAAAGTGAATTCCAGGCCAGTGTGGAGTGCTCTTATCTCCAACAAAACAAAAAGACAGTGCAGAGCATATTTAGAAAATAGCTTGATTCTTTCTCTTTTATTGTTATTTGGTTTCTCAAGATAGGGTTTATCTTGAGAAACCCTTGACAGCCCTGGCTGTCCTAGAACTAGCTGTGTGGACCAGGCTGGCCTCTAACTCAAGAGTTCTGTCTGCCTCTGCCTTCCAGGTGCTGGGATTTAAGGCCTTCTCCACTATACTAAGCTAATGTTGTGTATAAGGGTTTTGTTGTTGTGGTTTATTTGTTTTTACTAAGTTTTTTTATGTAAGCCAAAAGCATGAACCAACTGAAGGGGTTTGCACTCTACCATCTTTTGCCAGCGCTCTAAGTGAACAGCATCATTAGTTACCCTGAGATATATAAGACTAGTAAACTCAAACTCACTAGCTCATTGTTATCAGATGAATTCTATGGCCAGCTCTACAGAGTAAGCATTTAACGCCACCAGCTCTTTTTAAGTGCTAGGTTGTATATAAAACACAGGTTTTTCCTCCACCGGAGGGTGGCATGGTACCAATGTCCACTCTAACTTGATCTGCCTGACCTATCAAATTTTCTATCTCTTACTAGAAAATTAAATATGTAGGAGAGTACAATAGAGACAAATTGCCCAGTGGCAGTGGCACATGTCTTCAATCCCAGCTGTAGGGAGGTAGAGGCAGACAGATCTCCGAGTTCCAGGCCAGCTTGGTCTACAGAGTTCCAGGACAGCCAGAGCTACATAGAGAAGCCCTGTTTTTTGGATTGTTTGTTTTGTTTTTTTAAAAAGGCACTCCAACTGCTGAGATCTTTCATATATGGCTATCTTCTGTATAACAGCACACCAACTAATGTTTTCCAGTGCTGAGCAGCTGGGACTGACCAAGGACACAGTGATAGCTGTCTGCTTAGACTTGTCACACACTTGGTTTTTTGAAGAATAAGAGAAAAGGGGACCAGCTGAGGATTGGTTCCCACTCCTCAGAGAGTGAATGAAGGGCAATGTTCTATTTTTTAATTTTATATGTGAGACAGGGTCTCTCCCTATATAGCCCTGGATGTCCTGGAATTCACTGTGTAGACGAGGCTGACCTTGGACTCACCAAGATCTGTCTACCTCTGCCTTCCAAGTGCCGGGACTCAAAGAATGCATCACCACACCTATCTAGTTTTAAGTTTTAATTTTAGTTAAAAGATTAGATACTATCTAGTCTATCTGCTTTGACAGAACACTGTAGACTGATGGTTTATCAAGAAAATGACTTATGATTCTAAATGCTGGGACAGGTGCTAGTAGATTACTTGGTCTGATGAAGGCTCGCTTCCTTATTCTTTTCCCGTGTTCTTGCATGACAGTAGGGTAATAGAACACTTTGGATCTCTTCTTCTATATAGGCCCTAATTCCAATTCATGAGGATTCTACACTCATAGTGTCACCTTCCAAAGTGACACCTCATTTACCACATTCCATATAGGGATTAGACTATAAAATCTGAATGTGGTGCTAGTGGTAGAGAAAATCACACTACAGGAATGGAATAAGAATCTGGAAAAAAAATCCAGGAAATAATGCAATTAAAGCATAAAGCATACAGAGAAAGTTACAGCCTTAGTAAGACAGGAACAGTGAGATTATTTCCTTTAGTATGGAATATCAGTGATGTGAAAATATGTCCTGGACAACAGCATTTGGGAGTGAGGTCAGTATGGAGACACATTCCTCTGAAAGAGTCCTACTGGGGTGAAGAGGAACAGATAGCATGGAAAAAGAATGCCCACACTACCACCCAGGCCCTAAGATGGCACACATTCCCATCATCAGCTGTTCCTGCCTGTACCACTTGTAATTTCTTCTCAACAAAACCCAAGAAAAACCAAACAGAAATGGAGGTAATAAACCCAAGGAGTTTTCAATGAAGTAACTCAAGGGAACATCTTCTCACTCCAGCCTTTATCTCAGTATTTGGTCAACATAGGTTTGCTGGCTCCATTTCCTTGTCTTCCAGACCGTCAAGGTATTTTACTTTATTAAACTTAACCTGCTTTGTGTTCCGTCTTCATAAATAAATGTTTTCATAGCAGTAAGTCAATATCCAATATTGTGAAGTATACTTTCAAAGAAATTTGACACTCCATCATGAATTATTTGCTCTCCAAGAAGTTCAGTTTGCCAAATGTAAATAAAGTTCACAGCTCTCTATTAAAATTCGAGCCACTCTGTCATGTAAATACAATTAGATGGTGAAATCTCACCGCCTTCATGGCAGTCATCAAAAACCTTAAGAAAAGAAAACATAAAAAGTTTATATTCAAATTCAAGTTTTGAAATATCAAAACCCCACTGATTTAAAGCAGCATTAAAAGAAAAAGAAAGAAAATACTCTTTGAAACAGATAAGGACTATTCTATATTCAAGAGCATACTGTAACAGTGCCTACTTTGTGGTCATGGTTAACTATAAGCTTTTATATTTTTGGTTTGTTTGGTTCTTTTGGTTTTTGTTTTTTAAGACAGGGTCTCACTATGTAATCCTGGCTGTCATGGAATTCACTATGTAGAATAGGCAGGCTTCAAACTCAGAGATCAAACTCCCTCTGCCTCTGCCTCTGCCTCTGCCTCTCTCTGCCTCTCTGCCTCTCTGCCTCTGCCTCTCTGCCTCTCTGCCTCTCTCTCTGCCTCTCTGCCTCTCTCTCTGCCTCTCTGCCTCTCTCTCTCTCTCTGCCTCTCTCTCTCTGCCTCTCTCTCTCTCTCTCTCTCTGCCTCTCTCTCTCTCTCTGCCTCTCTCTCTGCCTCTCTGCCTCTGCCTCTCTCTGCCTCTCTGCCTCTCTCTCTGCCTCTCTGCCTCTCTCTCTCTCTCTGCCTCTCTCTCTGCCTCTCTCTCTGCCTCTCTCTCTGCCTCTCTCTCTGCCTCTCTCTCTCTGCCTCTCTGCCTCTGCCTCTGCCTCTGCCTCTCTCTGCCTCTGCCTCTCTCTGCCTCTGCCTCTGCCTCTCTGCCTCTGCCTCTCTGCCTCTCTCTGCCTCTCTGCCTGCCTCTCTGCCTGCCTCTCTGCCTCTCCTCTCTCTGCCTCTCCTCTCTCTGCCTCTCTGCCTCTCTGCCTCTGCCTCCCAAGTGCTGGGACTAAGGTGTGCACAGCCCTGCCTGGCTTGGAAGCATATTAACATAGCATAAAGATGAACCCATTCACCTGCCCTTTTACCTGGGTAAAAGGTTATCAGCAGGTGCACAGGAATGAAGGAAGTGAGCCCTTATTTATGGACAACTTAATTTTTACTAAGTTGAAAATATTCTGTGTTTAACTATCCTCAAAGGGTGCTAAGCAGAATTCCCAGGATGTTGGCTTCTGTCTAGGAGTTTAAACTGAGTCACAGAGAGCTTAGGGGTATGGCAGAGTAGCGAGCCCACAAGTATAAATGCCACAGGATAGGAAGTGCCTTTTGCTCCCCATAGCTTCAGGAATGAATGAGCAAAAGTGCTAAGGCATACTGGGAAAAAAACAATATACTTATTCTAAGTGGTATTTTCTGCTTAAATTTAACTTTCTTCTTTCTCTTGAGGGAGGGCACTGGAGGATCAAATCTGGAGAAGAGAGGACCTGTGTACACTGAGCATGCGCTGCTACTGAGCTACACCTACCCCTAAGTTCCCTCACTCTTTGGGGGAAAGAAAGAACACCACTAGCTCCAAAGACACAGGAGATTAGAATATGCTTGGTTCATAGTGGGTTTTCAACAAATCTCATTTCCTTCCCTACAGAGAAGAATGGTTGCTCTCAGTGAAAATGTATCCATTTCAGGCCCAAGAACAGAAGGGCATGTCCCTTGCCTGAGTGTTCCAAGAAAGAATGTAAGTCTTATTTATTAACAATCTGACTCCATCAAGGGTCTGGGGAGAGGGATTGAATAGCTCATGTGACACTTACAGGTGGGAAGCCTGCTGTGCCTGTTGTTTCTTTATGGCATCTGCATTTAATAGTGAGAAATACGACAGTGAAGCAGCTTTCACTTACGGGACAGAGTCCACAGGGTGCCCGGACCAAGCCTGTAGGTGGGAGGATTGGGTTGACTGCCCTGTACAGTTTCATATGTCCATCTACGCTGCCAACAGTGCCTTCCTTCGCAGCGATGATAGTCATCTCCACTTTGCCATCATAAATGAGTGTGTTCAAGATGGTTTCAATGTCCTCCATGGACAACTCTACCTAGAAAGGGGTATATAGAAAGTATGCATAAAAGACAAAGAAACATCCTTTCAGAAACGGTATGACAAACAAGTGGTCACAGCTGCTCAGTCAAGTGGAAAAGCCATGCTCTGGGGAAGAGTAACAGTCTACATGAGCACAAACCACTGACAGCCTGAGGACAGAAGCCTGGCTTCATGCTGAGCCCCACACTGATGTCATCATTCTTAAAAAAAAAAAAACACTTTGAAGGTTTATGAGTGACATTTCTTTGGCAACCAAAAAACCCACAAAGAAATCTCCCTCCCCAAGAATTTGATGGATATTCTTAAAATGTCTTCAGAGAGAGATACTTGAGACATGAAATAACCTGAGTTCCTAATTTTTTATCAATGAGAAATCTGGGAACCAGGAACTGAAAATGACTTCTCCAAATGCCACTTTGGCTTCTTTGCAGACCATGAAAAGCATCTGTGTCTTTATGTAAACATCTTCAAAACGGTGTTACATTTGATTAAGTAAGAAAGTGTCAATAAATCATACTAACACTGTAACAAACCCGACTATCACACAGTCAAGAACATTTTCACTTTGGGTGAAATAGCACTGAGAAGAGATCATTAGAGTCAGACACCATAAAGGCCTCTGCCTACTTTAGGACAGTGCTTTTCCAAAGTGGGTTCAGCAGAATGTGTGCCTGAAAGGATGGATGGATCAAACACACCAAAGCTACAGCCTTGTGAGGAAGACGACACCACACAGACAGGGCAGAAATAAACTCTGACCTTACTGATGCCCAGCTCACAGATGTACTTCCACACTTCATGAGATGAAGCAAATGAACTGTTTCTCTGTATCACTGGGTTCTGTTTACTTTCTCTTGCCGTCTCTGCCTGTAAGATTAGAACAAGAGGCTCAAGCAAAAATGCATGTTAGTGCTAAAGTTCTGTGCCACACCAACAGTAGCACATACTGTAAAAATTTCCTATTTTTAGGATTGTCAGGTCTTCTAAGATATGATATACAAAAGTCAATCTCTCACAAAGCCACACTTTAAAAGGACTTGTGGTGTTTTCTTAATGACCTCACCTTGCTTTGTAGGAATTTGAAACACTGTTGATTAAGCACCTCAACAAATTCAGATTCGAAATCCTGGTCACTGTACCAGGCTCCGCCAGTCACAGATCGGTCTGGCTGCAGGTTATAGAGCATATAAACCTTCTTTTTGGAAGCCTAGGAAAGAATATGTACATATCATTTGTTTATAAACTATTCTAGAAGCTAAGCTTGAGCAGTAAAGTTCATATTTTAGGACAGTTTTCAATGTACAGAATTACTGCAAAGACAGCAGAGAGTTACTAAACTTGAGGCGGTCCTCTAAAGTGAGGGCCACCTTTAAGGAAACAGTACTGCAGCCAGCACTGTCCATGGTCTGCTGCTATATATAGTACATCAGAAGCCTCACAGAAAGGGAAAGAGCACTGCTTCAGATATAATATAGTATTTAAGAAAAGAGCACTGCTTCAGATATAATATAGTATTTAAGAATTTTCCTTTGCCTTTCGTTTTATGAACACCATTCATTTCTACAAGTACTAAGGTCAGCCCCTATTCCTCTAACCCCTAGTGGTGTGGTTTCCAAAATTCTGTCACAGTTATTTTAGTTTTTAAAATTACTTAATGTGTGTGGGCATTGGTGTATATCTGGGCTACTACCCACAAAGGCAAGAAGAGGATGTCAGATCCCCTAGAACTGGAGGTGCAGGTGGTTGTGAGCTACGACGTAGGTGCTGAACCTGGGTCCTCTGGAGAAGTAGTCAGTGCTCCTAAGTGCTGAGCCATATCCAACCACTAGTTTCTGCATTCCACTCTGGCATCCCCCTAATGTCTAAATAACTTTTAAAATATTAAAAAACAATGCAGATGGCTGGACATGGTAGAATATACCTGGAAATCCCATGACTCAGGTAGTGGTTAAGGCAGGAAAGACCCTGCATTCATAACATTCAAGACCAGCCCTTATTATATTATCCAACCTCTCTCTCAACATAAAATAATACAGTACAACTAAGATTACTCTGTGCATTGTCTATAGGTTTCAACACATGCTTAAGGCTTTTGTTTTATAGAACAGTTTGGCTGCCCCAAAATATCTCCTGCGCTTCATCTATTCTATGTTCCCTAGACCTTACCCCAAAGACCAGCAAACATTTAACTTTCACTGTCTTTCCCATAATTCCACCTAGTTGGAATTGTTCAGTGTTGCCTTGTCAGTGTGATTTCTCACAGCAAGCAGTAAGCAGTAAGAACACTCTATGTCTTCACATTAGGTCATTTTTTTTTTTAATCACTGAATATTCAAGATAGAGAGAGAAAAGGAAAAACACAAATTTGGTTCAGTGTAAGAGACAGGCAGGGATCTTTCCCTGACTTGGTCATTAACGTCCTCCAAGTGCAAAGCAGTACCTGTCATGTTCCAATCAACAAACACTTGCTGAGTGAGACAATGTGCTAGGATTAACTGAATTATCTCATACAACACACAAACTAGGGAATGTACTCAAGGCTCCAGACTCTCTTTTCTGTAGAGCACAGGACAAAGTTGGGAGTAGGCGAGAGAGACATCAAGAGTCCAGTAGACAGCAGGTTAGAGTCAGCACAACGGGAGCTAAATTTTTATAGTCTTTTTAAAAAAACAAAACAAAAAACAACAATGAAACTCCATTTGTCTTAAAATCCCACATAAATTAACGAATGAGGCTGAGCACACGGCTGGCACAGCTGCCTTAAGTGAACTACACGGTGGAACCCAGAAAGTCAACTACTCACTGCTACAGACTTCACGGCTTTAATAAGCTTTTTACTTTCCAAATTCTTGAGAATTTTGTTGATTTCTGTTAACGGCAAGTTACTTTTGTACCGAATATCTCTACTCCATATTCCTGTAAGAAAGTAGGAAAGCTGACAGCACATCATTCAACACAAACTTTCAGAAACTAAAGCCTCAAGAAACAAACACTGGGATAAAGAAAGACTACAAGAGCCAGTAATAAAGTGTATTCTTTACATTCTAACTGGAAATTTCCTGGAATCTTGGTGTGGTTTTGTTTTGTTTGTTTGTTTTTGTGAGAGGGCTTCACTATTTATCTGCTATAAAGGCCATGATGGCCTTGAACTCAGAGGTCCACCTGCTTTTCCTTCTCCTAGCACTAGGATAAAGGGGTAAAAGACCTAAAGGACATTTTCTAAAAATATATATAAAACAGGAACATTTTTGTTTAAAAAAAACCAACCATGAACACTGTTTACTGGCTTACATCACATCTCCCTAATCCTTTACTCTAATCTCAATTTTCTGATAGTTTCACTTAAGACTGTAAGTGAAAAGGAACTTAAATTTGAATCAGGTTCATCTGCCATCTTCAACCATGGGGGAAAAAATTCAAAAGTTTAGCTGCTTCAATGCATGTACATCTGTTATTTAAAAAACATTCTACTTGTAAGACAGAAAAAAATATAAGGCTATGGTCCTTACATTCAGTAAATACCCATTATGGGAAATAATGAGTTTTTTTTTTTTTTTTTCAAACAAAGAAAGTTGCACATGAAAAAAGAGACTGTGTGTAAAACATATATGCTTAGCTGCATGTAGCAGGACATGCCTGTAATCCCAGCCATCAGGAGGATGAGGCAGGAAGACACTGAGTATGAAAGCCTGGTCTACATGAAAGGACTCTCTTAAAAAATAAACTGAGCAAACCAAAAAGAAAAGAAAAGAAAAGAAAACAAACAAAAACAAAAACAAAACAAAACAAAAAAACAAGCTGGGCAGTGGTGGCACACGCCTTTAATCCCAGCACTTGGGAGGTAGAGGCAGGTGGATTTCTGAGTTCTAGGCCAGCCTGGTCTACAGAGTGAGTTCCAGGACAGCCAGGGCTACACAGAGAAACCCTGTCTCAAAAAAAAAACCAAAAATAAAATAAAATAAAATAAAATAAACAGAACAATACAACACGTTAGGTCTGGACCTAAAGACAACACGTCACCCTTCACATGCTCACCTTTGTTCCCTGCATCCTCTATGATTTGGTAGACTAATTTTTCCTGGTTATCGGACCCCTTCATTTTACTGCAGGGAATAAAAGCAGAATTTAAAAAGGAAAAATTGTAGGCTGTGTTATCATCTGCATGACTACTTAATTAGCAGACAAGGCTATCATACTGACTTATTTAGCAAAAGAAAGACTTACCTTAAAAAGAATGAGACAGAGCTGTATGTACCAACATGATAAAATGTCCAAAATACAATAAATGAAAAAAACAAGTTTCAGAACTGTATAGATAGCATGATTCAGTCTTGTTTAAAAAAAAAAAAAAGGAAAAGGATAATATATAAATATGGAATTGTCTATGAATATTTAAATCTGTCTAGAAGACATTACCAAGAACAGGTACTCTGGGAAATGGAAACACAGAACAAAAGCAGGAATGGTATGAGTTTACATCAGTCTCTTCTGTTTTCTTACTTTGAGGCAGGGTCTTTCGATGTATAGCCTAAATTGTCTTCAACCTCGTCATCATCCTGCCTCCACCCCCATGTGTCAGGACTGTAGGTGTACCACATACTGAGCTACATTCTTCACATACAGTCTTACATAGCTCAAGCTGGCCCTGAACTTTCTGCCCTTCCCAAGTGTTGGGATATGGGTATGCGCCACAATACCTGTTACTATGTTAGCATTTTAAAAATACGTACATCACTTTTGCAATAAACAAATTTTTCTAAAAATTAAAAAATAGGTGCTTACTTACCCAGCATTCTGAGAATCTTTTATTCTATATAAAAGGCCTGTATTACTCCTTAAAAGATCCAACTGACCCTAAAGTGTTTTAAAATAGAAAATCGTAGTCAATTACTCATATCAATTCTGATGGCAAGTGTTACTGCAGTTTTAAATGTGTTGATTATACACACTAAACGATTCTGCCTCCCACATTTGTCAGTTCTTCATCTGAGACTGAGGATTTTAAAATCCTCACACACCTCAAACAAGGTATTTTTAAAAACTAATATAAAGATAGTTCAAGCTAGAGATACTAATAGTGCCCCACATACTGACTTGGCTTTGTTATCTGGCCAGGATATAAACGAGTTTTTTAAAGATCTGTTGCATTTCTTAGCCAGTGGTGGTGGTGGCACAAGCCTTTATTGGCAGAGCTCAGGAGGCAGACTCAGGCAGATCTGAGTTTTAAGTCAGCCTAGTCTACAGAGTAAGTTCTTGGACAGTCAAGGTTATACAGAGAAACTCTATCTCAGGGGGAAAATTATGTTATTTCTTAATGTATATGGATATTTTGCTAACATGTATGTCTGTACACCATGTGTATACAATGCTCATGGACGCCAAAAGAGGGCACTGAATCCCTGGAACTAAAGTTACAGCCAGGTGCAAACCATCATATATGTGGGTACTGGAAATCAAACTCAGGCCTTTGTAAGAGCAAATATTCTTAACCTGGGGGGGGTGAGGTGACAGCTCAGCACTTAAGAGCACTAGGTGTTCTTACAGAGAGAGGACTGGGGTTCAGTTCTCAATAACCATATGTAGCTTAAGACAGTCTGTAACTTCAGTTCCAGGAACTCAGTACCCTCTTCTGGCCTTTGTGGGTACCAGGCATGAATGCAGTGAACAGATGCATGCAAAAAGTCAAACTATAGTTATTAATGACATTTACTAATATGTACAATTTAATTCTGTGATAGGAGAATTAGGCAAAAAGGTTAACCAATGAACAAAAGGTCTCTAGTAGTGGTATTTTATATAATGAAGCAAACTAAGATAAATCCTGTTCTTTCACACTTTTGAACCTCCTTGGGCCTGGACACCTAGAGAATCCAGGGTGTGTACCACTGAGCTTGCAGCAGTTACAGGATCTGTAACCAAGAAGAGGCCCTACTAAATGTTAGGAATGTAAAACAGGCTTGCCTACTGGAGAAACTGTAATGCCCTCCTTTCTTCACAATATGGCAAAGTGAGATCACAAAACTCAACTCATAGGTCCCCTTCTGTCATTTATTCTGGCTATTCTAGCCACGTACTAAACCCTTGTACTATACCATTGTTAGGATGGCTGGTTTGTTTGATTTTTTTTAATTATTTTTATTTTTAATCATATTTCTGCAAGAGCAGGTGCCTGGGGAGGCCAGTCCAGAGTCAGATACTCTGGGTTAGAATTCCAGATGTGAACTACCTGACTGGAATTGAACCCAAGTCCTCTAGAAGAACAGCAAGTGCTTTTAACCACTGAGCCATCTCTCCAGCCCAGGATAGCTGTTTAAATGGACAATTTGTTGTTGAATTATAGGGCTGAGGATTGAACATACCATGCAAGCTAGGTGAATGTTCTACCACTGAGGTACAATCAAACTCTCAAAGGGAAGCACAGAGATGACTACAATACTATCTGGTTGGCATTAAGAGAGAAACAAGGGTGGATGCACACTCAGAGAAAAGACTGGCCCAACCTGGGGGCTCCAGGTATCTTCCTAGAAATAGCAGCAGAACTGAGTCCTGAAGGATAACAAGGAATCATTCTACACAGAAAAAGGAAGCCCAGAAATCACCAACTTTACTTCTTTGGGTGAAAACAGAAGTCACTGGCCCATTGCTTGCTTTTTTATTAATAAAATTTCATCAGAAAAAAGCCACACCCACCTGTTTATGAATCACTGTTCATGGCTCATGACTGCTTCTTGTTAAAATGACAAGTGATACAGTTGTGACAGAAACCAGATGGGCTGCAAAAGTTATTTTATTTACTACTTCCTAGAGAAGTTTGCAAATTCTGAGCCACAAAGATGAAGACAAAGGCTTAACAGGATTCGGCTATCCCTATAATCTCTGCATCTAGAGCCTCGAGGTGTAACACAAGGCTGGAAGTTTAAAAAAAAAAAAAAAAAAAACAGTCATTCAGAAGAGACCTAGTGTAAGACTCTTAACTAATAAAGCCAAACCAAAACAGCCTCAGGAAAAAAGGAATGTAACAGCTTGTGAATAGGAGATTTAAAGTATCGAACAGTATGTGGTGGGGCATTTTTCAAAAGTTGGAAGAGAGGCATGTGGGCTCCAGGTTCTTGGGCTTCAATCAAAACTCTACTGTACTGTCTCTGAAGCTGAGGCTGTACTTCTTCCCAAAGACCCTCAGTGGGACTTCTTCCTGCTTATGAAAAGCTCAGAATGACATTGTGATACCTAATCACTAGGCTATTGGTAACTCAAAAAAACTCACAGTGGAAATATTTTATAAGGAATAGCTAAAAGCTAGCGGCAGGATCAACACAAGGCTGGAAGTTTAAAAAAAAAAAAAAAAAAAAAAAAAGTCATTCAGAAGAGACCTAGTGTAAGACTCTTAACTAGTAAAGCCAAACCAAAACAGCCTCAGGAAAAAAGGAATGTAACAGCTTGTGAATAGGAGATTTAAAGTATCGAACAGTATGTGTTCATAACAGGAAGTAAAACAAGGCAAGAACACACTACACCCATGTGTCTTTTTGTGTCAATGAAGCTAATAACAATTAGTTATAGCAGAACTGCATGCAGTTTCTTCATCTTGTCAAATGGCATTCAGATAATTATTTTTTTCTTCCAATTCAGACATTCTAATCCTTTCCCTGGTTTGGAATCAAGTCACACATTTTGGCCTTACAATTAGCATATTGGCTCACTAAAAAGGAGGCTTATTATGTGATTATTACTTCATGTGATTAGGGTGGGGGAGAATTCTTATAAGTCTCCTGTAAGCTGGAGACTCAAGAAGGCCAGTGGCATAGACCAACGGCACAGACCTGATGCATTAGCCTCAGTGATGGAAAGTCAATGGTGTAGATGGAATGTAGAAGCCTAAGGACAGGAGCTGGAGAGATGGCCCAGTGGTTAAGAGCACTGACTGTTCTTCCAGAGGTCCTGAGTTTAATTCCCAGCAACCACATGGTGGCTCACAACCATCTGTAATAAGATCCAATTCCCTCTTCTGTTGTGTCTGAAGAGAGTGACAGTGTACTCACATACATAATATAAATAAATCTTTAAAAAAAAAAAAAAAAAAGAAGCCTAAGGACAAAAAGAGGTAAAGGGATTAGGCTGTTCCTGGGACTCTGAATAGGCTGGGGTAAGTGCCTCTGTCCTCATGTCTTCTACTTAGGCTGATACTAAATTGGATGGTGCCCACTCACCTTCTACAGTTAGCACAGCAATTCAAATACCACATTCTAGAACATCCCAGAAACAGCAAGTAGGCAGATATGTAGGGGTATCATAGCCCAGCAAAGCTGACCATCACAACTGTGTGACAGGAAGCAGTGAAAACCATAATATACAACAAATTACATGAATTAGTTGAATTCACCTTACCATGGACAACAGTCTATTGATGGCCACTGCCCGTTGCTGGGCTTCTATGTGAGGCATTTCATTCTGAATTACTTGATCTGTGATTCCATGAGGGAACTGGTGGCATAACTCTATAATTCTAGGAACAAAGGTATAAATGGTTTATGTTTGTTTTAAAAGGCAAATAAGGAAGATTCATGATAGTTAAGCTGAAATCTCAATGTTATAAGTATAGCAAAGTGAATACGTGTGTGTGTGTGTGTGTGTGTGTGTGTGTGCGCGTGCGTGCGTGTGTGTGTTGGGGGGCATGTTATAATGATTCACCATGACTAGAGTCTGTTTGAGAAATTATCCCCTCCAAACAAACTGGAGGGATTAATTTGTTTGGGTGTAATAAACTTATTATCCACGATAATAATGTTGAGAAAGTCGTTGTCTTTTAATTACATTATAACCTAAAAACAAATGTGCGCTATGGGGGTTAAGGCACCCACTGAACCTACTTAGCGCAACGATCTTTGCAATCACAAAGTGAACCTTAAATTGGCCCGAGCGTTCTCTTATAGAACTTCCCTTGGCAACCGAGCAATCCTGGATTCGAACACATGCCCTAGAACTACGGGGAAAATGCAGGTCTCTTTTCTGACACTGGCTGCTGTCACGTTCCAAGTGCTATAATAGAATCCCGGAGAGGTCAATTCTATAAAGTTTCAAGCTGTCACGCTGCTCTGGAGCTTCTGAAGAGTTCTACTCTCCCTAATTGGGAGGGGGGCGCCCACACACCGGGTGGTGCCATCCACCACCTATCCAGCTATCCAGCTGACTGCTCGCCTAGCGTCGGAAACCTAGCTTCACTGCATTACCTGTTTTCTATTTCCACGGGATCCGCGTCCGGCGGCTGCACCTTCACCTTCACCTCCGCCATGAGGGCGGTTTTCGAGACTAGAGGAAAAGTAGCCCCACGGAGAGCGCTGGAAGTCTCGAGAATCCGTGGAGGCACGAGCCGGGGGCGGAGACGTGAGACGGGCGAGGGACCTTCTTCGTCGGGTCGCGCCGGGCTTTCTTCCACGCATCGGCTTGGGGCGTCGGTGCTGCGCCTGTTCCGCCTTACTCATCAGGGTCGCCACAACGACTCCCTTCTGTTGTCCCAAATTTCAGTGCTTGTTGGACGAGAGCTTCTTGCTCCAGTACGCTGAGTAGGGTCGCCCTCTTTACCCTCTTCCATCCGCTGAATAGGCATATTCTTGGACACCTACAAGAAAGTGTCGCAGAAGGATCTGGAGGCGGGTACCAGACCGAGGCTGCAGCCAGAGACAAGGGCGGGGCTGGTTGCTAGGAAGTCGATTTCCCTGCCAATCATCTGCTCGGCTCCCGATGGGCGGGGCGCGGTTCGCAGCGTCTGTGGTAACGCAATCTGCTGCAGAGGAGCAGTCGTGAGACAGTGAGAGACCAGACAACGGGTTGGCGGCCGCGGAACTGCGTTGGGGGCCCTTTTCTCTGTCCTTGAGGCTGGAGAAAGGTGAGGAGAAGGGCATCTCTCACGGGGTTGGGAAGGAATTAGGCATCTCTGACTGCCTGGCGAGGCCGAGGACGTGACGCGGGTCTGGGTCCTGGTTTGGGCAGCGAGGAGATGGT
Organism: Arvicanthis niloticus; assembly: GCF_011762505.2. NCBI lineage: Eukaryota > Metazoa > Chordata > Mammalia > Rodentia > Muridae > Arvicanthis > Arvicanthis niloticus. The sequence goes on along the minus strand of NC_047659.1, from coordinate 114,433,599 downwards.
TCAGGTGAAGGATGTTGGGAGATGGTGGTGGCATGACACTGACACCAGACTGCGGTGTGGACCTAGCGAATCAGCCATCTCTGTCTCCTTCTTGTGAGGTCCAGTGACGACCCCAGATTTCCAAGAGCAGCTAATAGCTAACCGTGAGCACATCAGTCTCTAACCAACGGTGTTTATTTAGAATCTAGTTTTCGGCTACCTTTATTTTAACTGACTCTCACTCGAAGGGAAATGTGAAGGTAGGCAAATCCCTCTACATCTATCCTCATTTCTGAAGGGTCGGATACCTGTAGATTTTATTCTTGGCCCTCAATCTGGAACAATCCAAAAAGGCATTAAATTCGTCTTTTAAAAATATCTCACGTTCCAGAACAAGATGTGTCAAAACGCAAAGATGTTCACGGCAATATTATCAAAATTCCAACTACCAAATTAAAAAAAAAATAACCTCACCATTGTGCAACAAATTGTTACGTGAAAAATTGTAAGCCAGACATGGTGGCACATGTCTTTAATTCCAGCACTTGGGAGGCAGTCTCCTGTCTCCGAAAAAAAAAATGAGGATGCAAAATGTTGATTATAAAAGTGAGATGAATATATACATGATAATTGAATAATTATGTAGCCATGATTATTAAAACAACAGTGCAAGATGCAAATACTGGATTAAGAGGACTCCTCACCTCAAAGAAAAGACCCATAAGGTTTCTGTCCTGCTAGTTATTTACAAAATAGTAGAGCGAATAGGAAATTGTGTTTGTTGGTTTATATTCGTGCTAACTTCCTTTCTATTGAGAGCTGCTGCTCTGCAGTCTTTGCAGTATATTTTCCAAAACACGGTATACTGCAGTGGCAAAGGGGCTTAGAACTTCTTTTAAGATTTGGCTCTAAATAATTCATGCTACGTGCAGTTACTTGCTCCTCTTATGTAATCGGTTGCCTTGAAATCGGGAGAGTGAGTGTGTATGTGTGCACTAGCTGAAGGCGGTGAAGGGTGAATGATCTCGAGAGAACAGAGCTCAGAGCTCTGTTAGTGATGGATTCTGTTCTGCCTCATCCATGGATCCGCCCTTTGAAAGCAGCTCCAGTCTCCTATCAAATTCACCTATTTGCCTTTGTTAGATGTAAAGTATTTAGGTGAATATCCAACTCCAGACCTCAAGAGCAAACATACAGCTAAAATGTAATAATTTCATTAATTAAATGGGGGCATTATCTGTAGGTGATGGCGTATTAATAATATGCTCTTTGGACTTTACTGGTTTGCTGCATTTAAAATAAGTAGTACTCTGTAGTTTTCATGTTTAGGCATAGGTTCATGATGGAATTTTCAATCTATTTCTTATATAAGGAGAAAACATGACTGCTGGTTCAGTGTGTGCCCCTCAGATCATACCTCTGCGAGTGCCTCAGCCTGGAAAAGCTAACCATGAAATTGATACCAATACGCTTTTGGAAATGAAATCTGGTAGGAAGCATATGTATTTTGAATTATTTAAAATAATATTGTCATATTCAGTGTTCATGTGTTACTGATTGATACCTTTGCATGTTTTCTATATTGGGGCTTTAGAAGTTTGTAAATCTTCCACATATTGAAAATGTTCTTTGATGGTTTGTAGAGTGGTATGTATGTGTTTGTTTTTCATGAGACAAGGTCTTATGTAGCCAAGATCAGCCTTGAACTCAACATATAGCCCAGCTGAACTTAAATTTGCAGCAATCCTCCCATCTCACCAGAAGACAAACAGGTTGCTAGTGGCAACACCCTCTTGACTCACCTGGGTCAAGGTTAGATCACCAATTGTGTCCTCAGCCTTTCTCAGGATGCGTATTATTTTTCTGAGATAATAAATTTTACCTACAGATTTTTCTGGTATAAATAGAGATTGAATTCCAGTTTGACAATTTTGCTGGCCTTGGACACATTACTTAATTTTTCTGATTGTCAATGTCCTCATGCTAAGATGGGACAAGCATACCTACCACCTGGAGCCACTTGGAGGATTAGATGAGTTAGTGTATACTGGTACATATCTATTGCCACAGTGAGTGGGTATTATATCTGAGGCAAGCAAGATTTAGCCCATAAATACTTAACTATTAAATTTGTGCATATGCTTATATATAAAATCAATCTAAAGAAGATTCATAAATAAAATATATAAAAGTATTTGTATTAAGTTGTTTAGATTCCAATTACATAGGCATCTATTTAATTTTGATAGTTTAAATGTATCAAAATTATTTATCTGCATTTGAGATCTACTTCTGGGTTTCTTAGTCAACGATTTTGAAGAATAAGCTATATATTATACCATGCTCTCTTTTATCTGAAAGGCTAATGTGTTTAATAATTTATATACATGAACCTAAAACTCTTAGGAGAAGGGCTATTATTAAAATATGATGATATGAATGATAGGGGTTTCTATATTCTCTAATATCTAAATGTCAAATAAATCAAGAGTTCCCACAGTTCAGTACTAAAGAGCATAATAAGCCAGTGGGGAAAAGAGGTGGTAATGTGGAGCACGGCCCTAATGCCAACACTGGGGAGGCCAAGACAGGAGAACTCTGAATCTGAGGCCAATCTGTGCTGCCCAATGAGACTCTTTGGGGTACTGGAAATAGAGACAAAAATGTGTATACATATGGAGATGAAAGGAGAGAATTTGATTTAACATAACATCTATTAGCTTATAATAATATTAAATAAAATAAATCTTAACAATTACAGAAACAAAATAGTAGATAGCACTTAATAGTAAGTCTGCTTATATGTGTATACGCATGTCATGTAAATGTCAGTGTAAAGAAGTTTTATAGATAAGACATATGAACAAATATTTATATTAAAAGACTTAGACCTTAGACTTACAGATACACACACACACACACACACACACATATATACATACATATATTTAGACATATTTATGGGAGAAGGGAGGGAAGGTGGGATGAAAGAAGAGAGTTTAACAGCAGCAAGCTTGTGAGTGTGGCCAGTGCCCTGGGTCCAATCCCCACTGCTGCAAAATTAACAAAGAAAAAATGAAAGAAATAAAGAAAGTAACAAATGTATGTGCAAATATATGTCTTTGCAAATCTCTGTGCAGAATCTAGACTTGAAAATCCTGGTGGAACCTTTGGGAAAAGGAAGGGGAGTGGTTTAGTAAAGTGGGGAGGGGCTAACAGGAGAGGGTAAGACAAGGGTTAATGAGTGTGACAGTGTCGGGATGTAACCCACTGCTTTTCACCGTGAATTTAAGCTAATAATAACAGGAAAGAAAAGATAGGCAAAGGATAAGAAAAAACGTTTCTATAGGTAAGAAAATAAAAATGTCATTTCTATAAATGAAAGTAAGCTTCTACCATGCCTTTATTTGCTTACTGGGAAGAACTTCTCTTCTGTTTAGTTCATTAGAAAGTACTTCATTATTGTCTGAGAAAATAAATTTGGTTGATTGGTTACTGTTTATGTGCCCTCAAATGTATGAAGAAAGAAATATATGGGATAGGACATAGAATTGGTAAACAAAGAGAAGGGAAAATAAAATATAAAGTGTATGTTTGCACGAATATAAAAGTTTTTCAAAGATACCTGATATTCTGTGGGTATCTGGTGTAAGGCCATCTCATTGTTCAGCCATTTTTAACCTTTTGAATTTTTAATTACATCTTTTTTTATGTTTCTAAGAGGTATAGGAATTATTTACTGAGATAGGATAAAATACTTCTTAAGAAATGCTCCAAAAGAGGAGTTTTGCTTTCTGTGTGGTTTATGCTATCTTAAAACTGATCCCTCTTCTATTTGTATTAATACCTATTAGAAGACAGAGACCACAGTGGGTCGGGATTACAGGCTGTGTACCCAGCCCAGCAGAAGGCAAACCACATACCATTAGGTCAATAGGTCAATAAATTTTGTGTATATTAAGATGTTAAAAGCTATTGCCATTTCAACTTGGATATCATTAGTCACTTTCCTTTTCCTAAATCTTTTTCCTACTCCTATTTTCTTTCTTAAGAATACTTATATTTTTATTTTATATGTATGGGTGTTTTTGCCTACATGAATGCCTATGTACCACATGCCTGGTATCTGCTGAGGCCAGAAGAGGGCATCGGGTTCCTTGCTACTGGAGTTACAGACAGTTGTGAGCACTGGAAATCCTTTGTTATTTCTCAAGTTCATTAATCTCTCAAGTACTCAGTTGCCACCTATAGGATGGATACAAATTAGGACCTACCGCATATGGTAATAATATAAATGAATAGATGAAGTGAGCTCATTCATGCAGAGTACTGTGTTAGCACAAATAACAGAATCATTATTCATTTACTGTGTGTGTGTTCTTTTTGACAAACTATAGGTATACAAGGACTTGTTATTTCAGTGTTAATTATGGTTATCCTGTTCTGGATTTTTCAGACACCCCAGATGTCAACATATATTACACCCTGGATGGCAGCAAACCTGACTTCCTAAAGAAAGTTGGTTCTGGTGAAAATAATACATTTAAATATATAAAACCTATCACTCTGCCTGATGGAAAAATACAAGTTAAAGCTGTTGCTGTCTCTAAGTAAGTTAAGAGCATGGTAGGCAAGCAAGTATGGTAGAATCATACTAATATAGATATGCATATGTATGCTATTTTTGGTTCTTAGACACAGGTTTCTCTATATAGCCCTGGCTGTCTTGGAACTCTCTCTGTAGTCCAAGTGGCATTGAACTCAGAGATCCACCTGCCTCTGCCTCCTGAGTGCTGGGATTAAAGGCATGCACCACCACTGCCCAGCTACATTATATTCTAACTTTATTCAGTTCTTCTTGGGAAAATCAATGTGTTAGAAGGCCATTAATGACAAAGTTACACTAATTTCAGCATATATATATATATATATATATACATATATATATATATACATATGTATATATATATACATATGTATATATATATATATATGTATATATATATACATATATATATATATATATATATATATATATATATATAATTGAGGTATAAAGTCCACAGATCTTAAGTATATAGCTCAATCGATGTTGCCTATATTAATAATATTTTTATTTCAAATTCCACACTGGAATTCTAGGGAGAAAGAGCTTTCTCAAGAGTTTCCTTTTGCTCTGAGGAAAGTGCTGTTTAGTGAATGGTTCTTTTCTTCCCTGGGATGGGACATCATTGTTTGTTTCATTTCCTGTTGACTTAACTGATGTTCCAGCTCGTTTTAACTTGTCCAAAGTTCCATTTCAACTTGGAGGTCATTAGCCACTTTTTTTCTAAATCTTCTTATTTTCCACTCCCATTTTCTCTTTTAAGAATTTTTTTTATTCATTTGTATTTGGGTTTTGTTTTTTGAAACAGGTTTTTTTTCTATGTAGCCTTGGCTCTCCTAGAACTCAGTCTATAAACCAGGCTGCTCTTAAATGCTCTTAAACCTTCAAAGATCTGCCTGCCTTCTGAGTGCTGGGACTAAAGGTGGGCACCACCATGCTTGGCCTTGACTATTTTCTTACATTTACTTGTTTACTTTCTCTCCCCTCCACCCCCACCCCGTGTGTGGGTGGGGGAGAAGAAAATTCATTTCATATCAGAATACAAAAAGTATACAGTTGGACAAGAAGGGGAAAGAACTTGGGAACATGCCAGGAAGGGGAGGGTGTTGTTAAAAATTGATGGCCCACACTGGCAATCTAATCCCAGGGTCCACTCACCCTCTGCTTCTTTAAAAGTCTTAGGATCGACAGCATCTGTCTCACCAACATATTTTGTCATGTGTTGGGCGTGATTGTGCAGTTTCCCTTCTCTACCACTGACCTATGCAGGGGTCACAATATATTAAGGCAAGCAGGAACAAAAACTGGAACTATGTGTGGTGTTTTATGACAAAGTAGTGGATATGGACAAGCATCTGTTCACCCCAGAGGGGAAACATAACACAGACCAAAGTAAATCTGCTTCCAAATTTGGCAAAACAGTAAGATTTATAGGGTTATTCCCACGAATATGAGTATGTACTTAAAACAACAGAAATGACTCAAAGACAGCTGGATCACCCAATGCTCACCCTAGTGTGGGTTCCAGCCACAAAAGTTGGATTTCTGCAGCCTACTTTAAAACCAAACTTGCGAGCAGCTTGGCATGTCAGAGTCAAAAAATGTCTCTTCCTGGCAGCTCTGCTGGCCTCTTCCAGGTGGTTTAGCTGGTTTGCGGCCCCTTTGGGGCAGCTTGGCTCATCTGGGACTAACTCTCCCCAGTCCTTACTTCTTATATAAGCTTGGAGAAGGAGGAACTAGACCTAGTAAGTCTAGTTGGTTTGGAGGACTTCTGAAGCTATTGTTGCTTACACTCCTGAGTTTTATCAGCTGCCATGCAGGATGAATGTTTCACCTCCCTTTAACATCCTAAGTCTCAATGAACTTCCCTCCAAGATACAATGTTTCATCTGGAAAGAACTTGCTATGACAGAATTCCACTGTGAGCTTTCAGAGCAACTGAGTACTTCAGGGGCTCAGAGTCCTCTGAGACTAATTATTTTCTTCAGTAGACTCATGAAGGACCCCCAAGTTTTCCAATAGAGTTGATAAAGCAAACAAAAGTTAGCTACCAGCGTATCTCACAGGCCTTCATCTGTAGCTCCTTGAAACACGTACGCGCGCACACACACACACACACACACACACACACACAGCCTTAAAATGTCAACTTACTACCTGGAGGGTATGATGCAAGCTTGTTGTATAGAGACCCTGTTCAGGCGGCAATGCAGTGAAGAGACCTGAATGCCATGTCCACAGGCAGCAAAGGCAGAGAGAACTCTGGGAGAAGTCACTGAGTCTATAGAAACAATATAGGACTTGGAAACTGTACTAGCTAATTTGTGTTAATATGACCCAAATACCCGAGAACAAATGAAAAAGGAAGACTTATTTTGACTCATAATTTCAGAGGTGTTACCCCATCAACGTGGAAAAGGAGGAGTAAAAGAGAAATGGTCATATTATGGCCACCAGGAAGGAAACAAAAAAAAAAAAGGGAATACAGGAAAGAAAAATATATATGTGACTACAGGAAAGGGCCAGGGCAAGCTGTAATCTATGTGGATGCGCCTGCTGGTGACCTGCTTCCTCCAGAGGTCCCTCCTGCCTTTCACTGTTTCCCAATAATGCCATCATATGGATTTTTTCAAGGGATGGTCTATCAATTAAGTCAAGACGCAGCACACAGACATCCCCAGAGTGTGCCTTACTTATTCCTTAGGCCTTTCTCAATCCAATTGAGTTGACAAGATTATCACCACAGAGATTTGAAGATTTTAACCCATACTTAATCATATAGTCAGTGTGACCTTGATCAGGTGGCCTTCTGACTTTCATTTTCTTTATGTTAGTCCTCATTTCTGAGGCTACTAGAATTTCAGATCTGGCTCTAGTCTTAGAACTCAAGAGTTTGTGCTGGATGAATAAAATGGGAATTAATCCTTGTCTGTTCCAAAAGTCAAGGTTCTCTGGGCATAATTCCTCTCCCGTGACATATATGTCAGAAACCTTTTGGGGTACTGGGAAGATGGCTCAATGGGTTAAATGCCAGCTGTACAAACATGAGGACCTGAGTTTGGATCCCTTGTACCCACTTAAAAGCCAGACAAGTGCCTGGAGCCCAGATGTAAGTAGCAGTAGACACAGGCAGATCTCTGGGTCACTGACAGCCAGCATAGCTGAATAGGTGAACCCTGGGTTCAGTGAGTGACTCCTCTTAAAGAAAACAAAGTAGAGGCCAGACTTAGTGGCTCATGCCTTTAATCTCAGCAATTGGAAGGCAAAGGCAGGTGGGTCTCTAAGTTTGGGGCCAGCAGGATCTATAAAGCGAGTTCCAGGGCAGACAGAGCCCCACAGAGAAACTTTGTCTCAAAAAATGAATAAATAGGGGGGCTGGTGAGATGGCTCAGTGGTTAAGAGCACTGACTGCTCTTCCAAAGGTCATGAGTTCAAATCCCAGCAACCACATGGTGGCTCACAACCATCCATAATGAGATCTGATGCCCTCATATGGGTGTCTGAAGACAGCTACAGTGTACTTACACAAAATAAATAAATAAATTCTTTAAAAAATGAATAAATAAATGAGAGAGAGAGAGAGAGAGAGAGAGAGAGAGAGAGAGAGAGAGAGAGAGAGAGAGAGAAGGAGACCAGGGCAGACAGGGCTCCACAGAGAAACCTTGTCTCAAAAATCAAATAAATAAATCAGTAAATAAATAAATGAGAGAGAGACCTGTGGAAGATGACTCAGTGGATAAAGGTGCTTGCGGTACAGCACATGATTGTGTTTTATTTCCAGAATCCATGTCAGAAGCTGAGTGCCATATTATAATCTGTAATCCCAGTACTCCTACAGCAAGATGGAAGGCAATGATAGATGAATCATCCAGAAACTTCCAGGCCAAATAGGCTGGGGTAGATATCTCAGAAATCACAGGAGCCACCCCCTACCTCAGAATAGGATGGATGAAGAGAACCAACTTCTGAAACGTGTCCTCTGACCTCTTCATACATGCTGTGGCCCATTGTCTCCCACTCCCTATGTTGTATGCACTTACGCATACAGTAAATAAAATGAACAAAGTAGAGAGTGATAAAGGAAGATACCTGATCCATATCTAGCCTACATACACACACAGACACACACACACACACACACACGTGTGCATGTAACTCATATTCACATACTTACACCACAGAAACATGCACATTCAGTATGTGTGTACGTATGCAAAAAACATTTTAGTTGCCACTCTGCATCTTATTTGCTATTAGCATCTAGTGTGTAATGGGTAGACTTACAGCTGGTCATTTTATAATGATGAGGATAGCCTCTATGAAAAATGAGTATCTAGACAGCATATTATTATTTTCAATAGGCTGAGAAGACAACCCAAACCAAATTGTGAATTCCCACTGACCCAGCTTTGTAATTTCCCTGTAGTCATACAGAAAATTCTGTTTTGTAATGCTGAAGATTGAACTCAGGGCCTTGCCCATTCTAGGGAGACATATTATGACTTATGCTATACCCAAGATCTTTAATTCTGGTATTTCATTGAAAGGATAGTGTAGTGTGCCACCACCGCCCGGCCCTGAATGCCCCTTCAGGAACCTTAGAGAAGTGTGTTAATAAGGACAGCTGAGATGAATGAAGTAGCTCAGGCATAGATCATCTTACGAGTGTTCAGACGGAAGTTGCAGCTTTGGTTTTATGTTTTAAGTGATGTGAGTCCCTCCAGGCACCAAATGTGGAGGTAGTCACTAAACATAGAAAGCCACATAAGTTGATATGTTTTTCTTTTCTTTTGTTTTTTAAATATTTATTTATTATGTATACAGCATTCTGCTTACATGTATGTCTGCAGGCCAGAAGAGGGCACCAGATCTCATTATAGATGGTTGTAAGCCACCATGTGGTTGTTAGGAATTGAACTCAGGACCTCTGGAAGAGCAGGCAATGTTCTTAACCTCTGAGCCATCTCTGTTGTTATATTTTTAACACTGTAGTTCAGATATTGTTATTTAGATGGATTCCATACTTCTGAGTTTTTGACCTTCTAAAATAGAGCTTAAAACCTCTATATTATGTTAGATATTTCTCAACTATATTAGAATTGATGTTTATATATTTATGATTTTACATAAAGAATTTTAAGCCTTTGGGGACATTTATTTGCCTAGAGTTTCAAAGTCTTTAGAAATATTTTTTAGAATGTGTAAAATCTGAGAAACTACCAAAACACAAGGAAAATCAGAGATCAATCTAAATGTCAACAAGAACAAGGCAAGCAAAGGACACAAAGAAAGCAGGTGATTGACGTTCACAAGTGGTGAGAGCCAGGCAGATCAGCCTGAGTCAGGGCTATGAGTGACCCATAATGCACAGGCATGCAAAGAAAATAACAGGAAGCTATGTTCCACTGAGCTTTCAGAGCAGGTAAGTCATACTGACAGTTAATCCCACAGACTCTGCAAGACTGTGATGGTGATATGACAGAGGGTCTACCCACCTCCAACATCAGCTTCTCCTAAAGAAATGGTGCCTGTGAATTTTAGCCAGGTACATGGTTGCCTAATAGGTATCTCCTAATCTTCCTTGAAGATAGTTCTGAGTATATCACCAGGCTGTGGCTCATGTAGAAGAAACATGTGAAATTTCCAGGCTCTGTCTTTAAGGGAGACACAGTAGGCTTTGCTTTCCACTGTCTGGAATGTGGATGTCAACCATGGTTCATGAGAACAAATGCAATGTGCTTGGGATGATAGAAGAAGGAGCTAGAAAGTTGACCCTATGACATCTGTATCACTTTTCTTAGTGCTATGACAAAAATACCTGACAAAAGCAACAGTAGAGGCAAGGGTTTATTTTGTCTCACAGTTTGAGGGTCTATCAGGGAAGTGAATTCATGGTACAGGATCATGAGACAGCAGGTTGCATTGCATCTGCAGTCAGGAACCAGAGTGGCAGGGTGTTGGGGATGTCAGAGCTCACCTCACTTGTTTCTTTATTGAAGTGCAGGACTCTAGCCCACATCCAGGGTGGATCTACTTATCTTAACCCAATATAGGAAATCTCATAGACATGCCCAGAGGCTTGTTTCTTTTGTGAGTCTAGAGCCCATCAACAATCAACATTACAACATTTCTACTCTATACTATCTGTCTTAGTGTTCTATTCCTGTCAAGAGACACCTTGACCACAACTCTTATCAAAGAAAGCATTTAACTGGGTGCTTGCTTACAGCTTTGTTTGGTCCATTATCATCATAGTGGGAAGCATACAGGCAGACATTGGCACAGTAGCTCAGAACTATATCCTGATCCATAGGCAGAGAGAGACTCTGGGCTTGCCATAGGCTTTTGAACCCTCAAGGCCCATCCCCAGTGACACTCTTCCTCCAACAAGGCCACACCATCTAATCTTTCAAATTGAGCCACTCCCCAGTGACCAAATCATATGAGCCTATAGGGTTATTCTCATTCAAACCAGCACACCATCTTTGCCTGCTTACACTTGTCACTTCTGCTTTGTTCTTTTGGGTGTTTGTTTGTTTGTTTGTTTGTTTGTTTGTTTGTTTTCTGAGACAAGGTTTCTGTATCTAGCCCTGGCTATGCTGGAACTCACTTTGCAGACCAGGCTGGCCTTAAACTCACATAGATCAGCATGTCGCTGCTTCCCCAAGTACTGGGACTAAAGATGTGAACCACCTCACCTAGTACTTTTTTTTCCCCAGTCATTATTTTGGTTCTGGTTATAGTAGCCAACCCATGTCCTAATACACAAGGAGCATCTCAAGCAAGTGTCTACTGAGAACATAAGTGACAATATCCAATGCTATCGATATGTGGAGAAATCAGAACCCTTATATAATGTCCTTGGGATATGCATTATGTGATGATTCATTTGGGGTTGAGGTGTGTGTGTGTGTGTGTGTGTGTGTGTGTGTGTGTGTGTGTACACTTGACTCTCCATCATATTGACCTTTGGCCAGTCACTGATTGATGTCTGAGGGCCCAGCCCACTATGGGTGGTGTCACTCCCAAGCAGAAGGTCCTGGGTTGTATAAGGGTAGGTGAGCATGTCTTGGGAAGCAAGCCAGTAAACAGCGTTCCCCCCACAGTCTCTGCTTCAGTTCCTGCCTCCGAGTTTCTGCCTTGAGTTCCTGCCCTAAGTTCCCTCAATGATGGGTGTAAACTATCAGCCAAGTAAGCCTGTTCCTCCCACAAGTTGTTTTGGTCTTGGAGTTTTAGCCCAGCAGTAGAGAACCAAAGTAGGACAGCACCAACACTCAAATCCATGGTGCTGAATGCTAGCGTTCCAAGGAGTGCAAACGCTGGGTATCCACCCACACAAACCTTGTATGCATCCATGTTGTTAAAATGACAGTAATAGAAGTGAACACTACTTTATTTTTTAAAAAGAACTCAACACTGAGGTCGTTGAACATTTTAAATATAAACACTTAAGTACATTTTTGGATATAAATACCATGTATTTCATGATAAGTAAATAGAAAAAGACTAGAAATAATTACAAAGAAGATGCTTCATAGCGGGCCCATTTTAAAAACAACAGCGGTCCTTTAAGAAAAATCACTTTAACCTTTTTATTAGAGATTTCTGTTGGCCTTCTATTAATTAGCTATCCATTGTCTGTGCCCTTGTAGTGTTGATTGTGTTTGTATTTTTTTATTTTTATTTTATGTGTTAAGAGTGTTTTGCCTACCTGTTTACCACATGCATCCAATGCCCCTGGAGGCCAGAGAAGGGCATCAGATGCCCTGGAGCTGGGATTACAGACCGTTGTAAGCCACCATATGGATGGTTGGAATTTAATTCAGGTCCTTTGGAGGAGCAGCCAGTGCTGTTACCCACTGAGCCTTCTTTCCAGTCCCTGTTGCATTTATTTTTATCACTGGATTATAGGAGAGCTTCTCCAGGCCATATAGGACTGACAGAGGGGAAAAGCAGAGGGACTAAGTATTTTCCTGGAAATTGTTTGGGTTTGGGTCTTGCTATGCAGCACTAGCTAGTCTTAAGCTTGGAGGGATCTTCTTATCCTAGCCTTCTGATGCTGAGATTACAGATATGCACCTCTATGCCTGGATCTCCAGGAATGTTTTTGAAGATCCAGAGCAGACCTAGAATGTCAATGCCAAAAATGCAAGCCACTTCTGTGGGCTTGAGCTCCTTGGAGCTGAGGCCAGTACACTGAGCATTCGGGCCACCACAAGGAGCCAGGCGGGGTGGGAAGGAGTGCTGCACACTGGCCGGGGCTCTGTGAACACCACTGGGCAGGAGCAGGGTCTAGAATACCATAGCCAGTGCTGAAGGCTGACATTACCCCAACCCTTCACCCCCAAAACCTCCTTAGCTGGAAGCGTATTTTAACTTTTCCAGCTGAAAATATCACACATTTAGGGGACACATTAAGGAGCTTTAGCATTATAACTGCTCGCCACCTCTCCCTGAGTGTTTGTATAATATACCCTTTCCTTTTTCAAAATATGATTTTCAGAGACTGCAGACAGAGTGGGATTGTGACAAAGGTGTTTCAGGTGGACTATGAACCACCGAAGATGGTCTCTCCCGACGACAATGTTGAAGATGCTCTCAAGGGGTTCTCAAAGCAGGCAAGTAATGAAGCCAACGAGTTTTCAGATTATCCCTATATTTTTCATCCTTTCTTGCTCAATGGGCACATCTTCCCTTCCATTACATCACTTCTACTCACAGTCAGATCCGTGTGATTAAGGTCAGTATCAGCCATTGTGAAGAATCTTCACTGATTCCCAGACTTGGTCAAGCCTTCTTCTAAGACCAAAATTCTGACTCAGCACCATCACTGCCTGTGTTCAAGTGTCTGCAGTGACTCTATCTGTGAATGAGACCGTTAGGCTGCCACCCAAGAATCAGTTTCTGTGTTCACCCAGCATTTGTGCTCTGTGAACTCTGCATAAAATGCAGATAAATGAGCTGCTTACATCGTCTCTGTCCCTCATCATGCTTTCTCTGGGGGAAAAACTGATCTGAGTAGGTGAGTTCTTGGATTCTTGTCAGCCTTTTCTATTTACAAGCTCCGAGGTAACAGTAAGCAGGCCTACCATACTTTCTGGCATAGCATAGGGGCAGGCAAGGAAGGGCAATGGGTATATATTTGGGGAATGGAGTAGCCAGGCTAGTAGACCATTGCAGTGTGTATTGACCTCTATTAGTTAAAGTCTTCACCCCACAAAAGCTGCAAATCTGCACTTCTTTGGAGAATTAATCTGATATATCTAAGAAGGGTGTTTGAAACATCAGTCCTGAGTTGCTGGCACCAGTGATCCAGGTAGTAGGCTCAGAGATAGGGCAACCGACAAAGAGGTTTTAATCATGGGGTACTTGTTGAGAGTGACTGAGAAGGTTTGTGGGGTATTACTTAAGTCCAGTGGTAGCCCCGAGACCAGAGCACATGTTGTGGGACAGAGCAGTGGATGACGTGGATGAGGCAGACTTGTAGTGTGGTTATCACAGTGACGATATGCAGGCCAGTGGAGACTCAGGTCTGGATCAGATAGAAGAGACAGAGTCCACAAAAGACCAGGGAGAAGGGAGTTTGGAGCACTGCCTGGGCAGTTAGTGAGCATGAGGCTTTTCTTTTTGGTCTGAACTCACCCTATTTTTGCCCTCTGACTCTTTTTTCTCCCCTCTGATATTACTGTTTCTGATAATAGCACTATCCGTGTGCTCTCCTGTTGGCTGCTTTACCTGGCGAGGCCTAACAAGGCCTACCAGCCAGATGCCGGCGCCCCAAGTAATCTAGACACAAAGCTGTGGGTTTCTAAAGGAAACAGATATTCTGTATAAAAACTGCTATAACCCCTTTCAAGTAAGAAGTGAAGCTGGGCAGTGGTAGCGCACGCCTTTAATCCCAGCACTTGGGAGGCAGAGGCAGGCGGATTTCTGAGTTCGAGGCCAGCCTGGTCTACAGAGTGAGTTCCAGGACAGCCAGGGCTACACAGAGAAACCCTGTCTCGAAAAACAAAACAACAACAACAACAACAAAAAACCCCAAAATCAAGAAGTGTTCACCATGACATTGTCTCTATTGTGACTTCTAATTTTCATACTCTAAATGTATATATAATCAAGTAATATGTAATCTCTTCATTCCTAGGAATTAAAAAATGGGTTTGTCGGACCAAAACTAAGGAAGAAGTATAAGAATGCTGAAAATAAATCAACTTGGAACGTTAACCTTAGACGGCTTGCAGGTATGGTAAGGCAGAAGGAAACCCACTAAGCAGGATTCCTGCTTGCTCACTGCATGCTTTCTGTGTCCTTGTGTTGAAATAAGAAAACCAGGAAGGCACGATACAATTTGATTTTTTAAATTTATTCTAGCTAATAGATCAAGACTATAAGAGATAAGCAAGCAGACTAATAAATTTGATTTATTGAATAATTATATTGAAGGAACCATGGTACACCTCACCAAAGAAATAAAGAATCACTGGGTTTAGGGAATGGATGCTGTTTGGGTAAAATTTAAACAAAAGCAAGGTTTTGATAGAGTCGAGCCAAACTGAGCTGCACAGCAGGGGTCAGCATCAGCTATGGACTCAGGCTTGGTTACTTTGGAAACTACAAAGGTGCATGTAGATAGAATGTGTTCAGGACATGGCTAAAAATGAGCCTGCTTTTTTATGTCATGGTAAGCCAGCAAAATAGCTTATCAGGTAAGGTAAAGGCATTTGCCATAGAGACCCGATGGCCCGATTTAATCCTGGGAGCCCACGTGTATTGAGACAACTGACTCCCAAAAGCTGGCCTCTGTAGCATGCATGCACCCTACACACAAATAACAGCAACACTAGTGTTAGGGGTTGTGTTTATTTCGTTTCTAAAAACAACAACAAAGTGACTCGGGTCTTCTAAGAAAAGTTGAGTTCTTACATGAATTCGGGCAGCAAAGGTTCTGGAGTCTTCAGTAAATAAGCCATACAAAGAGGAGGCTGTCATGGGTTTTGTTTCTTTTCTTTTCTTTCTTTCTCTTTCTTTTTTGTTGAAATAATGTTATTTGCTAACTTTGCAATTGGTGTGTTTTGTTTTCTTAGCTTGATATGGAATATTATAGGATGAATGCATCAAGGAAGGTTATTTTCTTAGACTTGGTCAATTATTTCTTTCTCAGTTTTATTTCACTGACTCGGGGAGGGTGACATTATAGTATTTGCTGCTAGGGAAAGAATGTGGCGTGGTCTTTTACTGGAAGTTTCTAGCTATGAGGACATATTTATATGGTTTTATATGGTAATGATATCACAAAACAATATTTTTAATATCATTATAGACCTCAAGGTAGATGAAAGAGCAGACCCTAAAACTCTGAAAGATCTTCGCTTCGCAGAGAGGCCACTGGAAATCCCAGCCTACCATGAGGGAGCGAGTGCTCGACTACATACTCACCAGGCCCAGGTAACATCAGTGGAAATTCATTAGGGTAGCAAAAATGCCCCAGGCATCTTAATGCTTCCCAGTATACTCTCAGACAGCCTTCTCTCAAACTTTAGCCATGTTGCAGGCAGTGTCCCAGCTCTGGAAATACTGTGTGCAAAGGGAAAACCCTTCCTATTCATAGAGCTGTCCTTTTACTTGAGCCAGGTAAATAATAATCAAGTAAATAGCTACATAATTCTTTTTTGAGACAGGTCTCTCTGTGAAGCCCTGATCATCCTGGAACTTGGTCTGTATACCAGACTGGCCTTGCACCCAGAGGTTCACCAGCCTCTGCCTTCTGAGTGCCAGGATTAAAGGCATGAGCCACCACCACCCAGCTACACACAAAAAGTTTTAATCAGACAAACTGGGTGGTGGGGTAGCACAGTGGTTCTCAAAGGTGCTTTCTTGCACCTGCATAATTATAATCACATAGAAGTTCATTCAAAGTGTATGTTCTCAGGTCTCACACCAGCCCTAAAACAGAGACTCTCTCTGGGCATGAGGCCAGTATCTACATTTTAAATGTCCATCCTTCTGGCCTGATATTGATTTCAGGGTTAGGCAGCAAAGTAGAGGATAAATAATCCGTGACAGCTAGCTTTAGGGTGAAGTTACAAAGTCTGTGGGTTCTGTGATATCGAATGCCAGAGGTACCCAGAGTGGTCGTTTTTCATCTGCAGCCAGCCAGTGACAAGGACTTCCTGTTCACTATTGCCACCTGATGAATTTGCATGAAAATCAGAAACCTGCATCTTCATGTCTACTAACCTAGCTTAAAGTCTGAGAATCAATCCAGAACCTGAACCAGTGTAGGAGAAAATATTTACGTGTATAGGCCAAATGAACTTCAGTGTCTCACAGTATGTAGCCGATAGGCCACCAGTTTATGATTTCTGATATAGGCCGTGTTTGAGGTAATACAAAAACATTAAACAAAGAACAACAATAACAACCAACACCGAAAACAATAACAAAATCACTCTGAATGATCCCCATTGTCTACAGAATAAAGTGAAACCCCAAGCTTCAGTGCCCACAGTATTGATGTGAACTCAAGTCAAATGGCTTTGAGCTTCAGCATCCACTCAAGAATGAGTATTGTGACCCCTCACATGCTGCACTGACAGCACCCTTCCTCTAGGATATGTCCCAAATCCATGCCTGAATCCAGTCACGGGAATATCAAACAAAGCCAGATTCCATAGTCATGCCATAGGCTATGAATTGCTATGAGTTAACTGTCATATTCTTCTTGTTTTGTTCTTAGACGGAATCTTACTATATAGTCCTGGCTGGTCTGAAACTATGCAGGCTGGCCTCGAATTTGTGGTAATCCTCATACATCTGCTTCTTCTTCTTTTTTTTTTTTTAATTAAAACATAACCACATCACTTCCCCTTCCCTTTCCTCCTTCCAACCCGTGTCATGTAACATCCCCTGTCCCCAACTCTCTCTCCAAACCACAGACTAGTTCTCGATTGTTTTATATATTGAGGTCTCACGGGTGATAGATTCTGCCTCTTGAATGCTGGGATTGCAGGCATGCACCACTTACCTGGCTGACCTATTGCTCCTTAAAAATGTTCAAGGCAAGAAAAATGGAGAAGCTGAGTGGTGCTGGCACATGCCTCTAGTCCTAGCACTCGAGAGGCAGAGACAGGCGGGTATCTGTGAGTTCAAGGCCAGGTTTTTCTACAAATTAAGTTCCAAGAAACTTGGAACCCTGTCTCAAAAAACCAAAACCAAACCAAACCAAACAAAATGAAAACCAACAACAAGGGAGGGAGGGAGGGAGGGAGGGAGGGAGGGAGGGAGGGAGGGGAAGAGAGATGACAAAGAAAAGAAGAAAGACTGAGAAGCACTTCAAATTACAGGCAACAGGGCTGGAGAGATGGCTCAGTGGTTAAGAGCACAGACTGCTCTTCCAGAGGTCCTGAGTTCACTTCCCAGCAACCACATGGTGGCTCTCAACCATCTATAATGGGATCGGATGCCTTCTTCTGGTGTGTCTGAAGACAGCTACAGTGTACTCATATACATAAAATAAATAAATCTTTTAAAAAAAATTACAAGCCACGACGTAGACATGACATGGGATCAGATCCCAGACTAGGAAAGCAATATGTAGCTATAAAGGACACCAGTGGTGTAACCAACAGGGTCTGAATGTGGATCTGTGGATTAGATAACAGCATCACTCGTAACTTTGCTGACTTTGGTGTATGGTGCTCTTGGGAAATGCACACTCAGCTACTTAGGGCAAAGGGAGATACTGCTTACAGCTTATTTTCATATGACTCAGAGAATAAAGATATACGTAGAAAATGTTGACCTAAGTCATTGTTTAGCCTAGGGAACAGGAGTTATTTTTGCTATTTTGATAACTTTTTTAAAAGACTGATTTATCCAAATAAGATGCTATGTGCTCAGTGTGGTGGTTTACTTCTTTAATCATTGGTTTCGGGAGGCAGAGGCAGGAGAAAAACATGGCCAACATAGCAAGACCCTGTCTCAAAATAGTATTTCAAAAGTATAATGGAATGGGCTGCATAGCACAACTCAGAGTGTTACTGTGAATGTCAAGGAGATAATGGCTGCTGTATGCCAGTGTGTTTTACATCAGTAGTAGTATGGCTAGCTTCTCCCCTTCATCTTTCTTTTTTAGACATCCTTTCTTTCCCATATTGTCGTCCACAATAAGCCATATGTGTCCCAGGATGGGCCATGCATTGCCCTGCCACGGTGTTTCCTTACTGTGGGTTCCTTTTGTTTTCTGTCTACTTTTCATACTTTCCTCTCATTTCCCATGCCCATCTGGGTTGTTACCTCTTCCAAACTCCCTTCACCCATGGGGCCTGCAGGTGTGAATAGTCACTCTTCTAGATTCCCATGGACACAGCACAAGTCTGTTATCTTGCTAGGTCCATAGATTTCAATTATTTTGTACAGATATGAGAAGTGTGCTTTAGGGACAGGGACCATGTGATATTTTGGTTTTTGACCTTTTCTCTGCGCCAAACAGAATATTAATTCAAATAATTTATTTGTATAAGTGAGACCTTTTGAGTTTTCTAGAAATATTATCCTTAAGACAAATGGATACAAACTTAAGTCTTTCAATTCTAAAATATGATCTGACTAATAGTAAATTCAGATATCTTCTTTTTTAAACTTTTGTTATAAATAAAATATACACATTTACTCATAAGTAGAAAGCACTTAATAACTTATATTGATTTCAGAGTAATAAGTACAAAGACTTTCCCCTATGTTGGTAAATGAATTTTGAATGGACATTTCCTGTCTTACAGCCTTTACCATGTTATATGGACTGTGTGTCTATCTGTGTTCTTCATTTTAGTCCCCTGGCTTTGCACACATAACTGGCCAGAAGACTCTGACGAGCACTGAGATCATGAGGATCCAGAGGGAGACAGACTTCCTCAAGTATGTAATACGTTCTCTACTCTGTCTTAGATCCTTCAAAGTTACATGTGGTCTCTGAGATTAAAAATGAAATATGACACTGTCTTTGCTCATTCCTAGTTTTAAAAATTAAATTTGTTAAGACAGGGACTTGCCATGTCAACCTGGCCTGACACTTGCTCTGCAGTCCAGGTTGGCCTCAAACTTAAAACAATCTTCCTGCCTCAGACTCCTGAGTGTTGGTATTTATCATGCCTAGACACTTTTTAGAGTTTTAAAAAACACATAATAGGGAAAAAGAATCCAGGACTGAAAAGATGGCTCAGTGGTTAACGTACTAGCTTTTCTTCTAAGGACCTGGGTTTAATCCCCAGCACCCACATGGTGGCTCACAACTGTCAATAACTCCACTTCCAGGGCATCCAACACCCTCTTCTGTCCTCTCTGGGCATGGGCATGTATTTCAGACAAAATATTCATACACAGAAAATAAAGATTTAAAGTAGAAAAAATTTGAAAAGACAAACGAGGCTAACACTCACTGAAATGTCTACCTGTGAAGAGCATGATTGACACGTATGTGAAACTAACACTACAGTCACAGAATGAACGTGTGTATCCCGACATTGTACCCTCCAGCCTGCCTCGGCCTGTCAGCTGTCGATCTGGTCCTTGTCACTCTAGCTTGGTTTGCATTGATTCTATATGTCATATAATAAAGCAGCATGCACTCTCTCTTCCCACTCTCCAGGCTGTACTGATCCAGCAGAATTGGTCTTTTGACTCATACATGTTTCTGACATCTAATGTCTATTTCTTTTACTGACGAGCATTTTGTATATTGCAACTTCTATTGAATGGGCACACCACAGTTCACTTACCCATTCAATTGTGAGGGCACATGCTCCTCCCAGAATTTGGCTGGCAAGTCAAACTGAAAAACTAATGTGAACATTTATATACAAGTAACTGTGTGTATATCAGTTTTCATGTCATTTATGGTAGATATCTTGAAGGAGAATGACTGGGTCATATCCAGTTGTTTCTAAAGGAGGGATACCACTTACATTTACCTCAGCAGTGATAGAGAATTCCAGTTTTTACATCTTTACCAACACTTCATACTTTTGGACATTCTAGTAAGATTGTAATGGTGTATCATTGTGATTCTAATTTATATTTCCCTCATAATTAATAATAGGAGTCTTTTACACACACATAAACAAACATATTTTCATGAATTTCCCCTCTTTGATATCATGTGTGTATGCATGCATGCATGCTTGTGTGCTTTAATTAGGTTTTCTTGCATAAGCATGAGCTACTGTTCCATAGGTACATCACTGATAAAACACCGTTTAAAAACCCCCAACAAACCTTTTACTAGTAGTAGTCCTTGGGGGTTCAGGAACTAGTGCACCCTTCACCATTCATTGGATATATATGAATATTAGTGTAGACCCTTAAGGATTAATGCAAACTTGTTTCATTGTAGGTGTGCCCACTGTCTGGCTTCCCGGCCATCTGATCCTTTTGCTCGCTTCTGTCAAGAGTGTGGCGCTCCTGTCCCACCCATATTTGGCTATCGTCTTCCACCCCCGGAAGGGGCTCAGGTAAGCTTTAGAATGTTTGAAAACCTTTATTTCTGTATGACCTGTATATTATTTATATGTGACCTGTATAGGTAGCTGTGACAAGGGCCTGTCACATGAGCCACACACACATAAACACACTCACCGAAAGAATTTTGAACACATTGATGTCTTCCTACCTAGTCCTTCTTAAGAATAGAAAAACACACTTGCAACTGGATTTCCTTTATGTGGCCTTGGAGAAGACACTGAGAAACAGACTAAAATCTCACTGTTTTAATGGGACAAAATTGGCCCGACACTGTTTTCAAATACCTCGAGCTAGTAAGGCTTCACTGAGAGATATTTGTGTGGACTGGACAGAATATAAAACTTAAGGCAGTTTTCAGGGTTGTCTAAGCTTTCACTCATATTGAGGTTTCTTTCACCTACACACGCAAGTAGAGATGTGTGGATGCTTGCCCACACTGAGAAGGTATTGAGACACTGCAGTTAGATTACCTGTTAAAATTGTGGGCATCAGGCTGGGAGAACATCCCATTCAGCACAGTGCTGCTTGACTTGGAAGCACAAGGACCTGAGTTCAGTCCTCAACAACTAGCTCACTGGCTAGCCATGGACTCACTGGCTAGCCATGGACTCACTGGCTAGCCATGGATGACAGGCCTAGCATAATTGGTGAGCTGCAGGCCAACAAAAAAACCCCATCTCAAAGAAGATGGTCAGCATTTCTGATGATGATGATGATGCCTGAAGTTGTCTTCTGATCCTCACACATACAAACCTGTACATACATGTGTACCTGCACATACATGAACACACACATATTTTAATATTTTTGAGAACTTCATACATGAACATTACACCTATATCACTCCCAACCCTCTCTATCCCCAACACACACACACACTTTTTTCAAAAGTTAAAATAGATATCATAATAAAAGCAAAAGAATCTACTCACGACACAATAAACCAACAGTAACAAACAAGATTCCCAGGGCACTTCACCTGGCCGTTGATTACCACAAAGCGCTGGTCCTCTTTGTTGGCCACTGACATTGCCATCTTAACAGTGTCTCAGATAAGGCTGACTCCTACAGTAGCAGCCACAGCAGCGCTGCTGTTCTCAGCCTGCCCTGTGATGGAGGAGCCCCTGCCCAGAGCAGGGAGCAGGAGAGCAGCCTGAAGAACCTGTGCTCTTGTGCAGATGGGCATTTCCTGGGAAGCTTCCGTCTGCTGCTCACCTTTGGCTTATGGCTCACATTCTAGAGTAAACAGGCTTTTATACTTTTACACTTAATAGGAAAGGAAATTAATTCAACTGCTTCCAAAAGCAAATCCAGCCTTAGGGAGTAAGTCCTGTCAGCCTCCACCTCCCAAGGCAAACCTGAGCTTTTCCTTTGAGCAGATGGGCCTGTGTGCAGAATGTGGCAGTATGGTCCCCATGAACACCCCCATCTGTGTGGTGTGCGAAGCTCCTCTTGCTCCACAGCTGCGGCCACAGGCCAGCCTCTACTTGAAGGTGAGGAAGTGGGATTCTCTGGAAACGTGAATGAGATACACAGGAAGTAAGGTTTGAGTAATTATGTGTCTGTCTTCAGCTGGCGGAATGGACTAATAATTGTAAACGGATGTCTTGTAGACAAACCCGTTCTGATTCTTAGAAAGGCATACTCGCCCAAATATATGACCGCGAATAGGATCTGTGAGGAAGAAGCCTACGCATATTCCCCCAGACAGATTGAGGTTAAACTGCAATCCAGCTAATTTAGATAATGCTTTACCTAAGTATTCAGACTTCAGAATTGGGGCTAAAACTGACTTAGAGTTGTTCACTGAAAGTGGCTTCCTGTTTTTGTTTGCTCACTCTGCTGATGGCTTCCTATCTGTAGAAAAAGAGTGGTTAGAACTACTCATCTCCTGGCATCTCCACTGCAGCTTCTGCTTCACCCTCCCTTTGTGTGGCAGCTTCTCAGGGTCTCTTCTTGGGAACCCGACCTTGCTACACACTGCCTGTCCTTTACAACTTTCTGAAACTTGGTTGCGAGCTTTCACAACTCCTTCATCATTGCATCTTTATGGCTGCAAAACCAGTCCCTTGAGAATGAGGACACTAACTCGGCTACCATCTCCAGATAAACTGGCCCTGCTGCCACAGTTGTTGCCTCTGAGCTCCTTGGTGGCCGGACATGCAGAACACGGCCTAAGCAGTGGTGCAGTTCTTTCCAATCGACTGGCATTTTACAAACTGCAGCCTTCCATGTGTCTACAGGGGGCTTGCCCTGTAGGCGCTTTCTGATGTTCCAGAGCAAAGTGCAAAATGTGAGGTTTCTCCTTAACTGTACTAATCTTATTAATAGTTCCAGCTTCCCACTGCATCTCCTCCCTCCTCGTTTCTAGTTTTATCTAGTTCTGTCATCTCTATTTCTGTGTTGCACCTTATCTTGTGAATTAACTTGTGAAGTTGCATTAATATTTTCTTCTGACAGTCACTTCTTCAAATTCTGTGTAAGTCAGAACCTACAGAACAAACCCTAATTCCTAGTTAGCATAAAGTCTTGGGAGCCAACAGACTTAGAAATCCACAGACTGAGCTTCTGCTGGTTTCAAGCCTTTCTCTTCACACTGTAGGCTATGAAGGAGAGAGCCTGTTGTTGACTGTTGGCTTTCCCTACCGGAGATGGGAACATAGTCACTGTAAAATTTCAAATTATCTTCCTCAAACCAAATGAATACTATTTTCCATTTGTTTGCTTGCTTGTAGTGCTGTCTCTTTTTAAACTGTGTTCAGTTGTCTGGCATAGTGGCAGACAATGGTAATTTTTTTTCAATAATCCCCAGACTAATGTAGTATTCCTGACTAGGTGCTGACCTAGTTCATTACCACACAACTAGTAGTTGACCACCAGGACTGTGGGGCATCTCCACCCTGCCATTGCTCATTCTCTTTGTAATTCCCTGTTGTCAAGGAGAGGGTGATCTGTCGCACCTGTGGCACTGGGAATCCTGCTCATCTGAGATACTGTGTCACCTGTGAGGGGGCCCTGCCTCCAACACAAGAGGTGGGTGAATGCATGTGGATGTCCTATCTTTGATGGCGGCTAAAAAATTTTGTTTACTGAAGTGAGCTTTGACAGGTCAGGTACACTGAGGAAGAGGGCTGGAGTTGGAGAGAGGCTTTTCTCTGAGGGAGCAAAACTTAATTATCTAGGACCAGCAAAAAGGGTGAAAACAAGCTCTCTCTCTCTCTCTCTCTCTCTCTCTCTCTCTCTCTCACACACAGACACACACACACACACACACACACACACCCTCCAACAGCTTTATTTTTTTCTCCCATGGCTTATATATTCAGAGATATAAACAGAAAAATGTTTAAGGCAACATAAAAATTACAATTTGGTTTCATCCTGTTTTTCCTTACGTGAACAATTACAAAGTGTATAGGTAAAAAAAAAAAAAAAAAAAAAAAAAACCAGCATGTTCCCCAATACCCTTACATGATTAAATGTTTTACATATTACAGGTGAAAAAAACAAATTAGTCCCAAGGACCCATGTACATTTATGTTTAAGTAACTTGTTATAGGTTAACAAAGTATAAATAAGCAAGATATTCTCTCAGCAAGTTCTCTTCGCAGGCTGTAATTTGCAGTTACAAAGAAAGGATCAATAATCCTATTATTTATCTTTAAAAAATACTCATAAAAATCTTAAGAGATTTTAGAATCACAAATCTAAACTTTTATCTAAACACCAGTCACTTTTACTTTAAATCCACAAGGTGCGCATCAATACTCATTAACAGTTTTATTAAATCATATCAAGAAGGAAAGGGGAAAGATGGGTACAAGTAATTAGTCATCACCTCAGTCACCAGCCCAGCTTCAGGAAGAAAGTCACATCAGCGCTCGTACTGGTCAGGGTGCCATTGCTCTTATTCCCTGACCTTAAAACTCCCAGGCTCAACTATCAAGAGGGTACCTTTCTGAACTGTAAATCGTCCCCCAAGATTTTCTACATCCAAGCCGCTAAGAAAAACACGTTAACTTCACTAACAGTCTCCATCTCTAAGTTCTTTCTGAGGGTGGTTGTTGAATCATTGATCTGCTCCAGCAGCAAGCAATACCTGGAAAAGATCAGTTTCTATTATCGTAAGTGCCAATGACACTCCAGTGAGGGGCTGGAAACCCTTAGAGTTTTCCCACACTGCACAGATTATGAGGGATGAGAAGACTGGGAGACCAACAAGCAGAGCCAAACTCCATAAGAGCATGAAGTCCTCGGGACACATGGTCCTCTGGGCCCTGCCTCCCTGAGGCTCACCCATCTCGGTTGTGCGAACCATTGGACCGCATTCTGTGAGTTCTAAAGCTGCTGCCTTCCTTCTGCACGGGCCCCCAACAGTTGATGTTAGTAAGAGAAGTAAGACATACAGTGAGAGGAGAAATCCATCATAAAATACAAAATAGGGCTGCAGGATGTCCCAGCAGATAAGTACTTGCCACAGAAGCTTGGCAACCTGAGTTCCATGGACTTGATAGTAGGAGAGAATTATCCCCAATTATCCTCTGACCTCCACTGCAGACATGTTAATCTGTGATAATTCTGATACCTGATCATAGGATAGCTTTCCATTTATTTCTGTCTTCAATTCCATCTTTTATACCAGTACAGGCATTATCATACATTGAACCCTATAATATCACTCCTTTCCAAGACACCATACGTGCTACCTTATGACATCACCTTTTACTGTCCATGGGGTCTGTGGTTAGATGCTTCTCTTTTATCTCGATAGTATAGGTGCCCTGTCCCATCCTCCCATCAGGCCACAGATGTGTGAACTTTATGGTCTTTTTAAAGTCCTCACATTTTGCATCCTGATTTGGGATTTTTGTTTTGTTTATTTTTTTCTTTTATTTGATATTTTCTTTATTTACATTTCAAACGTTATCCTCCTTACCAGGTCTCCTCTCCAGAAACTCCCTATCCCATCCCCCCACCCCTGCTTCTGTGAGGGTGCTACCCCACCCACCCACCCTTGCATTCCCCTACACTGGGGCATCGAACTCCCACAGGCCCAAGGGCTGTCCCACTGATATCCAACAAGGCCATCCTCTGCCTCATATTTCGCCAGAGCCATGGGTCCCTCCATGTGTACTCTTTGGTTGGTGGTCCAGTCCCCGGGAGCTCTGGAGGTTCTGGCCAGTTGACACTGTTGCTCTCCTCACAGGGCTGCAAACCCCCTCAGTTCCTTCAGTCCCTTCTCTAACTCCTCCATCAGGGACCCTGCACTCAGTCCAATGGTTTTATTTTGCTTTTTATTATTTTCTTCTTTTTGCTTTAATTTTAATTTGATCCTCCTTTTTCAAATTTCTTTTTTTACTATTTGTTCACTTGTTTAATTTTTTTTTTTTTTTTTTTTAAGACAGGGCCTCATTGTGTAACCCTGGCTGGCCTGGAACTCACTATGTTGACCAAGCTCACAGGGATCTGTGCTTCAGCTTCCTGACTAAGTGGGATAAAGGTGTATGTCGCCATGTCTGGACTTTCTTTTTTCTTCACATTTTCAGTTTAGGATGTATGTACCCACATGCTCTGCTGGGTTTTCCATTTGTTTGCTTTTGGTTTTGATTTGTTTTGTTGTTGTTGTTGTTGTTGTTGTTTTTCTATTTCTTCTAGCAACTTTTGAAGAAGAGGTAGTAAATAATTTAAATATAAACATAAAAAAATGAAAAGTTCAAAGCGTCAATAAAAGAAATAGAAGAAAATCTGAGCATGGTAACAAGCCAGCAGTAGGGTTAGGCAGGAGAAGCATGAATTCCATCCCAGCCTTGTCTATACAGCAAGACTCTGTCTCAGGATCAGCAGGATGGAAGAAGACACTCAAAACTTGTTTGTTATTTATTTACTTATTGTTTTGTATTTTTGTATTATTTACTTAGAACATGTATATGAGTCTTTTGTCATCATGTATGTCTGTGCACCATGTGTATGCCTGGTGTCCTCAAAGGCCTGAAGATGGTACTGGATATCCTTGGACTGGAGTTACAGATGGTTGTGAGCTGGAAATTGAACTGGGGTCCTCTGGAAAGCAACTCTCTTAACCTCTGAGCCATCTTCCTAGGCCCCCACCAGTTGATTTTGGACAAAGATTCCAAGAACATAAAATGAGGAAAGGACAATGTCTTTAATAAATTGTGCTAAGAAAACCAGATGTCAGCCTCCAGAAGAATGGAACTGGCCCCTTGTGTGTACAGCAATCAATTAAAAATGAACTAAAGATTTGAAACCTAAGACTTGAAACTACAAAGCTACTAGAAGAAATGAAGGAAACCTCAGAACATTTTCTTTTCTTTTTTTTTTTTTTAAGATTTATTTATTTTGTATATGTGAGTACACTGTCGCTGTTACTGCCTTCAGGCACAGCAGAAGAGGGCATCCGATCCCATTATAGATGGTTGTGAGCCACCACGTGGTTGCTGGGAATTGAACTCAGGACCTCTGGAAGAGCAGTCAGTGCTCTTAACCTCTGACCATCTCTCCAGCCCCCAGAACATTTTCTAGTGATGACATTTCGGCCATGACCCTAAAATATAGTAACAAAGGTAGAAATAGACAAACAGGGCTGCATAAAAGGAAGACAAGTCTGCACAGCAAAGGGATCAGCAGAGTGGAAAAAAGACTCTCAAACTACATTTCCCCAGGAGTTACCACCCCAATATTGACAGACTAAAACAACTCCACGACAAAAGGTGGCCAAAATATGAACAAAGGACTCAAATAGATATTCTAAAAAGTGTTACAAATAGCCTATAAGTATTTGAAAAATGTTCAACACCACTAACCATCAGCTAGAGGCCAGGGAGGTGGCTCAGCAGGTAAAAAAAAAAAAAAAAAAACTTGATGTGCAAGCTTCACAACCTAAGTTTGACCCCTGGATCCTAGTGTAGAAGGACAAAACCAACTCCCAAAGTTGTCCTCTGACCTCCCTGTGCCCTCATGGTAAGCATGTGTGGATGCGCGTGCGCACACGCACACACACACACACACACACACACACACAAATACAAATAAAGTAACTTTTAAAATGAGATATTGCCTCACTCCAGTTATAATAGCTTTTATCAAAAAGACAAAAATAACAAATGTTGGTAAGTCTGTGGAAAAAGAAGAACGCTTATACACTATAGATGGAAATGTAGATTAATATAAACATATGGAAAACAGTCTGGAGGTACCTCTAAAATTTAAAACTATATTATCATGTGATCCAGCAGTCTTACTACTGCATATATACCCAGAGAAAATATCAGTGTGTCAAAGAGATAGCTGCATCCCCTGATCATTGCAGTTCACAGTAGCCACTACACAACATCAACCTGACTTTATTAGGAAGGAACAGATAAAGAAAACATGGCATGCA
Organism: Arvicanthis niloticus; assembly: GCF_011762505.2. Lineage (NCBI taxonomy): Eukaryota > Metazoa > Chordata > Mammalia > Rodentia > Muridae > Arvicanthis > Arvicanthis niloticus. Next base: position 114,405,097 of record NC_047659.1, on the reverse strand, counting down.
TACTAAGTAGAGTACCATCCTGCCTTTAAAAGGAATGAATGAACTCCTTTCGCCTGTAACATAGAGACATTCTGCTCAGTGTGAAATAAGCCAGGCACAGAGTCAGATACTGAATGATCTCATTTGCATTCATGATGTGAAGACATCATAAAAACAAAACAGAACAAATGAAAACCCACAGACTGTTAGGTGGTGGTTTAGGGAGACATTTAACTATGCTTTTGAAGATACAGTCAATAGCTCTTTTGTACATCATAATGACCAGTTAATTCTTTTCACCTGTGTTTTTGATCGTCATTACTGTGTCTTTGAATCTTTCCAAAAGACTAAATGTTGTGTTCTTACCTTCCAAAAAGAATAAGTAAAGGAGGTGATACATATGGTCAGTGATAGAGATTTGACCATTGCACACATTAATTTTTTCTAGATTTTATTGTTTATGAGTTTGAGTATTTGCTGAATGCATGTGCAGTACACGCATGCAGTGCCTGCAGAAACCAGAACAGGGCTATGGATCCCCTAGGTCTGCCTTGTGGGTGCTGAACCTAGGTCTCCTGGGAGAACACTCAGTGCTTTTTACCTCAGTGCTATCCCTCCAGCCCACTGTATACATTATTCTTAATGATTAAGATTTGTTGAATGTTCCTATGTGGAGAAACCCCTCCACATGTGATTCCGATCCTAGTATTTGGATCATGTATTTTGCTAGGCATATTAAAGTGGTAACGAAAGAATGCCATTAGGTAGGTCAGATTCCCCCGACCTCATTCTTCCTACTATAGTTACACATATCCTGCACCTATGCATTGCACACCTTGTAAAGATATCATAACCTCTGCCTTAAACAGTTCAAGAAAGGAAGGAGCAAAAAGAGTGCTTGCATTCAACTTTAGTTTTCTGGTCCCCCTCACCCCCTGCCCTTTACCTCCCACTTGGCATGTGTTGTGTGCTGTGCTCACAGCCCAAAGCTAAAGGCTAAGACTGGAACTAAATTTGCATAACTCACCTCCCACATGTGTGTACGTGTCCACTCTCCAGAGCCTTCATGCATCAGGAACAGATTTTATAGCTGTGCAGTCTTTTGTCATTGCCATCTAAAGGAAAGTCTGTAGGTTTAAAAAAAACCACCCCTGTTCCATAGCTGGATTTCCAGAACCAACTGTGGAAATAGGTAATGAGACTGGCAAAATTAAGCAGAACATCCACACATTATTCCCACATCATATCCGTTGTAAATTGGGCGGATCTTGTATTTGTAGCTGCCTGGTAATGTGGGCTTAAATTTTTAGAATTCTGTCATCATAAAATTACACTGTCATTTTCAATGGCACCTGAGGGAATGACAGTGAGGTTATGAAGGCATAACTGTAGAAAATGATGACACTCATGGAAATCCTTCTTGGAGTGGACGTTCTTATAGACTCAAGTAAATTTCTCATCAAAAGATTTAAGTTTTGGCTAGAGATAGCTCATTTGGTAAACTGTTTGCCCAGTATTCCTGGACCTTTGTGTTTGAGTCAAAGCACTACATAAACCATGTTTAAGGTCATTCTCAATTTGAAGCCACCATGGGACACATGAAACTCTAAGTGTGAGGTCACACTTCTATAATCCTGATGCTTGGAAAACTGAAGCAGGAAGATTGTGAGTTTGGAGCTATCCTAGATTATAAAAGCAAGAGCCTGCAGAAATAATATAAGAGAATTTTCATCCCTTCCTTCTTCCCACCTCCCATTCTTTCCGTTGGTTTGCTGGACTTCTTATCAAAAGTAACACATGTTAAGTCAATTATATTAACTGTCAATGATATGATTCTTCCATTTCTGGTTTTCATCTGTCAACAAAACTGTTTAAGAGCAATACAAATTTGTTTTTATAAGTGTCTTGCCTGCATGCATGCATGCATATGCACCATGTGTATGTCTGATGACCATGGATGTCAGAAGAGATCAGTGAATCCCCTGGAGCTGGAGATACAGGTAATTGTGAGCCACCATGTGGGTGCTGAGAATCAAACTCTGGTCTTCCGCAAAAGCAACTAATGCTCTTAACTGCTAAAACATGTCTCCAGGACCCCAAAGTTGAATGTTTTTAAAGATATGTTTGCATCTGAATGGCTTATGAGGAGTTAGGTTTTAGAATGGTAATGTTTATAGAAATGGCAGAGAGTAGCAATGCATGTTCAATGTGATAGCTTTGTGTCTTTGTTTAGCAACATTGATAAGATAGGGTATGATCATTTTTCTTTTCTTAAAGCAACTTTAAAAGCCCACTGGGACTTTAATCTGTGTCTTAGTTAGTCTTTGTCCATTGCTAAGGAGAGACACCATGACCAAGGCAAGTATTATAAAGGACAACATTTAATTGGGGCTGGCTTACCTGTTCAGAGGTTTATTCAGTCCATTATCATCATGGTGGGAAGCATGGCAGTAAGCAGGCAGACATGGTGCTGGAGGAGCTGAGAGTTCTACATCTTGTTCCAAATGCAAACAGGAAGACTGCTAGGAGGAGAATCTCTAAGTCTACTCCCATAGTGACACACTTCCTCCATCAAGGCCACACTTTCTAATAGTGCAACACCCTAGGCCAAGCATATTCAGACCTCCACAATTCTCAATAAAAAATCTGAAGGCTTTGTGTTTAGAACCCCACGTTGACAAAATCTCTGTCAACATTTAGTTTAGTGGCTCAGCAGTTAGGAGCATCTACTGCTCCTGCAGACAACCTGGTTTCCGTGTCAAGACCCACACGATGGCTCATGACCATCCATAATTTCAGTTGCAGGGAATCCAGTGCCCTCTTCTGATGTCTTCTGACACAAGGCATGCACATGGTACACAAACACACATATAGGAAATTATACACACACACACAAAATAAAAATAAATCTTTTTCTTTTTAAAAAAAGAAAAATTAATATTAAGATAATTGAAATGTAAGGTCTGAAGCAAAAGTTTCCAAAGAATTGTGCCTTTTGGATTATCCCAAAATGCCTGTCTCTGATTGAACAGAGACTGGGTTAATGAACATAGAAATATTCCTTCCTCTGCTTCCTGTGTTATGGGCTGATGTGGCCTCTCCTTCCTCAGTTCCCCATGTTATGGACTGATGATAACCCTTTCTATTAAAAAAAAAACAGTTCTACTTTTGGATAACAAATACAGTTAACTAAATTGACTATCTTTGAGAGAAAATTGTCCTTAGAAAAATATTTTGTTGTTGTTGCCCATATATTTAATATTACATATGGAATATATGACAGTGTATGTACTTGGGTATTAATTGGATCTGTTATTCATTGATTCAATAACTATTTGACAGCTAGGTGCCAGGATCACTGGCATTGCATAAGTGGGATGGAATGTAGAATTAGGGTTCTTTTGTGTACATAAGTCAGCACCTAATAGAAAGCCCAGAGGAGAAACTTGAAGTGGAGAGCGTGACCCTAGCTGAGCATTCATACTCACTTGGCATTGAAGATCCCAGACCCACTGCAGACCTGTGAGGACACTGTTTAATCGACAGGACTGTAGAATCCTGGACAACAGGCTGTAAAATGAGACATAAGGTTACAGACCAGTGCCTGCATCTAGTCACAGAACTGCCACTTTTACTATCATCCCCATTGGGAAAGCAGAAAGCTGTTACATTACACAATAGTGAATAAGGAACAGGAGTCAAAGTTCTAACCCAGGTCTACCTAACAGTGTCAGAAATTCTCAAGAAACAACCATTTTCCTCTTCACAATAAAAGAATTCCTTGTGTTACTAGAATACTGGAGCCAGGGACCAGAGACAGGAACTGAGTCACGAAATAATACTTTCTTTGGAGATATGGCAATCTGGGAAGCCAGGGAACTAACATTCCACAGTCTGCCTTCCCCATTCCATCCCCAGCTGGCACGCTAAGGGAATCTGAAGAAAGGCAGCATATCATTGCAAAAGTTGTCTCTGGTCAGGCGGCAGCCTCGCCTCTAAGATTCATGGTGTTGGAGCTTCTCCCCTCATTGCTTCCCTCACTATTGTCCCAGTGTAGTAAGGGTTCACATACTACAGTGATATAGTTTACATCCTTCCCAGAGAGCCATCTAGAGATGCCTGTGTTAAAGAGTAGCTCAAAACAAGCTGTTAGCAGCTGGCCCTGTGTATACACTGGACTACTTATTGTGTGGATCTGCAGATTCTACAACATGGAGTATAAATGGGCTCTTACAGTTTTTTTTTAAATTTTATGATTTATGTATATGGGTGTTTTGTCTGCATATATTTCTGTATGCCACTTGTGTGTCTTGTGTCTTCAGAGGTTAGAAGAAAGTCAGGTCCGCTAGAATTGGAGTTACAGACAGTTGCAAATTACCAAATGGGTGCAGGGAATTGAACCAGGATCCTCTGAAAGAGTGACATGTTCTCTTTAACTACTGAGTCATCTTTCAAGCCTCAAATGTGGTCTTGCAAGTTAGAAGAAAAGTGGCTCTTTCCTTACCCTATAATTTCCATGCCCAGAATAGAAAGTAAAGCAACATTTCATTAGGGCAAAGGGTAAAAGATAAGTCTCAGTCTTGGCCCTGCATGGCTCAGCTTGGTTATCAGTAATGTTCTATTAACCAACAGCTGGCTTGCTCTGCCTGAGATACCAGTGATATAGAAAATTACAGACATACAGGAAGCACCATTTTTAATCAACTTCCTGTGATTTCCAGGAAGGAATATTGTCTTAGTTACAGTTTCCGTTGCTATGAATAGATACCATGACCAAGGCAACTCTTCTAAGACAACATTTAGTTGGGACTGACTTACACATTCAGAGGTTTAAGCCATTATAGTCAAGGAGGGAGCATCCCTATGGGTCAAGCATATTCAAACCACCAAAAAATATTAACTTAAAAAATGGTGAATGTGGGCTAGGCTTTGTGATACACAACTTTAATCCCAGCACTTAGGAGGTAGAGGAAGGAAAATCTCTGTGAATTTCAGGCCAGCCTGGTCTATATAGCCAGGATTATAGAGAGAGACTCTGTCTCAAGCAAACAAACAAACAAAAACATAAATGAATCTTTTATTCCTTTTGTCCAAAAAGAGGGTTTGTAGTTCTAGTTTCTGTCATTTTTAGGCTTTATTCTTTTCTTTGGATGGAGTGGGAACTGGAGAATATAGTTCTGATTGCCTGTCAATGCTACTTTGTTCAGCAGTGGCTGTGCAATGGAGATGAAGTCCCTCATCCACCCACTCGAAATGGGGAGACTATTTCCTGCTCCAGATGTGGCTGCCAGAACCTCTGGGACGCATCCTTCTGTGACTGGTGTGGAGCCATGGTACGTACTTTAAGATTGAGCTCACCAGGTGGTAGTGGGGATACCTTTAATCCCAGTATTCAGGAGGCCAAAGCCGGCAGATCTCTGTGAGTGTGAGGCTGTCCTGGTCTACAGAGGAGTTCCAGGACAGTCAGAGCTACACAGAGAAACCCTGTCTTGAAATAAAACAAGACAACCACACTAACAACAGAAAAGACTGAGCCTTTTTGTGCTGGGCACCCAGTCTGCCAAGGTCTTCCTATTGCCTTGCAGGAAATACTTCCTATGGTTTCTGTATCAAGAATTTGGAGATAGAAATAGTAGTTTGAAATTACTTCTTTGTTCTAGCCTAAGATTTAGATTCCTGCCTGAAATTACTTCTTTGCTCTAGCCTAATGTCAGATTCCTGCCTGAAGCCCACTTCCTTGTCCTTGGCCAATGTCAGATTCTTGCCAAGCAGCTCTAAAAGCTCTCCACCTCTCCCCCTTGTTTATTTCATAAACAAGACTGAACCTGTCTTAGGTCATTCTGACAAGAATGCCTTCCTTACCCATTGTGGAATATGCATTATCAAAAGCAATGCACTTCTGTCTTAGGTTGGTAAGGCTCTGTGCAGAATCTTACCCATTTTTGGCTTGCCAACCTGTTAAATTAATAACTCTGTCTGAGGGCCCATTTTTAGTTTCAAGAAATGTACTTTGGCTGCCAACATGTTGATGTTGTTAAAGGCAAGCTTTAACACAGTGGGTAGGAATAAAAGTATTCCCAGGACAAAAAAAAAGGGCTAGCATGCTCTAGCTATATATGCCTTTCTTGAAGCTTGACCAAAATTGAAATACTGACCTCGGGCCATGGGTAATTTTATCAGTAGTATCTGCCACATCATTCACATTATCTATGTTTATCTGATATAGCATGTAAGTAATAAAGGCTTAGGGTGATGGCTGTCTTCTTCCTGTTGGCCAGCAGCTCCTCTGCTCAGAAGCAATCCTGCCCCTGAGAAAGCAGGTGTTCTCTCAGTTCCCCAGCAGGCTGGAGCTTACTGACCCAGCCTATTCACCTGACAATATACCGTGCTAGTTCCTCTTCATGCTTTCTTATAGTAGCTTTGCATTTCATTGTCTATAATATAGACTTTATGTGCACACATCATGGCTTATTTAGGTGATATCCCCCACTGATGAACACTAAGGTTGTTCCCAGTTGTTTCCTCTAGACTGACACTACCAGGCTGGAAAGATGGCTCAGTGGATGGGAGCACCTTCTACCAAGCCTGAAGTCCTGAATTCAATGCTTGTCATCCACATGGTAGAAAGAAACAACCAACTCTCCAAAGTTGTCCCCTGACCTCCTCCAAGGCACTGTAATACACACACACACACACACACACACACACACACACACACACATGAACATAAAATAAATTTAAGAAGTAATTTGTAAGTACCTATAATGCTATAAAAGATAGCCTGTGATATGTTTCTTTAAGTGCTCATCCACGTGTAAGAGAAAGTCTAGAGGTAGAGCTGTTAGGTCAGTAGGCAGGAGCCTATGCTATTTTGATGGCTAGAAATTGTATGGTGTGAGAATAGTTCACACGGATGAATTAAATCTCTAAAAATCATACATATATTTTCTGTTCTCTAGCTTGGCATTTCTGCTAGCCGCTCTGTCTGCCCGAAATGTGGGGCCAGCAATCACCTGACTGCCCGATTCTGTGGCTCCTGTGGTATTTACGTGAAGTCCATAACACGATTTAGAATGAACAGCAGCTTGGCCATAGTTGCTGGGGGGCCTCGCCCATTTCCTGAGGTAAGAACTGCTGCTCAGGTGTAACTCTGACTTTGTGTGCCCCGTGAATCAGCCCAGAGGAACAGAGACAAAATATGTAAAAGTCCTTGCACATGGACTTTGAACTAGGCATGTAAATAAATTCAATTTAGGTTTTAAATGCTTGAATGATTTTTTTCAAAAGTTACATATTTGTATAAGTTCAAATCTAGCCTAGAGTAGAAAGTAAAATCTTCTCTCCCCCCCCCAAAAAAAAAATCAAGAAACTAAAATTGCATTGTTCTGCCAGAGATTCAGGTCTAACAGCACGAGGCAGTGGATGTAGCGACCCAGAAAGAAGTAACTCTCTCTGCACCGGGCAGAATGACCTTCTCTTGGGTTTTTCCAGTAGCTTTCCAAGAATCTTCCTCCCTGCTCTGCGGTGTCTTAGAAAACTTACATCAAGTGTGTAAGATTTCTCCTTGCCAGTAGCCTCTGGCTTGTCACTGAGCAGGACACACAGGGCCAACCATTTTCCTGTTAGCTTTCACAGATTCTCTAAGTTGCATGATGCTTCAGCAGTCACCTTCTCTCTTCACTGATGGAAACTAAGAGACTGCACATGCACTTGTGAGGGACACATGCCTCTTATCTCAGTCATACTTGTGGGGCCCTCTGGGGCCCATTCACACCATAGTTTAAGTGGAAAAAAAAAGTGTTCTTTCTTATACTGTCTGCCATCTGCTAAGAATTGTTTGTAGTACATTCTTAGACATTTGCTTCTCTCTACCAGGAAATTTATCCTAACAAATACACAAACATGCATTGTCTGCCATGTGAACGGTGCCTCTCAAAGATGTGGTGACATCAGACAAACTACACAGCCTTCCATGGTGATTTTCTTAGATGCATCAAAGAAATTGGCTCTTAGCAGTTGAATATGTTAGTTGAATATCTTAGCAGTTGAATATGCATAGTAAAGACTATTCAACTGAATTATAGAACTGAGAAGGTAGAAGTCTTACAGGCCCCGGGCAGGATACAAGCATCATTAATTGACTGAATTGGGGACAATAAATGGCCAAGGGGAGTCAAGCTACCTTCATGGGTCAAGCAAAGTGTTGCTGGGAAAGACACAAGCCAGGAAGATGAGACAATGTGGAGAGAACATCGCCACCATTATCACCACCACCACCATTACCACTGTTACCACCACTGCCACTGCTGCTGCCACCACCACCCAGCAACAAAACTTTTAGTTCAAAGAAAGTTTTTAGGTGTTTTTATTCTGATTTAAATTATATTCTGAGTATAGATAAATTTAATGAAATGATATTCTAATCTTTAAGTGTAATGTCTCTCTTGCTCATAGCCCCGACCTGCCTGGCAGCCCCTAAATGTCCATTTGCCCACATCTGCCACTGGGTCCAAAAAGGACATGGGCACACAGACCTCTGGCCTGTTCTACCCATCTGGCAAACTCCTGGCAAAGAAGGAACTGGAGGCGGCTTCTCACAGGCAGAGGCAGGAGAAGATGAGTGACCACAGGCTGGTCCTCACAGCTGTCAGCCCAGGAAGAGGTGAGGGGAGGCACTTGATTCTGATGGGAGAAAACCCTCTCTCTGACAGAACCTCCCATATTTTCTCCCATATTTTCTTCCTTTTAGGTTTATTTTTATGGACTGGGAGTGTGTTCCTTTTCTCTGTACAAACAGTAGCCTTTCCTTAAACTTTTACTCCTCTAGTACTTTTAATTCCTAGCCCGCTGTCTAGTTCATCAGTCTCATGACACATGTGGGCCTCTGCTGGGTAGAGAAGCTGAGACAGTGTCATCACCTGCCATTACGACTTTTTAGTGTTTAAAACTCACATCGTATAAAGTTCACCATTTTAACTATGCTTAAGCATGCAATTGAATGACATCAAACTCGTTAATAATGTTATGTAGCTGTCTTCACAGTCTGCAGGACACAGTCAGCACCCCAGGAACAAGCCTGTGCTGCTCAGATGGTCACCTTCCACATCCTTTCTCCCAAGCCCCAGGCTGCCTGACAGCCACTGATCTGCCTGTCCACGGGCTTGCCTCTTCTTGACATTTCTCTGGCCCTTGTGACAGGCTCCCTTCACATAGTGTCTCAGAGAGAGAGAGAGCATGTGTGTGCTGCAGGAGCAATGCAGAACATGAACATGCCTAACCCCTGAGCACGTTTCTAATGGCTCCTAGGAAGTTAGGTTAAAGGCTCAATGTGCAGTTGCTGTCACAGGCAGTTTTTCTCACCTTCCTTTGAATCTTACGTTTTAGTTGAACTTTCCTCTTTGTTTTCACTTTTTGTTGAAGCTGGAGTTTTTGTTTTTTTTTTTAGCTGGTGTTGAGTCAAAACTTCTGGAGTCTGACACCACATGGTTTATTCTAAGCATATATAAGCACGGGACTGTTTTGAAAAAAAGCTTCCTGGTGTGATAGAATACCCAGTGCACAAGGAGGCATAATTACACAACCCAAAGTGCATGTGACCATGAAGATAGATTCTACAGCTTAAGGGCCTAGGATTTGGTGTGGTCTCTGAAATAGTGCAGAGGTCAGCAGGCTGTAAAGTACAGGCAACATCTCCCCTAAGGATGGGTTCTGTTGGCTGAGGGGAAAAGGCTAAAGATAAAGATCTAGTGCAGGAGAGTCTGGGATAAACATTATGGTGGATTTGGATGAGGTCTGGCTTTACACATAGCCAAGGTCACCGGGTCATTAACAATATCCACTCCCAGAAGCTGGAGATTTTTAATAATTGATTATTTCAGGCCTGGGCTAATTTCCCCTCCAGGCTTTTCGCTGCTGTTTGCACATTATCTGTCTAGCAGCTAGCTCAATCTTTCTAGTGAATGTTAGTTCACCCTGCAGTATGAAAACTCTGATGCAGCTTACTGGGGAGCACACCTTTGGCATGCATTCTGTCATCCTAGGAAGATGGTGGTTTTGTGGTTTTAGCAAGTGTCTTAGTCAGGGTTTCTATTCCTGCACAAACATCATGACCAAGAAGCAAGTTGGGGAGGAAAGGGTTTATTCAACTTACACTTCCATGTTGCTGTTCATCACCAAAGGAAGTCAGGACTGGAACTCAAGCAGGTCAGGAAGCAGGATCTGATGGAGAGGCCATGGGGGGGATGTTACTTATTGGCTTGCTTCCCCTGGCTTGCTCAGCTTGCTTTCTTATAGAACCCAAGACTACCAGCCCAGGGATGGCACCACCCACAAGGGCCCTACCCCCTTGATCACTAATTGAGAAAATGCATTATAGCTGGATCTCATGGAGACATTTTCTCAACTGAAGCTCCTTTCTCTGTGATAACTGCAGCTTGTGTCAAGTTGACACAAAACCAGCCAGTACAGCAAGGCTCCCTGAGCACTCCTAGCTGTTGAGCTAACATACTGTTTGTTTCCACCATGTTCTAGGCCATCAACCCTTTCACAAACTGACCCAATTAAATGAGGGATCTTTTACAGCAGCGTTTTCTTAGGTCGGTATTTGAATAATTTTCTGACTTCAGAAGAGCTCTTATTACCTGATTATTATCCTAGATCAATGTAAAGTAGCTGACATATGATTTAGATGTTATCTGTAGTAAATCTATCAGCATTGTAACTGCCTCTGCTTCCTTCTTTGGTATTGAATTGAGGGCCTGTGCATGAGGCAAACACTCCACCAGTGAGCTAAATACCCAGTGCCTTAAATTTGCCTTTTATTATCCTGTCTTAGAGTTTCATTGCTGGGAAGAAACACCATGACCAAAGCAAGGAAAACATTTCATTGGGACTGGCTTACAGTTTCAGAGGTTTAGTCCATTATCATCATGGTAGCAAGCTTGGCAGTGTGCAGGAAGACATGGTGCTGGGGAAGGAGCTGAGAGCTCTATGTCTTGATCCACAGGCAGAAGGAGACTCTGTGCCACACTGGGACAAGCTTGAGCACATACAACCTCAAAGCCCACCTCCACGGTGACACACTTCCTCCAACAAGGCCACACTTCCTAATAGTGCCACTCCATATGGACCAAACATTCAGAACACACGAGTCTATGGGGCTATGCCTATTCAAACAACCACACACCCTCTCCATTGCTCTGAGCTTGAACTTTTCCACACTCTGTTACAATGAAGTCAGTTGCTTTGGGAAGAACTTCCAAACTCTGATTCCTGGCCTTCTTTCTCCCTTGGGCAGAGATCTGTTTTGGCATAGACAATGGTACTTTTCTCTCAGAATAACCCAAGAAATATAGCAATCATATATAGTTTTCTTTTCTACCTCTCTCAAAAGGGACCTTTGATAAGTGAGTCAAGAACAGATGATCTGGGTACCCAGTGTCAACAATACATGACATCAGCGTAGAGTCTCCATCCTGTGAGGAATGATTAGATAGGAAGAAGGAGAAGTCTTGCCAAGACTTAGGCTGTGGAATAAGCAGTTGTGGCAGGAGGAGAAATATGGAAGTCTTGTTTATTCTGAGGAGATAGTGAGGTGGAACTTAGAACTAAGATGGACAGGACTGGGCTCTGACTGTACTTCCCTGGAAGCAGGGGCAGTTACGAAGCTGGAGCGGAGTTTCCATCATATGAGGCAAGAGGGAGGGAGGGAGAGTGGGTCATGATTCAGACACTGGGTATTATGAGTTTCAGTGAGGTTTTTTTTTCATTACTTAATTTACTGATGTCTTTAGAAACACTTCCAGAAAATTTAAATCGTTACTTTTAAGTTTATTTATTTTACATGTATGAGAGGTTTGCCTGCATATATGTGTCTGCATTATGTGTATGCTTGGTGTCTGCCCATGGAGGTCAAAGAAGACATCAGACCCCCTGAAACGAAAGTTAGAGATGATTGTGAGCCACCATGTAAGTACTAGGAATCAAACCTGTGTCCCCTGCAAGAGCACATACTCTAATCACTGAGCAAACTCTCCAGCCTCTCATTGCTTTCTAAACTGGTTTCTCTAGGGAAAGGGAGTCAGGCCCCTCAGGCACCATGATAGAAGTATCCAAGCTCTACTCTTGCTCCATAAGTTGCCATGCTAGGAGTTAGAACTCATCCACAATTGGATTGACTCTTACAGACATGAATGTAGCGTTAGCCCTAAGGGAGATTGTTTACAGTCGTTTTTTTTCCAGAATGATTCCTAATATCCCCCCTGTCCTCAAAAGGAAGAGGCTGTTTCCTCTCTCTTGGAATGTAGATGGCCTGGTCATCTGCTGACCAATGGAACATGATAGGTCAGATACTCTGACAGTTCTTGCCTTAAGCCTTAAGCCTTAAGAAAGATGGAGGTCAGTGTGCTTTCTAGAAAGTTATCACCAAGTAAAGAAATTCATCATGTATTCCTGAATGAAAAAAATGAAAGTGAAAAAGCCTCTACTTAAGGAGAAAAGGGGTACGATGTCCCAACAAGGACTAAGCCATATGAGTGAACCCAGATAGCAGGAGGAAAGAAGAGCTAAATCATCCTATCAGTAGCTGACTAGTTCTGCCTTCTTAGTGAGATCCCACCTCAGTCCAGTTCACCTTGTTGAGGGTCTCCAACCCATGCAGAAAGGTGGGAGCCACTCAGTCTTTCTCTCACACATGAGAACCAAACATCCGGACTTAGAAAACTGCTCTGATTTCTAATTCAAATGCATTAAAATCCCCATGTAGACTAGAAAGGGCATAGAAAACTTTCTGGAGTAGTGAGCACATTCTATATGTTGATTGGGGTGAATACAACTATCAAACCCATATATTTAAGACATATGATTTATATGTAAAATAGAATAACATTAGAAGAAAGGGCTTGACATGCAGCAATCCATGCAATTTTGAAATGCTGTAATCTGTGATAATTATGTATAATATTGGGGTGGTTGTGGAACTTACTTAAGTATGTACTTGAGGTTCTATATGGGAAATGAACACAGCTGGCCCAAGAAAATAACCTGAGAACATTTCTTCCATACTTGCTTCTGTCTTTCTTAAATATGGAAAACTTATCCATGCTTGGGTCTCTCTTCTTTTTTAGGCTACTGGAGAAAACAGTTGGATCACATCTCTGCTCACCTCAGGTCCTATGCTCAGAACAACCCTGAATTCCGGGCCTTGATTGCAGAGCCCAGGATGGGAAAGGTGGGTAAGATGAGGCTTCTGCTCAGAGCATCCCTGGGAACAGGTCTTCCCAAGCCTTTGCTTGTTAAGTGTGCCTTCTCTTCCTTCTCTGCTTTTCACCCTTAGCCTGTCTCTTCTGAGGAATATGGACATGAACATAAGAAAGTGGTGGTTTTTAATGGCACAAAATCAAAATTGTTTTGTTTTGTGTTTCATTGCTTGGTTTTAACTTTGTAGATATTCATAGCAAGTCTTGCTTGATTACCAGTGTAACTGCAGCCCCGAGAAGTTTGGCAAGCTGCTCCAAACTGCACGGCTGCATCTTGGGCATTTAGATTGTAATGAGCATGCAGATTTCAAGCCTCATGCCTTTTCAACATTTCAGTTTGTCACAAACTAGAAGGTACCCTTTCAAATCAGACCATCAGCTCCTCTGTCACAAAACCATCCCACACTGAGCCCGTCTTGTTTTCAAGGACTGCTCAGCTTCCTTAAATGAAATATTTTGATAGTTTATATATACTTCACCCTAATCTGGAGTTCAGCAAACTGTGCCCTCTGGTTATTGGATCAAAGGTATCTCCATCCATTTACACGTTAACTGTGGCTGCTTTGAGCTACAACAGCAAGGCTAAGCATTTGCATTAGAGAACTTAGGCCTCACAAGACCGAAAAAAAACCTTACCATCTAATCTTCAGAAACATTAGCTGCCCATGTTTAAAGTTGTTTCACAGCTTACAGAGAAAGATGCTTGCCTGTGAGCTCCCTTATTGCTTGCAGAGCTGCATCCCCACCCATTCACCAGGATACCTTTTCAAACGTGATGGCGTAGCCGTATGGTTGACTGAAGGAAGTCTATTGTAGACAATATAAATTTGGATCTTGTTTCCTTATTCAGTCTGAGAGTCTGTGTCCTTGATTGAAGTATTTTAATCATTTATAATTAGGATTACAGATGGGTTGGTTTGGGGCATGCTATTTTGTTCTTTGTTTTCTATTTGTCTCACCTAGTTTATTCCCTTTGTTTCTCTATTTAATCTTCTTCTGTGGTAAATATTTTATTAAATACAGAGTTTGATATCTCAGATACTGAGTCTCACACCACAACTGAGAATGTCCTTAAATTTCTTTTTAAAGCTTATCTCTGCCACTGTCCATGAAGATGGCTATGAAGTTAGCATCAGGCTGAACTATATTCAAGTCTCAAACAAGGTATGTAATCCTTTACAGGTTATTCATGATCTGATTGAACTGGTGAATTCTGGCTTACAGTTAACATAAATGCTTTCATGTAATGACTAGAAAGGAAAGTTTCAAATAGTAGGAAACTTGATGTCTTAATTAGAGTTTTATTGCTGTGAAGAGACACCATGACCACAGCAACTGTTATAAAGGAGAACATTTCATTGGGGCTGGTTTACAGTTCAGAGATTTAGTCCATTATCATCATGACGGGAAGCATGGTGACATGCGGCAGACATAATACTGGAGAAGGAGTTAAGAGTTCTACATCAGGATCCATAGGCAGCAAGAAGTGACTGCCATGCTGGGTGTGGCTTGAGCATCTGAGACCTCAAAGGCTGCACCCAGTGACCACTTTCCCCAACAAGACCATATCTATTCCAAAAAGGCCACACCTCCTAATTGTGCCCCTCCCCATGGTTCTATGTGGGTATTTTCTTTCAAACCACCACATATGACTTTTACAAGGAATTCCATAGGATTATATAAGTACTTTGCTATTTATATAAAGAGGTCAGTTGTCTGGCACAGAAGGATTTGGTAAGAACCCACCCTTGCTCTGGTACTCCTCTGGGCCATTTAGAACTCATTGAAGTGATTATGTCTGGGATACATCAAACTTGGAAAAAGACTAGCAAAAATGTTTACTGGTATTCACCTTGACTTATAAAATAAACCAGTTTTTATATATGTTTTATATATATGTTTATATTATGTTATATTATGTTTTATATAAAATAAACCAGTTGGAAGGCTGAGGCAGGAGGATATCAAGGTAAAGGCTGGAGTGAGTTCAGAGCCATCTGGGACAACTTTGTGAGACACTGTCTCAAAACTAAAAGTAGACAGTACCCTGGGGATATAACTTAGTAGTAGATTGGCTACCTACTGTGCCCCAGGTTCCAGGCCTCAGGCCTGTGAATAGGCAGGCAAAGTATCCCTCCTGAGGAGCAGGCTAGCAACGATCATTCTTTCTGTTGAGACATGGCAGCACCATCATGAGTAATGCTTGAAATGTTTTCATTGGCCAGAGCCTGTACTTCAACAAGTCGATGAATCTCAGTGACCACTTTCTGAGCACTGTCACCGAAGGTGGGAATGGGCTGTATGACAGCAGGTCCAGCTTAGGTGAGTTATACCCTTCTGTGAACTTTCAGTAATTAGCCAAGGACAACTGGGCAAGGATCTATAAGACTTGTATAAAATCTGAAGCCAAGTCACAAAGCTCAACATGTTTC
The DNA here is from genome assembly GCF_011762505.2 of Arvicanthis niloticus. Classification (NCBI taxonomy): domain Eukaryota; kingdom Metazoa; phylum Chordata; class Mammalia; order Rodentia; family Muridae; genus Arvicanthis; species Arvicanthis niloticus. The sequence continues at coordinate 114,389,430 of NC_047659.1, read as the reverse complement.
AGGCAGTTTATCTCTCCGGCTTCTCTGGAGTTGGGCTGTAACTTTTAAAGCCTTCACAGGGCTTGGGAAGTGTATTTGCTTTAGCTGGAGAGGATGTACATGTGCTCTTTAACCTAAAATTAAAATCCCTTTTTTCCCCTCTATCAGTAATTTTCCAGTTCCTGCATGGGGATGGTCAATGGTCCTTCCTTCCAGGCTTAATAAAAAATTTCTAGGAAACCCATTTTGTCCTTGTGACTTTTGAGGGGCCTCCTTGCATGTGGAAAATAAGGCAGGGTCATTTGGTCTTCAAATCTTTGTCATTTCAGTGAGTGCCTACAGCCAGAGCATCTCAGACACCCCCGAAAGTATCAAGAAGATGAAGAATCTCAAGGCCAAAGGCTTCGTAAACCCAGAGCCACTCACAGTAGGTGACCTTCTTGGTCTCTGTAGCCTTTCACTTTGATGTCTACTTGGACATTTTGTAATAGAATGCTTTCTCATTGTCTCCTCTTCTTAAATAACTGTATCATTTATTTTATGGAGATATAATCCTTTAAAAAAATTCTCATAATGGTAAACTAGAACTGTTTTAAACTAGTCTCATCAATTTCCTGGATCATCTGTTTTTTCTGGGGTCAGTTCTGAGTGCTCATCTATCTCTGTTTTGTATTTGGTTTGGCTAAATCCATGAAGATCCTTCATTGTCTAATCACTGAATAAATGAAGGGCTAGTTGGGTCAATACTGGTGGCTGGGCGGGGCTGTCCAGTGTAAATGCAGAGCATGGACAGCTGTATGAGTTGAAGTCCCTGTGTAGGTGGGTGGTTACAGATGGTTTGATTTGTTCCTGTTCTTCTGCTGTGAAGATATGCCATGAGCAAGGCAAAATATATATATATATATATATATATATATATATATATATATATATATATATATATATATATATATTTTAATTAGGGGCTTGCTTAAAGTTTCAGAGGGTTACTCCATTATCATCCTGGCAGGAAGCATGGTAGCATACAGACAAACACTGGACTATTAACTGAGAACTACATCCTGACCCACAAGCAGAGAGGGAGAACTGGACCCAGCATGGGCATTTAAAACCTAAAAGCACACTCCCAGTGACATACTCACTTCAACAAAGCCATACCTCCTAACCCTTGCCAAACAGTTCCACTGACTGGGGACCAAGCATTTAAACATATGAGCCTATGGGACCATTCATTCAAACCACCACAGTGGGATTCCACAGAATTACTAGGCAAGCAGTAGGAGAAACATTAGGGTCTCCTAGGCTTCCAATGCACAAGGTCTTTCCTCTGGTGGCAAGGGTGCTAATGGTGTTATGTGCTCCTGTATGTTTGCTTGCTTGTTGCTTTGCTTTCATCTACTTTATTTGTCTTGGGAATCCCTCAAAATCACTAGTTCATTGACAGTGGGCATTACTTCAGGATTTTCTAAAACTTTAAGGTGTTTTTTCTTCATATATATACCATGAATAATCCCAAAGGGGGCTTTGGAGAAAGTATGAAGAAGGTGCCCCCACTGCCTTCCTCATCTTGGCTTTCACTGGCCCTCGTTGGCTGCAGCACAGAGAACCATGAGAAGCAGTGAGCCAGATATGGAGATAAGCATATGTACTGCATCCTTCCTCCCCGGGGCCAGCTAGGCTCTTGGGCTTCCACAGTGGGAGTGCATGCACCAGCCTCCTTGCTTCTACCTCAGCTGCTCTGAAGACAGGGACTAGGTTTTGCTGTTGTTGTTGTTGTTGTTGTTGTTGTTGTTGTTGTTGTTTTCTTGGGTGTTTTGGGGTTTTTTGTTTTGTTTTGCATTTGTTTTCTTTTGCATGCTGTTCCTGTAACAGGGGCTTCACAGGCAGTAGTAAATTTGGGAAACGGGATTGTTTATGATTGTTTGTGCTCTCCACCTTCCCTGAGTTTGAAATAGTAACTATAAGTATAGAGTTCCTTAAAGTAGCAGCTTATCACTTTAGAGACCACATCTCCTTAGTCTGTGTGTGACCCAGATCTGCTGCTGTGTGCCTTTACTTCTTATCTAGACTTACCAGCTCCAGCTAGGTAGTGATTATTTTGAGTATACTCAGATGTGGCCCCAGAGCTCATGAAGCTGACGTTCTAATACATTTTCCCATAAGGTACAGAATTCATTGTGACTGGTACCATACCCAAGACCCATGCTGCGGTTTCTCTAATTTGGATATAGTACCTTGTTCTAAGAAAGTCATCAGCGAAGTGACATGGCAAATGAGGGTAATGTAGCCTGAACTACTGATCTTCTGAAAGGCTGAGCAACCCAGGAAGGCAGGGGGATTAGGTTTTGTCAACACTTTTACAAAGAGCAGGATCCAGTGACAGAAGCGTACTAAAAGCAAAGTGTTTGTTTGGGCTAACTTCCTTCAGGCTTTCAGTATTTGAAATCCTTATATATAAAAAACGATGTCAAAGTCATATAACAGAACATTTCATAGCATTTGAAAACATAAAAGAAATTCTTCATATGTCTATGGGCAAATGTATGTTTTCTAAGAGATGGGCTCTGTTGGTTCCAGTTCTGAGGTGTTTGTGATCTGTCACAGTGGCCTGGCCTTGAGCACTTTAGTAAGCCTGCAGAGTAGATTCTAGGTTTCACTTACCTGCCTTTCCTAGAAATATTCATTACAAAGCTAGCAAAGTTTCTGAGGTTTGTGAGGTCTCTCATGAGCCTACTTGCCCTTGATTGTATAAAACAATGTCGATGCAGTGTCCTTACCCAAGCCAAGCTTGGGGACTGAGCACAGGTTACCCATGTTAGTTACACAGAGATGTCAGTACTGCTGCATATGGAAGACTATGGACACCCAAAACACTCAAGAGAAACACATTCTCTCTCTCTCTCTCTCTTTCTCTCTCTCTCTCTCTCTCTCTCTCTCTCTCTCTCTCTCTCTCTCTCTCCCCCTTAACACTCACCATCCATGTGGTTCAATAGAAAATGTGGCTGCAAAGCTGGGAGAGGGAAGGGGATTGGGGGATTGTGCCTTGAATGTTGGGGCTGGGACTCTACAACACAGATGCACTTAGAAGATGAAGATGACCACATTCTGTCATCCTGCAGCCTGAAAACAAACTCCTGCTGGAGGAAGTTGGCTCCACAGGGAAAGGAAGACTGTCTGTGCTGGAACAGCTGCTGGATGAAGTGAGTGCCATCAGAACGGGCCTCTCTGCAGAGATCAGCCTGGTTTGTGCCTGCTGCCTGTTAACTAAACTCTGTATGCAAATGGGGTAAATGACGAGTGAAGAGCTTTACACTCATTGTTACACTGCTGACTTTATAGCAAGCAATCATGTAGACAAGCACATGTGAATCCAAGTAATGTCCATGAAGCTAGACAGAATCCCTGCTCTGTGGCCAAATTTACCTTCAACCTGCTTTCCTACCATGAAAAGGTGGCTCCTCCTGATGTGGGGAGAAGTCTTTAACATCTGGGGGCTGCTTCATTATAGTCATGTTCATGAGATTCCTCATTCTCCTTTCCTGTGACTTATACTCAACTCAACGCCATCATCCCATTCTAGGACATTTGTTGTTCATGGTGGGATGGCAGATGGGCAATGTTGAATTCAGGGTTTTATGGCAAGTTTGTCCTTTTCCATGACCCACAGGGAGCAGACCCTAACTGCTGTGATAGTCAAGGTCGACCTGCTGTTATTGTGGCTGTTGTGAATAAACACTATGAAGCCATTCCAGTTCTCGCTCAGAGAGGAGCAGACATCGACCAGCAGTGGGGACCGTAAGTGAAACATTGAAAGGGCAGTAGAGTACCCTGTTGTGACTAGGTATAGCTCACAGGGTTCTGTTGCAGTAGAATCAGTCCATACAGGTGCCCTGTTCAGCAGGAACCTTAGAACTGCTTTAATCTGTTTCAGCCTTAGTAAGAGACTGAGCAGGGTGTGTTCCAAAGCTAGTGTTTTAATTTCTTTGTTATTCCTGTGGTTAAAAGCCCAGATAGAAACAACTTACAGGAAAAAGGAGGGCATAATTGGGCTTACAATTCTGGGAGGATGTAGTCCAAGCTGGTAGCAGGCAGGGAAGGTATGATGGCAGGAGCAGGGGGCTCTCTGGTCATGTTGGATCCACACTCGGGAACAGGAAGTGAGGCAGAGCTATAAAATATCAAGATCCACCCAGTGATCATCCCTAGTGAATCTCTACCTCCTAAAGGTTCTACTGCCTTCTAGAATAGTGCCTTGGGGAACATTTCCTTAAATCATGACACTGAGTTTGAAAAAAATTAAATACTCAATTGGGTCACCTAGCTTATTAGGCTCTATAAAAGACAATGCATTTGCTAACCTATTAATTTTTACCTTTTGGGTATTTTTATGTAGAAATGGCCAACCTAAAACTTGCTAATGTTGGCTAATCTGGCCTTGAATTTGCAATTCTTCTGCCTCTGCTTCCTGGGTGCTGGGATTATAGGTGTGTGCCACCACATCCAACATGAACTTGTCTGACTTTAGCAAATCTTTAACTCTTGGAATAGTGGACAAAGTTTTTGTCATGATCCAAACTGTTAAGAACTTTACCAAGTAAAGCAAGACTTTATGAAAATACATCCATGAATTTAATGCAGAAAGAAGGCATTGCATAGTTGCCTGCAGGTGCCAGTACCACCGGTGAGTAGCTGGCATCCATCTGAGGATGAAGAAGTCTTATGTAAAGTCATTCACTGTCCAACCTCAGAACCACCTTGACTCACAACCCAGTTCTTATCTGTGATTCTTTGTTTGCTTCCAAATTACTTTGGAGGATCCTGGAGTATATATCATTTATGACAAGCTATCACAATAGAAATGTTTGAGGATGCTACAGGCATCCAGATCTCTTGATTCCTGGATTCTTAAAACAGACAAGTTCAAGGCCTGGCTTGGTGAGATGTGTTGTTGGGTATTTCCAGCTACCATGGAGAGGGGGGGCAAAATTCCCATAGCTTTGCTTCTGTTATCTGTTTCAGATTCTCTTGTATTATTATTCAAAACATATTCTTTATGACTACTATTCATTTTGGTTTTCTTTCAAATGAATTATATGCATTTATAAAATATGTCACTATGTCTGTTGGTACACACCTGTAGTCTCAGCACTTAGGAGGCCAAAACAGAAGGACCATGAGTTTGAGGCCAGACAGGTCTATAATAACAAGAGCCTGTCTCAAAACACAGGAACTATATGGTTTTTTGAGAGAATTTTTATATTTCCCATAAGACACGTATATGAGAACATACTGCTCCCTTTCAGTTTTATTTCACAGCAGAATATTTGATATACATTATAAAACCTTGTTGACTTTCCTGAGTTTTCTGAAGGTTTATATTCACCGTGCTACCACCCTTTTCGTTTTCCACACCTTTGCCTCATTGCCTTGATCATGGAATGATGCTGTTGGGGGGGCGGGCATAAATAAGGTCTCAATGTATAGCTCTGGCTGGCCTTGAATTCACAAAGATTCACCTGCCTCTGCATCCGGAGTCCTGGGATCCAAGGTGTGCACTACTGTGCCCAGAGATGCTATTTGCTTTATAATATACTTTATATAATCCAAACAAACTTTTCATAGCACTTAAGCATGATGCCTTGTGCCTGATATGCAAGTCACTTTTTGAATGGTTCTTCAGTAAAATGAGTTCTGGATTCATAAACAGCCCAACTAAGAGTTTGAAACTAAACTGTGCATAGAAAAAGTTGCCATTTTAATGTCCTCTTTCTTAGGCTCCTTACATACTTTGTCAGCACACCAGTGACACAAATGCACATGTGACCCCATCTGACTGTGAGGCAGTGCCATTGCAGGTCTGCTGAAACCTAGGACCAGGACTGAGACTGTGCCTATCCATTTGACTACATGGTGCAATAGTCCCACTCCCACTGCATTGTCAAGGTTGCCCTGAGCAGGGTTTATTTACATGAGTGGAACACTTTTAGGGAAGAAAGCCAGACTAGATGCCACTCCCTCAAATCAAACACAGATTTCTTCTTCCTTTTTAATAGTTGCCAGTAAAGGAAAGTAGACTTGACCCCAGAGAGTAAAATGGTGTTAAATCTAGCTCAAATATATTCATCTAAAAAGTTTAGACCTGAGCTGGGCATAATTGAACACACCCAGCATTTGGGAGGCAGAGGCAGGTGGATCTCTGTGAGTTCAAGGCCAGCCTGGTCTATAGAGTGAGTTCCTGGACAGCCAGAATACATAGTGAATCCAATCTAGAAAAGGCAAACACAGCAAAGAGTTTAAGCCTTTCAGCATGGCTCAGTAGACCCAAGGAATCATGCCCCATTCCCTCCATCCTTCCACTCTCGGGCATCAGCCAGAGATCTGGCTTTTCTGTAGCAGAGAGGCTTAGTAAGTTATTCCTCAGCAAACCAGAATTAGAACCAGTAAGATGATTCAGAGGATAAAGGTACCTATCACCAAACCTGAGGACCAATGTTTAATCCCTTCCCGTTGTCCTGATAACACTGGATTTACCCAGAAAAATTTTTCCTACAAATAGGTTCAGAAATACAGCTCTTCACGAAGCAACTCTACTTGGCCTGGAAGGAAGGGAGAGCATCGCCACTTTACTGGGGTATGTTCGGAAAAACTGAGGGTACCAGTGACATCTCCACTAACATTTAGCAGTGTCGGAACGACCCTACCTTCTGAACCGTTACCCCTGCCAATGAAGGCCACTATCACACAGTGAATGTTACCCTTATTGAACATGGTTTTTGGACTTTGATGCAGTTGGGACAAATGATTAGGGCAGGCAATTGAATATTTGAAATCACACAGCCCCTTGAAAGGTCTCAAGGTTGTGTAAAAAGTATGATTATTATATTCATTCATATATATATATATATATATATATATATATATATATTAATGCTGGAAATTAATACAGTGGAATTATTCCTTAACCAATTTTCCCCGTATAACCACATAGAGACCTTTTAATATTTCAAACCCTTAGTTAGGCCTTAGCTGGGCAGACTCTCAACCAGTTCATCTAAGTTAACCTGACCAACCTAGCCCCAAGCAGCCACATGACTAGCTATACCTTCCAGGCCTGTGATCATGTCTGTCGTCTCCTCCCATGCCTCCTGGTGACATGAAAGGGCTTTTTTCCCTTCTTCTTCCTAGAGTTCCTTTCTCCCTCCCAGGAAGTCTCACCTTCCACTTCCTGCCCGGCTAATTGGTCGTCAGATTTTTAATTAAAGCCAATCAGAGGATGTCTTAGGTAGGTTAGGAAAGACAGACACATTTTCACATAGTGTACCCCACAAGGTAGAGTCACTCTTAGAGTTGAAGCCATAGTGTCCTCTTAGGGACTTTTATGGGTTACATTGGCTTCTAGGCAAGGAATAGTCAAGCTCTGTGGGTCATAAGCCTGAGTGATTCTTTCTCCACTTCCTTCCCAGGTGCAATGCAAACACCCAAAAGAAGAACACAAGAGGCCAGACAGCATATGACATCGCTCTGGAGATGGGGGATGACCTCACCTCTTCACTCTTTGCCACCAAGTTCACCCAAGGTCTGGAGGACCAACTTTCTCCACCTGGGAACCACATCGTAGGAGACAATTAGATATGAGGGATTCAGGAGGTTGCAAAGAGACTACCCAGCTATAGATGTTCTAATTTTTGGAATGTGTATTTAAGTATAAGAATTAGGGTTGAAAATAACTCAAAACTCTGTGTGTGTGTGTGTGTGTGTGTGTGTGTGTGTGTGTGTGAGAGAGAGAGAGAGAGAGAGAGAGAGAGAGAGAGAGAGAGAGAGAGAGAGGAGAGAGATTGTGTGTGTGTGTGTGAGGAGATTATGTGTGTAAGAGAGAGATTGTGTATGTGAGAGAGAGAGGAGAGAGATTTGTGTATGTGTGTGTAAGAGAGAGAGGAGCATTTGTGTGTGAGAGAGAGGAGAGATATTGTGTGTGTGTGTGTGTGTGTGTGTGTGTGTGAGAGAGAGAGAGAGAGAGAGAGAGAGAGAGAGAGAGAGAGAGAGAGAAGAGATTGAACCTAGGGCCTTGCAGATGCTAAGGCAAGTGTTGTACCACTGAGCTATATTCCTAGCTCTATTTTTGAAATAAGATCTCATAAAGTTGCTCAGGCTGGCCTTGAGCTAACTCTGTAGCATAGACAGGCCTTGAACAACATGGGATCTTCCTGCCGCAGCCTCCTAAGTAGCTGAGATTACAGGTTGTGACAAACCTAGTTTTTTCTTTAAGTTGGTATAACTACTCAATACCACATACACCTTAGAGTATGGTAAAATTAACGTTTTGTGTTTTATTGTTTTGTTTTCCTTTTTTTCTGAGACTATATAGACATGGCTGGCCTAGAATTTGCTATGTAGACCATGCTGGCCTTAAACTTATCACAGAGATCTGTCTCTGTCTTCCAAATGCTGGCATTAAAGGCACGTGCCACCATGTCCAGATTTTTTTTAATATTTTATTGATAATTTTGAAATTTGGATTTTAATTTTTTGTTTTTATTTATTATTGTTTTTGAGACAGGGTCTCATGTGTCTTGTCCTTGAACTTGTTGTGTAGCTGAGGATGACCTTGAACTTGTTATCCTGTTCCCTCCATCGTCTAAGTGCTGGGATTACAGACTTGTACCACCACGTTAGAGTTTATGTGGTACAGAGGATTGAACCCAGGGCTTCATGCATGCTAACCAAATACTTTACCAACTGAACTACATTCCCAGCCTGGTTATTAATTTATCTTTCTATAGATAATAATTACTTGTGGTCAAAAGCCAAAAAATATAAAGTACTATATAGTAAAGTTCTCATCCAGGTTCTTCAACCATTGCTTCGTCCTCAGAATCAGCCATGTCTCTGTAGAGGTGGAACAACATTATATAATCACATATTTATGTGTATACAAGGAGTATAACATAAAAATATATAGCACGTATATATCCTACCCTATAATATAGCTTAACTAAATAATTTGTAAGAATTCATAGCAGAATGGCTGTATCCTTTCCTTAGCAGAAAGTAGACAGTGTATCTGAAAAGTCTCTTCCCAATGTTCAGAACTGGATGACCCTGTTTTGTGCTCCCTCAAACTGGACTCAGTCTATCTCTGGTCTCTTTTCCCTCCTCCCAGTAGTTCTCCCTGCCTGGTGGTGACCCCTCACCCACAGCAGACAGATGGCTGAAAACAATTCTACTTGGATGAGAGCTTTACTGGCTCTTCCTTTCCTACAAAGGATCACAGAAGTATGTTCCTAGGAATGGGTTTAATATTGATGTAACTTAGATTCTGCTAAATCTGCTGAAAGCAAGAACACACTTACTTAGCATGGCATTGTGTTTCTTAATGGCTGTTCCTCTTGCCCCAACTCACGTCCTCACCCTTGATGTGATGTTCGGAACATCCATCAGGAAAGATTGCCACTGTCTATAAGAGACCTGAGAGGTCTCTTCCTACAGATTTGTGGACATCTGGTTAGTGCTACCAGATGCTTCTGTGACTACAGTTTTACAGGTGTTTTGTTTTCTACCTTCTGGCAAGTCTCTCAGGCTCCTCCTTTGGAGAACATTCCACGTTCTCATGGGTCATGGTCCTCCAGCAGCTATCTCTCTCTCTCTCGCTTTTATTTACAAAATAGTACATGTGAGTCTACTTGGAAAGAGAGGTTAACTGCCATCTTGCCTGCCTCTCTGTGTAATGGGTGACACAGTTGGTCACAATCAGTGACCCAATAGTAATTATGATCTCACATTCCTTAGAGCTGCTTTTGCCAGAAGTTACTCTATAAATCCTGTTGAGCAATTTGAACCCCAAATCTTCTGCCTGGTTATCTGTTCTGTGTACATCACTTGAAAACCATGGAACTATTCCCACACATACTGGCACACTCATCGAGTTGACATAAAACAGTCTTAGATACAGCACTGGGGAAACACAGACAGAAAGTGGCAAGAGAAGACAGAGAAATCAGACCAGCTAAAGCTGTTGGAACATTATGGTAAATGACATCAATATGGTTCTTAGAACATACAAAAGAGGGTAGGTAGGTAGGCCAAAAATGATAAGTCCAGTTGAGCAGGGAGAGGCTCGGTGACCATTCATGAGTGGAGGCATTGATGGGATAGAGAGGTCATCTGAAGGTTAGACTTGCATGGTCCAAGGAAGGAGCATCTGATTAGCAGAATACTTCTCCAGACTGTTGTCCATATAGGGCATTAGTGGATAAAGAGGACTATTGAGTTCTTAACTGATTGGTGGTAACAGTCCAACCAAAGGGACATTCTATAGAGCCTATGCTGTTTGGTGTTAGGTAAATTCATAATGCAATCCTCTGGCGTATGCTGAAGACAATATGTACCCCATTCCCCACATAACATATCTGAAGGCTTCAGTAAACTTCACAGGCTGATCTCCTTGTAATCCCCTGGGGTCCTCTGTCTTTAGCAAAGTTGAATTTGTAAGGTTGAGACAAAAATGGTATTCTCAAGCAGGTACATAGTCTCCTGTGACAGCTAAAGCAGAGCTCTCCATTGTTTTTTATCTGTTACCATTTCGGCCAGTCTGGATCTTTCTATCTCCGTGTCTCTGTATCTATTGTAAGAACCCAGGAAGAGCTGTAGATTTTCTTGGTTGGCATTTTTGGTGGGATGCAGTCTATAGGTTTGAGTTAAGTTCAGGTTACCCAAAGTGTTGAGCCAAAAATAGTATCTACAAAACATGGATCAAGTCTGAGAGTCTAAAAGCTGCCTAGACAATTCAGCTTTGAACACAGGCCTTCCACGTATTCTAGATTCATTGAATGCAAATCTTTTAAAGGTGTAGGCAGCACTTAGGCCAGCTCATGCATTGTGTACCATTAGGACCCTGTTGGGAATGGGTCTGCACTTTCTTGCCTACCAGAGACATCCACGTGGCAGACAGCAAAGAGCTGGTGGTCCCTTGCATATTCTCAAGATTAACATGTTGAAACAGGATTTTTGGTTGTGTCTAATACTGTGAAATAACAGTATAAGTAGTCTGTTTCCCTTCAGTAAGCTTCTTCAGTGATGTGACCATACGGGTTGTTTCTGTGTTATATTCCTGACAGCCAAAGTCCTGAAGGTGCCTTTTCACTTTAAGGTGGTTGATCACTGAGTTATGAGAAATAGGTGAGAATAGAGGAGTCCCAAGAATAAGCCTTTAAGAAATGTGGACTGGTGAGATGTCTTTTAGTGGTTGAAGGTGTGTCTTTGAAGGGACTTGTGGGATCTCCTCATTCTCTTTTGCTTCCTGGTGATGAGGTGAATGGTTTTGTTCTGGTTTGATGTAGTGCCTTGCCACAGGCTCAAAGGCATGGAACCAAATGATCATGGACTAGAAACTTCAAAATTGTGAGCCAACACCAAACTTTTTGTTTGTAAGTTATCTCCAGTATCGTGTTATAGTGATGAGAATCTGACTAGCACAATGTTGTGCCTGCATGCTTACACACCAAACCTCCATGCCTGAGGCTTTAACTCTTATGTTTAATTATAGCTTCTGGCCCAAGGTGGGTTCTTAGGAAATACTTGTGAAAAATCACTTCATGGTATTTTGAATGGTCAATGTGCCTAAAGGATAGCTTTGCAAAATAGATATCTCAGCTATTAAGTGTGGAAAACATTTATTTTTCTGATATAAGGTTATACTCAAAGTGAACATGCATATGCTAGCAAATTTCTAAAATGAATCAATATCTTGGTTGTATTGGCCTATGCACTGTGAGAAGAGTAATGTTAATGCAGGTTTTGCCTCCTGGACATGTGTATAGTTGAGGTCTCAGCAGAGTTATCAACTGTGCTTAATCCTGTGTTTATCCTGTGCAGACAAGTGATTGTCTCATAAAATATTTCATTCTTAGAGCACTATAAGAGTCTAAAACAGCAGAAAATTCAAATAAAGTAAAAACTGCTGAACTACACATTCTTAGAGTGTCTGTTTTCTCAAAGTTTCTGTGCATGTCAGATCTCAGCAAAGTGATTAACTGTTTATCCTGTGCAGACAAGTGATTGTCTCATAAAACATTTCACGTGTGTTGTAAGAATCTAAAACAGCAGAAAATTTAAATAAAGTAAAAACTGCTGAACTACACATTCTTAGAGTGTCTGTTTTCTTAAGGTTTCTGTGCATGGACTATTTCAAATAACTAGTTAGTTTTGTTAAATAGTATCTATTTCCTTATAAAAGTATGATTTAAAGAAAAGTGTGTTTGTGTGTGTGTGTATGAACATGTGTAGGGGTGGTTCACACTCCTGTGGTGCTCACAGAGACCATAAGAGGGCATCGTGTGTCTTTTGATCTGTACGTACCTTAGTTTCTTTTCTGGTTGCTCTGATAAAAATATCCTGACGAAGCCAACTTAATTTATATGTGGAAGACGCTTGAGGGAGCGGGCCATGTCACATCCATAATCAGGAACAAAGAGCAGTGAATGCCTGCAAGCTAGTGTTCAACTCCACGTTGTCCACTCTTTTATAGTCCAGGATCCCCTGCTTAGGAAATGGTGCCACCCAAAATGATTTGGTATTCCCACCTCAAATTAGCATAATCTTGTCAATCCCCCACCAATGTATGCATGCCCACAGTGCATCCTGATGAAGACAGTCCCTCAGTGAGACTCTTCCTAAGTGATTCTATGTTGTGTCAAGCTGACCGTTAAAATTATCATAGGATACCAAGAAATGGCATTACTGCTGTTTTTAAAAAGGACTGCATCACCTATTCCTTCTATATATTTCTTTCCTTAAATCCCTCAAAACCAAGGAAATAAAAACAATCTACTCTAAGGCTATTTAGTGTATATAGTGTGTAATAGTGTAGCCCTATTCCTGTAGGGTTAAACAAAATAAGTTGTGATCCCAGCATATGAGGATTTGCTATGGCCTTGGAAGAGAGAGAGAGTACATGTCAATCAACCTGTGTGTGTCGATATCCAGTGGACTGTGAGGCAATAAAGGGACTAAAAGCATGTGCAGTGGCTCAATTTGAATTTTTAACGCTAGTTCTGGGACATTTTTGAAGACATGTCACAGAATTATACCCAAAATAATTCATAGCTCAAGCCAATGTGAATGAATAACCATGTTTCTGGGCTAGTCTGGAACAAAGAAACTGCTTTAGTAATTAGGTCAAAAAGAAAGAAAACCACAATCAGAATGAATATGGATCTTGAAAAGATGCATTTGCATGGTGTTTGAGGTAAAAATTATGGTATTTAACTCATGCTGATTCCCCCATCCCAAAATTATGCAAATCTGTTATATAAACCTTCTTAAATCATTCTTGGGGGACAATATGGCATGCACTTTTGCCCACAATTTCATTTCTGGCAAGTTTAGGTGAAAGGTCATCTTTTTCAAGTCACATTGGACCCTCCCCTCCTCAACAAATGTATCTTGAACAAAACTCACTTTCTGGAAGAAAGGCTAGCAAAGAGCTGATATGGGGTAAAACACACACACACACACACACACACACACAATCACCTTGGTCTGAATTTATACTTTTGAAAATCATGTTTAGGAGCCATTGTAGAGAAATTATGGCACAGATCTCATGTCCAATAGGAAGTTAGAAAATTTAATGAGTATTTTCTTACTATGTGTGCAGAACAGGGCTTATTCCCCCACTGCAATGCCTATCAAGTAAAGATATTTGGATGAATTATAGAGTTTTTAAGCTACACTAGAAGAAAATTCTGGCATAGAAATTATTTCTCAAGACTTTTCTATTTGAGCCAAGTTGACTGAAAAATCATACTTCAATGCCATTTAGAAGAAAACTCTTGCAAGGAATATGTAATAACAACAACCGAAAAAAAAAAAACCTCCATGATTTCAGTGAACTTGTTAAGAAATTACATTTTCTGCATATCTTAGAAGATTCAGTGCCTATAAGCCTCCACACTTGAACATATGTAAATGAAAATACCACATTTCCAGGAAATCTGGGAAGAAATATGGCTTTTTTTTCTCCCCCAAGTCCCTACTATTTAAATAAATTTGGATTTTAATTTGTTTCTTGATTACATGGAGGAAAACTTGACAACACACTTAGTCCCCCCAAAAAACCTACACTTGAGTGGTTGGACATGAACCATTTATTTCTTGACAGTTTGTAAAATAACATACCATGTAAGTTATGAACCCTAAAAACCTAAGGAAATTTTTAAATCACACATACACACATACACTTTTTTAAAAATCTAGCATAATTATTTTCTAAAGCCTACAAGACTTGGTGGATTGGGATGAAAAGTCTAGTTTCAGGAATATTTTGGAAAGGAAATATAGTATGCTATTATATCCACATAATCTTGATATGCAAATTTGGATGAAAAACTGCCATTTCGGGACCAAGGCAGTAACTCCTGAGGTTAAGCGCAATGGCTACTACCACAGAGAATGGGGTTCAATTCCCAACACCCAGTGTGGCTCACAACCACCTGTAACTCCAGTTCCAGGCATCTGATGCCTTCTTCTGGCCTCAGAGGGCTCCAAGCATGCATGTGATACACAGCATACACTTAGGCAAAACACAAACACATGAAATTAAAAAGAAAAAATAAAGACCTAATTGTGTTTCTGGGCCACTTTTTACAACTTGGATGTGTACATTTAGTGTAAAAACAACTTTTGGAGTGAATCTGGATGAAAAAGAAAATCAGATTGCCTAGCTAGTATTCCTACTGGGTTTCCTACACTTTTGTCTTAATTGCATTCCAATAGATAAAACCACATCCACATAGATCTCAAAACAAGATTCTCTGGCTTAGGTATCAAAATGTTATGCAGTGACTGCCTTAACATTCACTGAAGCCACTTTATGTGGTCGCTGAGCCACACACTTAATGTTTCTAAGGCCTTACGAGTCTTGGAGCTATGCCCTTATCTTCCAAGCAATGAATTTTTGTGAACAGTGAGTTCAAGATACCCGAGGATTACATTTCCTAAAAGAGAATGAGAATCGCAGATCAGGTTGGGAATTTGTAAAGAAGCAAAGTTTCCTAGACAAAAGGCCACACAACACGAGACTGGAAAGGACTGGAAAGGAAGGAGAGGTACTGTCCATTGGTCTTATGAAGTACATTCTTCTAGCTCATGTTAGTGTAAGAATTCTGCCAGTGAATCCTTTCCACCTCTTCCATTTTCAAAGAGAAAATAAGGGGTCAGAAGATCACCCCAAATAGGCTTCAGAGTCAGGCTGGAGGGGCACTTTGTGGTGGGCACATTTCATCTTCCTGTGTCTGCTGAGGTGAAACTTTTGCCTAAAGCCTTTCCCACAGCTTTTGCATGTGTAAATCTTCTCCCCATTGTGCGTCATCTGATGTAAGGTGAAGCGTAACTTCTGGATAAAGCCTTGGCCACACTCTCTGCGAACATAAAGCTTCTCTTCAAAGTGTACTTGCTTATGTGTGACTAAAGCTGACTTATTATTAAAGCTCAGCCCACACTGCCTGCACACATACCGTCTCTCCCTTGAATGCTTCCTCTTGTGTCTGATGAGCCAGGACTGCTGACTAAAGCCTTGCCCACAGTCTCGGCACACGTATTTCTTTTCTCTTGTGTGTGCCCTCTGGTGTGCCCTCTGGTG
Organism: Arvicanthis niloticus; assembly: GCF_011762505.2. Taxonomy (NCBI): domain Eukaryota; kingdom Metazoa; phylum Chordata; class Mammalia; order Rodentia; family Muridae; genus Arvicanthis; species Arvicanthis niloticus. The sequence continues at coordinate 114,373,814 of NC_047659.1, read as the reverse complement.
TGCCCTCTGGTGTGCAAGGAGGACTGACTTCTGGCTAAAGCCTCGTCCACATACCGAACACATACACGGTTTTTCCCCAGTGTGTGTCCTCATGTGAGAGAGGAGATTGGACTTCTTGCTACACCTGTGCCCACATACACTACACCCAAATGGTTTCTCCCCAGTGTGCATCCTCATGTGACCGAGGAGATTTGAATTTGTGGTAAAGATGCGCCCACATACATCGCACACATAAGGGTCCTCCTTTAAGTGAGTCCTCTGGTGGTTTAAAAGGGTTGTTCTCTTCCTGAAGCACTGCCCACACTCCTTGCAAGCATAAGGCTTTTCCCCTGAGTGTGCCCTTTGGTGGGAGATGAGTTTTGACCTGCCACTTCGCACCATGGCCCTCTCCTCTAAGTGTTTCCTCTCGTGTTTAACCACAGCCGATTTCTGGCTAAAGCCTTTACCACACTCCCTGCACATGTAAGGCTTCTCCCCAGAATGTGTCCGTTGATGGATGATGAGGTTTGACTTCTGCCTAAAACCACGGCCACACTCACTGCATGTGTAAGGCTTCTCCCCCGAGTGTGTCCTCTCATGAATGACGAGTGTTGACCTCCGGCTAAAACCTCGCCCACACTCCTTACACACAATGGATTTTCTCTTAGAGTGTGCTTTCTGGGGTCTGGCTAGGCTGGTCTCTAGACTGGAGTCGTTCTCACCCTCCCCATCCACCTTCGGCTTCTCTCCTGAGTGGGTCTTCTGGTGACTAAGCAGGTCTGTCAGCTTGCTGAAGCCCAGCCCACACTCTTCACAGTTAACCATTCCAAGTCCCAAGCTTTCTTTTCGCTTCAGCAACTTCTCTGGTTCTTTAGCGCTCCCAGCTTGAGCTGGGCTGGCCTCCGTCTCTACCCATCCGGTGCCATTAGGAGAGCTGACTGGCTGCTCTTGGGGTGGCCTAGAAAGGGCTCGCAAACTCCTTTTCTTTCTCCTTCCAGATGAAGGCCTGGTACTTTCTCTCTCTCCACTTTCTGATTTATCTCTGCAGGAGCTCTTATCAGAGGCTTGATGCTGCTTCTCCAGGGCCCCCTGACACGAGTCCCCTCGGTCACCATGACTTTCCACATGCAAGCATGTGAATGTCGATGGGGCATGATCACTTAGCTTGTGCTGCACAGGGGATTTCTGATTGGCGCGATCTGGAGGAGGGCACACATGACCGGGGCAGAGGTCCAGCTTTCCCTGTGCTGCAGAGGAAAGAGTGAATCAGAATGGAGTCCTTGCAAGGATAGCCCAAACAGTCCTACCTAACCTAATGGTGATCTTGTTCTTCAATACTGTCTTCCCAAGACTTCCTTCATATGATTCCTCTCCAGCCCGTCACTTCCACCTCCTGCTACATCCAGATAAGCCCTATAGCCTTGGGGCTATAAAGAGCGCCACGGTTAACAGATGGATGAATCAGACCAATACGCAAGTCTCCACACAGTTACCACTTCAGTTACCTCTGACTCACAACCACATAGTCAGAAACCATGTCTACTATGTATTATGCAGCTGTGCTTTTGACAGACAGCTGTACTTCTGACCCATATGGAAATATCTCTCCTGATGTCGCTAAGGATGAAGCAGCCAGGCTGAGAAAGCATCATCCCAACTTTAAGGCAAGACAGCATAGGAGAGTGGTTAGGCAGGAGAGAGAGGGGTAGCCAGATGGTACAGCAAGTTAAGATGCTAGCCAGCAAGCCTGGAGAGAACTTACTGCCACTGCCACAAGGTGTCCTCCGTATGTGCACCATAGCACACGAATGCCCTGCTCCAACAAACAAAAATGTTATAAAAGAGGCAGAATGGTTAAACAGAAAGCACATGACACACTTCAACTGGTGTTTCCTGCCTTTGACAAATACTACTTTGTTAGAATTTTTATAAGGCAGCAAACTCTCGGCAGGGAACAGCACAACCACAGCCTAGGTACTAGTTGCACAAAAGATGCCCCTTACAAAAAAACCCAAAAAAACAAAAACCAACCAAACAAACAAAAAAGCCAGGCAGTAGTGACTCACGCCTTTAATCCCAGCACTTGGGAGGCAGAGACAGGCGGATTTCTGAGTTCGAGGCCTGATCTACAGAGTGAGTTCCAGGACAGCCAGGGCTACACAGAGAAACCCTGTCTTGAAAACAAAAAGAACAAAAAAAAAAAAAAAAACCAAAAAAAAAAAAAAAAAAAAAAACAAACAAAAAAAAAAAAGATGCCCCTTACAAACTACTAAATCCTGTTAATTTCCATAATTAGTTTAAATAAAAATTTCCTCAGAAATCAGTACAATAAATAAATAAATAAACCCAGGGGCTAGAAATCTAGCTGAGAGTTAAAGTGTTTGCCTAGCATGCACAAAGCCTCAGGTTTGATCCCTAGACCCACAGGGAGACAGAAAGGGGGTCGGGGTTGAGCAGGCAGAAAAAGTGAGGGGAAACAAGGAGAGGGGAAACACTGGTAGGCTGAGACAGGAGGATCACAAATTTGAGGCCAGCTGGAACAAGAGCTTGTTACAAAAGGAAAACTGCCCTCAGCCCTCAGCCCTCAGCCCTCAGCCTGGGCCTAACAGCAGGAACATAGATTGTGACCAAGAAGGGATTTGTTAATTTCCATAATTACAGGCCCTGGAAGACCAAAGCAACAACATCAAATGACAGTTGAAAATTAAGAAGGAAACAAAAACAAAACCCAGAAAACCATTCTCTTCTCGGTGTTGTAGCTCTAGGACAAGAAGTGTTACCACAAGGTAGCTTCACTACTGCCAGCTGAAGGCAACGACCAACCTGTGTGAGCCATTAGCAGGGACCTAACGGAATCTTCCTAAGAACTCTTTCTTAGCCAGTGAACCATCACAATTACCAGTTTATTCTACCCTAGGCAGAATGCATTTTTCAGTTATAATTGAATTAGCATAATTAGAATAATTGCCTTAATTATTAAAATAAGCATAAACACCCTTTCCTAACATTGAAATTCCCTAACTCTTCCTATGTGGCAGACTACTAAACAAATACCTTCCATTTACCCTCAATATCCCATAAGTAACAGTTCAATTCTTTTTTTTTTTTTTTTTTTTTTTCCCTCCCTTCTCCTTCTCGCTCTGGCCCTGCTCGATCCAGGCCCACTCACTCCGGCCCAAAGGTTTATTTTTACTTACTATTTGTAAGTACACTGTAGCTGTCTTCAGACACCCATAAGAGGGCATCAGATCCCATTACAGATGGCTGTGAGCCACCATGTGGTTGCTGGAATTTGAACTCAGGACCTCCGGAAAAGCAGTCAGTGCTCTTAACTGCTGAGTCATCATCTCACCAGCCCGTGCAATTCTTTTTTAATTGCGTTGTACATGTATGAATGCTTTGTCTGCATATATGTATGTGTTCCACATGGGAGCCTGTTGTCTGTAGAGTTCAGTGACTGTGCAACACCATAAAGTATTGAGAAGTAAATCTGGACCTCAGCAAGAGCAACTTGTAACTGCTACGTCATCTCGGTAGCATCTCCGTGCAATTCTTTCCTGTCAGCAACTCCACTGATTGTCACTACAGGTGTGGATGACAGTCTGGGAGTCACTGATCCAACCTGATGCCCATCCCTCCTGAGTCCCACTACTACAGAATGCCCTGACCAGGTGACTGGCAGGATCTCAGGCCTGTTCCTGGGGTGTCTCTGAAGCCTGGCTGCTTTTACCAACCTTCTTCTGTGTGATCTATAATATCGCACAACTCCTATCTGAATCTGTTTTCTACTTCTGGCCACCAGCTTGAGTCCTCTAACTCCTGTGGGTATACACAAAATAGCTTTTATTTGCAGCCAATACAATTCAGAATTAAAATGGCCCCTTCAAAGCAATTCTGATGTTGTTTTAACATCTATAGGGACTGAAAGAAAAATATGAAAACAGAATCTCAACTTCCCACTGGATGATCTTTTCCACTGACTGTGAATCTACCATGCTGTGTACACTCGGGACCACTTAGTCTAAGGTCAGATTGAACACAAAATATGGTCAATTGGGTGAATTAGTTTGTAAAGTATCTTAAACCTACGGGCGCTCCTGTATTTATAGTTTATACAGATTTAATAAATACTGATAGAAGTTTAAATTTCAAAAATCCAGCCAGGCATGGTGGCACATGACTTTAATCCCAGAACTCAGGAGGCAGAGGCAGGAGGCCAAAGGCTTCAAGAAAAGAGAGAGAAGAGGGAGCGGGAGAGATGGTTCAGTGTTTAAGAACACTGACTGTTCTTCCAGAGGTCCTGAGTTCAATACCCAGCTCACAACAATCTGTAATGGGATATGATGCCTTCTTCCTCTTCCGGTGCATCAGAAGATAGCTAGAGTGTACTCATTAAAATAGATGAGAGAGAGAGAGAGAGAGAGAGAGAGAGAGAGAGAGAGAGAGAGAGAGAGAGAGAGAAACACAAGGAATGTTCCTACATGAAGACAATAGCCTGCAAGGGTGGCCAAAAGGTGAAAGAGAACTCCAGTTTCTCTTCAGCCTCCTGGGCCACTAACAGCTCCATGTCCCTTTTGCCCGAACCTTTGCCACTCACCTTGACCGGCAACCTCTGGACATTCTCCCTCCTCTTGCCACACCTCTTTCCCTTGCTCTAGCTGGGTGATGAGCTTTGGTTTTGAAAATGGAATTCCTGCTCACCAGAAAAGAAAACTGTAGGTTAGGGTACAGAAGGGATTCTGACTTGGCCTCTGGAATAGACTCAAAAGCAAAGACTGAGGGAGGAGCTTCTGAGGTTTAGCAGTTACTTGAGATTAGCAGGACGATGCACTCAGATGAGAACACACTGACTCTACTCCATGCTGGGTAAATGAACCTCTATTACAGTGAACTTTGACTGTCAAGCTGATTGGGTAGAGAAACACCTAGATCAGTAAAGTGTGCCTGAGACTGTCTGTGAGGGGTTCCAGAGAAAATTCACTGAGGAAGATAGTCCTTCCTTGAAAGGGGGTGGCATCACCCCATAGGCTGGGCCTGGATGGAAGAGATGGAAAAAAGTCAGCAGGATACAGGCTTGTCCTCCCTCCCTCTCTCTGCTTCCTGGCTGCCATGACATTATGCTGCTGTGATCTAGCAAGCCCCATTACCACGACAGATTGAAACTGTGAGCCAAAATAAGTAACTTCTCCTTCCAAGCATAGTGGCACACACCTTTAACCCAACACTTGGGAGGCAGAAGTATATGGATCTCTACAAGTTTGAGGCCAGCCTAGTTTACACGGTGAACTCTAGGGCAGCCAATGGGAGTTATGAGAAACTACCTTAGAGGAGGAGAAAAAGTAATTCCTCCCTTGTCTTGGTTAGGGTTTTTATTGCTGTGAACAGACACCATGACCAAGGCAACTCTTAGAAAGGACAACATTTAATTGGGGCTGGCTTACAGTTTGAGAGGTTCAGTCCATTATTGTCATGGTGGGAAGCATGGCAGCATGCAGACAACTTGGTGCTGGAGGAGCCCCAGAGTTCTACATTTTACAAATTCTACATTTACAAGTTCTACATTCTACAAAGGCAGCCAGAAGGAGGCTCTCTTCCACACTGGGCAGAGTTTAAGCACTAGGAGACCTCAAAGCCCACCAACACAGTAAGACACTTCATTCCCCCCAACCAGGCCACACCTATTTCAACAAAGCCACATCTTCTAACAGTGCCACTTCCCATGGACCAAGCATATTCAAACCACTACATTCCTTTCTCATTGTTTTCTTGGGTATTTGTAACAAATTAAAAAGTCTGACATACCTGTTTTATTTAAATAGAGTTAATTTAGGAAAAGGGAGAGCCCAGACTGGAGGGGAAAGCCTAGAGATGCAGAATACACACACACACACACACACACACACACACACACACACACACACACACATCCCTAATGGCATTCAATGCTACAAAATCAGACTTCCCTAGGAAAGCAGAGAATAAAATATCTTTGCTCTCGTCAAACCCAAAGGCCAAGCCACAAAGAATATGGCTGCTTCAAGTACAAACGGACTAACAAGCTCGTGCACTAACAAGACAGCGTGTCCTGAGAGATGCACCACTTACCCAGAGAGACCAGGTTGCTGTAGTTCTCCAACATCACCTCTCTGTACAGGGACTTCTGCTCAGGGCTAAGCAGGCGCCACTCCTCCTGGGAGAAATCCACAGCCACATCTCTGAATGCCATGTGTACCTAGAACACAAAAGAGCCCTGCTTGCTCCTGAGCCAGCCTCGATGTAGGTCAGGGTAAGAGGCAAGAAGAGACTACCTCAGTACCAGCAGTGAGAAATAGACAGCCCGCCCTGGCTGCCACTCTGATGCAGTACCTCTAAACCCCTCTATCTACCAAGTCAGTACACAAAGTCCTGGTAGGCTAATTTGTACATGCAAAAAGTATACTGTAAGCTCTGAGAATTTTAAATCTAGCCGAAAAGCCAATATATAAAAATTAAACAACAGTAAGGCATAAGAGACTTTCTGAGTTGTTGTGGGGTTTTTTTTAGTTTTTATTTATGTATATGTACTAATGTTATGTCTGTGCACATGCATGTAGGTGTACACAAAGAATGCACACAGAAGAAGGCATCTGGACTCCTGGAGCTGTAGTTACAGGCAGTTGTAAGTCTCTTGATATTGGGGCTGGAACTGAACTTGGGTCTACTCCAAGAGCAACAGCCTCGTAACCATGGCCACTTCCCCAGGCCCCGGACTTTTTAAGTTTTAAAAATTTAAAAGACCAAATAGTCTTACACATCATATTAGTGTTTATGCAACTGAAATCTGTGCAGCCATAACAAAGCCTAAACATGCAACAGCTCAGCCCTCACTCAACCGCTACAGCTTCATCTCCTGACCTGAGAGGCATAAAGGCATCTGAGCCACAGTACATAAGTTTCAGGCCCATCTCTTTCATAAACCAATGCTTCCGCTTTCTTATTCAAGAAACCTGCCTAATGGCACTTAAACTCCCACGCAGCAGGTGCTACAGTGGAAGGAACCTCTTGGCTCCTCACCTCCACCCCACTCTCCTGTGCCCAGATCTGTCCTTGACTCTGCTACTTAGAACACACCTCGAAGAGCTTTGCTAAGAGTGAGCCCAGGAGCCCAGCGGTGGTGGCGCACGCCTTTAATCCCAGCACTTGGGAGGCAGAGGCAGGTGGATTTCTGAGTTCAAGTGAGTTTGAGGCCAGCCTGGTCTACAGAATGAGTTCCAGGACAGGGCTACACAGAGAAACCCTGTCTCGAAAAACCAAAAAAAAAAAAAAAAAAAAAAAAAGACTTGAGCCCAGGTACTTGGTCTTCTAGAACAGAGAGGAATTAAGCAAAGAACAGTGCATTCAAGTTCCAGATAAGCCTGTGGGGAGCAGAGCCAAGGGTATCCTGGGCAGAGACAGAGGGAGAAGAAAGACGCAAACCATGGACAAGTGGGGCTGACTATCCAGAATGAAACAACGTAAGTGGAGTGAAACACCTTTAGGTATTGAACTCTTACTGTGATATGATACACACAGCACAGAAGTCACTGTGTTGACCTTAAATATGCAGTGGGGCAGCCTCGGGGCGTTCCCAGTGTTGCCAATCTCCAGTCTCCACTCCTTCTCCACAGCAATCTTAGCACTTGCATGTGGAAACTCTGGACAGAACAGTAACTTCCCAGTTCCCAACCCTGGTAAAGACCATTTCTGTCCCTGCATATCCGGGACATATATTTAGCCTGTGGCTAACACAAGAGGAGTCACACGATGTGTGGAATACTGCAGGTAGCACACCCCTGAGACACATCTGCATAGAAATATGCAGTCTTCCCATTCCTCTATAAAGCTAAGCAATGTTTCACTGCATGTGCTCTGAAGTTACACTGTTCCGGAATTGATGGATATGGCTTCTAGCTACTCTGAATAACTGGCATACACACTGAGTAGCTGGGTTCTTACCGCCAGTTCTTTTTGAGTGTGTGCCCAGTAGAGTTAACTGGATCAAATGGTAATTCTGTATCCACAGTGGGACATTAGCAACATACAAGGGCTCTAGCTTCTCCACATCCTCTCTAATCTCTCACAAACGCATACACACACGGGGGGGGGGGTGTGTGAATGTATATGGAGGCCAGGAAAATATTTATTTATTTAATTATTTAATTATTTATTTATATGACAAGATCTCACTACATAACCTTAGCTAGCCTGGAACTCACTATGAAGGCCAAGCTGACCTCAAACTCACAGAGATCTACCTGCCTCTACTTCTGGAGTGCTGAGATTACCTGTGTGCCCCCACCCCCAGCCTACTTCCCCGATTTTTTTTTTTTTTTTTTTTTTTTGAGACAGGGTCTTTTGATGAACCTAGAGCTCCTCCATCTGCTAGGCTGGCTGACCAATGAGTCGCAGAGCTGCTCCTAGGTCCCTCCCTCCCTCCCAGTGCTGTGCTTACAGATGCATGCGGTACCTAATTGGTGCTAAGCATCGAAACTCATGCTCCTGATTGTACAACAGTCTCTTTGCTGTTGACTCCAAGTGCAAAGGGTGGACGTCTTTACCCTGTCCCTGTGAATGTCTTCAGACTGGGACACACACACTGAGACCTTCTCATATGGCCTCTACTCTAATTTTCACAAAAAAAAAAATAATTTAGTTTTTGTTCAGCAGGAAGACCATGTGGCTATTCCTTCCATCAATGTGATATGCTTTGCTGAATTTTTTTATGTCAAACCATCATCCTTACATCTCAAGAATCACCTCCCCCCCCAATATATCATTTTAATGTGCTTTTCAATTGAGTTAGTATTTTCTTGAAATTTTCTGTTGTCGGTTTTTTTTGGGGGGGGGGGTTGTTTTGTTTTGTTTTTGTTTTTTTTTTTCTTCCTCAGCTGTAACAAATTTAAAGTTTTCTTTTAGTGTCTTTGTCTAGTTTGGACACCAAGAGTAATACCAACTTCACTTATGCAGTTTTTCTCTCTTCTGTCTTTCTGGTAAAGTCTCGGGGTTGGTATTGACATTTCTCTGGGTTGTTTGGTAGGATTCACCAGTGAAGCCACAAGTCAAAAGTCCTTAGTGAAAAAGGCTCAATGACTGAGCCAAGGCATAGTTTCCATCTCTTCACTACGCCCTCTTCAGGGTTGGTTTCATTTAGTTCCTCAAATTTGTTGGTTCTTTCAATGTCTACCTCATTTTTTATTTCTGACTTGAATAATTTACATTTTAAATCAATCAATTACACAGGTTTATACATTTCGATGTTTTTTGAAGAACTTTTAAGTTTGATTTTCTTTTCTTTTTAGCTTGCTGCATACCCCAGGCTGACCTCAAATTTAAAGCAAACCTTCTGCCTCCAAGTACTGGAAACACTGGTGTGTACACCAAATCCAGCTTCTCTACTTCACTTGCTTTTATTCTAATATTTAATATTTTTGTTGTTTACTACATTTGGATTTAATTTTTTTTCCCCAGCTCTCTAAATTGTAAAACTAGGTTGTTCTCCTAAACTCTTAAAAACGATCTTCAAATTTGCTACATATCTGAACTTCTGATATTCCTGCCAGGCTACACAGACTGGAGTCACAGGCTCGGGCCACCATACCTGGGTTTATGTGGTACCAAGGATCAAACCCAAGGCTACTTGCAGGCTAGAAAAACATTGTCAACAGAGCTGCATTCAAGACCCTCACCTTCTTAAATGGGAGCACTCTGCTTAAAATTGTTACTCGACTTTGACTCCATCATTTTTGTCTCTAGAAGTTCCTCATGTCCTTGTGATTTCCTGTAGGAGGAGCTAAGGTGGGAGGAGTAAGGAGAAGAGGAGGAGGAGCGAGGTGAGGGGGAGAGCAGAGATGTAGGAGAATGAAGAGCCACGCAGGTATGGAGAGCAGTCCTGGGTAACAACTTATATTTAGGTTAGCTAACTGGGAAACACCTCTAACTGTATGGGCATATTGTTATTGAGCATTACCAAACATATAAAGCCTTTGATTAATATTTAAGCTTTAGAGTCTCATTCTCTACCAGGCCCGCATGAATGGCGGGATGGTCTGGGCACAGTCCAGCTTTGTGAAGACAGCGCAGTAGATTGGCAGAGCCATCTCCCACACTGGCATCTCTTGGGTGGCAGGGCCGGTGTCTCTGGCCACCTGAGCAAAATACGCCTCCGCCACTCATGGCAACTCTGTAACACAAGCAAATCGGGTGCCACCGATTTAAATATCTCCCGCAACAATTTCCTCTTCCACACATTGGTTTGAATGATATATTATTTAATTTCCTGGTATGTGAGGAATTTTCGATTTTCCTTCTGCTACTGGTTCATAGCTTTGCTTTACTGTGGGTAGAAAGTCTTTGTATATATACCTTTCTAAGACTACCAATAATTTGTGGTGTAATATATAGTTTATGCTCAAAAGTCTCCACATGCACCTGAGAGGGCACATCTTGGGTTTCATTGGGTATGTCTGTTGGATCAGCTGGTTTACTGTTGTCCATCTTGATGCACTGTAATGAAAACAAAATCCCAACCCAGTATTTTCTGGCCTCTGAGACGTATGATGAGGCATCTGCCGACAATCTCCTTTAGGATTCAGAGTTACTCTCTTCTTGCTGTTCTCAAAACTCTCTCTCTCTAGTCTTTGGTCTAATCCTCTCATTACCATGTGTCCTGCTATAAATTTCCTAGTGTATTGTACCTTGAACTTTGCACAGCTTCTTGACTGGTCATATTTCCTGTCACTGATCAAAGGCGGGGCCATTATTTCCTTAAATGCCTCTCCTTTTCCCCCTTTTGATAATTCCACAAGTAGCCAAGTGTGGTGGCACACACCATTCGACCCAGCACCTGGCAGAGGCAAGTGGATCTCTGTGAGTTTGAGGCCAGTGTGGTCTACATGGAGAGTTCCAGGCCAGCCAGGGCTACGTAGTAAGGCCCTGGCTCAAAAACCAAAAACTATCCAAACAGAACAGCTGATAACCACACAAGTGGACGCTGGTTTGCTTGGGGGTCCCACAGATCCCTAAGTCTCTGTTTATTTTCTGTAATATTTTTCATAGTACACAGACTTCATTTCAGTCATATGATCTTCAGTGTTGTTCTGCCTTTTCGTTTCTATTGTTACCTGGCCACTTCAGCTGGTGGAGAGATGAGATCAGTAACAACCAAAACACGTGTCCTTGATACCTGGATAAAACATTTTATTGTCCACTGCGGCTCCCAACAGCTATGTGCAAGCTGCTCCAGGAATAGGTACTCGACTGCTGGCCATGAGGGCAAGGGGACAGTCTTACCTATTTTAGGTAAGCCTGACATATTCCAGCAATCCAATTGTTGGCTATGAGGGGAGAAAAATGCCTGCCTGGTCCTTTCTGTTCTTTACTGTGATGTCATGCTCAGCCAGCAGACAGTTTGACGAGGAACAAAGGAACATGAACACTATTTTATACTGAAGAACTGTGTGGTGCAGTGTTCATTACTAGGTAAATAACGGATGCACGGGCTAAGCACAAAGGGAAACTGAATGGTGCCTACAGGTGCCATCACTCAGACAGAACAGGAGCTGGACTCCAGTAAGCGCTAACAGACACTGAGGACAAGATACGAGTGTGTGTCCATCCTATGACAGCTGGCATGAAGACAGGAAGCATTCCCTAGGCTCTCTGGAACCCTGGAGCCACCTTTCCCAGCCCCCACTAAAGAAGGATGGTATGTGGAAAGTACATCTAGGTAAGGAAAACAGAAATGAGAGGGTGTCGGGTGAGCATGCTTTCTCTAGAAGGCTTGAGAATGAAAGCCCCTTCTTGGAAAGAGCAAGGCAAAGGGAAAACAAGCAAGGGAAATACGGGTTCTTCAAAAGCAAAAAAGATAAACCCAAATACCAATGCACACACCACCTCTCCTTCCTCTGCAATCGAATATAAAAATCATATTTAAGCTTACAAAAGCATTTCCTCAAGCTGGGATGGGAGATGGACTCAAAAACATTAAAATCTGGCATTTCTGCTTACAAAAAGGGCAGACATGTAATAGTCACCTGTGAAAATGCAAAGCAGAGGGGTTAGAGAGATGGCTCAGCAGTTAAGAGCACCATTTGCATTTCCAGAGGACCAGAGTTCGATTCCCAGCAGCCACAGGCAGCACACAACCATCTGCAGCTCCAGTTCCAGCAGACCTGGTGCCCTCTTCATCTCCACAGTCACTGTATGCATGTGGCACACAGACATACATACAGGTAAAACATGATGAATATACAATAAAAATAAACTTTAAAAATGTTTAAATTAAAATGAAAAGTAGAAAACAAGAAACTGGGGGCTGGAGAGAGGGCTCAGAGGTTAAGAGCACTGTCAGTTCTTCCAAAGGTCCTGAGTTCAATTCGCAGCAACCACATGGTGGCTCAGAGCCATCTATAATGAGATCTGGTGCCCTCTCCTGGCTTGTGGGCATACATGCAGGCAGAACACTGTATACATAATAAATAAATAAACAAACAAACAAACAAACAGACCAACCAAGAAACCAAACAATTCGGCCATATTGAAAAATAAAGAACCAGAGCAAAATTCCAACTCTGAGTTGAGTTAAGTCTCTTGAAATATACATTGAGAGCATCTAGAATAAGAAAAAAAAAATCAAAAACTAAGAAACAGAGACAGGGGCAAAATCTAGACACCAAAAGGATTTGACTGGGCTTCTGAAAGAAACAGAGACTCCTTTTTGTAGGATGGATCGCTTGCAAGAAGGAAAGACTTCATTACAAGAAATTCAAAAAAAATAGACTGAAATAAAAGTGCCAGACATTTTAAAATGGCCAGAAAAAAAGGGGGGGGGGGAACCCTGAAAGCCAAAAAACAAACAAACAAACAAAAAAACAAAAAAACCCAAAAGACTGAAATAAAGGTGTAAAAGGACTAGAGAGAAAAGTAAGAAAGGAAGCTGGACAGAAGTGTAATATTCATATTATTGCTCTTTCTGCAAACAAACAAAGCAGTGAGCAGAATAAATACTTATAAGTATGATACAAAAAAAATTTCAAAAACATATGATTGGGGCTGGGTATGGTCATACATACCTTTTATCCCAGCTCTTGGGAGGCAGACCCGAGTAAATCTCTGTGATTTCAAGGGCAGCCTGGTCTACACAGTGAGTTCCAGAACAGCCAGGGCTATGTAGACAGACCCTGTCTCTAAGGCAAACATTGTACGGAGTTGGTCTGTTGTTATGTATTCAAATGCTAAATACTGGCCCCCGAGATCTGGGTACCCCCTGATCCTGGAGATCCTCACAGACACCAAATGATGCTATGTAACCTTGCTCCCCAAGTTAATTGGTCAATTACAGGCTGAAGCCTGTAATTGGGCAGTAGCTAGAGGAAGGCAGGATTTCAGTTACCTGGCTGGGGGCTGCAGGTAGGAAGAGACCAAAGGAGCAAGAAGCCACCATGAGAGGAGACAGACCATAAGCACTTGGCCAGAAGAAACATCAGGTAACAAGGGACATATGGCTGGATGACGTTAATATAGCTTCAAAACCTGGCCAATCTATGCTTACAGCTTGTGAGTAAAACACACGGATTGCATGTCTTTTATACGGCCTAGCAAGAAGTTATAAGTCCTTTTACAAAACACAACAGAACAGATGACTGACCTGAATCAACTAGAAAAGTCATATGAGACAAGCGAGGAAAGCAGCCTCTGAACTCCACTAGAAAGGAAGAACACGGAGGGATGGTGAGCCAAAGAAACTAGCCGTTGACAGAGAGTTTTTAAAATCCCAAATCAACCACTGCACATTACAGGAGGAAATATAAAATGGTACAGCCACAAAATAGCATGGCCACCATGCTACTCAGAATGGATCTGCAAAGCACAAAGAGCAGTAACTTGAGCAGGTATGGGTTTACTGGTGTGTATCGCAGGACCATTCACACTGCGGAGGGATATGTGGAGATTATACCAGTAACCTGTGTCTCTTCAAACCTCCACTCACCTGTTTAACCATACATCTATGAAGCCTACCCACGCCAGGTATTATTACGGTATTTACAAAATGACAATGTGCTCCTTCCCTTTTCCATCCTAAATTCATTAATTAGAAAAATCTGTAAGAGCAGCTGTCCCATCTTCCTGTTTATTGAATTCAATTATTTACTTATGTCCAGATGGGTTCTTACCTTTGGGGTTACAATATGACATTATTGCTATGTTTTCTGCTGTTCAAATTATTGCAGCTTTAAACACTGGTTTTGGGTTGCCTCGGTTTTAACTAATAAATGAGATGCAGGTAACACTATATGGCAAGCTTACATCTGAAGAACACTAGATAGTTTTCACTCTTGAGAATCCTAAGACACCATGTATGAAGTTCCAACTACCCTACTGGAGAGAACATACACAGGTAGGGGCCAGGTACTACATGCTATATGGAGAGGGTGAGATCAGGGGTCCTTGCTGGCCCCAGTCTTCAAATGAACCCACTAAGGTATCAGAGATATTGAGAATATCATCTTGGTAATACTTAAATGACTACAGCTGAATAGATAAATGAAGAAAACATATAGTTTTAACAGACATGAATAAGCACTGAAGGACAGTAGTAACAAACGTGGCTGGGGCTCGGGAATTTTAAATAGGGTGATTAGAGGAGACCTCTGAAGGATGTGAGGGAGTAAGTATTCAGACAAAAGGAGAGCCAGGACAAAGGCCCTGATACAAGACAGTCATGCTGGCAAGGTAAAGAACAAAAGATGCAGCTGATGTTGTGCGTCAGGATGGAGTAACAGAGATGATGTCCAAATGTAAATATGGCGCAGTGAGACCCAGCCTTATTCGATACTGGTTTTAATCTTTATTAGGATGGGAAGCCACTGGGGAAGGGTTTTGTAAATGAATGACATGATTTAATTTATAGCTGAAAAGATCCTTGTGGTTTCTGTCTTAGGGGTTGTTGGGGGAGGGGGATGTGAGAGAATAAGAAGACAAGAGATGGCAGCGATCATTCGTGGACAATGGTGACACAGATCACAGCGGAAGCAGCAAGGGTTACAAGTCATTCGATTTCAGACTCGGCTACTGTAGACAGCTTGTAAAAACAAGAAATAATCAAGGATGACCCCAAGGTTTTGAGTCTGAACCAAAAAAAAAAAAAAAAAAAAAAAAAGAGTTGCCAGGTCCCTGCTCCCCCTTTGAAGAATTAACCGTACCAAAGGAAGGAGACACATATACGGAGAACACGATCAAATCAGATCAGATCCTTGAAAAAAAAAATATCCTCACTCAAGCCTCACCTACATGAAGACTTAGAGCATGAGCGATCTCTACCAACACTGGATGCTGAACCTGTCCCCACCAACAAGAACCCTAACACAGAAGAGTCGAGCCTTGCATCCATCTATCACTGAGGTTCAAGAGTCGAGCCTTGCATCCATCTATCACTGAGGTTCACAGCTAAAGCTAACACAACTCCCTCAGAGATGCATGCCCACACTCACCAAAAAACAAAAAACACCCGCGCCAGCGCGTCCCCTCAACTCCCAACTTCCAGCAGCACTCACCAAAGAACAAGGGGCTGCTCCAGCCTCCATCAGGCGAGCACCTCCCACCCTGTGCCTAGCAGGCGCCAGGACTACATTACCCAGAGGCCTCCAGGCGCAGGGACCATGCCTCCCAGCATGCCCCGCGACACCAGCTGTACTCGAAAGTCCGCAGCTCCCATTGACCACTGATCAGTCGGTTTTTTGGGCTGCGTGCTTTACTTAGCTGTAGAATGGTTGCTGCGGCACCTGAAGGCTCTCTCCTTCCTAAAATTGCGTTCATAAAACGCATAAAACATAAAATCTCCTGCCTCTGCCTGAGGAACTACATTCCCCAGTGACCCCCCGCAAAGATTTCCGCATCCGGTGCCATTTGATACCCTCTCCCCCAAACACAGTGGCCAGCGGAAGTGGCAACCCATAGATGCTTCTTGGTTACTCAGCAATTTGGGGGATCTGTCAGGGCCTTCCGGTCTGACGTGGGCTGGGAACCTGCGAGGGTTTGAAGCCAGTACATTATGTATTTTAGGCAAAAGCTCTGAGAATGAGTTACGGTCACAGCTCTCATTTTCCGTTTTTCTTTTGAACCGCTAAGTTGCCCAGAAGGATCTAGAAGAACCTTAACACTGAAGGGCTGTTAAACCTAGGAATTATTAATCCTTGAATTCTTGTAGTCTCTAAATCTTTGGATGCTTTGAAAAACTTTGATGAGTGTGTCTAGCTTGACTGTCCCCTCGCCGAAGCTCAGGGGAGAATAAACGGAGACACTAAGATTGGGCCAACATGGCCACCTCACCCTAGAGAAAACTGGGCTTTTTTGTCTAGGCCAGATGCTGGTCTTTCCCTGTATTCCGCTTGCTGGCTGTGCTCTTCCCATATCAGCCGTGAGGAGTTGTTGCGCCCCACCAGCTCAGTCATTCTGAGCTGTGGACAAGAGCGGGATCAGAATGAGCAGAGTGTCCGTAGCATAGCAGTTTCCATCGAGTTCACAACCGTTCCTCTGAGTCTCACTTAGAAACTATGAAGGCTGGGGCCGGGGGTGGGGGGTGGGGGGTAGAGGGGCTTGCTCAAAAGGGAACTGTATGGAAAAATAATGTTAGAACAGGCTGCTCCTACCTCAGTTGAGTCCCAGCATCCATAGGTGGCCCACAATCATCTGTGACTCCAGACCCAAGGGATCTTGACTCCTGGTTTGTACAGACATCAGGTACAATGTGCTCTACATGTGTGCATATAGACAAAACACCTAAACAGAAAACATAACTTAAAAAAAAAAAAAAAGAATTTTGTCATCAGCAATCAAAAGAAGCCTACACAGATGTCCACAGGGCAAACTGATTGAGGAAAGTCTTCAGCTGAGGTTTCCTCTTCCCAGATATCTCTAGGTTGCAGCAAGATAACAATAAAACTAACTAGACATGATAATCCACAGATTTGAGGAGAAAGACCCCTGAACCAAATCATCATGGCCAAAGCAAAAAAATTAATTAAAGCAAACTTTTTTATTCAGGTACATGGGCTATCTTTCCATAAAAGTGGGGTTTGAAAGATCAGCATTGGACACGGGGAAGATAAAGGTTTTTATAGTTCAGGAGTAGGGGACTTCCTGCAGTCAAATAGGCTGGGTTACAGAAGCAGAACAAGTTGGTCACAACAACCTTCTGAAGCAAAAACATGATTGCATGGTGGACATAACAAGGTATTCATACCAACGTCGTTGTAATAACAGGTGCTCATAACAACCTGTTGAAACAAAGGCACCTTTTCTGTTTCCTGTAATAGGCATTTGTAGTTCAGGTTACTGGCCGGGCACAGCCCCAACTCTGAGAAACAGAAATTTAATCATAAATAGGAATGAACCTAGTTTGTTTTTACTATCAGATGGCTTGCAAGCCTAAGATGGAGGCTAGTTTATCAGACACTGCTTTAAATCATAACATTTTTGTTTATTTTTCTTACGATCTCCTGATGTTCAGACTAATCCTTATATAACAAAGTTTGTGAGAATCAATAAGGCCATAGATGAATATGGAACTTTAAATGAATTAGATTTGTTGTTCTTCCCCTAAGTACTTTCAGTAGGGTATTCTACAAAATTAAAAAAAAAAAATAGTTACAATTGCTATGATTCACCAAAAAAATCAAGTTAATTGAGGAGCGGGGTGGGTAAAGATATAGCTTAAATTGTATTGTTATAGCCCAGTATATCCGTTACTTTTCTATGCTCATTGACACCAGGCTCAATAAAGCCATCAGGGCCAAGGGAATAAGGAATGTTCTGCGGGGGTCACTGGGGAGTGTAGTTCCTCAGGCAGAGGCAGGAGAGTTTATGTTTTATGCGTTTTATGAACATGCTACAAGGTGGGTTAATTTTGACAATAACATATAGGGTTAGATAGATGGCTCAGCAGTTAAAAGCACATACTGTTTTTGCAGATGACTGAAATTTGACCACCAACAGGAAAAGCAGACAGATCATACCAGTTGCAGTTCCAGGAGAATGTGACACACCTTTGGCCTCTACGAGCATGTATAGTATACACACACACACACACATTCACAATCACAATTTTTATAATATAAAATGGTTATTTTTAATTGGAAAAAATATTTTTAATAAACTTTAGTTCCTTAGCTAGGCGGTGGTGATGCACACCTTTAGTCCTAGCATTCAGAAGGCAGAAGCAGGCAGATCTCCTTTGAATTCAAAGCCAGTGTGGTCTATAGAGCAGGTTCCAAGACAGCCAGGGCTACACAAAGAAACCCTTAATTTAAAAAGAAAAAGGAAGGAAGGAAGGAAGGAAGGAAGGAAGGAAGGAAGGAGAGAGAGAGAGAGAGAGAGAGAGAGAGAGAGAGAGAGAGAGAGAGAAAATAGGGACTGGAGAGATGGTTTGGTGGTTAAGAGCACAGGATGCTCTTCCAAAGGACCTGGGTTCGATTCCCAGCACCCACATGGCAGCTCACAACTGTCTGTAACTCCAGTTTGCAGGGCGTCTGACACCCTCACTCACACAAGCAGGCAGAACACCAATGTACATAAAATAAGAAAAAGTGATTTTTTAAAAAAAAATGTAAAAGAAGAAAAAACCTTTAGTTCCTTAAATTATAGGCTTTGTAGTTTTGAGACAGGACATCAGTATGTATCCCAGACTGGCACTGTACATGAGATCCGCCTGCCTCGGCCTTCTGAGACCTGGGACTACTCAGGGCTGCGGCATTCATTTCTTTAGAGCATTTATTTGGAAGTAATTTCAAGCTTAACAATATAAGCTACAAAGTGTGACAAAACCCATACAGTGTCTACCCTGGACCCGTTCAATGTGCCCGCCTGGGGAGGACAAGGTTTTTCCAGACTTCTTTCCTTTCTCTCCAGACACATACATCCATACTTTTCTCTGAAGTGTTTGGGGGTAAGTTGTATACTGCACAGATGCTTAAATGCGCCAGGCAAGTTTTTTCTAAAAATGCAAACGTTATTACATGAGCACAGCAAGCAAGAGCAGAAGCCAGAATGCTGACGGTACTTTTTGCCCGCCCACCCCAAAGTCTGCTTTCACAATTGACCTGATAGTATGTTTTGTAACATCTTAAACTTTCTAATACAGTCTCGCCCTGAAATTAGGGTGAGTTGTCACCCTCCTAGCTTCCTGTATAAAACATTTCTGTTTTATTTTTTCTTCTCTGATGGCATTTTTTTTTTTAGAGCAGGATCCTTTTTGGTAGCTTAATATTTCTCTTTTAAACTCTCATTTTATTTTAAGCACACATTTCAAAATCATAGCCAGAGGCAAGAGGACATGAGTACAGTTAAACGGGATCGGTGATATCTTTGATAATAACATTTTTATAATAATATTTTTTTTCAGGACCAGGGAGATGGTGCAGTGAGAAAAGTGCTTGCATAAGCACAAAGGCCTGAATTCAGATCCCCTGCACCCACATAAAAATCATGCAGACATGGCAGCCACCTATAATCCCAGCACTCAGGAGACAGAGACAGCCATCTATGGAACTGGCTGAGTAGACTGGTTGAATCTGCCAGCCCCGTGTTGACTGAGAGACCTTGCCTCAGTATACAGGGTGGAAATGATGAAAGAAGATATCCAGCTTTAGTATTCGCACGCATGCACGCACGCAAGCACGTGGGGGAGGAAAGTTGGGACAGGATGCTTCATTGCATAGAGGCACTTGCTGTCAAGCTTGATGACTTGAGTTGATTCATTGGACAGCATGGTAGAAGAGACCTGACTCCCACAAGTTGTCCTCTGACCCTCATAAGCCACGCCGAAGCACACAAATAAATAAATATAACGTTAAGTTTTTTGAAGACACTGATTTAAAGATAGTGGACTTATGATGAGTGCTTGCTAATGTTTATAAAGGCAAAAGAGACTAGAATTAGGAGTTCCATCTCCCTCAGTGGCAGGTCCACATCAGGGAATCCAGCTTTTCCTTCAAGGCTGATCTTATGTGAGTGAAAGCAAACAAGGCATTTGACCTCTTGGGGTTCACCTTCGAGCCTCAGCTTCTGTATCTGTAACCTGTAACTTTGAGGTAGTAGGGTCTCTCTTTCTCCTCTCCCTCTCCCACACTCACACATTTGTTTATTTTGTGTGATGGTCAGAGGACAACTAGCAAGAGTTAAGGTCTCTCCTTCCGCCATTCGGTCTGAAATCAGGTCATCAAACTTGACAGCAAGTTCCTTTACTCACTGAATCATCTCTTGGCCATGATTCTTTGTGCTTTGAGTTGAGAGCTTCTATGCAGTCTCAACCTGTGCATTGCGACCCCTTGGGGGAGTCAAAGGACCTTTCACAGGGGCCACCTAAGACCATCGGAAAACACAGATATTTACATTAGGATTCATAGCTGTAGCAACATTACAATTATGAAGCAGCAACAACGATAATTTCATGGTTGGGGGTCACCACAATCCGAAGAACTGTATTAACGGTCGCAGCATTAGGAAGACTGAGAACCTCTGGTCCACATGGTCCCCAATTTGGGTCTCTTACCTGCTTCTGCACTTCGAACAGCAGAGGTCACCCTACACACAGTGATTACTTCTTTGCCTTGTGCTTTTTTTTCTCCGCAGGCTGACTCTTCCACCATTTAGGGTTCAATTATCCAACTTTTCCCTGGTGCTATGGGTAGCCAAGGACTCTGAGGAACCTTCTGACATTTCAATTTTCCGAATATCTGTGACTAGAAACTTTTGGGTTTTTGTTGTTGTTGTTGTTGTTGTTTGTTTTTTTGTTTTTCCAGACAGGGTTTCTCTGTGTTACCCTGGCTGTTCTGGAACTCACTCTGTAGACCAGACTGGCCTCGAACTCAGAAATCCACTAAATCTGCCCAAAAGCTAGGATTAAAGGCGTGTGCCACCACGTCCTGCTGGAAACTTTTAATTGTATTATATAACTAAGAATATTTCTGAAGAACATGGGGGCATTCATGGCTATAATTCCACAGTAATTTCCTACTCTAACGTGAATTTACAGGTAAGTTACTACAACCACTCATTTAGAGGATGCTGTCCTGGGGTTCTCAGAGCATGAACTCAGTACCTTTGAGTGGGTACTTTGTGCCAACTACTATTTGTTTATAGCATTAACAAAATGAAGTCGTAAAACTGGGGTCATATGAGCATTGCCATGGTGACATAGCCTTAGGTGTCAGGACACATGCGTGTAACCATATTTCACTGATCCAGAATGTGGACTGCACAGACGCTACATAGTATCAAACAAAGCTGCCGGAGTACAGAACTTGTGCCTGAGTGTGCAGGAATTATTCCACTAGCAGAGAGAGGTAATTGAGGAAATGACCACAGGTTGAGTTACATGTGCATGCACATCATTGTTAGAAGAACAAGAAAGTGACAGAAAGTTTATCAGGCCCAGGACTAGAGTGAGTGATAGTGTGATCGTGCCAACAGCAGCAGCTAAGGTATCTGGTGGAATACTGGGTTGCCCCAGGGTGAATTGGCATATTGAGAAGCTTTCTTAACTTAGGTGAAATTCCATAGGTCACGTGAGGACTTTATGAGGCCCTGTGACTTAACTATCTGAAAGTATAATATTTACTCAATAAATATTAACCACGGCTTGTCAAGAATTAATACAGTCTTTTATGGTCTCCCTTTCTAATTTTATTCGAATTCTTCTCAATCTTAGTAAAAAAAAAAAAAAAAAAAAAAAAGACTGAAGGGTTTTTGTTTGTTTGTTTGTTTGTTTGTTTTTGCTTATCCAGTCAAAACACTTACTGATTACCTTCTTACGCCCCGCACCGTATGACACACTAAAGATTCATCAGTAAACGACGCACAGAATCAGAACAAGGTCTCCTCAGCCGCACAGATAATACCATAGCTATCTCCTGGCCTGATCCTCTCTCCACCCTTACTTGAATGGTCACCACACTTCGGTATGTCTCTGATTCACCTGATTCCCTCCCTCTCCAAACCCAGGTCTTCAACAAAAGCAGCAAAAGCTCTTAACTGCTGTATCATCTCTGCACCCCATGACCAATGCTCTGAGGCCCTCCCGCCAGGCTCTCTTCCTTTGGCTTTCCTAGAACAAGTGACCTAATTTATACGTTGTTATTGTTGTTGTTAAAATTAATATATGTATGTGTATAGTATACTCCTGTATGTATTCAAACATATGGGGCAGGGTGGTTAATGTCAGATGTCTTTTGCTTTTGGTTTTTGAGGCAATGTCCACTGCATAGCTCTGGCTGACTTTGAACTCAATCACTATTTTAAAAAGATTTATGGATGGTTAGAAACCACCCTGGGGGTTCTGAGAACCAACCATAGGTCTTCTGCAAGAGCAACAAGTACTCTTAACCATTGAGCCATTGATAAGATCGCTCACTGAAGATGGAACCCAACAAGTTGGCACTACTGGGATTATATAAATGTGCCACCATGCCCACTTTGTATGTGGGTGCTAAGGATCTGAACTCTGCTCTTTGTGTTTACACATCAAACCCTTTGATGAGCCATCTGAGCCATCTTCCCAGGCCTTATTTATTATTAGGGTCTCATGTAGCCTAATCTGGCCTTAAAACTTACTATGTAGTATCTTGCTTGAACCAATCCTCCTGCCAACACCTTCCAACAGCAAGGATTACAGGCTTATTGATTTGATAATCTATTCTAATGTAGACAGCTAACAGCCATTTGTTGATGCTTTTTGTATCCTGATCAGCTTGGACCTTGCCCCTGAACCCAAGATACCAAAATCTTATGGCTGGTGGAGGTGGGGGTGCTGTGTGGCAAGGACATATCCACAAGGCAATGGAGGAAGTATATAAAGAACTTCACTATTAAGTTGGTATACAGAACTCAACTGAATGTACAGAGTTTCTAGTAATGCTGGTCATAAATGCACGTCATAAAGAGAGACACAAGCTGGGCCTGGGTGTAGCCAAAAAGTGGGGTATAGACAATTCCTCTGACCTAATCACAAAAATTCAAGGGTTAACAGGTTCAAAAAAAAAAAAAAAAAAAGAGTCTTGTGGTTTGGCTCTTCCTTCCCAATGGTGGTTCAGAGAGCAGGCTCACACTGTGTGCTTCGTAAGTTAGCCAGGTACTTACACAGATTAGTCCCTCAAAGCTACCGCTGTACATAGCCTCAGTTCCCGGGAAGAAGATGTTACAGAGCAGCCAAGTCTTGCTGGGTTTAACAAGATCTACTGTGACGCTTTGTCTTTATGTCTCGGGTCATTGAGAAGAGGAGCTTCCACGGTCGGTGGTGGTGTGTGCCTTTAATCTCAGCACTCGGGATGCAGAGGTAGAAGGATGGCTGTGAGTTTGAGGTCAGCTTGGTCTACAGAGCTAGTTCTAGGACACTCAGAGCTAAACAGAGGAAAAAACAGAGAGAGAGAGAGAGAGAGAGAGAGAGAGAGAGAAGGGAGTGGGGAAGAGAGAGAGGCTGGGGTGGTGAAAGTCGTCTTACACACTGCTGCTGCTGCAGCTGGCTCACAGCTGGCAGGCAATGGCTGGAGGTGATGATGCAAGCTGTTGCTAGGTCCCTGTTGCTAGGAACCTGGGAGGAGCGTAGAAAAATCCCTTATAAGCCACCACTGCCTGTATGCACATAGACATAGGATGCCACCCACTGGAACATGGTTAACCTACCATGAGCCACGATCTTAAAGAAAACTGACTTTTCCCTCCTCTAGTAGCCATCGAAGGACAATAGCGAGTCAGAAATGTAAACATCATGAGACTCATGTTGTTCGGGTCAATCTTCTGCACGTTTTCTTTTCAGTGATGTGATGTGGTGGTGGTGGTGGTGGTGGTGTGTGTGTGTGTGTTGCCCACATAGGCCAGAAGAGGGCATCAGATTCCATGGAGCTGGATTACAGGTGGTCATGAGCAACCTAGTGTGGGCACTGGGAACTGAACTTGGATCCTCTAGAAGAACAAGAAGTTCTCTTAACAAATGAGTCAACTCTCCAGCTCCTCACTGGGGTCGGGGTTCATGAATGTGACAGCCTTGTGTCCAGCAGACATGATTTCACAGCAGTCTTCTATGACCTCTGCCTCTTCGATCTTTCTGGCCCCGCTTCCAAGATGTTCCCTGAGTCTCGGGTGGGGAGAGGGTATGAAACAAATGAGGAGGTCGCGAATTCTCTGCACTTTGATCAGTTGTGTCTGTATTCACCCTAGCGGCTGCATGGAGAAGCTTCTCTGATGACAGGGCAGGGTTGCACTGGTTCATGGGTAGAGGGACATGCATTCAGAAGGTCCTGTAATGTTTTGTCCTTTTAGCAAAATGATAGTAGCAGGGTTTATGACCTCCGGTGATGCATTCCTGGCCAGATTTACAGTGCCAGGTGTGCATGTCCTTCTGTGCAGTTGAATGTAAGTCCAATTAAAATGATGCTGGTTACCTGTAACATTTATGTCACTATTGTTGCACCAATGGGCATACCTTCCAGCCACAGTACTTCACAGGATTTATGCCTGACTGAGACAGTTGACAGCTTTTCTCCCCCAGCAGCCTGGAAAGCACCTTCCGGCTCTATACAAATTCACCAGTAGAGAGGATGTTTGTAGGTCCTGTGATCTAAGTGTGAGGTGACTTCAGCAACAGGGTCTTGTTGAATTCTAGCAGGTGACCAAGGATGACGGCGATAGCCTGTGTTGTTATAAGAGGTCTCTGGGATACTCCTGACCAGGTGTATTTTTTTTCTTTAAAATTAGGTATATGGGGGCTAAGGGGATGGCTCGATGTGTAAAGACCATACAGGCCTGGAAATTAGTGTTGTATCCCCAGAAGACACATAAAGGTAGAAGGAAAGAACTAACTCCACAAGGTTGTCCTCAGACCTCCACATATTCACAATGACTACCACATCACATCACCACCCTGCTATCACATACACACACACACACACACACACACACACACGCCAGCACCGTCACCACATCACACACACACTATCAGCACCACCACCGCTGTCAGCACCACCAGCACATTACACACATACCCACCAGCAGCAGCAGCAGCAGCAGCAGAAGCAGAAGCAGCACTACCACCAACAGTACATTTTGCAGGAATGAAATCACTACTATCTTAAAATCAATTATGATACCTTAAAAACACATTTAATACCTATAGTAAACGGTGGCATAACCTTTCTTCAGAAAGCTGGCTAAAATGCTTCACTAAAACAAACGTGTTCAGCGTAAATAAGGTGGTGAGAGAGAGTCTGGGGAATGAAAGAAACAAAACAGAAAAGAAGAGCAAATGGCAGCCGTGAATTTCACCTGAATGAACCACATTTTCCAAACAAAGAGCCTTGGTGATTCTGTGGCTCTCCTCTGAAGCTGTGAACGAGGGCCTCCCAGTCTGCCTGCCATTCTATTTGTGGGTCTCCTCCACTGCTGAGCCAGGCTTTGGTATCACCCAGCATATCGGAACATACAGGGCAGTGAGTCCAAGGCAGCAGGGCTTAGGCACTCCAGGTCAGCAGCTCCTGAGGCCTTCCTGTAGGAATCACAGTGATGACAAAGCCCTTCCACCCCTGACCCACCAACACCCACAGCAGAGCAGACCAGCCAGCAGTCTGAGGCTACACCAGGCTGAACGTAAGAGCTGTTTGGCCTGTGCCATATTTACTATAGGTGGTTTTTCTTCTTATATTTCTGCTATTGCTGTAAGATTCATTAATACAGAAGTGATGGGTTGCCATTTTTATCTGTTAGTTCAAGGTTATTAAATACAGTCATTGTTGTTGTTGTTTCCAGACCTTTCATCTGCCCAAGCTGAAACTCTAATACCAATACTCTCCTACAAGCCCCAAACACCTAGCAACTACTGTCTACTTTGTGTCTTTATGAGTTTGAGAACTTTAGAGGCCTTGCTTAAATAAATAGAATTGTGTGGTATTTGTCCTTTTGTGCCTGGCTTATTTCATGTAACATAATGTCCTCAAGCTACAGCATATGCTGGAATTCCCTTCCTTTTTAAGGCTGAATAATATTCCATTGTGAACAAACACCCCCTCAGTCCCCGCCCCCCCCCCAAGACCACTAAGGGATCTGGCCCCCTCATCTGGTCTCTGTGGGAATATACACAAACACAAATTAAAAATTTTTTAAAAATGCATATACAAATATCTCTTCAGATCTCTGTTTTTATTGGGCCACCATGATTCTATCTTTTGTTTTGTGTTTGAACAGTGGCACTATTTTCCATAGCAGCTGTGTGGTTTTACAGTCTCACTGAGCGCACACGGGCTCTCTCGTTCGTTCTCTCTCTCCTCCTGGGCACCGGTTATTTTCTGTCTGTTTTGTTTTGATAGTTGCCGTCCCCATGGTTTTGATTTGCATTTTGCTGATAATCAGTTGTGATTCTTTCATCAGGCCTGCACTACGGTTTAGGTGTGCTTCCAATACGTTGTTGACATGAAATTTTTGGAACTCTTACAACTGCCAATTGTCAGCTTCGCTGGACAGTTCGCAGAGTGGGAAGGGGTTGCTCTACCGGATACCAGAAGCTACTGTCTGTTCTCAGAAGTCCTGCCCGTGGCCTGCTGCCTGACCTGGGGGTCAGGATGAGGGGCGCGGATTTGTGACTCCACCCTCAGCTTGTCTCAGCTACCAGGTCTTCAGTCCAGGACTCTCACCCAGCCCAGCCCTGCACACCGTCTGCCCAACCCTGAGGCCTTCTGGAAACTTCCAAAGCCACTCTAGGGACCACATCTGGCTTCTCCACACATTTCTCATAATCATCTCTGAATACTGGCCAAAAAATATTTGCCAAGCAAATTAACAGAAAGGAGTCGTTCCCTGTAAAGCAGAAAAAGCCAGCCAAGAATCTAGACATTGAAGGCAGCTTGCGTGGTGGCAGGCTCTTCAGCAGCTGCGGTCCCTGTGCCCCTTGCAGGTCGCAGCCCACATTTCTGGCGCTTTGCTCTGATCCAAAACTGCTTACTGCGGCTTCCAGAGGTGACAGAGTCAGCGGCAGGGGCGAAACCATTCTCCGTTGCAGTAATTGCGCAAATGGGCCAAGGCTCCTCTGATGACTAAGCCCTTAGCAACCCCCTCAGGGAGAAGCGGGTGGACCCAGGGCTCTCCCACGGTTTGTCACAGTTAACCAGGAAGTGTGGGTGAAGACACCAAACCTTGGGAGACAAACACAAGACCTCGCCCGATTGAGAAGCTGAGCAGAACCCTCGGGGCCTCCCTCTTGGCTGTACCCACTAAATCCCCTAGTATCAGCCTATGAGCAGATACTAAAGGGTGCCGGGGATTTGAAGTCTGGTCCTCAGACTTGCACGGCTAACAACTTTTACCCACTGAGCTATTTCCGGTGCCATGATATCCTTGTAAAACCCCTAGAAATTTGCCTTTAGTCTTTTACCTAGCTCTGGCTAGCCTGAAACTTGGTATGTAGACCAAGCTGGTCTTGAACTCACAGATACCCACCAACTGCCTTTGCCTCTCAAGGTATGTACCACCACATTTTACTTTAAAAAAAAAAAACCATTAGAATAGTAGTTGATATTTATTGAACATCTGTGAAACACTATACTCCTTTACACTATACACACACACATATACACACACATACATTATTCAGTTCTACAGCAACACTAGGAAGCCACGACTCCTAAAATCATATCCTTTGTTACAAATGAGAACCCAGGCAGACAAGGACCAGATGCCCTAGGATGCCGGGAAGCTGGCAGGCCAGAGAGGCCTGCACCCTGGGACTTCCCTATGCCCTAACAGGCATCTGTTAATGAATTATAACTTAACACAGTGAGAAGATATTCAAAAGGGCTGGAGAGATGACTCGTCATCAAGAGCATCGGCTGCTTTTCCAGAGGACCTGGGTTCAATTCTCAGCACCTACATGGCAGCTCACAACTGCCCATAACTCTAGTTCCAAGGGATCGGTCACTTTCTTCTCACCTTTGAGGGTACCAGGCACATGCAAGCAAAACACTCATACACATAAAATAATAAAATAATTAAAAAAAAATTTTTTTTGAAGAAGAAGATATTCAAGAGTACTATTTTCACTATCCCCTGGAGGAGCTTCAGGTGAACGATTCTATTTTTCCCTTCATTTATAAGCATAAATAGAAGTAAATTCTAGTCCTCAGTGACATTTCTTCTTTTGAATCTTTGTTGAAAGATGGTTCAAATTGCTGCAAAGCCCCGGACCTCATCTGAATGACTGAGACGCTGCCGCTGCTCAGTTATGAAATACAGGTTTAGCTACAGGCGGGGATGAAACTGGTACAGCCACCTAGAACCCTGCTGGGCATCATTTCCTGAAGCTGAGTGCACCCTTACTCTCTGATCCAGCAGCTCCACTCTTACACACAAACACCGAAGTCACTGAGGCTGCAGCCCACCAGAGACCTCTTTCTAGAATGATCTCAGCCAAAGCCAAGCATGATAATACAGATTGCAAGCCAGGAACTTAAAGAAAAGAATATTGTTGGCACGGTGTTACAAGATTTTTCTCCCTGGGGTGGAGACTAGACCACATCTGCCCCTCTGCTCCAGTGAGAAATCAAGGTTCAATTCCATCAAAGCTCACCCTGGGGAACCAATCAGTGCATCAGGCTTATGTACAGAACATACAGGTCTGGGGGGGGGGGTAAGGGAAGGAGCACAGGTAACCTTAACGCAGAAAAGGAAGAGCTGTACCCAGCATGGGTGATGACCCCCATGGCTGTATAGGTGGAGCTCTTTCCCCTAGTCCTCTGGCCTTCCAGGCCCCAAGGCCATGGGCAATTAAGGAAGCATTGCATACAGCTGGTTGGAAGGAGTAGCTGGATACTCAGGTAAAGGTTCCAGGGCCTTCCCTTCCCCATCCTTCTGAAAGGGAACTCATTAGTCAGCAATCCCGGGCGTGATGATCTTTTGCAAGCAGGCATCGCTGAATTCATTATGATGGTGGCAATTTGGTTCAGAGTGACAGTACAAAGCTTTCTTTTTGTGCTCTCTTTGTAGGTGTTAACTCCACAGCATGGATGGGGCACATAATTGTAATGAAAAGAACCAAAGCCAGGCCTAGATTGGCGCCCCCTAGTGGCCCCCTCTGGGAGTACCTTTATGAATAGTCTGAAAACAGGCAACACACTCACAGAGATGCTGTCTTAGTTACATTTCCTGTTCCTGTGATAAAAATACCCTAGCCAAAGTAAATTTAGAGAGAAAGAGTTTGTTCTGGCTCACAGTTCCTAGGGGACAGCCCATCACAACAGGACAGTCACAGCATCAGGGACTTGAAGCCAGCGGTCACACTCCAAAGACAAGAAGGGTTTGATGTTTGATTGCATGCAGCTCACTCTCTCCTTTTTATATGAATTGGAATCCCAATCCAGGGGTCTTAGTTTGGGTTTTATTGTCATGAAGAGACATCATAACCATGGCAAATCTTATAAAGGGCAACATTTAATTGTGGCTGACTTACCGTGTCAGAAGCTAGCCTATTATTGTCATGGCAGGAAGCATGGCAGTATACAGGCCAGCATGGTGCTGAAGACAAAGCTGAGAATTTTACATCTACATCTGAAGGCAGCAGAAGGAGACTGTGTGCCACACTGGGTGTAGCTTGAGCATAGGAGATCTCAAAGCCAGGCCCCACAGTGACATACTTCCTTCAATAAGGCCACACCTACTCCAACAAGGCCACACCTCCTAATAGTGCCATTCCTGTGGGCCAATCATTCTATTGAGGTCATTCCTATTCAAATAATAGTGGGTGGGTCTTCCCATGACAACTAACCTAATCAAGATAACCCCTCACAGGTGTGTCGGGAGTTTGCCTCCTAGTGATTCTAGAGCCCCTCATGTTGGTAATTAACATTAACAATCACAGGTGCCCAGTTAGTGGTTGGTGACTTTTTATTGTTGTTGATTCTGGTTTTGGGGTTGTTTTTGTTGTTGTTGTTGTTGTTTTGGTTTTTTTGAGACAAGGTTTCTCTGTGTAGCCCTGGCTGTCCTGGAACTCACTCTGTAGACCAGGCTGGCCTCTAACTCAGAAATCTACCTGCCTCTGCCTCCCAAGTGCTGGGATTAAAGGCATGCGCCACCACTGCCCCTCATGGTTGGTGACTCTTTTCCTGGCTAATTTGGTGTCATCTATGGGGTAGGTTCAATTTGAAAACCTCATTCTACTAATGACATATTGATCGGGGACTGTTATTGAAACATACAAAGAACTCTCAAGACCTGGCTACAGAAAAATTAACACAACAATAAAAAAAAAGTAAAAGAAAGGGCAAAAGATCTGATGAGACAACTCACCAAAGAAGACACACAGATGCCAACAGAACATATGAAAAGATACGCCTCTCTCTGTGTCCTCAGGGAAACATAAATCTAAAAGATAACAAGATGCACATCTATCAGCCTGGCTAAAATCCAGAACACGAACACCACCAGACAAGGATGTGAAGCAAGCGGAACTCGGAGCCATGGCTGTGGGATCCAAACAGAATGCGACTTTGGGACACACCTTGGCATTTTTTTGTAAAAGTATTCTTACTGTGAAATCACACTCCTTGGCGTTTAGCCAAAGCAATTGAAAAAACATGTCCACACAGACACCTGCACTCAAACGTTAATAGCCGCTTTGTTTGTAACTGTCAAAACCATTGGGTAAACGGATAAAGTGTGGTGCATTCAGAGAATGGTGGAATAGTGAGCCAGGAAAACATATAAGGTGCCGTTTGCTAAGTGAAAGAAGCCAACCTGAGAAGGCTCCGTGTTTTAGGATTCCAGTGAGGCAGCTCTGGCATTCTGGAACTCACCCAACTATGGAGAGAATGAAAAGATGTTTGCTCTGCTGGAACAGTGGGAGATGTGAGTCGCCCTGTGCACACATGTGCTCTGTGCCTGATGCAGAGGCCAGAGGAGGACACAGGTGGCCCTCTCCATCACTCTCTCCCTTGTTCTCTTGAGACAGGGTCTCTCGTTGTACCTGGAGCTTGGCTGGCAAGCAGCACACAAACATGCAGACACACACAAAACTGAAATAAAATGTAAAACCCCAAACAAGTAACAACGAAATAAACAACAAAAAGGGGTTTGGTTTGGTTTTTTTAAGATTTAGGATTTTTTTTTTATTCTTAAGTTATCTATTTTTAACTGTGCCTATGAGTTTGTGTCTATGTGGAAGTATGTGCACATGAGTGCGAGTCCCATCAGAGACCGTAGGGATCAGATCCCTGGAGCTGAATGAAGTTATAAGCAGTTGTAAGCTGCCAAATACGTGAAGAGTAGTAAGTGCTCTTAACCAGAGCTACCTCTCCTGCCTCAAAACTCTTCACACACACAAAAGATAAAGTACTTGGCAATAAACTCAACTAATTTTTTTTTTCTTTTTGAGGCAGGGTCTCATTAAATAGCCCTGGCTGGCCTGAAACTATGTAGATAAATCCTTGAACTCACAGGGAGTCACTTGATTTTGCCTTCTAAGTGTGAGGATTAAAGGTGTGGACCACCATGCCCAGTGACACATGGAATGCATGTTTTTTGTTTGTTTGTTTGTTTGTTTTTTGGTTTTTCGAGACAGGGTTTCTCTGTGTAGCTGTATAGCCCTGGCTGTCCTGGAACTCACTCTGTAGACCAGGCTGGCCTCGAACTCAGAAATCTGCCTGCCTCTGCCTCCCCCCGAGTGCTGGGATTAAAGGCCACCACTGCCCGGCAGGGAATGCATGTTTTTAAAAGATTTATTTATTTATTTATTTATTTATTTATTTATTTAATGCATATGAGTACACTGTAGTTGTCTTCAGAGACACCAGAAGAGGGCATCAGATCACTTTGCAGATGGTTGTGAGCCACCATGTGGTTGCTGGGAATTGAACTCAGGACCTTTGGAAGAGCAGTCAGTGCTCCTCACCACTGAGCCATCTCTCCAGGCCCAGAACACATTTTAAAATAAGGGGAATTTATTTTTATTTTTACATATACAAGTGTTTATCTGCATGCTTGTAAATGTACCATGTGTCTGCCTGGAACCTCGAAGACCAGAAGAGGGCATCAGGTCTCCTGAAATAGGAATTACAGAGTCGTGAGCTGCCCAGGGGTTTGGGGGGTGTCCCAGGAACTGAACATACCTCCTCTGAAAGAGCAGCCAGTGTTCTTAATCACTGAGCCATCTCTTGAGCTCCAAGAAAATTTTAAAAAGAAGAAGAAAAGTTTAAAAACTGGGAGAAAAAAAAAAGAACTAATGGGTGCTTCCTCTTGGATTTATCTGAACATGAGTGTGCTCTCAACCAAATCCATTATCTCATGAGGTGAGCTGATTCTCAAGTTAGTAGAAAAGTCAAACCACAAAATCAGAATGGGAACTCTACAGAAGAGAGCTAATAAGGATGTCAGGCTGTCGGTGCAGTGCCTTCCAACCAGGCGGAGGCATCATAATGCTCACAGACTAGAGAAGCCTGAGGCATCTGTGTCAGCAGCTGGATCAGTGCATCGACAAGATCCAAACCCATATGGAAGGGTGGCATTTGAAAATAGTGGGGCGGGGTT
Source organism: Arvicanthis niloticus (assembly GCF_011762505.2). Classification (NCBI taxonomy): domain Eukaryota; kingdom Metazoa; phylum Chordata; class Mammalia; order Rodentia; family Muridae; genus Arvicanthis; species Arvicanthis niloticus. The sequence continues at coordinate 114,341,267 of NC_047659.1, read as the reverse complement.
GGGGGGGGGGAAGATGGATTACTCAATACATAGCTTCGGGAAAGCTGACGACCAGCTGGAGTCTTCCTGTTCTCCTTACACCAAAGACAGTTCCAGATGGCAAGGCAGTCTGAAAACACATGGAATACCAGAAGACGGCTTGAGAAATGTAAAAAGCAAAAGCAAAAGCAAACAGGAAAGACTGTTCTAAGGAAGACACGTCTAAAACCCGGAAGGCATCACGGAAAGGACTCTACATGCTAGTACACGTATGCTGATTGAGATTAAATTATTATTCTCAAAGCTTTTCAAGGGCTGACAAGGTGGTGAGCCACATGACATCACTTCCTTAAGTCCCAGGTTCCCACAGAAAGATGGGAAGGGAGAAGTAACTCCACTAAGTTGTCCTCTGACCTCAACATATGCACTGTGGCATTCACACCTACATATACATACATCATACATACTACTAATAACAATAAATAAAATTATTTATTTATTGTATGTGGGCATTGTTATTTGTTATTTTGTCTTTTTTTTTTTTTTTTTTTTTTTTTTTAAGAGCTGAGGACTGAACCCAGGGCCTTGCGCTTGCTAGGCAAGCGCTCTACCACTGAGCTAAATCCCCAACCCCGGGCGTTGTTATTTGCTGTTTTGTTCTTTGAGATCAGGTCTTACTATGTAGACCAGGATGGCACTGAACTCAAAACTTGAGTTGCCTTTGCCTCCCTCCTCAGTGCTCTGGGATTAAAGGCATGTGACATCACACCTGGCATAAATAAAGTTTTTAAAAGTTGTTTGAAATGACAAACCTGGTAAAAACATGGTCCACTCACGTGATAAAGGTCTGGTTTGCTTTACTTAGTTTATAAAAAAACTACTGCTATGACCAAGAGTTGGCTGATGAGATGTTTCAGTAGGTAAGGGTTCTTTTGTCAGGTGTGGCAAGCTGAGTCCAATCCCCAAGAGCTCTTGAGATGCTGGGTTACAAACAAACCTGGCTTTTACTTTACATGGGTGTTGGGGTCCTGAACTCACGTCCTCATGTTGGCATAGTAGGCAATTTACTAAGTCCTCTCTCCAACCCTCAAAAAGTTTTCTCTTTGTTTGTCTGTTTGCTTGCTTGATTTTTTTTTTATTCACACATCTAAGTATGCTGCAACAGAATTCAAAGACACCTGACAGGACCTGAGGAAGTAGACACACCTCCACTGTGTTCCGTTGTGCCACACAGACATGTGGTTTTCAAATTACTTATCCAATATACTGAACATACAAAAGGCTTTCCGAAAACTTAAACAACAAATAAAACAAATAACCCAAGCTCCTAAAACTCAGCAATAAAAAACCAGCCCGACTGAAAAACGGGCAAAACCTTGAATGAACATTTATTTTTAAAAAGATACACAATTAATAAACAGATGAAATGATGACAAATGTCACTATTAGAAAAATGCAAGTCAGAAACAAAACAAAAAAATTGCTTCACACCAATTGGAATGGATATTGTCAATATCAAAACCAAAAATGAGCCCTGGGGAGATTCCAGACAAAGTGGAATCTCAAAATGATTCAGCTGCTGTGGAAAACAGAGAGAGGGTGCTTCCTGACAAAATAACAGGCACAATCACCATTAAATCCAAAGTTCCCTTTCTGGGTCATACCCTGTGGTGGTTTGAATGAAAATGGCCCCCATAGGCTCAGAGGGTGTGGCATCATTAGGAGGTGTGGTCTTGTTGGAGTATGTGGCCTTGTTGGAGAAGTGTGTCACTGGAGACGGACCTTGAGGTTTCAGAAGCTCAAGTCAGGCCCAGTGGCTCACTCTCTCTTCCTGCTGCCTGCAGATCAAGATGTAAAACTCCCTGTTCCTGGGCTGGAGAGATGGCTCAGCGGTTAAGGGCACTGATGGTGGCTCACAGCCATCTGCAATAGAATTTGATGCCATCTTCTGGTGTGTCTGAAGACATCAACAGTGTACTCATACAAGTAAAATAAATAAATCTTAAAAGAAGAAAAAACAACAATTCTCTGTTCCTTCTCCAGCACTGTGTCTGCCTGTGCATCACTGCTTCCCACCGTGACGATCGTGCACTAAACCTCTGAACTGTAAGCCAGCAGCAATGAAATGTTTCCCTTTATGGGTGTTGACATGGTCATGGTGTCCCTTCACAGCAATAGAAAACCTAACTAAGATATATCAAGAAGAACACAAAGCAATACAAAGATTAAACCCAGATATAGGAAGAGACAAAGAAATGTCTGTGTTCTCATGTTCATTAATCATAAACTGGGGAAGCCATGCATATGCCAATGGGAGAATTGGTATGGAAGGTTTGGTGCAGACGCACGGTATTACTCACCCCACCCCCTCCCCAGAAAATGCAATTCTGACTTAAGGAAGGTGGATGAACACTGAGGATGAGGATGGTATACTAAGTGAAACAAGGGCAACTCCAAATTGTGTTTAGAATGTAAATGATGCCCCATGGGTTCCTGCAGGTAAGCTTTTGGTCCCACCTGCTGGTGCTGATTTGGAAGGCTGTGGAAGGGTTAGGAGGTGGGGCCCAGCTGGGGGTCACTGGGCACAGACCCAGGGGATCAGAAGCCTGTCCCCACTTCCTGTCCTTTTCTGTTTCCTGACTACAGAAGTAACATGACCAGATGCCTCCTGTCTTCCCTGCCATGGACCATGCCTTCACAAACTTCCACTCCTTGTTTAAAGGTGGCTTTGTCATGTGTTTTGTTGCAGCAGGGAGAAAAGTAATGATTCCAATTGGAGACCTCACCTAGCCACAGCCAGACAGTAGAGCGTTAAGGGCTCAGAAAAAATACTGCTCAGGAGAGAGATTCACTTTGGCGTGAGGAGAAGTATTGAGTGAGCTAGGTAGTGCTGACGGCTGCACCATACTGTCAATGAAATTAAACCACACACGGAAAAATTGTTTAAGTGGCAAACTGTCTGCTGTGCTCATCTCAGTGCAACAAAGGAAAGAATATTATTATAAACTCAGAAGACAAAGGAGAGAATAGTGAGCCGCCCTCAGCCTAAGTTACCAAGTGTGTGTGTGTGCAGATGGGTATGTGTAAGGTCCAGGACGCTGCCAAAGAATATTTGAATAGTGTTAAGTAGGTTTCTGGGACTGCAGAGTCTTAAACATTTGATAGACACACCAGACTTAAAAAAAAAAAAAAAAAAAAAAGATTTGGGCCATTGTGTGGTAGTGGTTTTGGCAGCCATAAATCATCAAAATCCCTTTTATCATATCAGAATTTAACACCTCCCAATCTGCTGCTGCACCCACCCATCACTTACTCGTGCATACGCATATTCGGCACACATACTTGCATATTCGTGCGCACACACCATTGGTAGTGCCAACCATCATTCACCCATTGGCGATTCTTTGTTAGGAAAGGGCATCCACCCCTCTGAGTGCGTTAAACCCCAGCTGCATTCGGCTCAGGAAGCAGAGAAGAGGATGGTCTCCATTTGCGTCTGTCTGTCTCTGGGAACTTCTTGTAGCAGGTGACACACACAACTGTCCATGTGGCTTTAGCCACACGTTCCCATTAGGACAGTGTGACTGGTTTATAGACCAACAACACAGCAGGCTGAGTGTGGTGATGGTGGCTGTAAATCTCAGCACTTGAGAGGCAGAGGGCAGAGGATTGTAAATTCAAAACCAGCATGGGCTACACAGTAAGATACTGTCTTTAAAAACTATAAAGTAAATGACAAGAAACATAAATACAAGTTTATTCAATGCAATTTTATTAAGTGGTTTTCTCTGAAACTCACACTCAAGCTAGATGTAGGCAAGATCTGTTCTTTTCAGTTGTTTTATGGATGTTGTACAGATAAATCCCCTGCAAACTATTGGCTGCTATTTTACAATCTCAATGATATGCAAAATGTTCTGGGTTCCTGAACTCTGATCCTCTGTCTCAGAAGACTCTTATGAGATTACACAGTAGGGAGAAAGCTGCTTTTCTCTATTTCCTGCTCACCAGCTGGGTCCTAGTAACAAAAGCCATGTCTTAATGGATGGGGCATCTCTGGACCAGCTCTCCAATGTCCATCCACCAATGTCAAGCCAAAAGCAGCTGTACAGTCAACATGGCATGTGGAAGTAGGGAGTGGTGAAGTGTCTGATGGGTAAGAATGAGAACCAGAGCTCTGATCTGTGTGTGTGTGTGTGTGTGTGTGTGTGTGTGTGTGTGTGTATGTGCGTGTATGCACGAGTGCGCACACACACAGAGTGAGAGAGAAATAAGCACATCCCTGGAGCTTTCAGGGCAGCCATTCTAGTTAATCTGTGAGCTCCAGGTTCAAAGACAGAATTTGTCTCAAAAGACAAGCTAGTGATAATGGAAGATACCTGGTCTCAACATATGATCTCCTCATCTGCTCATTTACATAAACATGTACATAGATGATGCACCACAAACAAAAAGGGGGAAGTAAGGATTTCAAGAAGCATAATCCTCGATTTTCAGTGTTAGGGTAGCACCCAGCATCTCACATCAGAGTGCTGGCTAAGCAAGCACTCTGCCACCTAGCTTCAGCCACAGCCCTGCACTGGTTTGTTGTTTAGAACAAGGTATTGTATACACTGCACCACAGAAGGACTATATGTACAAACCTAGAAAACTGAAAGACCAGGTAATGCTGAGTCAGCAAGGATGTCATGCTTTTGTTTCTTCTCCATAAACATGGAGGGGTTCATGTGTGTGCATGTGCACACACACATACTCACTTACACACACAGAGAGAGAGAGAGAGAGAGAGAGAGAGAGAGAGAGAGAGAGAGAGAGAGAGAGAGAGACGCACTCTGGAAAACAGGGGACACAGGAGATCTATCATGCAGCCCAGACTTTAGGAAACACTCCTCATCTCTGCTGTTCCTGACTGAGTTGCCACCAACTTTCCACTGCCCTGTGACCATTCACCACACAGCTAGTATTGGTAAATCATATATTACCCTGCAAGCATCTAATCCCGGGGAGAACGTTACAAGGTTAGAGCTTTCCTTTGTTCTCCCACAACCTGTTACTTAGACCCTTAGGTGCATGGACTGAGTCACCTATGCAGCTGCCTGGGAATCTTCATCTAGGATCAGCGTAAGCAGTGCTGGCTGCTTATCTTCAACTCGCACACTTGAGATGCCCCAAGGCACTTCTTTGTCTCAAAAACAGACTCTACAGTCATGGCTGCTTTTCCTTAGACTTGCTCAGTCTTCCTTCCATTTTGAGGAAGAACAAGACAACACAGCCAGGGATGTCTTCCCTGGATAGGATAACTCTGCCCAGGCTTGTAGCCAAGGAAAACAGACATGACTCAAGACACATCACATGGCCAGGACCTGCAACACTTTGGCTCACAGTCCCCCTACCCCTACCTCCCACCCCCAGCAGGCAAGGGTGAAAAAGCTAGAGGTGGTGTAATCTCTGTCCTCAGGGGTTCCCCTGGAGCTCTGTGCCTGCCCGCACCATCAATGCAGAACTGTGGGACAGGTGAGGCCAGGTTCCCTGTGGAAACCACAGCAGAGCTAAGGAGTATCTGACACCAAACAATTTCAAAAAACGCAAAGACCTGAGAGGTCCTGGTGAACCAGCTAGGACTCTGAGAGTGGGAAGTTTGCCCTGGTGGTGGCAGCGCATACTTGCAATCCCAGGATTCAGTGGTAGGAAGTTGGTGAGTGGGAGACCTTGTCTCAGTAACAAAACAATGGTAGACAGTACTGTCGGCTCTGAGGTGGCATCTTTGATCTTGTCAGCCAATAAGAAGTTGAGTGGCAAGGGTATGTATTTCTAGACCAGGGTCAGCTATGCTGGAAGCTTTGGAGTTATATTTTTTCCAGCCATAGAGGCTTCTGAATGGGGAGCTGGTTGTTTGTTGAGATCAAGCACATTCGGCTGTTTGGTTGGTTGGTTGGTTGGTTTTGAGTGTAAGGGTATATAAGACCTTCTAGTGTGGCTTCCCTTTAATACAGTTCTTTGTGTTGTGGTGACCCCTCCCCATGATAACATTATTTTCATTACTACCCCATGACTGTAATTTTGCTACTGTTATGAATTACAGTGTGAATATCTGTATTCTCCAGGGGTCTTAGGTGAAACCTATGAAAGGGTTCCTTGCCACCCTCGGGGGGGGGGTCGAGACCCCCAGGATGAGAGCCACTGGCATAGAGGGTTACTGGTTCAGAGGGTGTGCAGAGCTGCCATCAGGGTGTGGAGGACTGAAGGCTGTAGAAAGCTGGGACAATGCAACTGTGTCTAAGGAGCAGCTGAGACCTCCAGAAGCAGGGACAGGTCTGTAGTCACAGCTTCTCTGGCACTTTAATAGAAAACAGGGCCTTGCCAATAAGTTGACTTTGGACTTTTTTCCTCTGGAACTGTAAATCTTTGTTTTAAGCCATGCATGTTATGTTATGTCTTCCAGGGAATAGTGTCACACAACAACCATAATCTCTTAGTCCTTGTAAGTACTGGAATTACATAATTTACAGCTGTGTGCTCCCTACTCCAACCTTGTGATGCCCCACTTTAACATATCTATCTATCTATCTATCTATCTATCTATCTATCTATCTATCTATTTATTCATTCATTCATTTATTCATTCATTCGTTCATTTGGGAAGAAAGCACTTTGGAGGTCAGAAGACAACTTGCAAGAAGTTCGTTCTCTCCTTCTATCATGTGGCTCCCAGGTATCAATCTCAGGCCATCAGGGTTGGCATGAAGTGTCATTACTCGCTAGACCAGAATAACTTTCTAAGCCATTGTTATGTGGATATGACTCTTGTAAGATATAAAGAATCTGGAGAGCTGGAGAGATGGGTCAAGTTGAGAGCACCTATTATTCTTGCAGAGGACCCAGGTTTAATTCCCAACACCTACTTGGTAGTTGATAGCCACCCATAACCCCAGTTCAGTTCAAGGGGATCCAACAGATACGTGCAGGCAAAAGATTCATCCATATGAAGTAAAATAATATATTTTTTTAAAAGACAAGATCCATATAAAAGCTAAACTACACATGGAAGAGACGGACACATTTGGTGATTGAGTAATCATGGGAAAGAAGACACTGAAAATGGAGGCAGTTAACATTTATTGGATGCTGGCTATGATCCCAGCAAATTCCAGCTGAGTGTATATAGTCGAGGAGAGAGATGCGGCCCTCACAAGGAGATCAAGGCTAATGGGGAAATGCACCTGCAGGCTCTGTAAGCACCACGAAGGTCCCATGAAAACTTAGCCAACTCTATCACGTGATCCAGCTGTCTCACTTTAGGCACACGGCCAAAGGACATGCCATCAGCACATTGCAGAGACACCTGCACTCCCACGTACCCTGCAGCACTGTTCACAATAGCCAAGATAGAGAGTCACCAAAACAGCCACTGAAGGACAAATACAGAAAACATGTATGTGCAAAGCAGAACAGTACCAATCCATAAGAAGAATGACACCAGGTCATTGCACAGAATGGAGGGGAACTGGGGGGGTGGGGGGTCAGTGTGCTATAAAATAATCCCAACAGAGAAATACCATGTTCTCACATAAAAAATATTCAAAAATGGACACAAATGTTCCAAACTAGTGTTGGCTAGAAGTTGGGCAGGGAGGGTGGTGGTGCAGATGGATACTGGGTGATGGTACCCAAACGGTGAGGAAGAGGACAGGGGAATGTCCGAGGGCTGATGATGTTTGTTGTGTTATGTTGCCTGCTGATGGAGAACTAGAAGGGAGACTCTCACAGGCTACAAGTGAAAAGAAATGAGCTACAAACGCTAAGTATCCTCACTTGATAAACTTTCCCTGCTGTCCAGACTCTTAAGACCTTCTCTGAAAAGTTAGAATTGAACCTTGTGGTGGTTGGAACATGCTTGGCCCAGGGAGTGGTAGTATTAAGACGTGTGGCCTTGTTGGAGGAAGCATGTCACTGTAGGAGTGGGCTTTGAGAGACCTTCCTCCTAGCTGCCTGGAACCCAGTTTTCTCCTGTTGGCCCCGCCTGCCTTTGAATCAAGATGTAGAACTCTCAGCTCCTCCGGCCCCATGTCTGCCTGGATGCTGCTTTGATGATAATGGACTGAACCTCTGAACCTGTAAGTCAGCCCCAATTAAATGTTTTCCTTTATAAGAGTTGCCTTGGTCATGGTGTCTCTTTACAGGAATGGAAACCCTAAGGCAAACCTTATGGGCTTTTTGAGGGACTCATGAGATGGTCCCTAAAAGTTTCTGTTTAGATGCACTGACAAGGATGAAGTCAGCTGGTATTATTAATGACCCATACTCTAGAAACTTCCACCCCAGGTCCCAAAGTAATTTCTAAGAGAACAGAATCTGGCATACCAGAGCTTAGCTAGGAAAAACGGTGAGCTTATGCCCAGGAACACACCACCCAGCACATGAGTATAAAACTGTCTTTAAACTCCATCCATAGAATCTTACTGGCATCTACGCACACTGGTTCAGGGCAGCCTGCCCTACCTCTCTCTGCAGCATACAAGAGTCGGCTCTCTTTTAGAGATGCCATCACTGGTGTTCTCAGGAGGGTCCTGTTTTCTTCCTGATGGCTTCTCTATTAACTTCTATTTCTTAATCTGCTTAAGATGTCTTTCAGGGTTCAGCAAGATAGCTCAGTGGGTAAGACACTTGCCACAAAACCCGAATTAGATTCCCAAGACCCAGATTGTGGCAGAGAAGAAGGAACTCGGGAAAGTTATCCTCTGGCTTCTAGATTTGAGTCTTCACATATGTACTGTACACACTCGTACACACTCACACATACACACACACACAATTTTTAATAAAGTCTTTCAACTGGTTGTTCTTGGCTTTAATCCTCTGGAGGCAGATGCAGGAGGATCTCTGTGAGTTCTAGGCTAGCCTGGTCCCTGGTCTAAATACTCCAGGCTAGCCAGGGTTACATAGTGAGACGCTTTTTTTTTTTTTTTTTTTTTTTTGGGAATGGATAAGTTGTTTTTATTCTTTTCTTTTACAGAGGTAATTTCTTTTTTTTTAATTTTTCATTTATTTTTATTGGATATTTTATTTACATTTCAGATGCCATCCCCTTTCCCCATTTCCCCTCCCTAGAAAACTCCTATCCCATGCTCCCTTCTCATTTTTGCTTTTATACAATTTTTTTAATGTTAATCAAAGTCTTTATAAGTTTGGCAATGCTTGATATCAATCAGAAGTGTAACCAAACACCCAACCTAGATATATCAACCATCTTTGACTGGCAGAGACATGTGAACATCCGACTCTATGTCAACCCCCTCTCTCTTGTCACCTAGCTTCTCCTCTTCTTCTCCTCCTCTCCTTACTCCTCCCACCTTAGCTCCTCCTACATATCACCCTTCTTGTTAAAATAAAACTTTTCTCTCAAAATACAATTAGAGCATAACTATACCAATTTGTGTAAGGTACAAGATAGACCTAGTATCCAGTCCATCATTTTGTTGACTAACCAGGGCCTCTGTCATTTCTCCTAACTAAAAGACTTAGTTCTGAACCTGGCTTTTTTCTTGGCTTTCGGATGAATGCCAGCTGAAAACCATCCTCTCAAATCTTTTCTCTCAAAGTAAATAGCCAGGATTGGCTATGAGGCTACAAGTCTTCAACTCTGTCAGAAATCCAGAATGGCTGAGTTAACTGAAATTATGGGAAGCACAAAGCTTAGCCAATTTATAGAGACCACTGAACACCTGGACAGTCCCTATACTACAAAACGTTAGAGCATCCAGTCTTCAGCCTTCTGGCCCAGGATCATCTGACAGACCTAGTGATGCAGAATTATTAAGGGCTGCTTACTTGGCAGATATAATCAGTCAACTATTCCACAAGTGTGTCCTTTTCTGGACAGTTATTTGTCTGTAGATGAAAAGAGGCAATTCTTGCCTAGTGGCTGACTCACCACAACTAGAGTAACTCCAAAGATGCTCAATTTCTTCTTAGAATCCAAGACAGGAAGGTGTCAGAAGCAGACAGGGTGAGACCCTGTCTTGAAAGAAAAAAAAACCTACTAATAAACTTGGGAATGGGGAAGATGGCTTCATCAGTAAAGTGTTGTGCCAGCGGCCAAGGAAGGTGGCGGCTGCAAAGGCAGGCTGGGAGTCGGCCCCATCTTGGAGATTTAAAAGTACAGCCTTCCTGGGACATACTTGATTTTAGTTTAATGAGTCCTATTCTAAACTTCTGGCCTCCCAGACCTTAACATCACAAGTTTGTATTGTGTTCAGCCATTAAGTTCTACTGTTTATGCTGTAATAAGAAAGCACATGTACCTGTATTTAAAAGGAAAACCAAGGGTTCTCCTTAAGCCACCATTCAGCATTACTATTGTTGTTGTTATATCACCATCACCACCACCACCACCACCACCACCACCACCACCACCACCACCACCACCACCATCATCATCATCTAAAACACTTGACCTGCCAAATACTAGGAAAAATGTTCTTGGTCCAATGGCATTAGGAAACTATCAGCTTTTGGTTTGTTGAACACAGTCTCACTCTGTATTGGCTGACCCCTAACTCAAAGACCCTGCCTCTGCTTCCTCAGTGCTGGAATTACCCCACTAAGTGCTGCTGGATTTTCTTTTAAAAGCTCAGGTGGGGCCTGTGAGGTCGCTCAGTGGGTAACACACTTGCGCTCAAGTCTGACAAGCTGAGTCCCCCACAACCTGGGGCGCACATAATGCCATAGAGAGAATGGACTCCCAGAGCTGTTCTCTGACTGCGGCAGGTGCGCTCACACACACATCATCCCCACACAACAAAAAGGGGAAAAAAAGAGAGAACATTTTCTATGTCCTCTCTCCTCAGTGTGGTCATGGAGCGGCAGCAGTCTCTCCTGAGGCTCACTGGACATGCAGAACACCCAGTGCTGCACCAGACCTGTGGAACCATGTGACTGTTAACAAAGTAACTGATTTGAGTGTCTCCTAAAAACCCGAGAAACACTAATCAAGTCCAGGTTGAGCACAGACTCTCTCCTTTTAGCTCCCGTGCTACACTCTATGGCAGTGGTTCTCAACATGTGGGAGGCAGTCAAACAACCTTTCACAGGGGTCACCTAAGACCATCAGAAAATACAGATATTTACATTACAAATCATAACAGTAGCAAAATTACACTTACAAAATAGCGACAAAATAATCTTATGTTTGGGGATCACCACAGCATGAGGAACTGTGTTAAACAGACACAGCATTAGGAAGGTTGAGAACCACTGTCCTAGGGGCTCACCGGATCCTCCCTCCGTGACTTGATTCTCTGTTCAGACACTTAATACTTGGCACAGTTCTCTCAGTGCCTGAGGGCACCCGTAAAGGTGCCTGGCCCACTGGCGTGAGGTAGAATGCAGTTTCTCAACAAAACCCTGTCTCAAGACTGGCGATGCCACAGCTGATGGTGGGCACACAAGGACTTTTGTCAGAGGCCTTTCCGAAGCAGGTTTGTATGGCAGTCACATCGCTGCCTTCTATGATTCATGGGAATGCACACACAGCCCAGACTGTTCAGAACAAAGTATCATGGCGGGTTAAGGAACAATCTCCCTTGGCATACTGACTTTCCTGAGGGCAAGTCTACTCCAGAGCCGCTGGGACTTGACTTCAGACTATGTAGACAAGGATAGTTTCTTTGAGGCCATCAGGGAAACCGCAGCTGCATCTTGGTCACTGTGCCTTCTAATGGCCAGGACACCTCTTTGCTGGGAAACATCCTTGAAGCTGTGGTTAGGTCTTCCCACTACCTCAGAAGCTAAGGCCCAGGACACTTTCCCAGTTGCACACATGCACACTCAGGAAGAGTCTACAACCGCAGGACACTGGCTTCATTATAATGTCATTTTCTTTCTTTCCTTTATTTATTTATTTATTTATTTATTTATTTATTTATGGTTTATTGAGACAGGGTTTTTTTTGTGTGTGTGCAGCCCTGGCTGTCCTGGAACTAGCTCTGTAGACTTCAAAGTCACAGCCATCTATCTACCTGGCTTTGTCTCCCAAATGCTGGGATTAAAGGCATGCACCTCCAGCTCCTGGCTTATAATGTTATTTTCATTGTTCTTTTTTACATCATACCCCTCTTGCTGGCCTTTTCTTTTCTTTTCTTTTCTTTTTTTTAAAGAAGTATTTATTTTATGTATAGGAGTATACTGTAGCTGCCTTCAGAAGAGGGTATCAGATCCTATTACAGATGGCTGTGAGCCACCATGTGGTTGCTGGGAATTGAACTCAGGACCTCTGAAAGAGCAGTCAGTGCTCTTAACTGCTGAGCCATCTCTCTAGCCCGGCCTTTTATTTTCTTAAAAAAAAGGGGGGGGGAGTTGGGGTTAATTGCCGTGTGTGTGTGTGTGTGTGTGTGTGTGTGTGTGTGTGTAGGTGTGCAAGCTTGTCTCTGCACATTCTCCCTGAAGAAAGCAAAGCTCTGCTCACTCCCGGTGCAGGTTCCACACTGTCACTGACTGGAAAGCCAGTCTCCCTCAGTGTGGACCTCAGTTTTCAGAACCTCAGCCTAAGTGATGCCTTAGGTCCACATTTATTTCCTGCTTTAGATGTCAGTCAAAACCAAGCGTACATGTGCTCAACCACTCACCACTCATCCATACATCCCTATGTACCCATCCCCCAACCATGTTCCTAGCCACATAGCTGTACTTCCTCCCACCTACCTAAACCTATTTGTATGGACACAATGCATCTGCACACCACCATACATCTCTCCTTTAAGGGCCCTTCTGTCTGGGTTTGGACTTTATGCAGTGTGACTTTTCAGCTTCTCCCAAGAGGTAAGGTCAAGTCTGCAATCCAATGAATCTATGCTGACCTGTTTTGCCCACAAGAATGTGTCAAAGTGACAGGCCAATTCTTAGGTGGGCCTCTGCAAACACCCCGCTCACTGTCATTATCTCTTTTCCATCTGTCTCCCACTCTGTTACCTCCTTCCATGTCAATAAGTCTGTTGGTGGAGCGATTGCATGGATCCAAATGGCCATTACCCTAGTCCACACCAGCCAGCAGGCTCCAGAGCCTGAGATGCCTAGCCGACCACAAAGGGGCTGAAACCGGGAGTAGCAAAGCCGGATTTACTTACAAATCATAAACAAATAGGAAGTGATGCTTCTAATCCACTAAGTTTTTAGAGGGTTTTCTGCAGAATGACTGTGGTGATAAATTAATGCTGCCATGGGTTGCATGACTCCTGCACCTCACAGAGCTGGGGACGGAGTTAAATGAGATTCTATGTCAAAGTGCTTGACTGAATGCTTAACCCAAGGCAACATTCCGTGAATGTCTATTATTTTTGGTGTGAGACGCTGTGTGCCATGTGGAGATCAAAGCTATGACTTGCTTCCACCTGAGCATCCAGTCAGCTGCTTAGGAAACATATGTTGCCCACCTACAGAAACCTAGGCCCTACATAGGATTTCTGACAAACACTTGTTAAAGTTATATCATCAGTGGGCACTCTCTGAAAGTAGCTAAGAGGAGGTGTGTGGGGTTTGGTAGACATATGGTTATGTTGGACTCACCTACCAAATATGGGGAACCTGCCACAAGAGAGCACAATTTCCTTTTTGAAGAGAAACTTGGTGTACCCAGCTTTCTGAAGGATGTTCTAGCTCACCTCTAGAAAATGCTGGGCTTTCCTGTAACTGAACTTGAGGGTGGGAGCAGTTGCCTTTGGAGACCATCTTTATACCCACAGCTAACCAGCTTAGAGCTCAGCGGGTCCTGAAGGGTTGCTGTGCTGCTTGGCTCTCACTGAAATTCTAATTTCAGTCTCTGCCACAGAGACTGTAATACCAGCACTGAGAAGGATGAGGCTTCAGGAAGAACCTGACTTTAAGGCCACCCTGAGCTACATAGTGAGCTGGAGGCCAGCCTGGGCTACACCTCAAGACCCTGCCCCAAACCAACCAACCAACCAACCAAAAAAGCCTAACTTGATAAATGACTCATGGATTTTTGCACCAATACAACAGGTTATATATACAAGGATTTTTATTTTTTATTTTTGTATCTTGTTTGTACTGGCAAAAACTGAAAGCAGACAAAACGCCTACCAATAACACATAGTTGAAACTGTGATATTCACATACCTACAGAATACTATATATTCTATTTTAAAATAAACTGAATTTATCTTTTGTCTTATAGGGATTTATTTCTATGACGTATTTTTTGAGAAAGAATTATTTTATGTGTCTGGGTGTTTTGCCTGTATGTATCTGTGCCCACCATGTGTCTGGTGTCCACAGGGCCAGAGAAGAGGGTGTTGAACCCCCTGGAACTGGAGTGACAAATGGTTAAAACCAGTATGTAGGTACAGGAATTCACACGCAGGACCTCTGCAAGATTAGCCAGTGCTCTCAACCACTGAGCCAACTCTCCAGGCCCCTTATATTGTTAAAAGAAAATCTAACTGTACTAATAACTAATAATCTTAACTGTTAAAAAAAGTTAAGTGTTTAAATATTAATGTGGTTTGTGCGTGTGTGGAGAAGTATGGAGGACAAGCACGCAGAGGGTTAGACAAGGCTTGTGGGGGAAGAACTACTGGTCCCCGTACACTCCTCCTTTCTAACCTGACTCCACTTCCTCCCATCCACTGCACTCGGGATTTTACACTTGAGAGTAAGTTGCCCGTGCCATAGCGCTTCGCCTCCAGATGCTTCAGGAAAGGTTTCCTAAGTGTGAAGACATCCTACCCCATGACCGCAGCACAGCATCAACCTCACCACACTGAACTCTCATCAGGTTTGTGACCACAGGAGAACTGACCTCGGAATCGGTAACAGAAGAGGATCTGGAACGCCCTAACACATATATATGTCTGATCCTGAGGAAAGAAAATCAAGTCTCTTGCTTCTAGGGCTGGAAAGATGTGGCTTAGCAGTTAAGGTTACATACTGGTATTGCAGAAGATCAGGTTCAGCACATAGCTGCCTAATACTCTAGCTCCAGGCACCGACACTCATATGTGCATTAACTATTGCCAGACACACACACACACACACACACACACACACACACACACACACCCCAAAATGTAAAATAAATTAAAAAAAATAAAATTGTTTAAAAATACTTAGAAAACACCTTACATTAGGGACTGCTATCTATCTATCTAACATATCTATCTACCTATCTATCTAATCTATCTCTACCTGCCTACCCACCTACCTACCTACCTACCTAGTAAGTTATTTGATACCAACAATCTTTTTTCAGATAAGAAAATTCAGGTTACTTGCCCAAGTCACATTGCTTATGAGCTGGAGAGCTCTGTGGCCTAGCACACGGCCTCTGGATTTACTCAGGTGTAGTAACAACTGATGAGACCCCCACAATCACCCCACACCCCTCCCTGGTATTTGGAGACAGTATTTCTGTGTGTAGTTGTAACTGTCCTGGAACTCAGTCTGTAGACCAGGCTGGCCTTGAACTTGAATGTCCACCTGCCTCTGCCTACCCAGTGCTGGTATTAAAGGTGTGTAACACTGTACCTGGCTGGTGACGGCCAATTTTAAAGGCAACTTGGGGTTCTGCTACTTACTGCCTAAAGACTATTGCCTCATCCACCTCTGCAGTCTCCTTCCAACCTTACATCTCCTCCTCGTGGTCTCTGGCCCGGGGGGATCTCTGACCTGCTTTCCTCAGACATCATTTGGCCATGTGCCTTCTACATCTCCCACAAGGGTTTAGACCTCTGGAGCACAGGAGCCAGTGAGTCTCTATTCGCTTAGATGGGTCTCAGCCCTGCCTGCAGCCCCAGCTGGTCTGGAACTCTTTTTGTAGAGCAGACTGGCCTCAAACTCAGAGGTCTGCCTGCCTCTGCCTCGGAGCACTGGGACTACAGACTTTTTTTGTGTCAAAAGCCAGGAGTCTGGTTTTCTTAATTACATTCATTTATTTTGGAGGTGTGTACTTGAAATGTATCATGTACACATGGACATCAGGGAACTACTCGTAGGAGCTGGCTCAAATTGTTTACATCTCATAGATCCTGGAAAACAATCAGGGCTACCGGCTTGCCATCAAGGGCATTCGTCCTCTCCCATGTCTGCTGGCCTGAGCAGCGAGGAAAGGGACAAAGACTGAGCAGCTTCTCCCTGGAGAAGAGACATGAGCAAGTGACCAAAGGTCCTGGGGACAAGTGAAGACTTCCAGAGATGTGATGACAGGGACGGGTTCAGGCCTAAACATCTGCACCACACACCTCTGTGTTTGCCATGGCCTCACAATTAGGAGAGGAACCGAGTTCTGTGAAATGCAGACCGGGGTCGGGACCATGGGAAACCAACCAAAAGCAGTTTTCTGGCGCTCTGGAGAAGCCAGAGCAGGAAGCCTGTGCCACAGAGTGTACTGATGGTGCCAGGCCTTGCAAAGGCCACAGGGAGGCGCTAAAACTGGCCTCAGAGTTGAGCAGTGCACCTCCTGAGAAACATGAGGTGGCCAGGTTTCTCCATAGCCCCTCCTCCTAAGGCCTTAGAGCAGAGGTTCTCAACTGGTGGGTCCTGACCCCTTCAGGAGTCAAACAACCCTTTCACTGGGGTCACATATCAGGTATCTACATTACAATTCTTAACAGTAGCAAAATTAGTTATGAAGTAACAATGAAATGATTGTATGGTCAGGGTCACCACAACCTGGAGAACTGTATTACGGCTCACAGCATTAGGAAAGTTGAGAACCACAGGCTTAGAGTCAAGTACTGCGCTTGCACCCTGTTGCTTGGCATGGAGCTTGCGGACTGGGCCAGGCTGGTTGTTCTGCAAGCCCCTATCCTGTCTCTACCTCCCCAGGTGTGGGTCCGAAAGTGTGCACCACTACAGCTAGCTTACGACACTGTGCTGTATGGCAAGCACCTGACTGACTGCACTACCTCCATCTTCCCAGCCTCTAATTGTAACAGCTTTCAGATGTGACATGTACCTTAATTTATAAATGAAGATTGCTGGCAGTTAGAAACTACCAATAAAAATGTACACACCCTCTGATCTAAGAACAATGCACACATATGCATATGTATACATGTGCATACATGCCTGTGTATGTGTATACATGTGTTATATATACACATATATTATATATATTATATATATTATATATACACATACACATATATATACGTATATATTCATATACATATATGTGTGTATATATGTATATACATATGTGTATGTGGGTGTGTGTATATATTATACATTTTTTAAAAATAAATTCAACTGCCTGGCACTGGGCTGAAGGTAGATAGCAGGAAGACAATTAGAGGCTGACATAGCAGCTTGAAAGAGCTACCCAGGGGAGAATGGCAAGTGTCCTAGAACATTTAGAACAAAACGCCAGACTGAGTTACTGAAGCCACAGACATTTGTAGGAACTTCCTGTTTAAGATGTATTGTCTGAGGAGGGCTTACTCACTGCGGTCTTCTGTCACAGTGGAAAGGAAAATCCACCTGTTTGTTTGTTTGTTTGTTTGTTAAGACAGGGTCTTGGCTCGGGCAGGCCTTCAGGTTACTGGTTGGCACGCACCACCATGCTCTGCTGTGTTGTCCTGATCTCACAATCTCTGAGAAACCCATCTCTTAATATCATATAATCGATCTATTGTAGGGAGCACAGGCATCAAGAACATACTGAGAGTGAACAGGGGGCCGGGGAAAAGGAATATTTAGTGACAAAACTTGGCTAGGGTAAACCAAGTCCTGGCTGGAGTTCCCAGTGCGGCTAACACACTTCAGCTACCTGAACTGAAGAACACGGCATGGGAGCCTTGCTGCTTCTCCACCCGCTCTATTCTCGGACCCTTCCCTTTTTCCTTTTCATAGCCATGGCTTGTGCTATAGTGCAGTGGTCTCCCTAGAGTCAGCACAACACGTACAAGCCCTACGACTGAAATGTACTTGAGGCTGTGACCACAGCTTCCAGGGGCTTATCTGACCCTCATGGCCCACTCTACTGACTACCCAGGCAGCACGGGAAACCTTAGCAGGACGTTCCATCTTTGTCCCAGTCCTGATCCTGTGGGCAGTGGCAGGCTAGAAACAGCTCCTGTGTTCACTACTTATGGGACCTCTAGGTGAGCTGCCAGGTTGTTTTGTGCAGGCCCAAGGAGACTGTGCATAGGAGTTGAGGTCAGAAAACAGGCCTCCCTCCAGCTTCTTGGCTAATCTACTCCCCCAACATTTTCCAGCTTTCCTTACTTTTGCAGGAGTCCTCTTAAGACAGGGAACCCCGGAGACAATGGAGGGCTCTAAATATTAAGAGTCTCCTTCATTTATCCAGGCACAGAGGAGGTGGGCATGACGTGATGAATAGAAATGTTGTAGGCACGAAGAAGAGTGAACAGAGTAAGAGGCAAAGCTCAGCTGGCTCGGCTGGCCCAGCGCCCGGGGCAGCACTGCCTCCCTCTCAGCCAAGGCATGAGCAGTTCTGAGCACAAGCCCTCTCCAGGTACAGGCAGAGAGAGCAAGCAGGACTGCTGCTCTTGACATCAGTCTGTTAAGCTTTGAGATTTCGGCTGTTTGGTTTTTCACCCCAATCCTTGCATACCCCAGCCCAGTCTTCCACAGGGCTACTCACACCCCAACTGTTTAAGATTTTCTTGACCCTGTGCCCGTTGCTACAAATCTCCAGGGTGGGTATTATCGACTCATTTTACAGATGAGGGCTCTAAAGTACGAAATTCACTTAACTAGACTATGGGAAACTAATTGTAACTGACAAATACTTGTCTTGTTAATAATGTGTCTGTGGGCTGGAGAGATGGTTCAGTGGTTAAGAGCACTAACTATTCTTCCAGAGGTCCTGAGTTCAATTCCCAGTAACCACATGGTGGCTCACAAACATCTGTAATGGGATCCAATGTCCTCTTCTGGTGTGTCTGAAGACAGTGACAGTGTACTCACACACATTAATTTAAAAAAAAAAATGTGTCTGTACATATAGACACACAGATTAAGCAGATATTTGTGTTATATATTGTCATTTAGTGTAACACTGATATAACATCAGTGGTTAAGTATTACAAATCAATTTAATAATTAAAAGAATAAGAATTCTTCAAAGGACTTTGCCATCCATTCTAAAGTATGTGACATGTTTGCAGCTGTATGTGAGACATATGACTTGGTTGTTGTTTTCATTTGTAAATTAAGCACGATGTAAGGAGATGTGACTGTGTGTCAAAATAAGGAGAAATGAATCTGTAATCGCTAATCTTGTAATCTGATACACCTGGAGGTGACCACTGGCTACTCCAGTGGTAAACTTGTCTATCCTGTTGCTGTGGCCAGTATTAAATACAACTTCTTCAGGATGCCAATACAGACTGGCAGCACTCCAGGAATCCTCTAGGACTCCAGCACCAGGTAGGGACTACAAAATCGTCCAGCCTTCTAAACTGAACAACTATTTTCACTTTTCAAAACATCAGATAGCCATTGTCAGACTACATAAATCACATCCTGTAAGCCAATCTAATATATATGTTAGAATATATATATACACATATATATGTATATATATATACACACACACATCTATATAGAGATGTATATATACATATATCCTCCCCTTATATGTATATATATAATAATAATTGACAAATGTTTCTGTCATATATGTGTGTGTATTTGTCCTGTCAGTTCTGTTTCTATTGAGAACCCTAATACAGACTGACAGTAGGCATCAGTGTGAGGTAATACTAGTCTGTAACTGTCAGAGATACCTACCTAAATAGGTCCTGACTGTAACCACGATACCAGCACTTATTTTTAACACTCATACACATTAAAAAAAAAATCAATTTTTAAAAAGATGTAAAACAGGAAAGATAAAGCTACACTGTATAAAAGAGAAGGGTGGAGACCTTAAAACAGATGTGGGAAAGAATTAAAGCAATCACCAGGAAGCTGGAGATAGTCCCCTCCAGCCACTCTTTGTCACACTGGTGCTTGACATTCACCTAAGACAGTTGGAAGCTGATTTCCAGGTTTGGGAAATGTGGCTTTCTCAATTTTACTTCATAGGGTGTATAGTGTTTTAAATGAGTGACCCCCATAGGCTCATATATTTGAGACAGTTGGTAGAACAGTTTGGGAAGGATTAAAAGGTGTGGGCTTGTTGGAAGAGACATGGTACTATAGATGGGCTTTGAGAGATGTCAAAAGTCCACACCATCCCAGTTAGCATTCTCTCTGCTCCATGCTGTGTCTCAAGGTGAGAACTCTCAACTCCTGCATGCCTGCCTGCCTGCCTGCCTGCTTGCCTGTCACCATATTCCTTAGCATGATGGTCATAGACTCTAAACCCTTGAAACTGTAAACCCCAAATAAACTCCTCTGTAAGTTGCCTTGGTCACTGTGTCTTATCAAAGCAACAGAAAAGTAACTAAGACAGGGCTTATGACCTGTTATCAACAGAAGCCTGTAAAAGGCGGAAAGTTGCTCGGGAGGAAGGAAGAAAACATGAAGACACATTTTCTAGATGGTCCTGCTCTGACTTCACACAGGAACAGTCTTGACTATTGTTCCGAATAGCAGACCAACACTCCCATCAACACAGAAATGCAAGCTGCAGGTAGAGCTTATGAACAGATGATCTAAATAGTGTTGCACAGAGTAGTTTGAAACATGCATACCAGTGTGTTATAAAGCATTCAGCTCTTTCTGAACCAACTCAGAATCCACAAAGCAAGAAAGGAACCACTGTTCCTAATTAGAGACAAGCTGAAGCCCGGGCTGTGAGGTGTTGTAGGTAAGGATTTTTATTGGAGAGTATCTGATGATTTGGAATTCACTTAGATACCTGTAGTCCAACTCCAACATGTACAACACAGGAAGCAGCTTCATGGGGTGGACAGGGCATCCAGGTCTGCCTGCACCATTCCACACGTCCACTCCTGTGGTGCAACTGTCCTGAGCATGAGAAGGGCCTGGGAAGGCATCTAATGTATCGAGCTCAGCTGTTCTTCTCAAGCTATTTTTCAGGCCATGCCAAGAATAAACTCCTTGTACCAGGTCAGTGCCCCTGCAAGGAGATGCTGACAGGTAGATCAGGTAAAGCAGCATGGAGACAGACACTGAGTATACTCTTCCTGACTGGACAACAGTCAGCAAGAGACAAAAGGACTTCAGTGCCCCATGAGTCCTCTGGGGTTCAATGACAGCACAGCACAGGCTGAGAACAGGGTTGGACTCATTCTTGATACCTTATCACCTCTTGTCCCAGGACAGTGAGGGCACTGGCAATCTTTAACACCTTTCATACTTCCTGAGCTCTGATGTAGGATGAGCAGACCCATTCTTAACCGCTTCAGCTTAGAAGCTCTTTTGTGCTCACTCATTGTGTGGAAAGAGAACGGCAGAGTCACTAGGTTCTGGTCTACAGTGGAGTCCAAGATACTGCTGGAAGGCCACTCAGGGCCTGCTGGATGGTTTCTGGATGGAAGAACTGCCTACTTGTACCACTGGCTTCACTCACCCAGCTGGACCACATGGAGGCTATTACCCACAGGAGACCAGGGCCCACTTCGAGGATAAGGGCCTGCCCGACTTCTGAGGCCCACTCTCTGACAGCATCCACTGTTTGCGGGAAGAACAGAGTTCACCTCAGCGTCGGAGCCTCAGGAAGAATGCATGTTTACACTCTGTACTCTCCAGTGGGTAATACTTATCATAAAAGTCCAAAACATACTCCTCAGTCTTGAAGCCAAATTTCTGGTAGAGCAGCATGGCAGGGTTGCTTGCTGAGACATGAAGAGTCACATCCTTGCCCATGCATGTCTGCCAAAGAGTAAAAGAACACAAGGTGAAGCCACAGGGCCAGAGGGAGAATGAACAAATGAAACACTCTTCAGAAGGAAACAAGTGGGGTAACGGAATGGGGCTGAGGCGTGGCTGCAGCACCCAGCAACAGCTGGAAGTCTAGGAGTACTGTGCCACTGAGCTGTGTGTCCTCAAGTCTAAAGGGATTCACGTGCTCTGGAGGGCTGTTTCTACCCTGAAGCAAAAGGCCACTAGGACACTTTACTACATCGCATTTATTTATTTGTACTATGTATTTTATTTTATTTTACTATATGCATGAGTGAATGTCCATGTACCACATGTGCGCAGGAAGCTTTGGAGATCAGGTGTTAGATCTCCTGGAACTGGAGTTAGAGATGGTTGTGAGCCACCATGTTGGTGCTGGGAACCAAACCTAGGTCTTCTGCAAAAGCAGTCAATACTAGTAACAGGCAAGTCATCTCTCCAGAGCTGTGTTTATTCCAATAGCACTTTCCTTACTTATTCTTGTGAATTGGGCAGTCTGTGTGTGGACTCATGCACACCATGCTGCACAACTTGGAGGAAAGAGGACTACTGGAAGTCAGTTTCCAGCCCTGCCATATGGGCTGCAAGGATTAAACTTGTCATCAGGGTCAGTGGAGATGCTCTTTCTCACTGAGTTATTTCTCCAGTGTCCATATTACTGTATTTGTAGTTCAATTAAGTTTAAATATCAGACATATCAGTGCCAACAATATGACAACCTTGAAGAACTGGAGAATGAGAATTTCTATTTTCCATATAGATGACAGCTATAACATCTTCAAAGCCTGTAAGAATTCCTTTCCTAGAAATGCTAGAAAACAAAGTTATATACATAACTTCAAAGTACTAAATTTTTTACTTATAAAGTCTGAATATCTTGTACCCCTAAGTCCTTAGGTTCCTTTATATCTGACAGAATTAACTTCTGAGAATTAAGACTTATGTATTTACAAAGAAAGGGCAGAGATGTTTCTGTAATCATAAAGGCAGGTTTTTAGATTCTTTAATTAGCCACACAGGTATAAACTTGTTTAATGAGGAAGGATCCAAATTGCTGCAGTTGACAGTCCTTAAAATTGACGATTCTGGCTGTCAGGGACACAGGAGAAGAAGACAAGAGACAGTTTCCTTCTTTTTTATTTATTTTTCACTGTGCCTCCTAACACATCTGAGACAAAGAGCATGGTTATTGTGCCAAGGACAGCAACATGGTGTGAGCACACAGGACTCGATGGGTAATGGCAGTGGTTTTAGACAGTCAATACAACAGCTAACCATGGCCATCACAAGTACTACAGACTGAGCCATATGTGGGCCCTTGGGCTTACAGTTCTTTGGGGTACAAAGTGCCCACAGTGTAAGATGAACTGAGCAAATAGTCACCAAGGAGCAGCCTCCATGCCAGGCCTCACACTAAGCACCAAGGATGTCCTCTGAGTTATCACCCCACCCTACTCCAGCCCCTGCAGGTAACAAAAGGGCCAGAGAACTGCATAGCACTCTGGAGAGAAAGATGGCCTTGTTGGACAAAGTGTATCACTGAAGGTGGGCTTTGAAATTTTAAAACTGCAAGCCAAGCCCAGTGGCTCTCTACTCCTGCCAGATACATCAGATCCAGATGTAGAACTCTCAGCTACCATGTTTGCCTGCGTGCCACCAAGCTCTCTGCTATGAGGATAATAGATTAAACCTCTGAACTGTAAGCAAGTCCCAATTAAATACTTTCTTTTTATATGAGTTACCATGGTCATTGTGTCTTCACAGTAATAGAACACTAAGACACAGCAAGTCCCATGCTAACCAGAGTTTCATGTCAACATCCTGCCTAAAGAACAAAACAATCTTTTGCTTATAGGAGAAAAAAAAATTCATTCATTCATAATGTACTACTTTTGTTTTGTTTTGTTTTTTTGAGACAGGGTTTCTCTGTATAGCTTTGGCTGTCCTGGAACTCACTCTGTAGACCAGGCTGGCCTCAAACTCAGAAATCCACCTGCCTCTGCCTCTCAAGTGCTGGGATTAAAGGCGTGCGCCACCACCGCCCGGCCATAATGTACTATTTATTGATTCAATTGTGATAAAATGTTTATAAACAGATAGTATGTCCACTCCCCAAAGTCACAAGAGACTTACTCTAAGAGCAGTACAGACAGGGCGTGTGCTTTACAGCCTCACATGTGATTTCTGCAGATTCATTTATGATTCATGCTTGCATAGGGGCTTCTCTAAGCCAAGAATAATATCTTATTTAGGGGCTGCAGGTCTTATCCATGTGCTTCCATAGTCTCATGACTGAGGAGAATGGCTTCCTTTAGCTTGGACTATACTGGACAAGCTCAGCCTCAAGCTTCCTCCTGTTTTTCAGGGAAATCCTGAAAGCATCATCACTTAAGTCAGGGTTAAATTATGAGCAGAAAGAACTTGCCTGGATTAGATGATAGATCATGAATGTGGCAATCCCCGCTCTCCTCCACTCAGGATGAACAAGCAGAAATGAAATGTAAGCTTCATTGTACTTCACATCGGGAACCATGAAGCCAAAGGCAACAATGACTTTTTTATAAAGGACTACAACACTGAAGTCTGGATACTGCAGACACTCAGACAGGTCAATGCCTAAAGAAAAGAACCAGTCAGATACTCAGACCATGAGCCTTTTGGAACTAATGAACAACAAGCTGTTCAGCCAGTATTTATTGTTACACCTGCATGCTAAAAAATTCCCCAAATTGGAGGCAAAGCCATTACCATAGATACCACACATTCAGATCAGAAAACTGCATTTTAGAAAATATCAAAATTAGCATAGTCTTTTCTCAGTACATATGTTAAAAGCAGAGAGACAGGACAGGTTGGGTAGCAGAGAGCACTCCAGGTTCAGAATGGACACACCTGGCTTTGACTCAGCCTTGTCTACCATGTGTGTGACTTGGCACATTTTAAAATGTCTCGTTTCTTGCAATGTGTTAAGACAAGGTACAGACTAAGCCCTGACAGAGTAAAGGCCCCTGAGAGCGCCAATATTGTTTTCTCTCTTTTTTCCCTTCCAATTTTATTATTATTGTTGTCGTGTATATGAGGCTATATGAGCCATGGTATGTGTGTATGTGGAAGTCCAAGGACAACCGTGGGACTCCATTCTCTCCTTCGCTGTAGAAGCTGGGGAGAAAATTCAGGCTGCAGGTCTGCATGGCAAGCACTTTCATCTGTCGTGCTGCCTCATGGGCCTGCTGATAGATCTTTTTATCCCACTTATACACCACTGACAAGCTTTCCAGGAAAGCTTTCACAATAAAATAAGAATTATAATGTGTGGCTAATATCTAACAGTAGGCCAGATGTAACAGACACTCGCAAAACGTGACTTTCAGGCCCAGTACCTTCCCAAGAGATGGAACTACACTGTCAGACTATAAGCAGGGTAGGGCTCTATCCCTGATAAAATCTGTGACACAGATGTGCCCCATAGGTTTCAGAGCAGGCCCACAGAGAGTACGCTCATATTTAGCAATGAAATTGCTGCCTGATGGCCTGGGTCTTGGCTGATGAAATGACAAATAATCCTGGCTTCTCCAGTCAGGGGCATTTGGCTTCTTAAACATACCTTTTAGGTGTCTTCACACTCTCTAATAGCTAAACAACAAAACTTAAAACAACTATTAGGCCAAAACCAAAAGAGTCCACATGCTGGCTATGAGTCTGTATCTTGGAGAGACATTACCTGATATCTAAACATAGGCAGAATCAAAACAGGATGAGTCTTTTATTCTGGAAGCAGAGACAAACAGGGGAGAAAACAAACAAAAACACTGTTGATTACTTTAATTGCTGGCTTCTTGAACTTAGGAAAGCGAGAGGCATTTATGCTTTAATATTTCTGTTAGTAAAGACAGACTAAATGAAGTCAAGAGTAAAGAGCTTAGGGTCACATGGCA
This sequence comes from Arvicanthis niloticus, assembly GCF_011762505.2. Classification (NCBI taxonomy): domain Eukaryota; kingdom Metazoa; phylum Chordata; class Mammalia; order Rodentia; family Muridae; genus Arvicanthis; species Arvicanthis niloticus. The sequence continues at coordinate 114,315,504 of NC_047659.1, read as the reverse complement.
GACACTATTTAAAAACATATCCGGGTAAAATAAACTATATGCAGAAACATCAATCTGCCTGGTTTGGAAATAGAAACATACCAGGCCAGAAAAACTCCTGACACATGGAGTTGATCGTTGGGATGTGATTTGGTCGTACATAGCAGTAATCGAGAGGTGCATCAGGCTCAGGTGTCCAGTGAGGGTCGCTCCTGTGCAGGTAGGAACGAATCTGTGACAGGAGCTGTAGTTTGGGTGGCTTTGTCTCATAATCACGCCTCCAGCACCACCGAAAATAAACAAATTAAAGTCAAGAAAAACACTCATTACTATAGGTCATTATTGCACCGCTAACTGCTTGCAATATTATACTAAGTCACACTTCTTTATATGCTAGCTAGCATGCAGCTTTAGTGCCTTATGAATTCACTGTGAACATAGATTAAGCCAGAACCCTCTGATACCCACTGGGAACTGCATGAGGTGAAGTGAGAAACAGAAACAGCACTTAGATATGTTCAGAAGTGCCTGACACAGGGATGTTTCTCTAGCATGATCGGAGGTCAAAGGAGGGACTGTCCAACTCTGCTGGCAGCAGGAGATCATGAAGAGAAAAGACTGCAGCAGCTGTGCAAATGATCTCTCTACAGGTTTGCCCAGAAACCCAGTGCTCAACAAGGCGGGTCAGGCTGATGGTGGAGCTCGGCTTCCACTCACTGCTTGGACAACATTCATTTAGAAACTGTCTAAGAAGAGAATGCAGCTGGGGAGATGGCTGAGTAGGTGAATGCTTGCCATGCAAGCATGAGGACTTGAACCACCTAAGAACCATGTAAAGGCAGGGCTCAGCAGTGCACGGGGAGCAGACATACCGCCAGTCTAGGCTGAAACAATGAACTCCAGGTTGACTGAAAGACTCTTGCATCAAAAAACAGGGTGCAATTCAGGTGTGGCGGTAGATGCCTTTAATCACAGCACTCAGAGGGGCAGAGAGGCAGGCAGAACTCTTTGAGTTCAAGGCCATCCTGTTCTACACACTGAGCTCTAGGTCAGCCAATGTTATACAGTGACACCCTGTGTCAAAATTAATTAATTAAATTTAATAAAAGAGGTTCTGAGTAATAATGCAAGATATCCAAAGTCAACCACAGTTCTCCACAATTGAGTGCACCTGAATGCATGTGTACACACACACACACACACACACACACACACAGAATGCACCAAAAAGAAAAAAAGTCAGAAAACAGAAACTGTCCTAATATTCAATTCAGATGTTGGCTCAACTGAGACACATTCCTTTTTTGCTTTTCAGTTCACAGACTATTAAATATATTAAATAATTGTGGCATTTAGACTAAAATAATGCCTAAGATAGTGAACAAGACCCAGGTGTGTCAGAACATATTTTCAATCCTAGCTCTAGAGAGGCAGAGGAAGGCGGATTTTTGTGCGTTCAAGGGCAGCCATGTGTAGATAGTGGGTTTAGGACAGCCAGGGCTGTGTAGAGACCCTGGAGCAGAACCTTAAGGCCCAGAGAAGATGCGAGTAGCAAAGGATCTCATAGCTGAGGACAGAGTAGAGCAGTGTGGTGGTAAACCTGCCCAGTGTATGCATGCAGCTTATAAATGCTGTAACTGAAGACCCTAGCTCAAAAAATCAAAAATATAATAATAATAACAACAATAATAATAGTAAGAAGTTAACCCAGTCTTGCTTTTTTTATACCTCTTTCAAAGGACCACCCTGTCTGTCCTTGCCTGAACCTGCTCCATGTCAGGCCATATTTACCCTTGTAGGTTAGGTACAGAAACCACCAACATCATCCCTCTTGACACCTTTGTCATCATGGTTACCTGATATAAGGTTTCAAGATCCGAGAAGTATAAGGGCTGACAATACTTTGGTCCACAGCCAGATCTTCTGATCCCACCAAACGATACAAAAATCTGGTGGTCTGGTGCCGGAATCCTTTCCTGGCTGGTAAGGCAGTCTGTGAGAAGAAAATGGTTTATATAAAAATAAAAAAACTATTCAAGAATGGTTGTCTTCTACATCTAATGATCTTTCTGAGTGTCAGGAGTAGGTCTTTTGGGACTACCTAATTGGAAAGGTAAAGTTTTGACATATACTTCAGAGGTCTGGATACAAAAACAAACAAACAAACAAACAAAAAAAAAACCTAACATAGGTGGGCAATTTACTATTTGTTATGCAACCTTATGCTGTTATGTTGTTATGTTATGATGGTTAAGATCCATCAGGCCCAATACCACCACCACCACCACCCTTGACTGTGTCTTTACATCAAGTAAATATGACAAACACAGGAATGATATTGATTACTAACCCTAAAACTTGTCACCACAGGAAGGAGGCCCCACCCACCAGAGACTAGGCAAAGATGTGGCCTTAGTTGAGCAGGAATTGGGACACAGCTCCTAGGTTTCACATGTTTGCTTTAGAAGCTCCAGAGCTGTACTGGCCACACTGGTGGTGTGCTGTTCTCCACTGAGGGCTGCTAACTTGAGGCCCTAGGTCATGTTGCAACAGAACACTGCAATTAGGGTTATAACAGCAAAGAACTCCAACAAAGATGAAAAGACCTTTAAAAGGGGTGCCAAGGTGAGGCTTAGAAACTGAGTTGTCTTTTAGAGTCAGTTTGCTCTTAGTCTAGAAAATAACTTGTTGAAAGAGCAAGGTCTCTTCCTTCGTAATTTGCTTTCAGACTTCTCTAGCCTGGACACCAAACTCCTCAAAAGCCAGCTTTGAAATTCTTCCAAGGCTTCAAGTGAATTTCAAAGCAATCTTCAAAGCTGCAGCATGCAGTTTCCAAACACAGCCACTAGCAACACCTCCCACCCTTGCAGGTATAATGGCTATAAAGAACTTGGGCCAATCAGAGTGGTAGAAGCAACACCTGGAGCTTCATGCCCAAGTCTTACACTACATGTGCAATACACAATGCACATATGGCTTCCAGGTGGCTCCAACTAGGCTAATGGATGATCACAGGCCCCATGGATCCAGGACATAGACAGGACTCCAATGACTCACAAAGGAAAAGAACCACTGCGCTGAGGCCAGGCAGATGCAGAAGTTCAAGAAATATTTAGTACCTAGTACATCAAGTCACCAAGTTTAGGGGAGGCTTTCAATGCCGTGCCAGGTAATTTGTAGACCCATCAGTCCACAAAACAATTTCTCCCCCTCAAGAGTCTCATGTGAGCCCTGTAGAATCACACGGATGTTACAAAGTTCCCCTTACCTCTGCAACTTCCACTCTTCTCCAAAACACCTTCCACCAACCTGGACCACCACCACTGACTCCTACTGGCCCACTCTTGTCTCACACCATCCAGTCTCCACAAAGAAGCCACATTCTTTTAGAAATAAACTAACTGAGCATGGTAGCACACATCTTTAATCCCAGCACTTGCGAAGCAGAGACAGTCAGATCTCTGTGAGTTCAAGACCAACTTGGTCTACAAAGTGAGATCTAAGCCAGTCAGGGCTACACAGTAAGACCCTATTTAAAACGCAAGCATCAACTCATGCCCCCTGGCTCACAATTCCTATATGGTTTCCCATTGTATGTCCAGAATACATTTCAAAGTCCTCATCTGTGCCTTGGTGGGAACTTGCCAGACCTGACCTGTTACACTTTGGCCTCATCTCCTAGGACCACACTCCTGTGTCATCGTGATGTTCCCGTCTACCAGCCTTTCTCATATCTCAGGGCCTATGTCTGGCCTTCCATCCAGTTTTCTTCCTCCTGGCATTTCCTTGTCAGCACTTCTTGCAAGGTCACCTCCGTCACTTCCCTGTTTGAGACTGTCAGCTGCAGAGGACAGAAACCTACCTACCATGACATCCCAGTTAGAATAGTGCCTGGCTCATACTATTCAATTTACCTTTACCAAATAGAAAAGTGGTGGAGAAAAACAGCTGCCAAGTGGAGTAACACATGACAGCATTAAATGTGCTTCTTTAGGTGTGCAAACCCAGCCTGGTGAGACCATAGACACTAATGCAAGATGAGGAAAAGCCTAGGAAGGAAAAGCTGGCTAGAACTAACAATGCAATGAGAATAGAGCAGGCTCTGCTCTGGAAGGGCCAGAAGGGCCTCATTATACCCCTCTCAGGGGCTGCTCTGAGTAGGTGACTGACTGTCTGCTGGACTCTTCCTGAGACAGAGGAAAGGTACCACTGTGGTGAACTGAGCATTTCACATCCCAAGAAGAATGCTAGAGGTATAAAACAGCAGCATGGGTGGTGCCTGGGAGCGTGGGGAGACGAGGGAAAAAGAAAATGGAAGAGAACAGGGCCTCTTACTTTATGGAACACTGAGCCACTGTGGCTAGATCACTTGAAGAGATGGAGCAAGCTCCAGAAGCACACTCAGTACAGGAACGCTGAGATTCCTGGGAAAGACATTTAACAGTGGTAGTTATATGTTATATGCTCTAAGGGGCAAGCATGCAAGAGCAGATGGTAGTTTAAAAAGAGCTGGAAATTCTAAGAAAGAAGTAAATTAATACAGAGAGCAAAAATAGCAACAGAAACTAAGAATGTCTTTGACAGTGGACTAATCAATAACCTTCTAAACAACGTTTCGAAGAGTTGTTCTAAGCTTGAGCATCTGCAAGAAAACCTTCCCAAACCAAAAGGCAGAGGAAAAAAAAGAGTAAAAATTGAGTGGAACAGAATGTCCCAGAGTTGTGGGAAACCAGGAAAGGATGACAGGAACACCAGAAGGAATGGGGACAGAAATCACGTGCGGCAGTTATAACTCTAGTTAGTGTCAGACACCAAGCCGTAGATGGAGGAAGCTCAGACAACACCTCTGTTGTGGAATGCCGTCCTTCAGGTACACCATGCCCGGGGCCCTCTAGACCCATCAGCAGCTATGAGTACCTGAAGGAGACCTACACAAGACTGGGCTCACTAACTGTCCACAGAGGGTGGGGGAGGGCTCGAGGCGACACCCCTCCTCCAAGCTATAGATGGCAAATAGTTACTACAAGGTACTCATGAGGCCACTCCTCTGCCCAAGGTTTTTTTAATTATTGGCCAAGCCAATATATAAATATATAAATATATATATATATATATATATATATATATATATATATATCTTTTTTTTTAAGATTTATTCATTTATTTTATGCCTGAGTGTTTTATTTGTACGTTCACCTACATGCTTGAAGAGGGAGGGCACTGGATCACATTACAGATGGTTGTGAGCCACCATGTGGTTGCTGGGAATTGAACTCAGTCTATCTAGAAGAGCAGGAGCCAGTGCTCTTAACTACTGAGCCATCTCTCCAGCCCTGTGCCCAAGATTTATAAATAGTTAATGCAGAGATTTCGCCTCCAATGGTATGGCTGCCCATCAGGTGCCCATGTAAGTAACCCTTTCCATTCCCGAAAGTAATTGTGATCTTTAGTGTTAACTGTCAACTAGGTATAATCCAGGAGTCCCGGGAAACTGGCATCTGGAAATGCCTGCTGGGGTCATCTGGATGGCGTTAACTGAAGAGGGAAGACCTGCCCACTGTGGCTGACAGAGAAGGGGCAGAGCAGCATGGACTCACTGCTGACTGTCCCTGACAGCAGATTCCATCTGACCAGCTCCCTTACGATCTCAATGCTCCAACTTCCTCTCTATGGTGGACTGTGCTTGGAACCATGAGTCGAGAGAAACCCCCTCTCCCTTCAGCCACTTTTGTCAGGGTGTTTTCTCACAACACTGGTGAGGAAACTAAAGCAGGGGCCCTAATTAAACTCACGGACGGGAGTGGAACTGCTGTTTTGGTCTTGCTGGTGGCAGATCTGGGGCAAAGAGATATATGTCTGTTTCTCCTCAGGAAAGGTTCACACAACTGCTAACCCAAGAGTAGAGTTGTCAGATATGAAAGAAAGAAAAAGCAATGAAAATACACTGAAGATCAGAAACAGAAAATCTGGAAGCTTCCAGATGACGGGAGTCATTAAAAAAAAAAAAAAAAAAAAAAAAAAAAAGAGCCCAAAAATAAATAAATAAATAAAATAACATTGGAAATTTGTTTCTCATGGCAAGGCATAGCTCACATCTTTAATTCCAACACTTGGAAGGCAGAGGCAGGCAAATCTGAGTTCCAGTTCAGTGCTATACAGTGAGACCCTGTCTCAAATAATAACAAAAGAAATTGGGCTCTCAGAAGCAACCAGTAACAAAACTAAAACTTTGTAAGTTATTGTTTAAATGTAAGAGTGAAATAAAGACATATATATTCTAGGCACGCAGGTCTCCAAAATATACCTAAAACGCCATATTTGAGGATGGTGAGACGGCTCATTAGGTAAAGCCTGAGACCTGAGTCCAATGCTAAAAACCCATGTACTGTAAGAGAACCAACTACAGCAAGCTGTCTTCTGACCCCACATATGTGCTGTGACAGCCACATGCACACACTAAATAAATAAATGTTAAGAGACCATATTGTAAAGAACTGCTAGAGAAAGCAAACCAGTAAGAAGTTAGTACAGGAGAAATAAAGAAAAATCAGAGTTCACTAACATTTACATAAACAACACAAGAGAGGAGAGCAAGGAAGAGAGGGCACTGTAAGGAAGGGGCCATCAACAACACAACACTTAACAGTACAGGAAAAACACATCTGAAGTCAGGGCTTAGGGCAGTCGTGGTGATGGATCCCTGAAGACCAAGCCCAGCCCATGCCCATTTTAGTAATGAACGCACTGGGGTGGGCACAGCTGCAGACAGTTACTACTCCAGCTGTTTCCCTCACAGGTAGGTCTCAGTGCCACCCAGACTGTGTGGCGCAGAGCCTACAGTACTTCCTATCAGCACCTCTACACAGGAGGAAGGCCAAGTCCTCCTCAACAACAGGGAACTCCTAGAAGGCAGAACAGAGGAAACAGAAGAGGAAATGAAGATAACCCCAGGAAGCGCCCCACACAAGCTCCAAGCACACTCTCAGAGGAAAAGGCCTGGTGCCTGGCATGTCACTGACAATCAGACATGTGACAAAGATTCCCAAGAGAGTCTAGAGAGGACAAGAGGAAAATGTCAAAGATTCTCATAAACAACCAATTCACAGAGAAACAAATAGGAAACACAAGATGTTCAACCTTATCTGCAATCAAAGAGATGTAAATATGAGATGAGATAGAGCTCACAGCCATCGGATTGGTTAAGGCAGATGAGGGTCCAGTGTTAGTAAAACGAGGTCACTGCAGCTGGTGTGGCAGCCTCACAGTCCCCAATGGAATTAATGGAACTCACCCTGTGAGTAATGCTGACCCCGAATTTCTTCATGACGAGGCCTAAGTGCATAGATGCTTACATACCCACAGCTCCAGCTCAAGAGGGTCTAGGCGACTACATGCCCTCAACAAATCTGTCAATCAAAACCATGAAGCAGCCCTCATATAGATACCCTCAAGGGAGCGAGGCAAGCAATGGCTAGGCTACTCCTTGAATGCCAAGTGAGAAAACCTCAGATACACAAAGGAGCGTTATATAATGAACAATTTTGGAAAAGAAGCACAGAAAGTTTTGCTTCCTTTCTTGCCCCCAAATCACTCACAATAACAAATGTTACAGTAACAGTATCTACTGCCTGGTGCTGCTGGCCCCACCCACATCACCTGGTACCGGTCAAGGATCCTGAAGTCCTGGCAGGTGGTCCGATACGTCGCTTGTCCAGCTGGAAGCCGGGAAGCTCCTCCATCTTTGGCTCCATAAATCCCATCAACTAACAGAAGTGCCGCGTTCACAACCTCATCCAGGTCAAACAGTGGTAAACCCCGATCCCTTTTTGCTTGCCTGACGAGCAGTTTCCGCTTCAGCCTCCGAGCTTCTGGAGTCATGGCCACGGCGCCAGGGCACGCCTCCAGCCTCCTGAGCAGTGACTTCTCCTCATAGATGCTCACAGGTGTGTACCTGGGCCCCTTGGGCTTCATGTCCTTTTCCAGGGGTGGCTTCCTCTTTTCTCGAGCTCTAGTGTGCAAAGACGTGTTTGAATCTGTGTCTTCGCTATCTCCATCCATCCTGTCTGGCTTCTCCTCCTCGCTGTCCACTTCTTGTTTTATCTGTTCCGGAGCTCTGACCTTCTTTCTGCTCCCAACCAGCCCAGAAGCTGACCCAGCTGGGGGTGGGATGTACTCCATCCCTGGGTCTATAACTCCATCTCCTTCCAGCTCATCATCATCTGTGCAAAGCAGAAAGTATTCTTGTCAAGACACAGGAAAGAAGGAAAGTAGACTCACACTCAAGGTGGAAAACACAGCAAGTCTTACCATGAAACAGGGCTTGGGGTGGCATCACGTCTGGGATAAGATCTGCTTCAGAAAGCAAGCTAGGTGTGGCCGAATGCGAGGCTGGTGTCCCAGGGGCAGAGAAATCCAGAGATGGAGAAGGAGACGGGCTTGTGAGGGGAGTGCGGTCTGAGGAGCTCAGGGATGAAAAGTCAATCACTTCTCCTTTCTCCAAAATCATATCCGGCCTCCGGCCTCGGCTTATGAACTTGACAGGGGTAGAAGAGGTGCTCCTGTCAAGGAGGCCGGCTGCTTCTTTCTGTGCCCTTCTGATGTCTTTAGCTTCCTGTGTTCGGGACCGCTTCTCTTTCAACTCCATGGCAGACTCCACAGGATTCCGGCTTGCCCGTTTTCTGAGTCCCTCAACAGTAATGATGGGATCCAGCGTTGGTTTTGAAGCTGCCAAAAAGAATAAATATATAATTTCTATGTTAACTGTTGTTTTTAAAAATACATTTATTTTTATGCATATGTGTGTGTTTCTGGGCATTTACAATACAGGTGAGAGAAGGCATCTGAAGTGGCAACTTACGTTCTTTGGAAAGTCGGTTAGATGGTGTTTTGCTGGGGCAAACAGGTGAAGAAACGTTTAGCTGAGGTGGACACAGGTGTGAAAGGCTAAGGCCGACTCCGGAAGGAACTGGCTGCTGAGCTACTAACCTATGAACTCAACTGCCGGTCTCCAGACAACAGATGAAAGTTGCTCCAAAGAACCTTTCTAAACAGGTCCACTTCCCCATGTCCTCTTTCCCACTACCTCTGGGGGTGGTGGGCTACAAGGGAGGTTAAAGTGTTTAAGAACCATCATTAAAAATAGGTTTTGAGGGCTGGAGAGATGGCTCAGTGGTTAAGAGCACTGACTGCTCTGCCAGAGGTCCTGAGTTCAATTCCCAGCAACCACATGGTGGCTCACAAGCATCTGTAATAGGGTCTGGTGCCCTCTTCTGGTGTACCCACATACATGAAATAAATAAATCTTAAAAAAGAAAAAAAAATAGGTTTTGAGCCAGGCAGTGGTGGTGCATGCCTTTAATTCCCAGCACTTGAAAGGCAGAGACAGGTGGATTTCTGAGGCCAGCCTGGTCTACAGAGTGAGTTCCAGGACAGCAAGGGCTACACTGAGCACTGAGGAACCCTGTCTCGAAAAACCAAAAAAAAAAAAAAAAAAAAAAAAAAAAAGAATAGTGCCTGTCTTATAAGTTACCTCCGTTTATAACCACTCTTACATTTATTTATTTAACAAAAAAAAAGGAGGTTTTGAAAAAAAGTAATGTTACAGGCACCTCATTTCCACTTCGATGTGGGTACTGAGAAATGGACTTGGGCCTTCTGCAAAAGCCTCAAGTGCTCCTAATGTCAGAACCATCTTTCCATCCCCTTAACTTTTTTTGTTTTAATATTAACTATTTCTCTCATAATGTACTTTTGATATCATGTTTAATACATAGAAATGTTCAACAAATGCCCTAACCAAAAACCTTACCTGTCTTCAGAAAGTTTTAGCTCAGTGTGATGATGCACACCTGTGATTCCAGTAGAAGGGGCTGAGACTCTAAAGTTCAAAGCCAGCTGGAGGTAAATAGTGAGTTAATGCCAGCCCTTAATAGCAAGACCTTTCTTAAACAAAAGCTGAATTGCAAATTTAAACAAATTAAGACTATCAATTCTCTTTCACATCCTGAACTGGTAACATTTCGTAATGATTACAAAGAATATGATGTGCCTTTCTGACTTATTTTTTTGATAGAAAATAAATTTTACTAGCATAGTGAAGGGTAATTTGGCTTTTTAACTAACTATACTTTTTGATCTAGCAATACTATTTTTAGTAATTTATCATAATTTGTACATATGCAAAAATTTGAAAAACTGTAGCACTGTGTAAAATGACAATAAGAAAGGGCAAAAGCTGAGTGGAGTAGTTCATGCCTACCATCCCAGCACTCGAGGGTAAAGACTCATGCCTACCATCCCAGCACTCAGAGGGTAAAGGCTCATGCCTACCATCCCAGCACTCAGAGGGTAAAGGCTCATGCCTACCATCCCAGCACTCAGAGGGTAAAGGCTCATGCCTACCATCCCAGCACTCAGAGGGTAAAGGCTCATGCCTACCATCCCAGCACTCAGAGAGTAAAGGCTCATGCCTACCATCCCAGCACTCAGAGAGTAAAGGCAGGAGGATCAGAACTCACAGCCAGCCTATGCTACATGACACTGCCTTGGGACTTGGGGCTATAGTTCCATACCTGGCAGCAGAATCTGCCTCAAAGAGCCCAGGCATCTTCAAAGGCTGACCACCTGAACTCCATCCTGGGACCACACATGGAAGAAAAACAGACTCCCACAAGTTGCCCTCTGACTTTCACAGGAGTACATGGTACCCTTTCCTCCCCACGGACACAAATAAATTTATTTTAAAATTAATAATTAAAAACTAAAGCTCAGGGGCTGGAGAGATGGCTCAGCAGTTAAGAACACTGACTGCTCTTCCAGAGGTCCTGAGTTCAATTCCCAGCAACCACATGGTGGCTCATGGCCATCTGTAATAGGATCTGATATCCTCTTCTGGTGAGTCTGAAGACAGCAACAGTGTACTCATACATAAAATAAATAAATAAATCTTTAAAACCAAAACAAAACTAAAAGCTCAGTCCTGGTGGCACAATTAATCCCAGAACTCCAGAGGTGGAGGCAAGAGGATCAGGAGTTCAATGCTAAGCTCGGCTACATGAAACCTCAGACCAACCAACCGCATGTAATAACAGCAACAATTAACAAAGGAAGAAACTATCAGAATGTCCACAATAGGTGTGCTGGCTAGTTTTATGTCAACTTGATAAGCTACAGTCACTGAAGAGGAGGGAGACTCAATAAAATCAGGCTATAGGAGAATCTGTAGGACATTTTCTTAATTAGTAATTGACGTTCAAAGGGCCAGTCTATTATGGGTGGGGGCACCCCTGGACAGATGGTCCTGGGTTTTTTTAAAAAGCAGGCTGAGCAAGCCATGAGAGCAAGTCAGAAAGCAACTCCATGGCCTCTGCATCAGCTCCTGCGTCCAGGTTCCTGCCTTACTTGAGCTCCTGTCTGACTTCCTTTGATGATGAACAGTGCTGTGGAAACATAAGCCAAATAAAGCTTTTCTTTCCCAAGTTGTTTCTGGCCATGGTGTCTCATCACAGCAGTAGTAACCCAAACTAAGTCAACAGGGGAGTGTTTTGATGTTATCATAAAATGGCCATATACTGGAGTCAATGAAACAAACAAACAAAAAACCAGGGTAGATCACATACACTGCAACTGAAAGATATCCAAGGCATACTAAGGGACAGCGTGAAGGGTTAATGTGTAACAGTATACTTATGCTTTTTACTCACTTTGAGGCAGTCTTGCTGTAGCTTAGATTGACCTGGAACTCATAATCACTATGCCTCAAGCTTCTCTAGTGCTGGCTTATGTGTGCCAGTATACCTAGTCATGCTTCGTGTGTGTGTGTGTGTGTGTGTGTGTGTGTGTTTTGGATCTCACTGGATAGCTCTGGCTGCCTGGAACTCACTATGTAGACCAGGCTGGCCTGAACTCACAGAGATTTACCTGCCTCTGCCTTCAGAGTACTAAGATTAAAAGCAGGCTTTCAAAAGCTGTTTAGCTGGACAGTGGTGACCCGTGCCATTAATCCCAGCACTTGGGAGGTAGAGGCAGGCAGATTTCTGTGAGGTGAGGCCAGCCTGGTCTACAGAACTAGATTCAGGACATCCAAAGAAACCATGTCTCAAAAAAACAAAGTTTTTTAGATTAAAAAAAAAAAAAAAAATCAACATGTGCTAATGAGGAGTTAAAATGCTATTTAAACACAAAATGGCATCATGGTCATCCTATAAAGAAGGAACACACTAGAGACACACACTGAAATATTGAAGGATAAAATGTTTTTAAATAAGTCAAAGATGCAGATGGGTGGGGAGGACAAAGAGCCGGATAAATGGCAACACTGGAATGACCACCGCTGAAGAGAAGGACGCCTGACGTCCACACTGTTCTCTACTCCTTCAAGTAGGCTTACGTTTCTACAATCAAAAGCTTAAAGGGAATCAGACTGAAAACAATCTTCTGTTTCATGTGATGGTATACGTCTGTAATCCCAACACTTGAGAGGTAGAGGCAGGAGGATGGTTCAACGAAAGCAAAGGCGAGCATGTACTGCAAGTGAGTTCAGGGCAGCTTTGACTAGAGATCGTGTGAAGACAGGCAGACAGAAAGAATGGGAGTGGGGGAAGACGCCAAAGGAAATGATAAAACTAATGACTTCATTAGGATAAAATGTTTTCTATAGTATTTGCATACAGGAAGACTCCCTAGCACCCCAACTCCTGTGACTGTGAAACTGTCCAGCCCCACAGCTCCAGAGGCATCTAGTGGGAGCTGGGGAAAGTCTCGAGCCCAGGCGGGGACTTCTCACAACTTACCTTTCACTTTCAAAGTGGAAACAGACAGCTTCTCTCCCTCCGGTCTCATTGTTGGGGGTCTGTTATGAACAAGTTTCCACCATCCAGGTTCTCCAAATTCTTGAGCACCTGACCGGAAATAAACAGGACTTCCCACGCTGAGGCAACCTGCTACCGTGCTCCACCACGTTGACGTCTTTTTCCTAAAGTGCAGAGAATTTCAAAGCTATCGACACTTCAATTTGATCACAGCAAAAAAAAGTACATTCGACATAAACTCTGCACTGGGGGAAGAAACAGCACTGCAGCCCAGAACCAGGGGTGGAGACTGCCTGCCTTCACACTTTGGCTTTGTTACCTTGTGGCTGCCTCAGTTTCTTCATCTTGAGAAACCAGGAGAACAGAATTACCTTATAGGGTGGCTAAGAGATCAAATGAAGTAATTCAAACATAAAACACTTATCACATGCAGATATGATGGCATACACATTTAATCTCAGCACTTGCAGAGGCAGAAGCAGGAATATCTCTGAGTTCAAGGTCATCCTGGTCTACATATCAGAGTTCCAGGACACTCAGGACTACACGAAGAGACCCCGTCTCAAAAAACAACAAAACAAACAGACTAAAAACAACCACTTACCAATTATCACAGGGGGAAAAAAGCTGGCTTGCTTTCCTTGCTATGAGCCTGGGCATTGATGACACAGTTAATCACTGTGAATAGCTGTTTCACCCAGAGAACACATTTCTGTGTGATTCAGTGTGCCCTGACATGCCAGAGTGGTTCCGAGGCAAGCTTCACAGACAGCAAATATAACAGCATAAACAGAGTGGTTCCGAGGCATGCTTCACAGACAGACAGACAGCAAATATAACAGCATACAGACGCGTGCTGAAGGCCAAGTAGTCATCCACTAAAAATCAGTTTAATGGCCACAATTTCCACCTGACAAATATAAATCAACTACCAGAATTTCTCAAAAATTAACTTTTACAGATGGAGTACAATCTTTCGCCAGAAAACACTGCTTCAAACATGTACCAGAAAATGAAGGGCAAACCTTCAGCAAGAGCGACAGCTTGGACAAGTCTCCAGTCCATACGCTAAGGCTTGATCTCAGGTGGTGCTACTGGAGGTGTGGACAGTAACAAGTGTGGTCTTCTGGGAGGTCCTTAGTTCACTGGGCATGCTCCCTTAGTCTCTCCATCAGTCCTTCCCTGTCTCTCTTCCTGACTCCAAAAATGACAGCTTGTTTTGACACATATTCACACCAAGATAGACTATCCTCATTAGAGGCTCAACCAAAGGGTCACCTGATCACAGGACTGAACTTCTATCAGGCAAAAGAACCCTCCTTCCTTCATGAGTATCCTGCGTCAGGTAGCTCATGACGGTGATGAGGCTCTTTCCTTCAGGAGCAGCATGCGTCGGGCGGGCGCCCGTTATAGTGATGGGAAGCTGCCAGAGTATGCACAAGTACTACCTTCCTTCCAGCCCATCTTTGGGTTCCAAGCACCTTTCCTACACCCTCATTTTTTTTAAACCTTTCCAACCCATTCCACTCACTCAAGAGCTAAGACAATGAGAGAAACTGTCCATCTTGCTTTCTCAACCCCACCCTTTCCTTGGCAATCATTCTACCAAGGAATGTGGCCATGAGGATTCAAAGAGTAACAAGAATAAGTGGAGTATCATGCCTCCCTAACAATGTTCCCCAGAGCTTGCCTGCTCCAGCAATTTAAGTTAATCTTCATGGTGTGTGTGCAGTGCCTGGAAACAAAAAGGATGTCAGATTTCTGGGAACTAGAGTCACAGATGTTTGTGAGATATTGGTGCTGGGAATCAAACCTGTGTCTTGTAGAACAAAGCCAGTGCTTTGACTCCCTAAGCCACCTCTCCAGCCCTGATACCAGTCATTCTTAAAAGTCCAAGCATCCCTGGGGCTCAAGCCCCTCTGGGCATATAAGATAAAAATTATTTTAAGAATACTAAGGTGTTTGTCTTTTCATGTTAATTTTTACAAGTGTTTAGTAGTTTCCAGTGACTATGACATGTGACAGTCAACATATCGAATGTGGAAGATGGGACCAATCTTCTAAAATCCAGACAGTATTGAGATTTGCAAAAAAAAAAAAAAAAAAAAAAAAAAAATGCCACTTTTCATTTTGTTTTATAAAACATTTTTTTCATAAAGATATTTTTGCTATTCTGGGGGCTGGGGGACACATGGACCAAGGTGCATGTGCCAACATCAACCAACTTGTGGGACTGAATTTTCACAGATGTGTCCTGGGGATTGAACTCAGCTCATCAGGCTTGGCAGCAAGCTCTTTTATCCTCTGAGTCATTTCACTGGCCCAGATGTATGTTATTTTTAAACATAAATGTTTTAAATTTTCTCCTTAATCTTCTAAAATGGCAAATATCAAGATATATACAATTAATATAAACAAAGGCTGTTTGTAATCCCAAATGTTTAAGAGTATAATTGGAACCTAAGACCAAAAGGCTTAAGGATCACACTTCTTCAAATGTGGTAGTGGTGGTGATGGCGATAAGTTGTTGCTGAGACAGTGTCTCACTACGCTGCTTGGCTGGCATGGAAAACTCTCTATCCTTTATTTTTGCTTTATGTATATGGATGTTATGCCTGCATGTATGACTGTGCACTGTGTATGCAGAGTGCTGGAAGAAGCCAGAAGTCAGATCTTCTGGGACTGGATACAGTTATGAGCCAACACGTGGGTGCTGGGAATAGAACCCTACTCCTCTTGAAGAACAACCAGTGCTCTTAACCCTCGCTCTCCAGTCCCATGGAACTCTATATAGACCGGCTAACCTTGAACTCTGAGGCCCACCTGCCTCATCTTCCAAATTCTTCAATTAAAGGCATGCACCGCCATACCCACCACATTCCATGCAAATGAAATATTAAGACAGTCAAAAGCACAGCCAGTGTCTGCGGCTGGAAGAGAGAAGGAGAGCTGTCCAAAGTGTGCAGTGCTACAGATCTGCTGGACAAGAACGCCAGAGATCTTTGCCCAGCACTGTGAATATTCTTAGCACTACCAAACCATAACATTTAAAGATGATTAAGTTGGGTGTCTGGAGAGATGGCTCAGCAATTAAGAGCATGTGTTCTTCCAAAGGATCTAAGTTCAATCCCCACCACCTACATGGTGGGTCACAACTATAACTCCAGTTCTAGGGTGTTGGGAGGCGACTCCTAGCAGAAAGCAGCTATCATCTTTGCAGCCATCTCAGACCATATACCCTGACAAGAAACTTGTTTTCAACAGCCTACAACAGCTGAGCACACTCTGATAAACATCTTGTTTTTTCTCACATATCTTGTTTTGTTGTTAGTGCCCCCAGCTGCAAGGCGAACATGGTAAAGTGTCTTCAGCTGTGTCCCCTGCTTATGCTTATAAATACCCAGGATTTCCTTTCAGTAAGTGGGACTTGATCACACACCCCGTCTTGTCTCCATTCTTTGCATCTCTTGCCCCTTCATCCCCACTCTCTTGCTAGACCCTGACCCTAGAACTGGAGCAGCAACTCGCACTGAAACATAGTGGCACCTCAACACTGGAGCTCCAGTAAGCGAGATACAGTGAAGGACAATGTGGGAACTGGTCAGCGAGCACCCTCACTCCTGTGCTGGAGAACCTGTCAGCTGACGGAGCTGGCTTGGCAGTGGTGCTCAATGTGAGACAGCAAGAATGAGAGACCCAGTGAGGGACGTTACTGGAAGAAGAGTCTGCCGAGAATTCAGAAATGACACAAACAAAGGTGATTGCAGTGAGACCAGTAGGTCATAGTAATGAAAATGGGGCAAGAAATAAGTGAGCAGAAACAGATGAAAAAGGCTTTAAAGACTCAAGGAGTAAATTGCAGGCCGCCCTGAGTCAAGAGAGCCAAACAGATAAATAGATAAACAGGCAGAGAGTTGAACAGAAAGATAGTGTTAATCAGTTATATTAGATTGATTTAACTTTCAAAATAGGTGTGATTCTGAGTTGTGTAGTTAGATTTTTCCTCTGGATAAAAGGTCAGTATAAAGGCTTTTCTGGTTACTGGTTCGAGGAGAGGCAGATTTGGGAAGTTTTTCTATGTGTTTTCTGAAGAGGTCATTAAGGTAGTAGTTCTATCTTCCAGAATTATATGGATCAGACATGACAGAGGTAGGCCTCCAGAAGACTAGATTCCAGAGAATCAAACAAAATATCTTGATACTAAAATTTGTTTTGAGATTTGTATATTACAGAATACACAGCCTTGGTGAATGAATCTTCTTATCACCTGCATGTTCACTGATGCCCTGGACTTCCAGCTGGATGCAGTTAAGACAGACATCAGAGGCTTAAAGTCAATTTACCCTTCCCCTCATCCCTCTTCTAATATCTCAACGCCCATATTCAGCTTGAAGAAGTTAATGAAGAGTTGGCGCCCCAATTCCCTGGACTTCGGGAAGTGAGGTGGTTAATACTAGGCTGCCTTTCTAGCAAAAAGTAACAGTTTTATTGGAACAGGGAGGAAGAGCTAAAATTGATTACACAGCCATAATCTATTGATAGAAATTTGTATAATTGTTACTAAGCTGATACAAATTCAAGGATTTCATTGGTATAATTTCTTCCATTCAAAATTTGTGGATACAAGGCTTAGACCTTTAACTTCTCCAACAGAGGGAATTGTGAGTTGCCCTTAAAAAAGAGTGTTGCACAGGGTGGTGGTGTCACACGCCTTTAATCCCAGCACTTGGGAGGCAGAGGCAGGCGGATTTCTGAGTTCAAGGCCAGCCTGGTCTACAGAGTGAGTTCCAGGACAGCCTGGGCTACACAAAGAAACCCTGTCTCAAAAAAAAAAAAACAAAAACAAAAATAAATAAATACATACATACATACATACCCAGGATTTCCTTTCAGTAAATGGGACTTGATCACACACCCTGTCTTGTCTCCATTCTTTGTGTCTCTTGCCCCTTCATCCCCAATCTCTCTTGCTAGACCCTGTTGTCTGAGCCCCTCGGACCAGAGCACTTAGCCCCAAGCGTGGGACAGAGCGGGTCCACAACAGTTGAGGCAGTGTGGGCCTCAACACTAGGGAACCCACAACTTTCTTCTGACATCAGAGGCCACACCATGTACACATGTGATACACAGACATACATGTGAAAAAAAGAAACAAAATAAAACTAATTAAAATTTCAATATTTAAGTTCATAAGTATATAATACTTTTATCACAATAAATAATAAGATTGAGACAGGAAAGATTTTAAAAACCACTGTGTTGGGGCTGGAGAGATGGATCAACAGTTAAGAGCACTTGTTGCAAAGAGTATGAGTTCAGTTCCCAGCACTTGGGGGCTCACAACCATCCATAATTTCAGATCCTAGGGACCCAACACTCTCTTCTGACCTCTGTGGGCATGCAAGCATATGATGCAAAGACAAAAATACATGCAGGCAAACATTCATACACATAAAAATAATATCTAAAAAAAAAACAAACAAACACTGTATTGTTTACCAAAGTATGAGACATGAGCTCACACACTGGCAGTGAGAATCTAAGCACATATGCTTTCTGGAGGTTACTCTGAAAATACGTGTTTGATGTGCATATTTCTGGAACCCAGAAATCAAAGATAAAAAGGAAACACAAGAATTTAAGTCCTTTCCTTCTGCCTCATGAGTGCTGGGCACCAGACTCAGGCTGTCAGGCTTAGCAGCCAGTGCTCTACCTACTGAGCCACCAACATCTCCCATTACCATTATCTTTATATAAGGCTGTAAGGTGGACCGAGAGACAGATGCATGCAGACGAACCATTATGTAAAGACAGAGCAATACATCTATTTGTGGTATTTTCATTAAGGCACCACCCACAAATGAACACAGCGTATGACAGGCAGAGCACAGACATACAAGCGATCACTACTTGCACCTTTGTGTAAATGTGATCCACCTATCCACTCATCCACTCCTCTCTCAGGCACATCTTTATTGTGGTGAAATAGGCAAATTATGTGCATCTTCACCAATTTTAAATGTACAATTCAGTGGCCATTAAGCACATTCATATCTATGGCCATTACCATCATCCACCTTCATTTTATTGTACAAGACAAAGTCTATACTCAGTAAACAAAAATAATTGTCAAAGGCTGCCCTACTCCAAAGTTGATGACAGCCATTACTCTATTTCCTGGATCTGTGTATTTTCATTACTACCTAACCTAAGTGGAATCGTACAGTATGCTTATGATTGAAATTCATGCAGCATAGTATTCTCAAGATTTATGCATGTTGTAAAACATGGCAGAATTTTATTCCTTTCTAAGACTGAATATTCCATTCTATGTACATACTATGCTTATACATTCATATGTGAATAGTGCGTCCTTACTTTAGTTACTGTGAGTACCAGAGCAAAATTCTAGATACGATAATCCTTCATTCAACTTTTTGAGGAACCACCAGACTGCATGCCATGCAATTATACATTCCTATCCTAAGTACATGGGTGTGCTATTACAGTTGTTGGTCACTGGCTGACTGAGAAGGCTTTCACTATATGGCAAAAGTTCTATATACCCTTTGTCTAGTTTTGAACTCATAATCCTCCTGCCTCATGCTCCTGTAGTATGAAGGTGGGATCTCACTGCAGTGGGTTTGCGTTTTTCTAGTGACTAGTGACTTGAACATCTTTTATGTGCTTAGTCCCATTTTGTAACATCACTGCCCATATATGCAGTGAGGTAAGATGCAATGCCACTGGCAGTAGCCAGTCTCCATTCACTGCTGTGACGAGAAGCAGCAACCAGTGACTGGAACACAAGCACACAGTATTACAAAGGGTGCTTTCGGCTACCCTGGATCCTATGGTCTATTCGCAAGTAGCCACAAGATCAGGTGCATATAGCTCCCTGCCTTGGGCTGGATGTGGGTGACATGTATCTAGTAAACTGCTATTATGCTAAGAACTGAAAAGAAATTGAACACAGTCTGCTATCCATCCCCTAGAAGATACAACAAGCCTTTATTAAACACAGGAGTTCCAACACAGTTTCCTTAAACTGGTTCTACAAGTAAAATTGTAGTAGGTGGTAACAGTATTGGCCCAGGATCATCTTTAGATAGTTGAGTTTCTTGTTTGTTATTTTGCATAGTCCTAGTTGTCCTGGAATTTGCTCTGTAGAACAGGCTGGCCTTGAACTCAGAGATCCACCTGTCTCTGCCTCCAGAGTGAGATTAAAGGCATGTGCTACCATCACCAGGCTTTTTGTTTTGTTTTTAAGAGAGGCTTTCTCTCTATGTGACCTTAGCTGGCCTGGAACTTGCTATGTAGACATGGCTACCCTCAAACTTACACATATCCTCCTGACTTTGCCACTGACTGGCACACCACCACACCCAGTTGTTAAAAAATGTAACTACTATGACTATGATCTATCATATTCCATCAACTCTAAAACCCACTGATGAAGATACGCATTTATATGGTATATCTTATACATGGTACAGTATAAATGATACCATTTATTCATACAGCTATGGAGAAGAATAAGGTAGCTACCAATTAAACTGTAACAAAAAGAAACTGTCAAACAAAATAAGGCATTATTTTATTGGAGCTGCAGAGATAGATCAGTAGTTAAGAGCACTTACTGCTCTTATAGAGGACATGTATCACGTGGTTCACAGTCATGTGCAACTCTAGTGCCAGGAGATCCAATACCCTCCAGTCTCTGTGGGTACCTGCAGGCATGTAGTATACCTAACCTCACACACACAGACACACACTTGCACATATAAATAAGTGTATCCTATCCTTAAAAGGATGTTTAAAGAGCTGGGTAGTGATCATTCACACCTTTAAGCCTATCATTCAGGAGGCAGAGGCAGGCAGATGTCTATATGTTTGAAGACAGTCTGGTCTACAAAGTGAGTTCCAGAACAGCCAGGGCTACACAGAGAAACCCTGTCTAGAAAATACTTTTTTTAATTATATTTATGTGTATTTGTGTATCTGTATAAGAATATGCCACATGCCTGCATTGCCCATGGAGGCCAGAAGACAGTGTCATATTCCCTGGAACTGGAACTATAGACAGTTGTAAGATGCCTGATGTGGGGGGTTGAAAACCAAGTTCAAGTCCGCTGGAAGAGCAGGAAGCATTCAGAGCCACCTCTGTAGCTCCACCAATTTTTTTAAAAAAAAAAACTATGACATACTATTAATTGTAAGATATATCCAACTTTCAAAAATGTCAAATTGTTAAAAACTATCTTAAAAACCAGTGACTATAGCAAATAGCAGAAAGTGCTCACACTATTTCTCAATAATTAACATTCTTGGAGGCTGAGATGGCTCAGTTGGTAAAGTACTTGCTGCACAAGTAGGAGAACCTGAGTTCAATCTCTAGTGCACACTCACATGCCTGCGCACACGCCCACCATGGCCATGCACACTCACACTCACATGCCCACACACATGCAGTGTCTTCTACAAGCATTCAAAGCCAGGACTGTGAAAGCAGATTAAACAATCACAACTACTCTACTCTATAGTAAGAGCCAGGCCTGGTGTAGGTGGTACACACCTACAATTCTAGTGCTTGAGAGGTTGAGGTAAGAATATTCCTGAGTTAGAAGACAGCCTGGGCTATAGAGGAGTAGAATCTCAAAAAAAAACAGTCAAAATACTGCCTGATGTGATAGCTCACATCTTTAATCCCAGCACTCAGGAGGCAGAGGCAGGCAGATCTCTATGAGTTCAAGGTCAGCATGGTCTATACAGTGAATTCTAGGCCAGCCAGGACTATACAGTCAGACCCTGTCTCAAAAACAAACAACCAAAACAAAACATGTAGCAATTAAATTTTCACATGTTCTTTAACTTGTTTCTAAAACTGTACATAAAACATTTAGGTTATTCTTAAATAAACTTTCATATATTTAAACTAACAAAACATTAAAGGCATAAACCAAAACACTGGTGAGGAATGTAGCCAAATTGAAAAGTTAATTCCACGATGTACTTTTCCCTTAACTCTGTGACAAATAAAAAGGAGAGCCCATACTTAAACCTTTAAGGGCTGGGTCTGATTTAGCTCATTTGGTAGAGTACTTAGTGAGGATCTAAGTTTCACTACCATCATTGCATAAAACAGGGCATGGCAGAGGCAGGAGCAGCACAAGTTCAAGGAATCTTCAGCTATGTAGTAGGTTTGAGGACAGCCTAGGCTACATAAGACCTTTCTCAAAAACAAAATAAGGACTATCCTGCAGAGAACAGAATAAAAATAGCTCTCAAAAAAGTTTAACTTAAAAGTGCTTACAGGTGTCTTCTGTTGTGGACAATGACTGTCAGCTCATAGGGACAGCTATCTGGTCATTTGGTAACCACCTAAGATGAGTAGTTTCTGGGGACCTTTCTAATCACTGATGTTTAAAGCAGTTCTCCAGGGGAGGGACTAGATTGTGGCTGGACACTCAGGAAATGGATTCACAGTGATTTCTAAATCTCCTCCTATCTCCTGGATAGACTACAGAAAAGTTACTGCTGTAAACTCTCACTATACTTGTGGCCTTTCTGATCAAAACCAAAAGGTCTGGCTTGTCCTTACAGCATGAGACCCAGCTACAATTTCACACTGCTGACTTATCTTCATGTATCAACGTTAAGAATTAGTTTACTTATAGCAAATCATACAAGTTTTCCACTTACAGTGTAATGTTCTTTTAAAAACAAGTGTGTTTTTTAAAATTAACTTTATGAAGTAGGGAGATTAAGTAAATAATTCAGATGCTATACCAACAGCAACACAAACTCCGGGCTTAATGGTTAAACTACACAGACACTGCAGGACAATGACTGCTTCTCACTGGTTTGTCAGAAACAAAAAAGCCTTGGCCAGCTCCTCTCAGATCATGCTCTGGACCGTGGCCAATAACTCCTATTCACATAGGCAATAATGTTAGAAACAGGTAATCTATATTCACTTTCTTCCAGAAGAAAATTCACTAAACAGAAAGCACTCAGAGATCATGAAAACATTCCAAGATCTAACTTTACAATTTCTCCCATTTCTGGTCCTTTATAAATAGGGCATATTAAATTCCATAAATAGTGCTGGGGCAGTAAATTAAAACAACAGATTCCTTTGCTTAGAGAAAGCACTTGTCACAGTGTTAACTCATTTCTCAGTAGCACTAAAGAATGCAAGAAGTAAAATAACCCCTTTTGTAAACATCTTTCTACTTTGCTGCTGTCTCCCCACAGCCTTCAGGCCTGTAGGAAACCTAAACAAAGCTGCCTTCTCAGTACAGAGGGAGAAGGCTGCCAAAGCTCGGAATGTGGTCCAGCTTTGCTCTGCAGCAGAGTGGTGCAGAGCCGCTGTCATCTCTGCTGACCTAATTTACAGCACTATGCATCTCACCTAGGACCTCAGAGAGCAACCAGGAACCATCACCTCAAAACTCACCAGGGCCGTCACACTCATCTCCACTTCTCAGCTCTGTAGACTGACTGACCTGGCCTTCAGCATAGCCTCAGCCACACAGGCCTAAGTCTGATGTTCACCCTAACTTGAATGAGCCGTGTGTGTGTGTGTGTGTGTGTGTGTGTGTGTGTGTGTGTGTGTGTCAAACTTTACTAAGAACAGTGGATGAAAAGTATGGGTGTGCTCTCTGGATCTCCAGAGTTGATAAGGGAAAGGCTGTAAGAATTCACTAAGAGCAATCTACATGGGTGCTGTTATCAATTGCCCTTTCTGTTTCTCTTCTGACCTCTATGTCCCTCATTTTACAGGACATCACAGTCCTCTTTCCTCAAGTCAGTTACTCTCAAACACATTTTTAAAAACCTAACAATCTCTGCAGAAGCATCATGCTCGCCTCTGGAAGCAGAATTAGGAAGCAATGCAAATCCACATTTCCTGGTATTCAGTTTTCCTTTGAGCTACACTGTAAAAATCCCTAACAGGGCTACACTAGGTTCTCAGCTTGTGCATACCTTTTTTACATCTTTCTACAAGAATAAGATGTTTTAAAATCATGTTACCTATTTCCTAGTAAAAAAGTCCAATGTTTCTCAATAAAAGCACAGATATCTTCTTTCCACCGGAAATAACCTTGACGTCCACTTCCTTCCAGAGACAAGTTGTACATTGCCAGCATGACCACCTGAAACACAAATGGAAGACGGCTGGGAGGGTAGCCTGAGGAGGGATGTCAGCATCCATAGGAAAAAGCTGTTCTGTTTTAGATTCCAAGTAGGAAGGGGAAATAGACGACACAGAGGATGAGCTCTGGCGATAACCCGGGCAGAGTCTTCCTTCCTTTGTTGCTTTTGTAAGGTATCACTAGGTCAGTTATTAGGTACAACTGTTCTGTATGTGTCACACAGGAAGGGCTGGTGTGTGGCTGGGCTGACCAGGAGGCTCTGTCATAAGCACCCTACTATTCCCCGTAACTCTAAACAGAGAGGTTGACTGCTGACAGCAGACCTTCAGGAACTGACTACATATAACACATTCTGACCGATGGTGCTTGCTAGCCTTTATTCGAAGTTTTGAAAACCATTCCTGAATGCAAACTTTTCTAAGCTTTTTACCAGGCAAAGACAAGACTCAAAATTTCAGAGTCTTGTCTTTCAAATTTCAGAGCTGGTCAGTCTTACATGTGTGTATCCACTCAGGGGCACAGCCATTTAGAGCTGTAGATCCCTTTCTTCAAATACAGACAGCACTAGACAGGGAACTAAAAGGCCTGGCTGCCCATCCCACCCACAAAGGACTCCAAGACACCCTCAGCTCAGTGTAGCAACTCCTATCTAGTCCAAGCCTGTTAGCTTTATAGACAAGGAATCTTGGCCTACTGTGAGAAGTACGGCCCAGAAATACAAAACCACGTGCCATTATAGAAGACTTTAGTAACACAGAAGAACAAAGTAAGAGGAAAAGCATCTAAAATCCACCATCAGGAAAAAAGCACCAGGAGCTGGAGAGCTGGCTCAGCACTCAAGAGCCCTTGCTGCTCTTCCAGAGGACCAGAGTTCAGTTCCCAGCACCCAAGCAGAGGCTCACAACTGCTTGTAACTCCAGCTGCAGGGGATCAAAAAAACCTGCACATGTGTGCACACACACATACATACACACGCATGCGCACGCACACTCACATGCTATATAACATACAAATCTTAATTTCTTTTAAAGTTTCCATATAAAAAACGAAGCATGCACTTTGCTGTGAGTAGTTAGGTACCTATTACTGTAGTACTCAAGAGGCTGGGGTAGGATTGTGAACTCAAGTACAGCCTATCTCAAAAAACAAAAGCAAATAATAACAAATGAAAAATTTTAAAAGGCAGGTTTCAGCATTTCAATGGCTATGCTTTCACACAATTCTTGGCACTTGTATTTATACAGATGTTTTACATATGTAATATTATAGAAATGGACAAAACTGTAGAAGCTACTGAAAACCATGATGTCTTCTACTCTTCCAGAAGACCCAAAGAGCAGTTCCCAGCACCCATGTCAGGTGACTTACAACTACCTGCACCTCCAGCTCAGAGGTGCCCACCCTTTTCTAGCCTCTGCAGGCCCTCACACATGTGTAGACACATACATATACACAAGATAAAACAAATACTCTAAAACATTGAGAGACCAGAGCCTAGAAAAGAATTCTTTTTTTTTTGTTTGTTTTTTGTTTTTTTGGGGTTTTTTTTTTTTTTTTTTTTTTGGTTTTTCGAGACAGGGTTTCTCTGTGCAGCCCTGGGTGTCCTGGAACTCACTCTGTAGACCAGGCTGGCCTTGAACTCAGAAATCCACCTGTCTCTGCCTCTGCCTCTCAAGTGCTGGGATTAAAGGCATGCGCCACCCCTGGCCGGCTAGAAAAGAATTCTTAACCTTTCCTTCTACAAGGAGGTCTGATAACTTGCAATTAAGCCTCCATCAGGTGTGTTCACCACATTAAGCCCCCAGTGATTCTCTAAGAGCTATGTCCACATCTACACCTTGCAAAGGGCTCCAAAACTGCACCACCATGTCTCAACTCCATGCATTTCATCATGTGCACAGTACTTGACCCCACAAACAGACTTTTCAAGTGTCTTCCACCTACTAAGGTCAACATCAGGCAACAAGTGACTTCCTTTAACCAGTTCAAACTCATGGAGAGTCAGTTAATGAATGTGAAGTTTCCTTTTGGGATGATAAAGTTTTGAACAATGAAGAAGAACATGTTTTACTTTCTATGTCTTGTAGCACACAGAAAGTTATTTAACAGACACCTTAGCTAGAGAATAAGCTTTACTTACTTGAAAATGGCTTTTCTGTGATCACTTAACATTTTCTGGGCACCCTATATACTAATCTGAAAGCATCCACTGCTCCTCCTCTTCCAGATGTGATCTACAGCTTAAACACCAGATCAGTGCTCTCCTCACACCAGACCACGCTCAGCATAAGGAAGCTGCTCTTCTGGACCAAAATGTCTCCAGGGCCCAGCTCAGGACTGTCTGAACTGGAGACACAGCAAACACTCAGGTGCTGCCTGTTGCAGGATCCAGAAAGAGAAACACAGGCAAGGAATGCTTCACCCACGTCAGAAGAATTAAGTTTTAGGACAAGAACGTGCAAATGTCTCTAATGGCCAAGGTATTCTGAAAAGTTCCTCCTGTGCTAGAAGTCAAGAGTCACAAAGAGGAAGAGAAGACACAGAGGCACACAAAGGGAAGGGGTCTTTGGTCCAAAGAGCAGACCTTGACTTTGTATTTTGTAATGCAAAGAAAATGCTGTATGTTGCAAGTAAACAGCTCTCCTTATTTAAATTAACAAAGTTTGAGATTTAAAAGCTGAAAGCACAAATTACAATACTCTTCAAGTATTTGGACCCATAGGGAAATTACTGAGGACCAGCTGATTCTCTTTCAGGTTTCTGGTAAAAGATGGACTATTCCAGTTGCTGCCAGAAACACTGGTCAGTAGCTTATGAGAATATATGCCTAAGGGTGTGTGTGTGTGTGTGTGTGTGTGTGTGTGTGTGTGTGTAAAAATGTATTATTTAGTCACCACTTCTTCATTTCAGGTTATTATCCACAACCAATATATCTTCTAGAAATGAAAAACAAGTTTTCTCAGTCACAGCTAACCTGATGAAGTATATAAACGGGGCCTACAGAACATATTCTGAGGAATACAACCAAGAACTAACTTTTCTTTTAAAAACATCTACAGAAGATATTCCCATAGGAAACTGACACTCTTGAAAATGACCACTTCTCTTTTCTTTCCTCCATCTTCCAGTGTTTGAGAAGCTACCTGCAGGCTGAAGACAAGGCCATCTATCTGCTGCAGTTCTCTTCACACCCCTGGCTTACATACAGTGTGCCATCCACAAGAGGGGAAGCCCAACTGTAATCCCCCACAAGACTATACACTCAAGTCAAACTTCCTTTATCCTCTACCTATGAATTTTTGGCAAGTCAGGGCAGCTTCCCAAGCTAGTGGACAGGTCTGCTGGGTGATAAATAATAAAGTGGTGATAATGACAACTATTCAGATATTATGGCAACAACCAACTACAAAAAAACATCGGAATGGCCAACACAACACATTTAAACCCTCCCCCTTTGTATTTACTGTTTTCAAAGAGTGCTAGGCAGTTATCCAGTTATCTGATTGTAGAGTGTTAATGGTCCCCTGAGGGTTAGGGGTGGAGGCTTCAGTTGGCTCACCACAACACTCTCCAGGACTCAAATAGTGCCTGGTTCCTTGTAGACATTCTTTATATGTCATATAAATAAACATAAACTAACAAGCAAGACACCATGGGGTCTGGAGTACAGTTCACAGATACAGCATGAAAGATAAGCAAGGCCATGAATTTGACCCCAGCACTACAAACACCAACAAAACCAGTAATATAAAATTCTTTATTTTTAACTTAACCTTGTCACATTTTACTTACACACACACACACACACACACACTAAAATAAAACCAAACAATTTAATATAACCTGAAGATCAGTAAAAAGTTACATCTAAAGTGCCGATCTCTGAGACAGCTAAAATTATTCATCAACAAAGACTTGTCTCCAGGTTCCAATGCAGGAAGGTTACCCCAGTTGGTTACCCTGTCTTTATTATCAAGTCAAACTGCTTCTGCCAA
This sequence comes from Arvicanthis niloticus, assembly GCF_011762505.2. Taxonomy (NCBI): domain Eukaryota; kingdom Metazoa; phylum Chordata; class Mammalia; order Rodentia; family Muridae; genus Arvicanthis; species Arvicanthis niloticus. The sequence goes on along the minus strand of NC_047659.1, from coordinate 114,287,562 downwards.
ATCTACTTTCAGTGTAGCCACCTCTGGCTTTGTTAAGCTCAAAATGACTGCCAGGAAAATGTGGGCCTGATTTTCAGCCGAGTCTTAGCTCAGTAGGACATAAATGAAATTAAGATTCTCAAGAACTCACTAAATTAGCAGCATTTTTTTAAAAAACCAGGAAGTACTCTATCCACACATTCTATGCCCATTTCCATTGTAAAGCACCCGACTCCCAAACCACTCCAAAGTAGATAAGCACCCCAGTTTCCTGGGCCACCCGACCTGATGTCTAGAGAAGAGCTTCGTACTCACTTGCTGCCATGTCAGCTTCAGCCTCTCGTACTGCTCCTTGCCATCCGGAGAGCAATCGGAACAAGTAAACCTGAAAAAGTTATCGCCCTTAAGGTAACTGAGCTGTTCCCTCAGCTGACCTAGGAGAAAAAAACAAAAGGTCACATCATGGGTTTGCCTCCTGCAAACCAATCAACAGCTCAGTTACCCAACTAGATCTCCAAGTTTCTCATGGTGGGGCTTTCTTTTTCTGTAGCTATCAGGACAGTAGCAGAGGCGAGAAAGAGAAAAAGGTTGTTTCCTTTTCTACTGTCAGGTACCTGGCCCTCCTAGATCCCTACGGCTCCTTAGCTTTTAGGAGAAAGGTCCTGGAAAAGCAGGTATGGTTGCTCTAACTGGATCTCCCAGCAGTCACATTCCTAAATCCTCTAGGCCCGTAATCTTCATTCTTTCAGGGAATACCTGAGCTTTTGCCGCCAGGCAGGCACCAGGCTAGTCGCTGGATATGCAATGTCTAAAGCAGATATGACCTGCGCCTGCTCTCATGGGCTCATATGTAAATCTGGAGGCAGCAAAGAATACAGGTAAACACAACTGCGCTGGTTGTGGATTTTCCTGGAGCTTCAGAACCACCCAGGTGGCTGGGCTTTATTTCCTTCCTATGGCCAGGTCCACCCTCAAATGGAATGCTTCAGTCTCTGAGATAGGGGCTGGGCTTTGCATTGAAGCTCCCAGGTGGTGCTGATGCATTGTGCAACGTGAAAACTTCCTGAGTAGAATGTAATGTGCATCACAGGGCAGTGTAAGCACAGAGAAAGGGACGCCCAACCCCATTTGGGAAGGAATAGGGGTCTGCTGTGCCCAACGGGAAGAGCAACTGGCTAGAAGAGAGGGGCTGCCTGTGAGGACAGGAGTGCAGGGAAGACACCCAGGTGAATACACTCCAGAGAGAAACCAAAAAGGTACAAAATCCTAGAAATCAAAGAATTGTTTGGAAAGAATGAAAAGTTCACTCTACCTCCTAAAAATGTTGGCAGGGCCCAACCGTAAAAATCTCCTTAAAATCTACCCTGAAGGACAATGGGAAAGCTAGAATTTTTACTAGACAGTTGAGAAACAAACACCAGCCAACTAGTCAACTCTAGGTTTGTTTTCTAAGCACTGCTATTATTAACCTACTTACAGTAGCTATTTGAACAATTTAATTCATTTTTAACAAAAGCTTCAACATACCAGAAAATGACCAACTTCACTAAGGGTTACAAGCTCCATTTCACTAGCTATGAACTCTTACACAAAGCAATCCTCCAGGACACATGCCTTTTCTCATCTCTTGGCTAATGGAAAATGCTGTTTAAGAATCGTGAGAACTGTAGTGGCACACGCCTTTAATCCCAGCACTTGGGAGGCAGAGATTTCTGAGTTCAAGGCCAGCCTGGTCTACAGAGTGAGTTAGTTCCAGGACAGCCTGGGCTATACAGAGAAACCCTGTCTCGAGAAAAAAAAAAAAAAAAAAAAAAAAAAAAAAAATCATGACAGCTGGCAAAACATGCTACAAAGCTGGCAGCTGGAACCCTCCAGATCTGCGAACTGTAACTCCTTCCAGAATAAGAGTTCCTCAGTAGAAAACAAGCCTGGTCTAAAGGCAGGAACCAAACACCACTGGACTGCCAATTCTAACCTTTCCTCAGAAGATAATAGCAGTACTCCACAAATGTCAATTAACTCACAGAACCTGAATTCTGGCAACAGAATGTGTCCCCCAACCCACAGCATAATCTTGTTAGAAAAATACGGCCAAAGACTTAAGTAATACAGGATTCCTATTTCTCTTGGACTACTATATCCAGAATGTTAACAATGGGATAGTGGTGGACAATTCTTATTAATATAAATGTGGCTCAGCAAGTAAGAGCACTTAATTTTCTTGCAGAGGACGCAGGCTCAGTATCTAATGCTCACAGTGGCTCACAACCACATGTAACTCCAGTTGCAGGATCTGATGTCTCTTTGACATTTGCAGACACTGCATGCGCATGGTGTACATACACTCAGGCATACACACATACATATAAAAAAAATAAATGACTTTCTAAAAACTAAAAACAACAAAAAAAATGTGGTCTTGTAAAATTTACATTTGGTAAACCAGACTAATAATAAATATAGTAATTGTATTTTTATTCACGTCTATTTTATTAGTGTTTTTCACAGACTGGAAACAAGCCATCACATAGGGATCAACCAAGCAAAGGAATTGAGAAGCTCCTTACTGGCTGGGATCCACTTTTGGCACTTGTCACAGAAGTACGACAGCTGCTCTTCCATCCATGATACATCTCCTTCATCACTGTTGAGGGAATCCCCACTCTGGTCGTGAGATAAGTCCACTGATGCCTGATCCTCCGATTCCACAATTAGGAGAGTCTCTCCCTCCACCTCACCTTCCTCCAGCCCTTCCGAGGTGGATGTTCTTGTGGCTTCATCGTCATGCCGACTTAGGAGACCACTCAGGTGGATGCCACTATCCATCATCCCCTGCTCACATGCACTCCTAAGCTGACAGGCACTGCTGCAGGAATCCCTCAGACAGACCTTCAGTGGAACATTTGCCCACAAGCACTCTATCCAGACAGAACAGATTCTTTAAAGAAGCAATTCAGAAGACAGGGTCCACTGTCCTTCATTTAACAAAGTTTAAGTGGAGAGTGATCTTGGGGGGCAGCTCTCACTAGCCACTCTCTACCAACACACCACGCCCACAGTTACACACACCAACTCAGTGCTGCCCCATCGGCTTCTCAAAGTCAGGTGTTCTGAGATCCTTTCTCCAACATCCTCTCTCTTTCTGCTTCAAGTTGCTTAGTCAAAATAATCTGTTCTCCCAAAAGGCGAATGTTTTCTTTTTTCTGATTCTGCCTCTCAATGTCTCTGATCACTCCGTCACGAAGCCTCTAAAAACATAAGAAGCAGATTTTAGTTACCCCCTGAACAGGTGGCTCCCATCCTGTGCCTTCAAATCTAAATAACATTGCTACCAAAATACACTCAAAGTGTTCCAATTCTAAATACCCAATTACTATTTTAACTTTCTGTACAATGTAAATAAAGAAACCACCAAGTAAATCTGGTAATGTGTTATGTTAATACTTAAGTGACTTCTTATCACATTTTAAGAAATCCCTGAATACAGAAAGATTAAAGGGAATTGATAAAAAAAAAAAATTAAAAAACAGTACTATGTTGAATTTTATAAATTTAATTGGTAAGTGGTACTTTTAAAATCTGATGAATTAGTACAGCAAAACTGTAAACTATAAGCAGTTACCTAAGACAATAAATATCAAGAAAAAAAATAAGGTGGGAAAATACAAGATTTCTATCATATAAAGGCAGAAATATGAAATTCCCAACCATTTAGATTAGAATGGGAAAAAAAAAAAGGACTATTACCCTTAAGAAAATAAATTCCTCAATGGTCACTACCTTGAAAACACTAGAAGCAGAATCTTAGAATGTGACCCTGGGGCCTAACATAAATTTAAAAGGTCTGCTGGGTTATTATTACAAATACTGTATAATCTGTAGCTCACAAGAGTATATTTTTTCACAGAACTTCATGAGATTATTTTTATTTTTTAATTCTATTTTATGTGTATTAGTGTTCTGTCTATAAGTTATGCAGGTACAGTATTTGTACAGGCCAGAAGAGGATGACCCATACCCTGGAACTGGAGTTACAGATAGCTGTGACACCAAATGGGTGCTGGGAACAGAACCCAGTTCCTCTGCAAGAGTAACTAGTGCCATCCAGTTCCTATCTTTTTGTTTTGCTTTGGACACAGCATCTTTCTATGTAATCTTGACTGTCCTAGCATTCATTATGTAGACCAGGCTGGCCTCAAACTCACAGAGATCTGACTGTCTCTGCCTCCCACCTATCTCCCACCTATTTTAAAGACTGGCCTAACAAAGAACCTGAATCAACCTAGTTGGCCACTAACAGATGCATGGATAATGGAAATTTAGTGTGTGCGCGAGTATACACACAGAGTATACACACAGAGAGAGACACACAGACACATGATAGAATATTACTCAGCTTTAAAGAAAAATAAAGTTTAAAAATCTGTTGGAAAATGAATAGACTTAGAATGTATAATATTGAACAAAGTCACTCTCAGAAAGAAATTCCAGTTCTCTCTCATATGCAGAATCTAACCAATGATATTTGTATATATAGACATGAAAGTGCATGTGGGTATAGCATAACATGAAGAGAACAAGAAAGGCTATATATACGGAGATGAGGAAGGACTGGACGGGCTGGACACAAACTATAAAAGGGAATATAAGCTGATTATTTTTCTGGGTCTAACTCTGTCATGGTTTTTGGGTTGGGTGGTGGGTGAGAGTATAAAGCACATTCAGTACTGAAAGCACAGCGTATACGAAGAGTATCCCGAAAGTGGAGCTTCCCAGCTTCTGTTCTGAACACCTGTTCTAACCATCTAGAAGGGCTGAAGAGATGGCTCAGGGTTTAAGTGCTCATTCTTGTATGACCTAGATTCAATTCCCACAGAGGCTCACAAGTGTCTGTAACTCCAGGCCAAAGGGGACCTCCATGGGCACCAGATATGCATGAGTGCAAGCCCTCTTAAATGTAAAACAATAAAAATAAAAGAAATGTAAATGCTAACTGTATAGAAGTTCACTGAACTGTACAGTCTTTGAGTCTAATTAATTTTGGTGGGTGATGTTTTTATTTATTTGCAAGGGGTTTTGTGTTTTTACGATAAAGTTTACTCAAAAAAAGAAAGGAAGGAAGGAAGGAAGAAAGGAAGGAAGGAAGGAAGGAAGGAAGGGAGGAAGGAAGGAAAAGAAAAAGAAAAAGACTCACCTAGTACTTACTGAGCCTCTTCCAGGCCTACAGCTTCATTTGCTACACCCAGGGAATTGGGAAACTTAAGAGTGAGGGGCTCAGGTCCAGCATAATGGTGCACATTAGTTCCAGCAAGTAGGAGGTAGTAGCAGGCGGAACTCTCTGAGTTCCAAGCCAGCCAAAACTACACAGAAAGACTTTGTCTTAAAATAAGCAAACCAGTGAGCAGCTTCTTCATGGCTTCTGCTTCAGTTCCTACTTCCAGGTTACCGCCTCAGTTTCTTTCAATGATGAACTGTGTGATATGGAGCTGTGAGTTAAACCCTTTCCACCCCAAGGTACTTGTAGCCATGGTGCTTTGTGATGGCAATAAACATCCTACTAAGACAGCTGTTTACTAACCTAAATTCTAACATCTGGAGCTGTGGTTCCTGTAGAATCACAGAAACATTAACATTCTTCAACTTACCACAGGACTATACCCGGAAAAACTCATAATAAACTGAAAATAATAAAGATGTTTTAAGTACACCTAACCTAGCAAACGCCAGGGCCCAGCAAAACATGACACCATAGATCGTCAGCATCCTGGGGCTGCCAGGGGGCTGTGGTTTGTTTTGTTGACCAGCATTTTGAAAGAATCCTACCATTGATCCCCAGCCTGGGAAAATAGCAAAATTCAATATTCAAAGACAGTTTCACTAAATACAAATGACACCGCTTTCCTAAAAACTAAGTTGAATCATCTATAAGTTAGGGACCATCTGACTTGGTTTCTACTAAGTTCCTTTGAGAGTTAAGGATGATGTATGTAAAGTGAAAAAACGCCATGTCTGGTGAAGGGTAGACAGAAAACAAGCCATTGTTTCATTTACTGCTGCTTCCTTGAGGTTTTCAATACATCTATCTACCCTTCTCGATGTTACAGTAGGTCGGGAATGAAGAGCTACAGGACAGGTTATCTTGGTCAGTGTTTCTTGATCACTAACTTATAAGTACATCTTTCCACACTTGCATTCTCAAATCGTGATTCTCAACCATTTCATTGAAGCCTTTGGTTCGCCTTTTGGAACACAGCTGAGTCTCCATCCTCCTAGAGATCTGGTTTAATTGGTCTGCTCTCATTGTAAAAAAAACTTCTCAGGAGAACACAGCTTAAAACAAAACTGATTTCAAACCACTGTCTCCGAAACAGATCAGGAGGACACAGACATCCTGTTTTCCAAGTTTAATTAGAACCACCATCTTTTCCTTTTCCTCCGAAGAAGAAAGTTTCTTGCTTCTACTCCAAAAGATATCCTCAGGGAACCATACTTTCTAATCCCGAATCTTTAATTTCTTGTGTACTTCTACATCACTGCTTTTCGACCCTGATGCTCAAAATTCTTACGACACTGCAAGGTTCCTCTCCGATTTCTAGTTTGTGAATACTAAGGTCAATAGGCTGTTGACTCTGGAGGCTTTCAGTTATTTTTCATTACTTCTGCCTTTGGCAAATCCGGCTCAAACCAAATACCTGTAAAGGTGTTGCTTGAAAGAGCAAATACCAAATACTGGCCTGCACAGTGTGGCACAATTATAAAAAAGAACACACTCGAGAGGTTATAACTGACTACGTGTTCTCGATGTGCTTAACGCACTAGCCTGTGCAAACTGGACTGAGGAAGAGTTGGTCTGTCGCTGATTAATAAACCAGATAATCCCCGAAATAAAGCCATCAAAAGAAAACGTGAAGGGCGCTACCTTTTATCCTTTCCTGAACCTAAGTCCCACAGCAGATTGTTTGTTTACGCAAGTTGCAAAAATCTCAAGTTACTTTGGCCAAAGGCATGGGGGGGGGGGGGTGCTGGGTGTGAGCTGCGTTATCTCCGTCCAGCTTTGTGGGCTGTGATGCCCCCAGGGCCTCGTGCTCACCCAACCAGCTCTCTCAGGGCTACACCCCTGCCCCGAGGCTTCCGCCCCAGCCTTAGGCCTCGTGGCTGGGGAGTGGAGTAGGAAACCAGAAAGCGCCCTAGGAGCCCTCCCGGCCCGCCACGCGCGCAAGGACAGCTGCGGGCTCGGCGCCCCGGAAGACGCGGTCACGTGACACCGACCTGCCGGTCCTGCCGCTGCTTCAGATGCACGCCGGCCACCGTGGCCGCCGTCAGCAGCACCGAGAGGCCCAGCACTGCCTTCGAACTCTTCGACATTCCCGCTCCCGACCGCGGACTCGCTCCCACGCCCAACCCCGCGGCAGCCGCAACGGGCCAGGCTCGACTCCTCGAGCGCAGAGCTGTTGCAAGGTCTATCCTCGCCAGGCTCGAGCAATCGAACGCCGAGCGTAACCCCTGGCCCGCTTCGCTGCTTGGGCAGGGGATGGGGGAGGGCTGGGGCCTGGGTTTCCCCGTTTGGGGGCCACCTCCACCAGGCAGTCGCGGTGCTGGGCGGCTTTGGATGCGCAGGGCTCTTGGTTGGGAGAGCCTGTGGAGTAGCGACATCTGGTCGCTATGGTGCGACTGATCAGACTCTAAATTTTCTTAGAACCTAAAAGCTGGGTGATTGGGTTTTGACAAGGTATTGCTATGCAGCTCAAACTAGCTTCAAACTCGCAATCCTACCTCAGCCTACTCAACTTCCTTTGGGAAATGCGCTGGTTCCAGCAAGAATCCGGAAATGTGTAGCTCCTATAACCTTTAAGAGATGTCTTTGATGCCCTTGGAGCCTGTCAGGAATGCAAGATCCTTGTGTCATAAAGTAGTTCACTAGAGGCTAAGGATGGTGTCGTTTGCATACCACTTAAATTAAAAAACAGACTTGGCTTCCTAGAACTTATATTGACTGAACTGTCCATGAAGAATAGCTTATCATTAAATCACTCTTACCCACGAAAATACACATTCAAAGATGCTGACGAAACCAATACACAACAGTGATAAGGCTCAGTCAGGTCTTGATTAGCTATTCCCAGTGTTTCACCAACATTTATTTCGGCTCAATATGCTTTGCTCTTCCGTTCTCTGTTAAGTGAACCCAAACAGCATGAAGAAAATACTATTATGAACTGTAATAAAATAAATGAAAGTTACCTTTTTGCAAATGTCAGTCTGGCTGACCACAGCATTTTAGCAGCCTGCGTAGGTTGTATCTTTGAATGTGAAAATAGAGTTTGGGCCCAGTGGATTTTGGATTGAGAAGAAATTCAGGTTATTTTTGCATATTTCCCTAAAGAAATAAAAATTATGCCACAATACTTTTTATTTATGGTAATCCCAGACTTTTCATCCAGTAAATCAGTGAGCTTAACAGCTATGAATGGCTTTGGAATGACACCAGAAACTTAGATGGCCTTTCATTCTATTGTGATTAATTTTCCAATTTGTGTTCTTGAATTAAAAATCTCTTATGGCTGCCAAGCAGTGGTGGCTCATGCCTTTAATCCCGGCACTTGAGAGGCAGATAGATTTCTAAGTTCAAGGCCAGCCTGATCTACAGAGTGAGTTCCAGGACAGCTAAGGCTACACAGAGAAACACTGTCTCAAAAAAAAAAAAAAAAAAAAAAATCTCTTATGGCTAGGCAGTGGTGTCATACACCTTTAATCCCAGCCCTGGGAAGGCAAAAGTAGGCAGAACTCTGAGTTTGAGGCCTAATCTACAGAGCAAGTTCCAGGACAGCCAGGACTACACATAGAAATAATGTCAAAAAGAAGGGAAGAATGAATGAAAGAAAGAAAGAACAAAAGAAAGAAAGAAAGAAAGAAAGAAAGAAAGAAAGAAAGAAAGAAAGAAAGAAAGAAAAGAAAGAAAGACAGGAAGAAAGAAAGGAAGGAAGGAAGGAAGGAAGGAAGGAAGGAAGGAAGGAAGAGAGCTTGTAGGGGCTAGAGAGATGGCTCAGTAGTTAAGAGCACTGACTGCTCTTCCAAAGGTCCTGACTGCTTTTCCAAAGGTCCTGAGTTCAAGTCCCAGCAACCACATGGTGGCTCACAACCATCTGCAATGTGATATGACACCCTCTTTTGGTGTGTCTGAAGACAGCTACAGTGTACTCACATACATACAATAAATAAATAAATCTTTAAAAAAAGAGAGAGAGCTTATAAATGTTGTTCCCAAAGTGTAGGCTAATGTTTACAAACCAAAACAAGATGTTTTGTGTAATTATTTTTACTTAACTTAGTACTTGAATGACTGTGTACCATCAGACACTGAAAAGCAACTTATTTACTTTAGAATAGTTGCTAGAACATCTAGTTTGGGTGTGTTTTTAGGAGTGGGCACTGTGGTTAAAGAAAATAGTTTACTGGGCAATTTGACGCTTCTACTAAATAAGTTTTCTTATTTTCCCTTTTTTATGGCAAGATCTTTCAGAGAAAAAGCATCATTAATGACTGCATATTATTTCCCATGTTCAGTTAACTCTTAGGTTTAAGTTACACCTAAAATGCTAGGAAGGCTTGTGACAGGACAAGGAGAGGCTGCTCCATCTTGTGCTCTTGCTGGGGCCATTTTACTTTAACTAGGATTTGATCTGCTTGATGAAGAATCCTGTGGAAATTTAGCCAACTCCATTCTATACCCATCTATCTTAGTCAGGGTTTCTGTTCCTACACAAACATCATGACCAAGAAGCAAGTTGGGGAGCAAAGCATTTATTCGGCTTACACTTCCACATTGCTGTTTATCACCAAAGGAAGTCGGGACTGGAACTCAAGCATGTCAGGAAGCAGGGGCTGATGCAGAGGACATGGAGGGATGTTACTTACTGGCTTGCTCAGCTTGCTTTCTTATAGAACCCAGGATGACCAGCCCAGGGATGGTACCACCCACAATGGGCCCTCCCACCCTTGATCACTAATTGAGAAAATGCCTTACAGCTGGATCTCTTGGGGGTGTTTCCTCAAGAGAGGCTCCTTTCTCTGTGATAACTCCAGCTTGTGTCAAGTTGACACACAAAACCAGCCAGTACATCATCCCAAGGTCATGATGCCCTAGCTAACTTAGCTTCTGTTAAACCGTCTGCTTCTGCAAACCTCAGACTGGCAGCTGCCAAGTGAGGTATCAAGATGTGTAGCCTTTGTCTTTAAAATCCTTACCCTAAACACTGGGTGCTGCACTTGGGTCCCCAATACCCATGTGCAGGTCCAACTGGCTGGAATAAAGACTTCAACTGCCTATAAACTGTGTCTGAGTGGTCATCTCCAGTGGGCTCCCTATACCAGGCTTATCCCAAGGACCACATCTCTCAAAGGAAGGAAAGCAGTAGCCAACAGTGAGGTTACTTTTTACCAATTGTGACCAACAGGAAAGAAGGAGGAGAGACTATCCAAACATCATCAGGGCTCTCCACTTTGGAGTGACAGGATTCACAAATTTTACTACTGACACCCAAGGTCAAAATTATAGTTTAAGGATAAGAAGAGTTATTACAGCCTTTTCAACACATGGGCTGGGAAAAACTGGATATACACAAATACATGTGTGAAACTAAGTTCTTATCTTTCATCCTGAATAGAAATCAGCTCTAAATGTATCAAAGTCTATTTACTGTTAGTCCTGAAACTTTGACAGTGATAGAGGGAGACATGGGGAAGCACTTCAAAATATAAGCACTGGCAGAAACCATGTAGAAGTCCCTGAACCTTGCTGCCTCAGACTTAAAAGGCAAGAAATGTTCTTCTGCAGTGGTATCTATTGATGATTACAGACTCACAGGTGAGAATGGGAGACATAGAAGGCTTCGATGACAACCTCTCCCCACTGCTCCCCCAAAAAAGAAAGTCTCAATGGGAAACCATTGAAGAGAAGTCTTAAAAATTGTGATAGGGGCCCGGCGGTGATGGCACACGCCTTTAATCCCAGCACTTGGGAGGCAGAGGCAGGCGGATTTCTGAGTTCGAGGCCAGCCTGGTCTACTGAGTGAGTGCCAGGATAGCCAGGACTACACAGAGAAACCCTGTCTCGAAAAACCAAAAAAAAAAAAAAAAAAAAAAAATTGTGATAGGGAATTTGACCATATCCCAGTGAGTATTCGGGCAACACAAATTGGACTTGGGTTTTTTTTCATTTGTTTTTGGTTTTTTTTTTGTTTTGTTTTGTTTTGTTTTTTAAGTTCCTTCTTTTTTTCCCCCCTTTGGGGGAGATCACAAAGTGGGAGGTAGACCTGGGAGCCTGAAAGTGAGTGTGACCTGGGTGCATGATGTGAAATTCCCAAATAATAAAAATATTATGTGGAGGGTGGTTATATAGGCATTGGCAAGGACTTCTGAAAAAGGGTCCAGGAATACAGGAAATAATACTAAGAACTAAAAAAAATAGGGTTACATAAAAGTAAAAGGCATAGCAAAAAATAAATAAATAAAACCAAACAAACAAAACAATATAGCACCAGCCTGCAAAATGGCAGCACATCTTTGCTCACTGAGGATGATAGAGGCTATACAGAGCTCAAAACACTATCTACAGAAGACTCCCAGGTGACAAATGGGTCGATGAAAGGAGCAGATGGCTCTCAGAAGATGAAATACAACCAGCCATTAAGCCAGAAAAAAATATTCAGCATCCACGGCCAACAAGGACAAGTAAATTAAAACTACTCTGAGGTCCTATCTCGCCCCCATCAGAGTGGCTATAGCAAAGAAAAGCAAAGCAATGCCAGCAAGGGTATGAAGACAGAATGTTTGGGCAATGTAAGTTAGTCCAATCATGAAAATCAGTAGGGAGTTTCTTCAAAGTACAAAAATATAACTACTATATGACTTCTGAGTATATATCCAAAGAAATGTAAGCCAGCATAACACAGAGATGCTTACACACCTATGTTTATTGCAGCACTATTTATAATAGTCAAGTTATGCAATCAGACTATGTGAACATCAATACATTTATTTTTTAAAAATGGGGTAAGCGCCAGGAGGTGGTGGCGCATGCCTTTAAACCCAGCACTTGGGAGGCAGAGGCAGGCGGATTTCTGAGTTCGAGGCCAGCCTGGTCTACAGAGTGAATTCCAGGACAGCCAGGGCTACACAGAGAAACTCTGTCACAAAAACAAACAAACAAACAAACAAACAACAAAAAAAAGAAAGAAAAAAAAGGAAAGGAAATGGAGTGTGTGTGTGTGTGTTTCTTTGGTTTATTTCTTTATATTTATTTAATTTTGAGACATTGCTTTATATAGTCCAAACTGTCCAGGAACTTGCTATGTAGTCACCTTAAATTGATCCTCCCACCTCCCAAATGCTGGGATTACAGCTTTAGGTGTGCAACATCAGGCCCAATTTACTGCCAAGGGAACCCCAGCCCTGTCCCCACACTGGAGCTGTGTTCAGTCATAAAGATGAGATAATGATGCTTTTTTAGAAAACTGATAAAGCTTGAGCTTATGACACTGAACAAAATATATGGCACTGAAGGAAGGAGACTGGGGAAGGAAGGGGTTAGAGGGCAAGGTATGGAATGGAGTGGTCAGTATGGCCAATGGATATGGTAAGCTTTAAAGACATCTTCTGTACAAAGCCCAGCGCTATGAACAACCCGTACAACACCACTTTAGCATGGACTTCAGAAAGACTTGCCTTTTAGATCTGTTTTCACATCTTTGATGTCTTTCTTCAAGTAAAACAGCCATTTTAACACTCCAGGCAGACCTTACTATCAGGAGTTAACCAACCCTCATGAGGAAGCAAAGCTCCATGGGAGAAAGACACAGGAAGCTTTGGATTTGACACAGCTGATCACTGCTCTGCGATGTGACTACCTTTTTGTTTGTTTGTTTGTTTTTTGTTTTTTATTTGTTTTTTGTTTTTTCGAGACAGGGTTTCTCTGTATATCCCTGGCTGTCCTGGAACTCACTCTGTAGACCAGGCTGGCCTCGAACTCAGAAATCCGCCTGCCTCTGCCTCCCAAGTGCTCAGATTAAAGGTCTGCACCACCATGATTTTAAGTAGAGGTGAGGGCCAACAAAAAACTGCAGTAGCCACCAAGCCTGACAACTGAGTTCAGTCTGCAGACCCACGTGGTGAAAGGAGAGAACCAATTTCTACAAGGTTTTCTCTGACATGTGGCACACATGTGTGCAAACCCATGAATGAATGAATGAATGAATGAATGAATGAAAATTTAAAACTTTAGAGCTGAAGTTAAGAGAACTCACAGCTCTTGTGAAGAACTCAGGTTTGGTTCGCAGCACAACCACATGGTGGCTCACAACCATCTGTAACTCTAATTCCAGGGGATCCACAATCTTCTTTTGACCTTGGCACGCACAAGGCATATACATGGTGAATACACATATATGTAGGCAAAACACATAAAGTAAATCTTCTTTTTAAAATGTAGAATTTGAAATGAAAAACACCATGCCAACCTGGGTGTGGCAGTGCACACTGGTAATTCCAACACATAGGAGACTGAGTAGTGATAATTGCACATTTCAGGCTAGCATGAGCTACATGACCTGATTTATTTAATAACACCCTGTCTGAAACAAAAATCCAAACCATCAAAGTTCAGTTTACATTAATATCTCCAAAACTAAATATTAAAGTGCAAACATAAGAAAATATAGACAATATCTATATGAATAAAAGTATAGACCAGATAAAGGAAATTGCATCACTGAAGAATGGAGCGTTATTCTTTGTTCATAGGCAGGAGGGCTCAGGACTGTCCAGCCATCACTTCCTCCCATCTCAATCTACATAAATACATAAAGATAAAACACATATTTATTTATTTATTTATTTTCCCATGAGACTAGGGCAGAGTCACACGGGGAAAGCGGGATTCAAACCCGGAGAGAGCAAAGGGTGCGGGGTCACCCTCTGGAGGCCAGCGCCTAAGCCGCTGCGCCACCACTTGTTCGCTGACACATATTTATTTTAATGAAATAAAAATCTCAGCTAGTCAGTTTTCACATACTGACAAACTTATCCCAAAGTTTATATGCAAAGGCAAAGAACCTTAAAGGGCTGGGGTGACAGCTCAGTGACAGAACACTTGCCACGCATGTGTGAGTCAATAGCTTCCATCCCAGTAGTGTAAGCAAGCAAGCAAACAAAAGAATCTATTCACACTTTTGCACCAAAACAAAAACAAAACAGCAACAACAACAAAAAACATATACACAATGTATGAGAACAAGAAAAATCTTTGATTTGCAATGGGAAAAACTCAGAAAGCAGAGTTTCAAGAGACTGCTAGAGATATGGGGTATATTAGTTATCTCTGACAGGTAGTAAACAGCCCTTCAGAACTTAGACTGTTTAAAGGGGTAGAGTCGATTATTATTTGTCACATTTCCTATGAAAAGGAATTGATACAAGGTACTGTAGTGGTTAGTCTTTGTTTCCCTGTATCTGAGGCTTAGCCAAAAGACTCAATGATGAGGGGCCGGACTCATTAAAAGGCTCGTTCACCAAGAATCTGGTGCAAATGCTGAGGCTGGCTAGAATCCTCTCAGGGCTGACTAGAACGCTCACATATGACCTTTCCATGCATCCTATACTCCCTCACAGCTGGATTCTATGGGCAAACATCCCAAGAGAGAAGAAAGGGCAAAGATGAAGCCTGTGTGCCTTCTGTGATGTACCTTTTACACATCATGGAGTTGCTCTGCCTGTATTCTTTTGGTAATAGCAAGAAGACGTTCTGTCTGACACGTTCATGAGGTGTGAACAGACACCCAACTCAATGGAGGTGTGTCAACATCAGTTTGAAGGACATGTTTGTAAGGTGAGACTTATTAATATACGGACATGCAATTTTGGAACATATAATTTGCAGCAGGAATGAAAAGTGGGACATACTGCATTCATAGTCACACAAGGAAAGAACAGTTGGCAGCTGAGGGTGCCCTACCCTGCATGAAGATCTCTTTTCACAGATTCTGCCCCGTCCTAGAAATGGGAATCTGAACCACAGGGTCTCCACTCAGGGATACTATGCAGAGGTTAGCCTTACTGGAAACAGGGTAATTGAACTGGAGGCAGCCTGCTGCTGAGGGAGATTGCTTGCGTCTTCCTGCCTGACACCAAGGATGTTGACTACCACACGTAAGCCCTTGCAGCATTTGTATTCTCCTGTGTCTGATTAGTGATTAATCTACTCCTGCTTTTCAAACTGCTTTCTAGCTTCAAAACAGTCTTTGACATTGATTGTGTTTGTTGTCACTTCTCTGTGTCCTAAACTGTTTATTGGTTATGTGAACTCCTCTTGAGAGGACCGATAGAGAATGAACATATGTGTTCAATCCACGTGCTCAACTCGGCATTCCTTCAGCCCAGTGAGCTTAGAATCCAAGGTGGGTTAATCCTTTTCTGAATCCTTACAAAATTCCATGGTTTACTTTTGTGGCAAGAAGTGTAAACGACCACCTTGGAGTTTATACACAGATGAAGACTACTTCAAGGCACAGTGAGGGTGACTAGCACCCAAAGCTTTTGTATAGAGGGCAGTGCTTCTCCACCTCCCTAACACATGACACTTTAATAGTTTGTTATGTTGTGCTGATCCACAGTCACAAAATTATTTTCATTTCTACTTCATGGCTGTAATTTTGCTACTGTTATGAATAGCAATGTAAATATCTGTGTTTTCCGATGGTCTTAGGAGACCCTGTGAAGGGGTTGTTCAACCCCCAAAGGAGTCCAGAGCCACTGGTTGAGAAGGGCTCCTCTAGAATAATGCTTTTGATGAGACAGATATGAATCATGGATTATTTTTTCTAGAAACCACACAGGCTCTGTAGAAAAAGGAGAGAAGAAAGAAAAAAAGGAAGAAGACAATAGAAAGAGAAGAGGAAGGAGAAGGAAAGGAAGGAAGATGGGAAGAGAGGCTAGAGGGAGAAAAGGAGGAGGGGCAGGAAAGAGGGAAGCAAGAGAGGAATGAGGGAGAGAGAAAGAAAAAATGAGATTAATTTTCACGTTTTGTTTGATCCAATATATCCAAAATACTCTTTCAACATATAATCACCATAAAAATGTATTCATGTGATATTTTCATGGGGGTTGGGATATTAACTTTTCTAAACGCTGTGTGGTTCACACTCCTAGTACATCTCCCGTTGGACGAGCTGCATTTCAAATGCTCGCTCACCATATGTGCTAGTGGCCACCATACTGGACAGTCAGATCCAGAAAGTAATTAATGTCTTGAAGGAGATGACAGTCGGCTTTCATGAAACAGAATCCATCTTGGGCCTACCCTGGACCAGAGGCCATCATGTAGCATAAAGACCTGGCCATGAAGAGCCTGCTTGTCTATCTGAAAGGGCAGACTACAATCTCAACAGGGTCATGTACACCTTACATCAATGGCTAATCATTTCATTTGTACCGCTGTATCAATAATCTTGTTTTGTGTTTTCTTAACTTTTCGGGCTTTTGACACAGTGTTTCACTATGTATCCCTGGCTGGCCTAGAACTTGCTATGTAGACTAGACTGGCCTCAAAGTTGCAGAGATTTGTCTGCTTCTGCCTCACAAGTGCTTGTAAAGGTGTGTGCCATCATACCAGCCATTTCTTACTTTTAAAATTCCCTGTAATTCCTGTTCCTGATCCTCTGACATCCTGGAGGCCTTGATAACCACAGAGACTGTCCCTCCCAGAGCTAGCCAGTTTCTAAAAACAGAAAAGGAATAGCAAGCCTTTCTTGCACAAACCAATCAATCCGAAGCCCAAACTCTATCTCCTCTGCCTCTGATACCTAGACCACTATTCCCTGCCCTGTTCACCCCAGGAAGCTAGGCAAGATCCCTTATGCCCCAGAACACATTGCAGTTTTCCACACTGGCCAATCTCAAATTCTCAGACTCTGCCTCACTTACTCCATCCCACAGAAACCACAGTAAGACTCATGTTGATATTCAATCCTTTTGTCACCTGACTAGCTCCCTCTACCCCAGCCCTCACTTTCCCATGGGCCCCTGTCTGTGCTGTGACCTGTTTCTAAGCACAATAAACTTCTTCCTTGTCACAATCATTTCTATGTCTCAATATGTCACCTAATTAAAACAAATCCTTGGGATACACTTTAAAACAAACATTCCCCACCTCAAGGTTTCTGAGCACTCAAGGAAAGCCCTTCTCCTATTTGCCCAGTTCTTCCTGATGGTCCTTGAATAGTTTCTACCTTGTTTGTTTGTTTGTTTGGTTGGTTGGTTGGTTGGTTGAGTTCTTTTTTCCTTTTTGTTTTCTTATTTAGTTTTTTTCCTTTAATTTTTTTTTAAGATTTATTTTATAAGCCAGACAGTGGTGGCACACGCCTTTAATCCTAGCACTTGGGAGGCAGAGACAGGCAGATTTCTGAGTTCGAGGCCAGTGTGTTCTACGGAGTGAGTTCCAGGACAGCCAGGGCTATACAGAGAAACGCTGTCTCGAAAAAAAAACAAAACAAAAACAAAAATAAAAGATTTATTTTATGTATATGAGTACATTATAGCTATCTTCAGACACACCAAAATAGGGCATCAGACCACATTACAGATGGTTATGAGCTACCATATAGTTGCTGGGAATTGGACTCAGGACCTATGGAAGAGCACCCAGTTCTTTTAACCACTGAGCCATCTCTTCAGTCCCTTCTTATTTAGTTCTTATTCATAATTATAGATTTAATTCTGCAATTCAGCTAGACTTGGAGGGGAACAAGGAAACGGTAAACCACAGAGGACTCCTGTGAGACCACAAAGCTTATTGGCTACAGACAGTAGATGGGGTGGAGGGTGCTCTCCTGAGCTGCAGGAGTGGTCAGTGGTTGAGATACACACAAGTCAAAGACATTAGCACTGTCCACAGTGAGCACTGTAGACTCTCTGCTGGCTGTGCCATCCCTGGACCTACAGTGTTCCACGGCTTCCACACTGAATGTTCATGCCATTGTGCTCCTTCCCAGCACACACCTGCCGTTTAACCTCTCAGTCTTGGCAGTGAGAGGAAAACTAAAAACCATTTATGTTTGGTCCAGCATTGGTCCACATCCAAGATCCCATGCCCTGTATGCTTCAGGATGGACTTGCTGTCCGTGACAAATGTATGTATGGTCATGTATGTGAAGCCGCCACCCTAGCACATGAGTCCTGGAATAATTCTGTAAAAGCAGCAACCCTTGTACCCAAATTCTTTCTCTCAATGTTCAGAGCAGAAGATCTGTCTGCTGACTTTGGAACTCTTCCTGCAAACTCCTGGAAAGAGATACCACCAAGGGCTTGATAGCCACAGTAAAGTTGAAGAATAGGGAGGGGTTGGCAACGATTGACAGCTATAGCGGACCTTGGCATCTGCTTAGCCTTGTCTTAGTTTCCAATAAATCTTTCCAGAGTTGCTTTTATTATATTTAAGCACATACAAATATTTCCTCCTTCTTTACCAAAAGATGAAAAAAAAAAAGGAAGAGGAAGAGGAAGAAAAGGAAAAAGTAAAAAAAAAAAAAAAAGCATCATAATGTAGCTACTAAATAACTCTTTTTAAAAAATGTATTCATTTTATATGGGCAGACACACCAGAAGAGGGCATCAGATCCCATTACAAATGGTTAGGAGCCACCAGTGGTTGCTGGGAATTGAACTCAAGAGCAATCTGTGCTCTTAACCACTGAGCCATCTCTCCAGCCCTACTGACTAGGTCTTTTTTTTTTTTTTTTTTTTTTTTTTTTTTTTTGGTTTTTTTTCGAGACAGGGTTTCTCTGTGTAGCCCTGGCTGTCCTGGAACTCACTCTGTAGACCAGGCTGGCCTCGAACTCAGAAATCCGCCTGCCTCTGCCTCTCAAGTGCTGGGATTAAAGGCGTGCGCCACCACTGCCCGACCTACTGACTAACTCTTAATTGCCTCTCATCTACTGATATCACTTTTCTCATTGCTATAAAAACTCTCTGACAAAGGAAACTTCAGAATGGATGGGGCTGGAAAGACGGTTCAGAGCTTATGAATACTGGTTACCTCAAGTTCAATTCCCAGCTCCCACATGTGGCTCACAACTGTCAGTAACTCTACTTCCTAGGCCTCTGACTCCCTCTGCTGGCTTCCCCAGACACCAAGCATGCATAGAGTACATATACTCCCATGCAGGCAAAACACTTATACAAAAAAGTCTTTTAAAAAATGGCCCTGTAGACAGGCCTGCAGGCTAATCTCAGTTCCTCAACTGAGACTCTCTCTTCCCATGTATACCTAGGGTTGTGTTGGCAAAAACTAACCAACACAGAAAGGAATGACTTATTTTGGTTCTGTGGGTACCAGGCATGTACATGATGTGCAGACATGCATGCAGGTAAAGCATTCATGTACATGAAATTAAATAAAATAATTTTATAAAGTTGAAAACAGTGATAAGTTTATTTGACTCATGGTTTGAGGACACATAGTTTGAGGGAAGATGTAGCGCCAACAGGAACATGGAGGGCCTGGTCACCTGTGTCATAGGAAGCAGAGAGAGGTGACTGCTGGTGCTGAGCTGGCTCATCTTTTCCTCTGTATTCATTTTCATGGAGTGGTGCTACTCCCATTCAAAGTGGATCTTCCTTTCATGATTAAACTTTTCTGTAAATACCCTCATAGACAAGCCCAGAGGTATGTCTCCTAGGTGACTCTAAATCCAGTCAAGTGAACAATAAAGGTGGATTTTTTTTTTTTTGGTTTTTTGAGACAGGGTTTCTCTGTGTACCCCTGGCTGTCCTGGAACTCACTCTGTAGACAAGGCTGGCCTCAAACTCAGAAATCCGCCTGCCTCTGCCTCCCAAGTGCTGGGATTAAAGGCATGCACCACCACTGCCCAGCTAATTACACTTTTATTTTGGTTGTCCATTCAGAAATTAAAAAAAATTATTTGGCCATGTGTAGTTTATTTTATTGTATTATTATTGTTACTATTATTATTATTAATAGTAGTAAAGACTTATGTATTCATGTATATTAGTGTTTTGTTTGAATTTACATGCCAGAAAAGAACATTGGATCCCATTATACATGTTTATAAGACACCATGTGGTTGCTGGGACTTGAACTCAAAACCTATAGAAGAGCAGCCAGTATTCTTAACTACTAAGCCATCTCTCCAAACTCATATTATTATTTTTATAGTGTCTCATTTGTTGATTTCTCCTTCCAGTTACATCCTGCCTGTATTTTCGTAGGCTGATTCTGCCTATGTTCAAATGTTTCATAGCCTTTGACTTAATATTATGTCTATGAGACTCATCTATGCTAGTTTAGAACTTCTTTCCCTGTTCTGTTTTGTTTTGTTTTGTTTTGTTTTGTTTTTTCGAGACAGGGTTTCTCTGTGTAGCCCTGGCTGTCCTAGAACTCACTCTGTAGACCAGGCTGGCCTTGAACTCAGAAATCCGCCTGCCTCTGCCTCCCAAGTGCTGGGATTAAAGGAGTGCGCTACCACTGCCCGGCTACTTCCCCTGTTCAATAAGGTGTTTCATAGTACAAAGGTACCTGGTTAGAACCAGTTCTCTTGTCGATGGTCATCTAGAAAGCTCTCTGTTTAGATTATTACAAAGAGGCTGCTATGAACATTCTTTTAAGATTTATCTATTTTGATTTTACATGTATCTGTGTTTTGCCTGCATGCATAAGTGTGCCCTGTGTGTGCAGTGTCCAAGAAGGCCAGAAGAGGAAGATGGATCCCCTAAAACTGGAATTACAGATGCTTGTGAGCCAGCGGGAGGGTACCCAGGTCCTCTTCAAGAACAGCAAGTGCTCTTAGCTGCTCAGCCATCTCTCCAGCCCCACTGTAGACACTCTTATTTATATCTGCTAAAAACTTATTATTATTTAGATTTATTTATTTTGTGTCCGTGTCCGTGTCTGTGTCTGGTGTGTGTGTGTGTGTGTGTGTGTGTGTGTGTGTGTGTGGTGTTCCTAAATACATAAATGCAACCTGTTCAATCTGTATAATGTTACTTGAATGCTTGTTTTCAGAGCTGACAATTTGATATTGGATAATCAATTGCTGTGCTCTTCCCTGGGGAAGACTCTCTCTCCCATTTGCATTCCTTAGTTGCTTATAGTTCTTGTTTTCTTCGTTCAGGATCAAGGCCTTGTGATTCCCCTGCTATACACGTTAGCATGTCTGCTAGTGTCATCCTAATTCAACGTCTGTTTAGGCAGTGACATTGGTTAGACTTCATGAGTGTAGCTTCTGACATTCCTAGGAGACTCAGTGTAAAACCCCCGTACCTCTGGCTCTTACAAGCTTTCTGTCCCTTCTTTTGCAATGATCCCTACAGCTTAGGTACAAGGAGTTGTGTTGTAGATACATCAGGTGAGGTTCAACTCCACAACTCTGCATTTTGATTGGTGATGATTTTCTGTAACAGAAGTTTCCTTGATGAGGGGTAAGGACTACACTCACCTGTGGGTATAATGAGAGATGTTTAGAACAAAGTTAGGGATTTGCTAGTTCAGTAAAGTGGGGTTGTAGGTTCTCCTCAAAGGCATCTGTCATGGTTCCAGTATGCTCGGCCCAGGGAGTGGCACTATTTGGAGGTGTGGCCTTGTTGGAGTAGGCCTGTCATTGTGGGTGTGGGCTTAAGGCCCTCAACCTAACTGCCTGGAAGTCAGTCTTCCACTAGCCACCTTCAGATTAAGACGTAGCTCCTCTTGCACCATGCCAGCCTAGATGTTGCCCTGCTCCCCTCTTGATGACTGAACCTCTGAACCTGTAAGCCACCCCAATAAATGTTGTCCTTTATAAGACTTGACTTGATCATGGTATCTGTTCACAGCAGTAAAACCCTAACTAAGACAGAAGTTGGCACCAGAGACTGGGGTATTGCTGTGATAGGCCTGACCATGCTTTTGTTTGGAAGAATGTGGATTTGGAGACTTTGGTTTTGGAAACCAACCGAATGCTTTAAATGGGGCTTAATGGGCTACCCCATTCTTTCCATTAATATGGAAGACTCTGTTACTGAGAGTGCAGCCCAAGAGGGTTCAGTGGCAAAGAATTTCAGTATGTGGCCTAGAGACTGTTTTTGTGGTATTTTAGTGAATAATGTGGCTGCTTTTTGCCCTTGTCTGAAGAGTCTGCCTGAGTCTAAGGTAAAGAGATTTGTATTAATTACATTGACAAAGGAAGTCTCAAAAAAAGCCCAGCAGAGTCTTTGTTGTCTGGTTAAGTCTCATGAAGTGTTTTAAGCAAGCTTAGAAAGGAAAAATATATATGGTTCAAATATTAAAGGGGCTCCAGCAAGTGAAATGGAGCTGAATTCTATGTTCTAGGAAATAAATAACAGATTAAGGGATTTAGGGGCAAGATCCCATCTAGCTAAATTTACATCCAGGTGGTACACATCTTTAATCCCAGAAGACAAAGACAAACAGATCTTTGAGTGCAAGGCCAGCCTGGGACAAAGCAGGTTCTAGGTGAAGAAAAGCTTAAATCCAGGCATGGTGGTACATGCGTTTAATTCCAGCATTACAGAAAATAGCCATGCAGATCTCTGAGTTCAAGGTCAGTTTACAGAGCAAGTTCCAGGAAAGCCAATCTTAGGCAGTGAGGGAGTTGGAAAACAGAAAGCTCATAATAGAAGGGGGGGTGCATGTTCCAGCCCCAACAAGCAATAGAACACGGCAGCTTCAGCCCTGTGGCTCTGGCTTTAGAGTGAAAAATAGAAGGGACTACTGGGACAATTGATGCTGGTTAGCTGCAGCTAAGAAATTAGCAGTGATTAAGAAGAGACCAGCATCACTGAGGTGAAATCTTCGGGGAAGTGTTTTCTGAGAGCGCAAAGAAGCTGTATTCCAGAGACAGCCGAGATTGTATCTTGTGCTGCAACTGTACTTGGTAATGTGTAAGAGTCACCCAGGTGGTACTGGTTTTGAAGGCATGACGGCCTCAGGAAGAACAGCTGAGGCTTGGCACTGTGAGAGGATGAAGGTGCACCCCAGTTGCAGTTGATGGCCCAGGACTGAAGGGATTATGCAAAGGAGTTGAGGCTTGGCACCATGAAGAGAGCCTATGAGAGGCTATTAGTGAAGCCTGGTTGCAGCGGGAGACCCCAGCTTATTGGAAATGCCAGTACCAGTGGCTGAACAGCAAAGGCAGTGAAGTGGATCAGCCTGCACTTAGAGTGCTACAGAGGGCAGAACTCTCCAGCCCTCAGTGACTGCAGCCCTTTGGAAGAGCCCAGAAGGTCAACTGTGGATCCCAGACACTGACAGAAGAAACTGTAACATTGAAGCTACTTTGGAGATGAGAAGTTGTTTGAGATGCCAGAGGCATAGGATGTTGCGGCCCTTTCCATTCCACGCTTGGCGGCCACTGTTTCCCAGCCCAAGCTGCCGCTCCGGTCTGCGGGTCAGGGTCGAGAGAGAGAGAGAGAGAGAGAGAGAGAATAAAGGGGAAGAGACTCGAAGAATGGAGACAAGACAGAGGTTCTGATCAAGTCTCAAGTCTCGTTTATTGAAGGGAAATCTGGGGTATTTATACGCTTTTGCCACGTGCCTTGTAGGCGCATGGATACCACGTGCCTTGCAGGTGTTGATATGACATAAACCTTACAGGCGTGGATACCACGTGCACCTTATAGGCATGTATGGCATGGATAGCACGTGGACAGCACGTGGACAGCACGTGAACTGCATGCCTTGCAGGCGTGGCTACCACGTGCACTTTACTGGCATGTATGGCGTGGATAGCACGTGGATAGCACGTGAACCACATGCCTTGCAGCTGGGGGCAGTAAACAGCAAAACAAAATATGTGGGATATCAGAGTGTGCTTCAGCTGTTGTAGGCTGTTGAAAAACAAGTCTCACGTCAGGATATATGGCTTGAGATGGCTGCAAAGCTGATAGCCGCTTTCTGCTAAAAGTCAGCTCCCAACAATAGGATATCTCCTGAGAAATGCTGCTAACGGAGAGTGGAAGTAGCTCAGGAAAAGAAGTTTGTTGCATTCAACAAAGATGAAAAAGGAGTTGGAGATCTGAAAACTGCTTTGACATCAGACGTGGAAATGCAGAGTTTGGAATTTGCCTAGCTGGTTTCCTGTCTTGCTTTGGAAGATTACAATTAAGTGATTGGATGGATCTCAGAAGAGACTTTGAACTTTGGACTTATAACATTGTTGATATTGCTATAGACTATGGGGAAACTAAATGTACCTTTTTATTATGCTATGGCTAGATATGGCCCCCATAGACTCATGTGTTTGAACAAGCCTATGGGGGCTGGGGAGTGGAATGTCATGGTTTGAATATGCTTGGCCCAGGGAGTGGCACTATTTGGAGGTGTGTCCTTGTTGGAGTGGGTGTGTCACTGTGGGTGTAGGCTTAAGGCCCTCATCCTAGCTGCCTGGACGTCAGTCTTCCATTAGCAGCCTTCAGATGAAGATGTAGAACTCTCAGCTCCTCCTGCATCATGCCTGCCTAGATGCTGCCCTGCTCTCCCCTTGATGATAATGGACTGAACCTGTAAGCCACCCCAATTAAATGTTGTCCTTTATAAGACTTGCCTTGGCATCTGTTCACAGCAGTAAAACCCTAAGACAGCATCTGAAGCTAGAATCACCTGGTGATGGCAAACTTGTCTTATTTCCCCTTATTGAAGGGGAAATTTTCAGTGTCCCAGACAGATAACTACAGGCCATTAGGGAGGGATTAAGATGGGATGGAGGGGAGAGACATGGGAGAGGTGGGAGGGAGAAAAGGGAAAAGTGGAAATTATGTAATTACATTTTAATTAGAACTAAATAAATTAATTAAAATATTAAAAATTTCATAGTTGTATAATCATGTAATTATCTCATGTAACCAGTCGATAGTGGCTTCTCTCTATTTGGTGAACAATGGGTGCTCCAGTGCTAAGGATCAAATCTAGGTCCTTGAGCATACTAGCCAAGCACTCTACCATAGAGATATATGGCCATCCCTTTAAAATATACTTGGAGGGGGCTGGAGAAATGGCTCAGAGGTTCTTTTCCAGCTATCCCGAGTTCAGTTTCCAGCAATCACTTGATGGTTCATAACCATCTATAATGAGATCTGGTGCCCTCTTCTGGCCTGTAGGGATACATGCAGGCACAACACTATAACATAGTAAATAAATACATTTTAAAATATGCTTTGAATTTTGAGTCTGACCAATTTGCCCAGGTTCCCATTGAGCTCATGATCCCCAACTTGTGGGATCCTATATCCCACATGCTGGGATTCTAGGCTTACAGAACCAGGCCCCGTTATGGTGTGTCTTTTGAAGACATGAACAGTCATTTTTTACTGGGCAAATTCACAGGGTACACTTGCTTTATAGTGGGTCTCCGTGTATTTAACTTTAGCAAGTCCAGTCAAATAGTTTTCCAAAGTGTATGAGCTAGAAACCTGATCATTCCAGTAGCTGTCCCCACCCACCCACATGTAGGAAGTTTTCTGACCCACGTGCATGTGTAACACTTGAGCTGTTCTTGTAGGTGCATATGCAAATTAGATTTTATCATTGTCATAAATCATGGAAAGAATTAGTCATATTCTGTAGCACATGCTGCCACTGCCCTGCCCACGTTCCCTGAGATCCCTTTTACAGTCTCCGATATTACAGGTGAGGCTGCTGAGGGCTCACATTTACACGGAACTAAAATCCTGGTTCTCAACCTATGGGTCTCGACCCCTCTATAATTCATAATAGCACAGTTACAGTTATGAAGTAGCAACTAAATTTTATGGTTGGAGGTCACCACAACATGAGGAAATACATTAAGCGGTCACAGCATTAAAAGGTTGAGAACCACTGCCACAGAGATTGCCTCTGGGTAAGAAAACATGGTTTTGACACTGGCCCTAGGAAATGCACATGAGTGCACACACACACACACACACACACACACACACACACACACAGATGATCAAGAGAAAGGCAGATACTGGATAGAGTTCTCCAGGCTGAATCTGGACTTCCCGCACGCATTCCGGAAGGCCTTTCTGCCTCTTACCCTCATTTCCTGGCTTTCCTGTAAGCATTCCCCAACAAGGTACTTTCTGCTTCATCACTGAGAACCTGACCAAGATGCCTCTGTAACATCCCACTTCTCCACTCTTCTTTCTCAAGCTCCTACTCCCTAAATATGGTCTAGTTAATTGATAGCAACTACTATAAATCTACTAGTTTTCTACTTTTGAGTAGCAGCTGAAACAGTCATGGAAAATGAGTGTGAAAAGACAAAAGTCAGGGGCGGAGAGATGGCTCAGCGGTTAAGAGCACTGATTGCTCTTCCAGAGGTTCTGAGTTCAATTCCCAACAACCACATGGTGGCTTGCAAACATCTGTAATGGGATCCGATGCCCTCTTCTGGTGTGTCTGAAGACAGCTACAGTGTACTCATATACACTGAATAATAAATTCTCAAATATAAACTTGAATATAAACGTGTTTGCCTTTAAGTGAATTACAAGCGTAAAAATGACCTACAGACCATGCCAGAAGAATGAGGCCATGTGCTTAGTGGCCTGTAGTTCGTGGCTGACTCCAGTTCCTCCGCTCTGACTTAGCTGGCTCTCTTAGTAGGTTCTCACAGAGCCCACTCTCATAGAATTTAGGCAAGTGTGTGTAAAATAGAAAGGGGATCCTGATGAACCCTTGAAGTGGAAGAAGAGGCAGAAGGAGAGGGCAAAGTGGTAAGTATGAGAAACATAGAACCGACTACAGCAGCTTTGAAGAGGAGCTAGCCAAAGCTGAAGATTCTAAACAGGAAAGGGTATCAGATTCTGTCTTAGCGCAGCCACGTAAAAACCGCCGCTTCGCCAACACCGCAGTGAGAACTGCTAGGCTTCTGACCTCCAGAGCTGTTAGATAGTCAGCCAGAGTTGCATAAAACCACCTTGCCTCCTGCCATAGTGGCTCACACTTGTGATCCCAGCAATTGGGGTAGGAGGATTGCCACAAGTCTGAGGCTAGCCTCAAGGGAGACCTCTACATAGATAAGACCCAATCTTAAAAGGAAAACAAACAAACAAACAAAACCCCAGAATACCAACATAAAAAAGAGATGGAAAGACCTGCCAGAGAGCAGGGCTTGAAGAACATGCAGTGCTTACAGTTGAAAGTATGGAGTAAGGCTGGAAGGATGGTTTAAGGACACTCCTTTGCTCCAGCAAAGGATTCAGGATCAGCCTCCAGCACTCACTTTGAGCAGCCCACAACTACCTGTAACTCCAGCTCCCTCTTCTGGCCTACACCCACTGACATTTACACACACAAAATATATTTTTAAATCTTTTAAAAAGCACTGGAGGGCCATGCCTTTGAAACGGGTCGCTAGAGAGACACTGGAGAAATACACCTATTGCCTCAATCCTTCATACACAATGTTTGTCATTCTGTTAGAACGAGAGGCAGGAGACGTCGCTCAGTTGACAGAGGGTTTGACTAAGCATCCCGGAAGCCCTGAGTTCAGTCCTCAGTACTGAGTAAAACTGGGTGTGATGTCGCATACCTATAATTACAATACTGGGAAGATGGAGGAAGGAGAATTATCAGAAGTTCCAGGTCTGCTGGGCGTGATGAAGCACACCTTTAATCCCAGCACTTGGAGACAGTGTACCAATGGGGGTGGGCTTTGAGATTTCAGTAGCACATGTCAAACCCAGAGTCTTTCTCATTGAAGGGACCCGTGTCCTGTGGGTGCTCTCCTCTGGACCCCAGATTAGGCACAAGCCACACCCAAACACCAATTTCCAAACACAAAAGGGTCCTTTATTAAGTAAGGTAAAGAGACAGAGTAGCTGACTTTAACTTAGGCAGAAAAGGTAGCCAATAGCTTTACAGCTGTTGATTTTAAGAGGGAAAAGAAGGAGGTCTGCTTAGAATGAGCTAGGATGGGTTGGTGGGTTCTGATTGGCTATTTTAATTAGGGTAGTCAAAATTGTGAAATTTGATTGCTGCACTTTGGTGATCAGTCTCAGGAATGCATGAGGCCTAACAAAGTAGCTAAATAAGGGACTAGACCTTGGTGGCTAGTTTAGGTATGTAATCTATTTATTTAATAAGGGAAAGGGTAGGCGGGGAAAGGGAAAACCTGATAGTGTCAAGTTTGCCTCTATTAGAGAGGCTTTCAATCTGGGTAC